>NW_028327174.1:161043920-161723920 GCF_987537825.1 Furipterus horrens
TTTTTTTGCCAGTTTGGTACTAAGTGAAGGGCGTAATAAAATAAAACTACTCTAGCCAGTTCTGAAATGTTCTCATCAGTCTTTGAACCCATACCAGTCTTTGTAATCTTGTCTAAATCAAATACCCTCATGGTTTAAGGCCTGAGAGCTGAGTTATCTGTTACTTGTAGGCAAAAGCATACATAACAAATGCCAACAGTAATTCCAACAAAGACAAGTGGATTGTAAAAGAGATAAGGGCCATTAGATAGGATGGCAAGTGTCCAGGCAGTTTCATCTTATACGCTGACAATGACAACCAAATGAAAAATTACACAAATGAATAAGAGTTCTGAATGATGTACAGATATAGAATATGTATAGATGTAGCAGAAAGTATATAGGCATTAAGTCTAGTTCCAGCCAACTCCTGGCACTAGAAGTGGTAGAAATTCAATATAGCAGCAAGAGAGAGTTGGAAGACCTGGATTTAAAACTTGTCTCCACTACTTACTAGTTGAGTGACTGTTGGTAGATATACCACTTCTCTGAGCTTTAGACTCCTTATTTATAAAAAGGTGATAATAATATCTATATTATGGGGTTGTTGTGAGATAATTTGAGATGGCATTAAGTAAGTTTATGGTGCCCAGCATGCACTAGATACTGAGTGATAGAGGATAATAAATAAGTTGTTTTCAAATATGTGATGAATATAGAAAGTTCTTAAAGCCTTTGAAAAACTCACTTGGACATTTTTAGATCTATATTTTTTAATCCATAGATGAAAGGTTTGGACTAGAAGTTTCCAAAATTTTTTCATTTTGTTCTAGATTTACTCATCTATTTCTAAGTATATAAGAAAAATTCAGTAAGTAGGGAAATTCAGGGAGAGGAAACTATGGAGAGAATGAAAGTCTATGGGAGACTTGCCCTTTAATAGGAGAGGGACTGTGGAAAAATTCCATCTTTGTACTCTTCTTTGAACCCCACAGAGTCCAGGTTTGCCTTATCTCCAAATGACTTTTTCGAAAGGAGGACTTTAGGGTAGATACATAGGATAAACGAAAGAAAGGATGGAGATAGTGGCTCATGTTTTAAGTCTTGTGAAGAAGATCTCTTTCTTCATATCTTGCCTCATGTGTATATATATTACACAGTCTCACACCAAATAAGGGGGCATTGAAATGGGACTTAAAATCTCTCTTCTGGGTCATGGTGCAAACCACTGTATGTGGCATTTCTGACACCTATAAATATAGTTTATTCCAGGTGTAGTGGGGAACTAGGGGGAAATTTTTGGAAGTGGCACAAGCAGGTAAGTTGAAAGGCAAAAATACATGTACGGGAATTTTTGATGAGGATGTTGTTGGATGTGCAAGCAGGGAATGAAGAGAACCAAGCAATTCTGAACCCTGAGAGTGGGAGACAGTGAGAAATAATGAGAAGTGGTAGAATCTATGAATCTTGGATAAATTATGTACCTTGGATAAATTATGCTGAAGGATATTTTTACCCCAAAGTTGTGAAAACATACTTTTTCTTACGATGAACATTTATTTCTCCAAAGTTGCTAGTTTTGGTGAACTTGTGTATTCTCAACATTATGGGTTCATTTTTAATTCTTCACTCTATTTTAGCCCCTGGACCACATACTCATCCTTCTTTTAGTGCACTGCCTGGAATCCCTTACCTTATCTGCTTTCTAGTTTATGCCAGAAATCATCAAACTAATATGTCTGTGAGCAAGATTTTCTCCCAATGATATCTTGGATTATAACACTGTTAATAAGAGGAAGTATTGCTCTAACTATAAGTATTAACTCATTCAGTGTCTCAAATAGTCCTGTGAGACAGGTATTATTATAATTCCCATTTTACAGATGAAGACACTGAGGTTAAGTGACTCACTCAAGGTCACAAAGCAAATAATTAGTGGAGCCAGAATTCAAACCCAGGCTGCCTGGCTCCAAAACCTAGGCTCTTAACCATCATGTTATGTTGGATCTCCTTTTGTGAAATGCCGTTTTCATGATGCTTCTTTCCTGATTCAAAATCTATGAATTAGTTTAAATTAATTGCAAATTCTGATCTTACATAGAAAGCTGTCCCAACAAATGACCCCACCCATCAAGACATGCCTCTCTCCTGTCACTTAACTAATTTCCTCCCACAGATGTTCCTCAGTGCTGGAGGTTATGCCTTCCCACCATTCCCTATTCTCTCCTTGCATCAGGGCTCAGCCTGGGTCACCTCATAGTAATTTTTTTTCTTCCCTGAATTCCTATACAATTTTAAGGCTGTTTTAGCCAATGTAACAATTAGAATGTGTTCAATGCTTTTTGGTTTTGCTTTTGTTGTTAGCTGTGTTAAGGCTAAAACAATTTATGATGTGTCTTGTATTGTGAATTAGGTCTAAAAGTTGTCTAAGGTAAGAGCCAGGTCTTCTCAATAAATCTAAATTTTCTAGATGTCAGTTTTTCTCATTTATAATATGAAAAATTCCTAAGTACTTGTCCAGTTCTAGAGTTCTGTCATGAGTTCTGGATGTGTTAGAGCATGAAGCAAAGTGCTGGCAAGAAATAGATGGTTACTACATCCTCAATGGTTTGACTCGTCCTGAGAAATGAATTCAAGACCAGGATTTCTGTAGTTTAATTAGGAATTTTTGAATGCTAGAATCATTGTAGCTGTTAGATCCTATTTTCTATCTGGAAAAATTGAAAGATAAGAATGATTGGGTTTGCTGAATTTGTCAGTCACTTAGCATCCCTTTCTAGTTTCAAATGCTTTGGCAACAGCCCATACTCAAGGAAGCAGGACTGGATTATTCTTTGTGCAGGGAAGACCCCGATTAGATCTGGAGTGTGCTTCAGACATAAGGCAGACCAAACTGAGGAAGTGACCTTGAAAAATGATAGGGCTCATAGGTCAGTTGGTCATGAGGTGAGCCTATTTGATTGCCTCCAGAATTAGACTACAGGATGGGGATAAGAGTGGCCAATAGGAAACAAGTAAGAAATGAGATAGAAATGCCTTCAGAGGTAGAGATAGAAGTAGGGAGAGGGGGTGAGGATAGAGAAAAGGGAGGGAGAGATATTCATTGCGAGATTGAGAACAGAGGATAGCCAGGCTAAGAGCTACTCATATTCACTGTAGTTTCTTATTCCTTTGGCTGTACTACTTCTTGTCATTAAATTCATTTAATTAGCCGTAAGATAGCTAAGTTATACAAACCTGCCAGTGTAAACAGCACTTTTCATTAAAAACAAAATAAAACCGTCTTTTCCCTAGAGATATCTGTTAAGCACTCTGCATCTTAAATTAATTGTGGTTCAAGTGATGACATTTTATTAGATGTTTTATTTTCTTTTTCTTTTTTAAATGCAAGGAAATATTTTTAGGATAAGACTTCAAAGAAACTTACAAGAGGAAAAGATCCCACAACTTGTGAATTATAAAGAAAAAAATAGGATTTTGTCTTTAAAACAGTATCTTATGCAATTAGGAGGCAAGTGAACCTAATTACCATGTGAATAATTCAAAGAGAGAAATCAGCTACAATGTTTTAAGAAGTGGTCCAGTGTGGTTCTATATATCCATGAAACTCAAATGGTATGTGTTCTAATCCTACAACAGTCAATTCAAGATTCTGAAATCTGGTTGTTATATTTAATAAATATTTGTTGTCCACATTCTGGTGTTCCTACACTAAACTCCCATGCAATATTTTGGTCATTTGGTGTTCTTGTTGCCTTGTTTCTATCCACCCCTTTACCCTGGGGCAGGATTGCAAAACTTTTTTGCATTTGGTTTTCCTCTGGCCTCTACATCTGTACCCATGTAACCCTTGCGTTCTCTGCACCAAGGTAGAGGCAGAAGAAAGGAGCATGGAAATGGCAAGAATGTGACTTGTCACTTGCAGGCAGAGTTGGAGTTGTATAGCAGTGTTCCCATAATTGAACTCAACAAATATTTGCTGAGTGGGCTATCTTGTAACAGACATGGCAGAGATGATGAGGAGTAAACAGAAGTTTGTCCTATAGATATGTCAAAAGAAGTTATCTTCGATTATCTCTTATTATGGGCAAGACCTCTAATTTAAATTATTCTTGGTAGTTAAGGGGGCAGGGGGGACAGAAGTTTTTCTTGAGCCTGAAGCTAAAGTTGTAGCAGACTTCCCAAAAGTCCCCACAGCTCATGGTTTGGGGGACAGGGAAAGGAGATAATACAGCTTTTAAGGTACTTTGAATTTCTGTGGCAAGTTGGTAACTAGATAATAGCTGTGCTGCAGCCCAGGGCAAAAGGGTAGATGATAGGCTTAAGATACTTTCATAACAATGATGTATGGTGCTCTGGGTGAGCATTAAAATAGGGCAGGCAGCCATAAAAGGAGAGAAGCCAGGTGGTCTGAGAGGGTGTAAACTGGGGTCAATTAGGAGGTCTGGTATGTAGGAGAGAGAGCCATAATGTAGCAGCTAGGCAGTTTTGTAGGAGAACTGGTCCACCATGGGAGTGCGCCATGGGGGCAGAGTGAGTGTAGAAGAGAAGAGGAGGAGTAGCAATGAGGAAGAAGCTGTGAGCCAGAAGGGGATTCAGCCATGATGCCTGTAGTAAAGTAGCAGCTATGCAGTTTGTAGTCAGGATTAGGCCATGCGGCCTGGGCTGGTAGGAAAGCAGACCTGCTGCTGCTTTGATCATGCCTGCTCCAGCTCACTCCGAAGCCACCAAGGACTCTGCCGTGTAGTCCTGGACTCTATCTGGACTCTTGGAGCTCGGGACATATGGAGAGGACACTGTCATAGAACTTGTACCTTTTCTGGACTTCACCATGATCCAGTGTAACACGGCACATGCTTTTCTGGACTGTTAAACAAAGTCTGATGACAACGTACCCCAGGTCCTGAAGGAAAGAGCTGACAGATAGGAATGGGGAGCTATTTGACTTGGTTTTAGTTCATAGCCTTCTGGGGAGTAAGGGAAATGCTGGGTCTCTTGAGAGTAGAGGGCTCTGGGCAGAAGTGCTCCAGCCCCCACACCCAAGGTTGGAATATTGTAAATAAAGACCTGTTTTTCTCAACATTAATTGTTGGATCTTACACTAAGGTGCCATGTGAATGAGCCCTGCTTTGCTTGGTAACAGCGTTGTCTTTATTTCAAAACAATCTACGTACTACAGAGCACTTTTTTTTTATATGCTTTATTGTTTATGCTGTTACAGTTGTCCCAATCTTGTTTCCCTTTGTTCCCCTCCACCCAGTGGCCCCTTTTCCCTTCAGTTGACCTCCTCCTTAGTCCATGCCCATTGGTTGTGCATATAGTTCTTCTCAACATCTTCCTATCTACTCCACTCCCTCCTACTATGATTCTTAATTCCTGTACCATCTCCCTCCCTTCCCCTCCTTACCCCTACCCACTGGTCTCCCCGCAAAATGTTCCTCATACATATAATTATTTTCCCGTTCTCGTTGCTTACCTAGTTTGCTTTTGTTTCAGTTCCCTAGCTGCTGTTGTTGGTTGTTGTGATACGGTTTTCATTTTAATGTTCATAGTTTTGATCCTCCTCATAAACAAGTCCCTTTAGCATCTCATATAACAGTGGTTTGGATCTGATGAACTCCTTCAGTTTTACTTTGTTCTGGAAGCACTTTCTCTGCCCTTCTATTCTGAATGACAGTTTCGCTGGATAGAGTATTCATGGTTGTAGGTTTTGCTTTTCATTACTTTGAATATTTCTTTCCAGTCTCTTCTTGCCTGCAGAGTTTCTTTTGAGAAAGCAGCTGATAGTCTTATTGAGACCCCTTTGTATGTAATTCTCTTCTTCTCTCTCACTGCTTTTAGGATTCTCTTTATCCTTAATTTTTGACATTTTGATTATAATGTGTCTTGGTGTGGTTCTCCCTGGATCCAGTTGTTTTGGAACTCTGTGCTTCCTGAACCTGTAAGTCTATTTCCTTCCCCAAGTTAGGGAAGTTCTGCTTCATTATTTTTTCACATAATGTTTCCATTTCTAGTTCTTCTTCACCTTCTGGCAAACCTACAATTTGGATGTTGGCCCGCTTATAGCTGTCTGATAAGTTTCTGAGCTTCTCCTCATTTTCCTTACTTCTCATTTCCTTTTTCTGCACTGGTTGACTGTTTGTTCCTTCCCTGTATTCCGATTTGTTGATTTAATCCTGGTTTTCTCTCCCTCACCATTAGTTTCATATGTGTTTTTGTTCATTTCAGCAGGACTAGCCTTCATTCCTTCCCTGTCCTGTTTAAGATCTGCTGTCATGTCTGTAAGCATTCTTATAACCAAAACTCTGAACTGTGCCTCAGAAAGATTTCCTATCTGCTGCTTTGTTAGATTAGGTATTTGCTGTCTGGTCAGCTGTGTCACCGGGATCTCTATCATGATCTGTGCTATCCTGACCCTTTTGTGTTTACCTTTGCTTCCTGGGCAGAGCTGTCACGCCTCCTACACTGTAGGGGGTGGAGCCCCGTGCACTAGTCACAACAGGGTGACCTGTCTCACCATGCTGTGGCATTTTCTGTGGGGGTGGGGGTCCAAGATGGATTCCTGCCATTCACTCTCCGCTGAGATCGGGAGCCTCCTCCTCCTTCTGCACCCCCTCTGGGCCTCACAGTTCAAAGCAATGGAGGTCTGCCTTCCCCAGCTTTGGTATCGCAAGCTGATTGGTCCGTTCTGCAGCCAGGGGTGCTCCCCAGGCACTTCTCGACTCCCCCTAAATATGGGTGTCTGTGCTTACCGCTGTCCTGCCTCCGTCGCTGCTCTTTCCATGGACAGCACAGCTTAACCTCTCCTCCCCAGCTTCGCCCCTCCTACCTGTCCAGATGAGCATCACTTCTTTATAACTTCATACGCTGGACTTCCATTTATTTTCTGGAACTTCTGGTTATTGATGGTTTTGTGGTAGTTGCATTTCTTCTTAGTTGTGGAGGGAGATGGAGCGTGTCAGTCTAGGCCTCCATCTTGGAGTCTCCTGTGTTTGTTTGTTTCCATGTCCCTGGGAGAGCTGTTGCTCCTACTACATTGTAAGGGGTGGAGCCTTAGATATTCGTCAGTAATGGGTGACCGTTTTCACCATGTTGTGGCGCTGTATGCAGTGGAGGGGTCTGAGAAGGAACAATGCCACTTGCCCAGCACTCGCCCCTTTTCCTGGCACAGGACTGGCACCCTGGCCATCGTTCCCAGAATGGGTGGGTCTGTGAAGGTTCTAGGCCCATGCATACCCTTTAAACAAGCAGACTCTGCTGAGAGACTGACAGTTTCTGCCTTCATCCCAACCCCCACTGGTTTTCACAGTCGAAAGCAATGAGGCTTGATTTTCCCCAGTGCTAGGCCAGTGAGCTGCACAGTCTGGTTAGGAGCTGGAAATGCTTCCCAGGTGTCCCTCCTGACTTTTTAAAACGTGTAACTGCGCTTTCCGTTAGCCTGCTGCTGTTGCAGAGGCACTTCTTGAGGTGACTGCTTCTGAATCCCCATAGGTCCCTGAAAATAGAGAGTTTCAGATCAATTTTTGAATAAAAAGGACAAGCTTTTCATAGCTGAACAGGAAAGCAGGTAGGAGGGTGTCACAGAAGAGGAAATTGGTAAAGTAAGTAAATGTCTGGAGGCAGAGAAGTATATCCACAAATAAAAGTATGTTTGATGAAATTTAAAGATTCTTTTGATGGCTGGACACAGTACACTGACATTAGGGTCATGCAAGGCAGAGCTCTTTTTTTTTTTTTTTTACTTACCGTTCCAAAGAAGAGAAGGTTGTCTTACAGCCCCACACAGAAGATTGTGCCTGGGGCAGGGTAACAGCAAACTAGAACTGTAGAAGATGGTTTGTGTGTGGCAAGCTGGGCTAGGTTTTGCAGGCTTCCTGGGGATAGGTTAATTTGAATAATTATAGATCTCTGGTGAATAGATACTGTCCCTAGTTTAATACTTGGCTCTGGAATGTGGGAGCCTTATATGTGTGGCTGGTTGGAGTGTGTGGATGAAAAGGTGTCTGTAGTAAAACAGATAAGGCCAGTAACAGAAATTAACCTCACAGTGTGATCTGATCATAAATTCCTAACTGGACAGGTCATGATGGGTAGTCACCCCCTAGGCATATAACTTCTAAAAGGTTTATCTTTGCCTAAGCAAGCCCTGTCCATTGTTCTTGTGCATCTAAATTAACATACCTGTAAAGTGCTAGAGTAATCCTCTTTTTCAGAACCCTAGAGGCTAACTGCCCTCAAGAAAGCACATCATCTTGACTATGCTGTAATCTCTACCTTCATGTAATCTCTCTTAATTCTAAATGCATAAAAGAAACTGCAAAATGTTATTCTCTGGAGCATTTACAATCTCTCTTCCTGGCAATTATCGTCAGTTTTGGCTCAAATAAATTGTTATAAAAAATTCAACATGTTTGGACATTCTTACGTTGAATGTGTATAATTAGTGACCCCGAAGAGTGGGAGCTAGGTAAGTGAAGTGTTTGAGGTAGGTCTTACTAAACTTTCCATGCAGGGGAATTGAGTTTTTAGATATGAATTCAAAACTAGGTAAATAGAGCACTTGTAAAATATATTATATTACAGTGAGTGTAAGTGCACTGCACTTAGCATGATTGGAGTTGGGTAGTGGGTAGTTGGGAGGCATGAGTTAGGATGTTAGGTTATAAAACTAGATTGAGACCAGATCTTGGACAACCTTGAACCTCTTGTTAGTAAGTGATGTCCTTATGGTAGTACATGAAATGTGATCTTCTTGAGGAAATAACAGATATAAAGGGGATGTGCTATGTTTTCCCATAACTTTAATAAGATTTACCTAAAAAATGGACATCTTAGGTGGCAAAATATTATGTGGAATTCTGTAACTCTAAAGAATCATATTGGGACTTCTGGCCAAGATGGAGGCGTAGACAGACATGCTGTATCTCCCTACGCAACTAAGAAGGAATACAACTACCTCAAAACTAGAAACAACCAGAAGTTCCAGAAAATCAAACTGCATGGAAGTCCAGCAAACAAAGATATAAAGAAGAAATACTCATCCAGACAGGTAGGAGGGGCAGAGAGGACACAGTGTGGTGGTGGCAGCAGCGGCAATAGCAACAGGCTGATGGAAAGTGCAGTCACATGTTTTAAAAAGTCAGGAGTGACACCTGGGGAGCATTCCCAGCTCCTCACTAGAGCAGCTCAGTGTCCCAGCTCCAGGGAAAATCAAGCCTCATTGCTTTTGACTGTGCAAACCAGTGGCGTTTGGGACTGAGGTAGAAAATGCCAGTCTCTTAGCAAAGTCCGCTTGTTTAAAGGGCCCCCATGGACCTAGAACATCCACAGACCCACCCACTCTGGAAACGACAGCCAGGGCAGCAGCTAGAGGTGTGCCAGTCCGGTACGGAAGTGGGAGAAGTGCCTGGAAAAGAGGCGAGTGCTGGGCAAGTGGCATTATTTCTTCTCACACCCCTCCCCTGCATACAGCGCCACAATGTGGTGAAACATGTCGCTCGTTACTGATGAATACCTAAGGCTCCGCCCCTTACAACGTAACAAGAGTGAGAGCTCTCCCTGGGACACAGAAGTAAACAAATACAGGAGACTTTCAGCCAAGATGGAGGCATAGACTGACATGCTCCATCTCGGTCTACAACTAAGAAGGAATGCAACTACCACAAAACCATCAATAACCAGAAGTTCCAGAAAATAAATAGAAGTCCAGCGTATGAAGTTATAAAGAAATGGTGCTCATCTGGATAGGTAGGAGGGGCTAAGCTGGGGAATAGAGGGCAAGCTATGCTGTCTGTGGCAGCAGCAGCGACGGCAGCAGGACAGCAGTAAGCACAGACACACGTATTTAAGGGGAGTCGAGAAGTGCCTGGGGAGCACCACCTGCTGCAAAACAGACCCATCAGCTTGTGATTTCAAAGCTGGGGAAGGCAGACCTCCATTGCCTTGGACTCTGAGGCCTGGTGGGCATGGGGACAGAGGAGGATGTGCCCAGTCTCTCAGCACAGAGTGAACGGCAGGAATCCATCTTGGACCCCCACCCCCGCAGAAAATGCCACAGCATGGTGAGACAGGTCACCCGGTTGTGACTAGTGCATGGGGCTCCAGCCTCTATAGTGTAGGAGGTGTGACAGCCCTGCCCAGGAAGCAAAGGTACACACAGAACTATTCAAGATGGCACAGATCATGATAGAGATCCCAGTGATGCAGCTGACCAGATAGCAAATTTCTAATCTAATGAAGCAGCAGATAGGAAATCTTTCTGAGGCACAGTTCAGAGCTTTGATAATAAAAGCGCTTACAGACCTAACAGCAGAACTTAAACAAGACAGGGAAGGAATGAAGGCTAGTCCTGCTGAAATGAACAAAAACACATATGAAACTAATGGTGAGGAAGAGAAAACCAGGGATCAAATCAACAAATTGGAACATAGGGAAGGAACAAACAGTCAACCAGTGCAGAAACAGTGAACAAGAAGTGAGGAAAATGAGGAGAGGCTCAGAAACTTATTGGACAGCTATAAGCGGGCCAACATCCAAATTGTAGGTTTGCCAGAAGGTGAAGAAGAACTAGAAATGGAAACATTATGTGAAAAAATAATGAAGCAGAACTTCCCTAACTTGGGGAAGGAAATAGACTTACAGGTCCAGAAAGCACAGAGAGTTCCAAAACAACTGGATCCAGGGAGAACCACACCAAGACACATTATAATCAAAATGTCAAAAATTAAGGATAAAGAGAGAATCTTAAAAGCAGCGAGAGAGAAGAAGAGAATTATGTACAAAGGGGTCCCAATAAGACTATCAGCTGCTTTCTCAAAAGAAACTCTGCAGGCAAGAAGGGACTGGCAAGAAATATTCAAAGTAATGAAAAGCAAAACCTACAACCATAAATACTCTATCCAGTGAAACTGTCATTCAGAATAGAAGGGCAGAGAAAGTGCTTCCAGGACAAAGTAAAACTGAAGGAGTTCATCAGATCCAAACCACTGTTATATGAAATGTTAAAGGGACTTGTTTATGAGGAGGATCAAAGCTATGAACATTAAAATGAAAACTGTAGTAGGATGACGACCATATTCAACTTGAAGCAGCTAGAGGAGCTCGAAACCTTAATTAAATTAATTAATTAATTATTTTAAAAAGAATAATATAGGAAAGGGTGAAGCTGGAGAGCTTGTATGTATGATCCATGAGCATGGACTGGGGGTATGGGGGTGCGATTGCTGGGGGGGGGTGGTGCTGGATGGAGGGGAGCAAGGGGGAAAAGATTGGAACTATTGTAACAATATAATCAATATAATAAAATAAAATAAAATAAAGTGCTAAGGAACCTTCCAAAAAAAAAAATTGTATCACAGCAAGCAACAACAGGAGCTAGGGAACTGAAACAAAGACAAGCTAAGTAGACAACGAGAGTGTGAACAGAATTATAGGCATGGGGAAAATTATGGGGGGAGGTCAGCAGGGAGGAGGAAGTGGGGACTATATGCACAACCAGTGGGCATGGACTAAGGTTGGGGGACATTTGGAGGGAGGGATGTCACTGGGTAGAGGGGAACAAAGGGAAAAGAAATTGGGACAACTGTAACAGCATAATCAGTAAAGCATATTAAAAAAATCACATTGGATCAATAAATTAAGGAAATGTTAAAGCAACAGTGTAACAAGTTGCAAGTGCTTTACAATGATTACTATATACTTAAGAGATAAGATAAAGACTTGCAGCCAAGATGGAGGCGTAGACCGATACATTGTGTCTCTTTCTACAACTAAGAAGGAACACAACTACCTCAAAACTAGAGACAACCAGAAGTTCCAGAAAATCAAGCTGCATGGAAGTCCAGCAAACAGATATAAAGAAGAAATACTCATCCTGACAGGTAGGAGGGGCAGAGCCAGGGCAGAGAGAACACGGTGTGGCAGAGGCAGCAGCGGTTGTGGCAGGCTGGCAGAAAACGCAGTCACACATTTTTAAAGAGTCGGGAGGGACACCTGGGGAGCATTCCCAGCTCCCAGACCAGGCCGCACAGGTCACGGTCCCGGTGCTGGGGAAAATAAGAACTTCATTGCTTCTGACTGTGCAAACCAGTGGGGGTTGGGGTGGAGAAAGAAACTGCTGGTCTCTCAGCAGAGTCTACTTGTTTTAAGGGCCCCCATGGTCCTAGAATGTCCATAGACCCATCCACTCTGGGAACGACAGCCAGGGCAACAGCTAGAGAGGTGCCAGTCCCATATGGACATGGAAGTGCTGAGCAGGTGGCATTGTTCCCTCTCGGACCCCTACCCCACACACAGCACCACAATGTGGTGAAACGGGTAGGCCTGTACTGACGAATACATAAGCCTCTGCCCCTTACAATGTAACATGAACAAGAGCTTACCTAAGACACAGAGGCAAACAAACACAGGAGCCTGTCAAGATGAGGAGACAGAGAACTATGGCCTAAAAGAGGGAACAGATTAAGGTTCCAGTGGGAGAACTAAGCGATGAGGAGATAGCTAACCTCACAGACGAGGAGATAGCCAACCTAACAGACACAAAGTTCAAAATACTGGTGATAAAGATGTTCACAGGCTTGACAGATATGCTTGAGTGTGGCAAATGCATAAGGGAATAAGTGAAAGCTATGCTAAGTGAAACGATAGAAAATGATCAGAAAACCAATGGTGAAGGGAAGTAAACCAGGGTTCAAATAAATGATTTGGAACATATGTAAGAAAAAAACAGTCAACCAGTACAGAATGAGGAAACAAGAATTGAAAAAAACGAGAGGTTTAGGAACCTCTGGGACAACTTTAAATGTGCCAATATCCAAATCATAGGGGTGCCAGAAGGAGAAGAGGAAGAGCAAGAAATTGAAAGTTTACATGAAAAAATAATGAAGGAAAACTCCCCAAATTTGATGAAGGTAATAGACATACAAGTCCAGGAAGGTAATAGACATACAAGTCCAGGAAGCACAGAGAGTTCCAAACAAGCTAGACCCAAAGAGAACCACACCAAGACACATCATCATTAAAATGCCAAAGGTGAAAGATAAGGGGAGAATCTTAAAAGCAGCAATAGAAAAGCACAGAATTACTTACAAAGGTGTGCCTATAAAGCTGTCAGCTGATTTCTCAAAAGAAACTTTGCAGGCAAGTAGGAACTGGCAAGAATTATTCAATGTGATGAAAAGCAAGGACCTACAACCAATACTACTCTATCCAGTAATGTTATCACTTAGAATGGAAGGGCAGATGAAGTGCTTCCCGGACAAGATAAAGCTAAAAGAGTTCATCATCACCAAGCCAGTATTATATAAAATGGCAAAGCGACTTATTTAAGAAAAAGATCAAAACTATGAACGCTAAAATGACAACAAACTCACAACTATCAGCAACTGAACCTAAAAAATAAAAACAAAATCCAACTAAGCAAACCAGAATATGAACAGATTCATGGGTACAGGCATCACTTGGAGGGTTATCAGCTGGGAGGGGAATGGAGAGAAATGGGGAAATGGTGCAGGGTTTAGGAAGTATAATTGATTGGTACAAAATAGACAGGGGGAAGTTGAGAATAATATAGGAAAGGGTATAGCCAAAGAACTTATATGCGTGATCCATGGACATAAACTAAGGGGGGTGGTATTGCTGGAAGGAAGGGGTGTACTGGGAAGAAGGGAGCAAAGGGAAAAAATGTTGGGACTACTGTAACAACATAATAAAATATACTTTAAAAAAAGATAAGATAAATTTGTGAGAGAAATTCTCATGTGAGAGGCTCAAAATTTCTTATTCGTGAATGTAAAAATTATATATGCCAAATGGAAAAATTGTTCACATACTTTTGGCGACCCTGTTTGAAAATTACCCTGTTAAAATCCATTGAGCATCTAGGTTTCTAGATAAAGTTGTGAAATAACAATTAGTTGCCATAAAGGCATAAGGAAGTTTTGGAAAATCTTGAAGTTATTGATCCATTTAATATTTATTCTAACAGGGTGAAGCACGCATTTTAATGTAGCTAAAGCATGTGTAATGGTTGTAATGCTGCACCACTCAGACCCACCCATTCAGGACCAACATATTCTCATTCCCTTAACTGTTGGGAGGGTTGGCTGAAGATAGCTCACAGTCCCGTCTCTCCCACAGATGTATCCTTGGCTTAAGAGAGCTACCTCATTCAAGGTTAGGTTCCCTGCCCAGAGACCATTCCCATGCAATGACTGGTTGATGTAAGGATACAAAGACCTGTCTCCCTTGTCCTGCCTCATTAGGGGGTCTTGACAGTTAATTTTATGTGTCAGGTGACTAGGCCGTGGAGTGGTCAGATATCTGGTTAAAAATTATTCCTGGGTGTGTCTGTGAGGGTGTTTCTGGAAGAAATTAGCATTTGAACTGGTAAGCTGAGGGAAGCTGATTGCCCACCCCAACATGAGTGGGCACCATCCTATCCCTTGAGTGTGTAAATAGAACCAAAACGCAGAGGAAGGGAAAATTTTCTTTCTTTGCCTGACTGCTAACCTGGGTCATCAGTCCTCTCCTGCTCTTGGACTGGACTTTCATCATTATTCATGGTTCTTAGGACTTCTTGGTTAGGAACTATGCCTCTAGCTTTTCTTTATTACTAAACATAACTTTATTACTAAAAATTGATCAATATATTACATAAAGGAAAAACTATAATTTCCTCTATAGAATATAGATATAAAAATTCTGTATATCATGTAGCAGTTGATTCCAGCTGTGCATTATGAGAACAGTGTACTATGACCTAATAGAGTTTACTCTAAAACCATAAGGATAGTTCAATATTAGGAAATCCATCAATGTAATTTACTGCATCAACAAATTAAATAAAGTCAATAATTATATCAATCGATGCCTGAAAGGCATCATAAAATTTAACAGCCATTCCTAATAAAAAAATCCAAGTAATTTAGAAATAAAGAAAACTATTTAAATGTGATAGATTCTTTCTACCAAAACCCAATAGTGGACATTATAATAAACCATAAAATGCTGAAACTATTTCTATTAAAAAATAAGGTTGATTTCATGTTAAATTTAATCTGTAGTGAAATTGATTATACCATTATTTCTATCTCCAGTGCAGGGATTGCAGGGATGTATTTAAACATCTCTTTCTCCCATTAGATTGAGACTTTCTAAAGGCAGGTGTAGGCCTTACAAATTTTTGTATCCTTAGTCCCTGACACTTTCTGGCACAAAAGTTTTCTTGAAGGCATAAGCAATTAAATGAATATAATAGTAGAATTTTGTACTTTATAAAAGGCCATTTTCCTTCCTCACAAGTGAATTGTGTCAGTTTGATTTATATGAGATGCTGAGTATACCATGAGCATAATTTGCAAAAAACATTTTTCAGTAAGTCCAACCAAAAAAGTAAACAATAAAAGAAAACAAAAAGAAACAAAAAAGTCCGACCAAAAAATTGTATCTGACTCAGGGGGCAAAGACCATTTTTACTTTTTATGATTTTATCTTTCCTTGAGATTAAAATTTTATTTTTATTGATTTTAGAGAGAGATAGAAACATTTATTTGTTGTTCCACTTACTTAAGCATTCATTAGTTGATTCTTGTATGTGTCCTGACCGGGGATTGAACCCACAACCTTGGTACCCTGACCAACTGAGTTACTTGGCCAGGGCCTCCTTGAGATTTTAAAATCATCACCTTTGTAACTCCTTCATAATTGTTCTAGGATTTATTTATCGTATTTAGAAGTTGGGCTGTGAACAGCTTGGAAATGCAATAGTATAAGCCACTTAGCTTAAGTTTATATACTTTAGAAACCATAACCAAAACAAATAAAAATCCCCAAACTACTTGGGAAATTACTTCTCGAACAGGAATTTTAATTTCACATCCTTCCCACCTTCTAAAACCAAATTAATTTTTTTTTCTTTCCAGATTGCTATTTAAAACTGAGGACATCCACAAATTTAACTTCTCTAGAACTCTGAGTCATTTCAGTTGGCATTAATGGGCCAAACTCCTCTCCCTGGATTTGCTGCTACCTATTTATAAACTAATGCCTCCTGCTGCTGTGTCTTTCTCTCAAGAGACAGTAGATGTGCTACCCTGAGATGGAAAACAGAGGTTGGATATTCAGGATTCCACCCTGGAAGGGTGGCACACCCCCAAGTTAATGCACTCATTTATTTATTTAACAACTGCTTATGAAGCTCATAAGCTGGAGTGGGTACAGAGTGAAGACAGACTGCGCTTGCAAAGGAATTTAGTCTGGCACCATTCTCCTTTTTCCCTTTCTTTGCCTTTTTTCCTGCATATGCTGCGTGTTTCTCAGTATTCCTTTGAAGGCAACAAGGAAATAAAACTCATGTCCTGACATATAATAAATCTAATTATTCTAAAGGGTAATTTAAATAAACATTCCTTTTCTTTCTCCCTCTCTTTATCTACCTACCTACCTACCTACCTATGTATTGTGTATTTCCTTTCCATTCCATTCTATTCTATCTACTTATCTATCCATCCATCCATCCATCCATCCATCCATCCATTTTTAGTCTGCCTAGCTCTAACCTCATCCCCTCTTTCCTGGGAACAGCACCATGATTTTCCTGGGGGAATCCACTCTCTTCTACTGCCAGCCTGTATTCTACTCCAGTTTCATGACAGGACATAGGATCCTGATCTGAACAATAGAGGAATTCCTGGGATTCTAGGTGGAATTACAGGAAATTGGTTACTAAATTGGTTTAATTTTGGTGCTGCTGCTGGCCATCTGGTCATCAGAAGTAGAGAAATCATGTAAAAATTAATCTGAACATAGAGGTAAATGAATTGAGTGATGAAGGAAGACATTTTTTCTCAAGTTTTAATATTTTTATTTATTGATTGGTGAGAGAGAGAAGGGGGGCAGAGAGAGAGAGAAAGAGAGAGAGAGAGAGAGAGAGAGAGAGAGAGAGAGAGAGAGAGAGAGAGAGAGAGAGAGAGAAATGTTGCTCTACATATTTATGCATTCATTGCTTCTCATATGTGCCCTGCCTGGAGATTGAACCTGCAACCTTGGCATATTGGGATGATGCTCTAACCAACTGAGCTACCTGGCCAGGCGGAAGACTCATTTTTAATGAGACCATTTAAGTAATTGAATCTGACCAAGCTTGATGATAAGGCTATGGACTTTTCAGTTATGTGAGCCAAAAAATTCTCTTAAAAAAAATCTCTTTGACGGGGGCTTCTCTCACCCCTGCAACTAAAATTCATGTAAAAGGGGCACAAAATGCAGTCCAGGGGTGTCAGAGAAAGCTTTCTGGGAAAGTAACATTTAAATGATTTTCTAAAGGAAGTTGGACTAAGATGAAAGAGGAGAGTGTCTTCAGAAAGAACACACTATGTCGAAAAACTGTGGTTGAGAGCATGCGCAGCTTGTTTGAAGAACTGGAAACTGTTCCCTCTGGTTGGCACACAGAGAGCAAGAAGGAACAGGAGCAGGAGCCCCATGGAGACCTGAGATTGTGGAGTTTATGCGGGGTCAGAGGATGCAGAACTTTGTCCTGAAGGCAAGGGAAAGGGTCTTCGCTGGGGCAATGCCAGATCCTAACTCTATCCTACGTGTCTTTCAGTGAACCATGTAGAAAACCGATTAAAGAGGGCCAAACAAGGAGACCAGTTAGTGTGACATGATGGTGGCCTTTCCAAGTAGTGGCAGTGGAACAAGAGAGAACTGAGTGGGTTAGAGAGCTTTGTAACAGAATCAAGAGGCTTTGGAGACTGACGTGGTGGTGTCAGAGAAGGAAGAGTATAAGGAAGAGTCAAGGAGATTCAGAGGTTCCTGGCTTGGGCACTGTTGATAGTGGTGTTGGGGGAGAATATCACACACAGGAAGAAGAGGAATTCAGGGTTGGAGAATTTGGGTATCAGGAGTTTGGCATAATTGAGGGGAAGTACAGATTAGGCCATGGGATTTATGGACTTCTATGTCAGAAATGTAAGTGTTGTTCTGGAGATACAATTTGGGAGATATGGATGTAACTGAAGCCATGATTGTAGATGAAATATGTGTTAGGTAAGGAAAAGGAGGCTTAGGGCAGAATCTTAAAGAACACCAGTATTTAAGGGATGAGCAGAGGAGAAATGGCCCTAAAAGGAATATAGAAAGAATTAATTAGAAGGGCTGAAGAAAAAAGTCAGAAGAGAATGACACCTCAGACTAGAGCATATGTCAAGGAGACAGTGTCAAAGAATCAAAAATGGTACCTAGGTCAAAGAACTGTTATAAATTAGGGAACTATTATAAATTTGCATTACTGCTTATCTAATAGGTGGTACCAGAATACTTATCACAGAGGGAGATGATAAACACTTGATAACAAAACTACTCATGTCAAGGTTTCAAAAGAAGGAAAAGTTGATCTTCGGGACAGGAGAATTTGGAAGTCTTGGAGTGATCCTGGAAAGGGAGGGTGAGGAAAGGTAATGGAAGGGAAAGAGCCAGGGTGCTAACAGAGGCCCTAAATCTTGTGTGACGTAGCATTTTCTTGAACCTCACAAAAGTTCTGTAAAACTTTAATAACTGTGTGCATGATGAAGTGGTTATTACTTTATGGAAACTGAAGGAAAGGCTTAATTTCATGTTGGAGAAGGTGTGGTCAAAAACAGAGAGAGCAGGTGAGAAAACTGACACTGAGGGCACAGAAGAAGTCTGGGGACCTCGCTGGCAAAGGGGGAAGGTGGGGCTAGGCCATCACAATTTAACTTTGGGTCTCCCACCTATCAGTTGTGGAACCACTCTGAGCCTCTCTCTCCTCTGCAAAAAATAAGGACAATAGTATTTCCTAATTGATAGAATTTTTGTCAGAATTACATGGATTATTACATGTGTCTGGCGCCAGTAATAGGCTCTTACTGACTTTGACTTCCAAAGAGCTTTGGGCTTCCACAGGCCGTAGAATTAGGAGAGACTAAAGCAATTTGCCCTAGGGACCAGTGACTAGGGCGTTTCCAAATGATGCCTGCATTATGTAAGAGAAGGATTGAAAATTGTCTATGGGACTTAGCCTCAAGGATGATGTTACTGATCCTGGAGAGAGACACTTGAATGAAATGGTGTGGACCAAAGCCAAAGGTCAGTGTGTTCATTCAGAAGTAAGTGACTGGTCACAGTGACATTTTAAAAAGAAGTTTAGCTAGGAAAGGCTGGAGAAAGAGAGACAGAGAGAAAGAGACAGGATGGAATTTTATTTCAGAGGCTTCCCATTCACCCAGGGTAGTGTAATAGTCTCGTCTAATAAAGATAATCTCTTGGTATCACAAACTTTGCCCTCATAGTTCTTTACTCTGTGTCCCTACTGTCATTTAGAATGATTTATTTTTTTCTTTTTTGTCATTTAGGTTTAAAGAACACAGTCAAGATATAAAAAGTATATAGCCCATTGGGAAGTTTAATTTTGAATTTTGTGCTTTAAAGAGACTTATTAATTTTCTGTGTTTATGAACTGAGACACAATCTGTGTCATATAGCCCCTCATATTTTCTTCCTGAGGGGAAAGAAACATCTTACTGGCATATCATCACTCTTCAAATAGCTAGTGGCATCATCGGAAATTGAGATAATTACCCTTAACAGGAATAAATGCATTTTGAAGACATAGGCCCCACCTCTTAAAGCAGGGCAAAGGATGTTAACAAGGCAGGGTAACTGCCGGCTGGAGGGGTGTACATAAGTCATTCTTAATTGGAGGCTTCACCTTTGTTCCCCTGAGCAGCTGCCAGAGAACATTCTACATGTGACTTGAGATAAATGATCAAGTCAGGGAACTGTTTGCATCTCTAAGACGAGCTGCTAGGCTATTCCTTTGAAATTATGAAGGGGATGGTGGTGATTAAAGATACATTTTTTACAACTCAGTGTAAGAGACAGTGAAGAAGTTGTGGAGGAAGAGACAGGGCTCCGGGAAGCCCACACACAATGTCTCTGGGATGCTGACTTCCATGTTGTTTTCTTATTAATGCTGGAGAGAGGCTGATTTGGAAGACAGACTATAAGGAGAACGATAGAGAATGAATCAGAGCATTGCTGCTTTTCTGTAAGGAACAAAGGAATCAGGACTTCCGACCAAGATGGAGGCGTAGATAGACACGCTGGGTCTCCCTCCACAACTAAGAGGAATACAACTACCTCAAAACTAGAAACAACCAGAAATTCCAGAAAATCAAACTGCATGGAAGTCCAGCAAACTAAGATATAAAGAAGAAACACTCATCCAGACAGGAGGGGTGGAGCAAGGGTGGAGAGGACACGGTGTGGTGGTGGCAGCAGCGGTGGCAGCGGCAGGCCAGCAGAAAGCTCACTTACACGTTTTAAAAAGTCAGGAGGGACACCTGGGGAGCATTCCCAGTTCCTCACCAGACTTTGCAGCTCACGGTCCCAGCACCGGGGGAAATTAAGCCTCATTTCTTCTGACTGTGCAGACCAGTGGGGGTTGGGGTAGAGGAAGAAACAGACGGTCTCTCAGCAGAGTTTGCTTGTTTAAAGGACCCCTATGGTCCTAGAACGTCTGTAGACCCACCCACTTTGGGAATGACGGCCAGGGTAGCAGCTAGAGGGGAGCCAGTCCAGTGTGGAAGTGGGAGAGGTGCCTGGAAAAGGGGTGAGTGCTGGGCAGGCGGCATTGTTCCCTCTCAGACTCCTCCCCCAGATACAACGTGGTGAAACAGGTTGTCCTGTACTGATGAATCCCTAAGGCTTCACCCCTTACAACATAACTGGAGTGACACTCTACCTGGGATGCAGAGGCAAACAAGCACAGTGGCCTGTCAGAAAGAGGAAACAGAGAAGTATGGGCCAAAAGGGGGAATGCATCAAGATTCCAGTGGGAGAACTAAGCAACAAGGAGATAGCCAACCTAACAGATGAGGAAATAGACAACCTGAGAAATGCAGAATTCAAAACTCGGGTTATAAAGATGCTCACAGGCTTGACAGATATGCTTGAGTATGGCAAATGCATAAGAGAAGAAGTGAAGGCTATGCTAAGTGAAACGAAGGAAAATCCACACAAAACCAATGGTGAAAGGAAGAAAACTGGGGTTCAAATCAATGATTTGGAAAGTAAGGAAGAAAAAACAGTCAACTAGTGCAGAATGAGGAAGCAAGAATTTTTTTAAAATGAGGAAAACTTTCCAAATTTTTCAAAGGAGATGGACATACAGGTCCAGGAAGCATGGAAGGTCCTGGGCGAGCTGGACCCAGAGAGGACCACACCAGGACGCATTATGATTGAGATGCCAAAGGTGAAAGATAAAGAGAGAGTCCTGAGGGCAGCAAGAGAGAGGCAGAGAGTTGCCTACAGGGGGATGCCTATAGGACTATCGGCTGATTTCTCAGAGGACACTTTGCAGGCAGGAAGGGACTGGCAAGCAGTATTCAATGTGATGAAAGGCAACCTGCAACCAGGACTACTCTATCTAGCAAAGCTATCATTTAGAATGGGAGGGCAGATGAAATGCTTCCCAGACAAGGTAAAGCTGAAGGAGTTCATCATCGCCAAGCCATTATTATGTGAAATGTCAAAGGAACTTACTCAAGAAAAAGAAGATCAAAACTATGAACACTAAAATGACAACAAACTCACAACTATCAACAACTGAATCTAAAAAATAGAAACAAAATCCAACTAAACCAGAATAGGAACAGAACCTTAGGTATGGGGATCATTTGGTGGGTTATCAGCTGGGAGGGGGGAGGGGGAAAAATGGGGATATGGTGCAGGGATTAAGAAGCATAATCGGTTGGTACAAAATAGGGGGAAGTTAAGAATAATATAGGAAAGGGTGAAGCCAAAGAACTTATATGCACGACCCATGGACATGAACTAAGGGGGTGGGATTGCTGGAGGGAAGTGGGCTACTGGGCAGAGGGGAGCAAAGGGGAAAGAATTGGAACTACTGTAACAACATCATCAATAAAATATACTTAAAAAAAAAAAAAGAACAATAGAAGCAAAGGCAAACCTTGAAAGGAAAGTTATATGAACACACTTTTTTTCTGCAACAATCTCTACTGCTCCTCGAGGGAAGAGACAGAGTCCATTCTTCTTTCAAGGCTCTAGCCTCAACAACTACCTGCTGAGCATGATTACATCATGCCATAGAAACAGCTCAGAGTGAAGAGTCAGGGGTCTAAAGGTATAGGGCTAACCTATTCACTTCTTTGCCATTAATTTGCAACTTTGGGGAAGCTTTAATCCCTCTGAACCTCCTATTGTCCAAAATGTAAAGTAGCAAAAAGAAGATGGCCACTGGGATTCTCACCCATTATGGGGTTTTGAGCATCTTAAAAGATGGACAAAAGAATATATACCTGTAATAAAGAGGCTCATAAAAAAACAGCTTCTTATGCAATTTTCTTTGGAAAAAATATGTGCCTTTCGATTATATAGGAAAAGAAAGAATGGGTGTAAAATGCAGATGTGCTGGCTTGGCACATGCAAAAAATAATATTCTTATATAAATTTTGGATAAACACTTATTATACACTTTCTTTCACCCAGAATATTTGGTTTTCAATTTCTTAATCTTCTGGAATGCTGGAAATTACTTCTGGCATTTTCATCATTCCTGGGGTACAACTTAATGCTATTTGAAACAGAAATGGTTTCAGTCTCAAAATAACACAGTTCCTGCTAATCAACTTAAAATCTTCCAAGTCACACAGACTATCGGAAGCCAGAACCTGTTTTTCTGGAAAGGAATGTATTTGCTCAGTCCATGAGATTGAGATCAAATTGGGGTATTATTTTCCAGGTCCTAGTGTTTGGAAAGCAGACGAAGAATACTCTGATGGCATGAGATGTTTTGTGAATAGCAAACTCCATAAACATTTTCTTAGGAACCACATTTTGACCTGAAAGTAAATTAAGAAGGTCATAGGTATACTTTCATGAACTTATTTTTTTGCTTAGTATAGAGCATGGCATGTATTTGGCACACAAAAATGTTTGTTGAATAAGTGAGTAAATGCATGCATATAGGGCATTTGAAAGAGACTGTGAAATATGCCATTAGGAATTTTTCTAACCAAAATTTAATTACTGCTATCAATTTCAATCTATTATGTATATCAAAGTTTTGGCAGTTAATGAATTTTTTAGAACATTCTTCTGAACTTAATTCTTAAGATAGTCTTATTAACTTTGAAAGGCTTCTAATGGCACCTGGCTTTCTTAAGAAGAATAAAAAAACAAAACAGTTGATAAATAAGTGAACCAGTCTGTCTGCTTATCCAGAGATCCAAGATCCAGTCAGAGAATGATTTAATCTGGGGATAGTTTCCCAAATTAAGTGGCTTCTCTGAGAGGTCTCTCTCCTTGAAAACCTTGAGTGTGATTGTGTCATTTGAATTCTGGGCACTCCTAGATTCAGAGAGAGATCTGAAATGGAAAAGGGCTGATTAAAGGAAGGTTTGATCACTTTTGAAACTAGGAAAGCACAGGCACTGACCTGACGAGGGAAGTGCTATTTACTTATTATCCTGATTAAAAATGCAAGTAAAGATATTTCTGTCTCCCATGGGCTGCAATTTGACAATATTTAATTCTGATGAACTATTTTCCTCCTTAAGATAACTTTTCATGGATATTTTGCTTATGGGAAATAAACTCTGTGATTCATAGCTAATATTGAGGCTTCTGCTGATCATTGTGGCTGCTAATAAATTCATGGGAAGTGGGTACTATGAAAGTCTATCAAAGTGGGACCAAATGTCTGAAGGACCTCTTTGCATCTTGACAATTAACATTTGTAGGTTGGAATATCATTCCAGATCTGAATAAGATGCTATTATTTTTCTTTTGTAACAAAGAGTCATAGCTTACCAGGGTTGAGCCAATCCAACATCTTCATTTTATGGTGAGAAACTGAGACCCAGAGAGGTGAAGTAACTTGACCAGGGACACTACTCACTAGAACTGTGAAGAATTTAAGTCTCCTTGCCACTTCTTGGCAAATTCTGTATAAGTTCTATACTTTTATTGAGGCTTCACTTGAGGTAGAAAATAGTATTTTGATGATGTCTCAAAGTGTCAGTATTCCTGTTCTAGGTTTTTTCCTAATCAGTCATAAGCTCACATAACCCAGGATACCCTTTCTTGGAATCTGGCCCTAGGTCATGCAACTAACCTGTGTATTACTTCAAGGACAGCAGCAAAAAATGGGGGGCGGGGCATTTAAGATTCTAAGGTGGTAGAGACTTACAAATCTACAAATCAACTTTGGCGCACCATACTGGTTTGCATCATATTCAGTTCCTGTCTAACTGGCTTAGACTGCAGGGTGTTAGTTAGCCTGGTTGCTAGGACTTATGAGACCCAGTCTAGGCACTCACTGTGGGGGCAGGGTACTGCTTCCTGCTGCACATTCCCAGAATGGTGGGAAGGCAGATACTAAAGTGCTGAGACTGCACGTAGCCTCTGAAGCCATCTGAGCAAACTAGCTCGTCTTTCTGTGCCTCAGTTTCTTCATCTGTATATGGGGATAGTACTTGTGTCTAAAGAATAGGGATATGCAGAATGATTCATACGATTGTCCAGAAATGGCCTGGAGTGGTTATCCCAGATTGGCTACTGTAAGCTGGCTCAAACTGGAGCCACTGGCTTCACCTCAGTTGAGAGAAGGCAATCGTTCTCAATATCAAAATCCCATGAGATTGGTGCTTTCCTCTCCCTAGAGGGTGGAGATTGGGGATGTGTGGGGAGGTAGGGGTCAAGTGGTTTGAGAGAGGATTTATTTGGGAGGGGTGGGGGTTGGCTACAACTTCCTATGAGCTGCTGAGGTCTTTAGAAATTGGGGATCTGGCTTTTCCAGCAATTGATGGGAAAAGCTCAGTCTACCTGTAGGAACAAGATGGGTCTCATGCTTTCCCTATATGAAGATAAAGCAGCAGAGGCTAGTGCCCTTCCCTGGAGCAGGGTTGATTTATTGGGTTAAAGGGCTCCAGCCAAAAATGGGCCCAAATAGGACTCTTTGCAGAATGCTCCAAAATCAAAGATTGCACGTCTGTTGCCCTGAGTTCCAGCATCACCAAGTGATGCTTCTGATGTTTACCCCAACCCCTTAGAATATTAGGCTGTTGCGATGATTAAATGAATTCACACATAAACGTACTAAGGACAGTGCGTGATGTGCTTAGTTTTCAAATGGGCATAATGACTCAATTAAAAGGACCATAGTAAAATACTAGATGTAAAAGCCATATATAAACTATAAAGCATGTACTACTCATATTAGCTGTTACGGTTATTAGCTATATTTATCTTTTGTGCCAGTATTTATTGGAGAGTGGAAATAAATGGGGTGTCTAAACAGTGAACAATTAGGCAGGAGGACTTTCCATTTAATTGGTTTTCCTCCAAGTGTTAACATTTTCATTTACTTTTTAAAGAATCTACATGAGTTGGAAGAATTAGACTTGTCCTCTGTCTTAGGATGGGGGCAGTGTCTTTTTTTTCTCCCCTTGCAGTAATTACCACCATTCACCTGTGTGCTTTCCCACAGAAAATTGTTAACAACTCAGTTCTTTTTCCTCAATGTTGAGATGTATAAATACATCTTTATGTGCTCTAACACAATCTCAATATGACTATGAGAGGGATAAATTCTCCTTAAAAGTACCACCAGGTTGCTACTGCCTAGAATAAGAAATGATGTTGTTACCGAGTGAAAGGGGGTTCTTTCCATGGTACCTTGGTGTAAAACCCAACAAATAGTGTTGAGGAAAATAGGTCTTTATTTACAATATTCCAAGCTGGGGAGGGCAGTGAGCACTTCAGCTCAGACCCCTGTTCTCCCACGGGACCCAGCACTTCCCTTGCTCCCCAAAAGGCTATAAACCAAAACCAAGCCCAATAGCTCCCCATCCCTGATCTGTCAGCTCTCTCAGTCAGGATCTGGGGAACAATGTCATCAGCCTCCATATAACAGTCCAGCAAAACATGTGCTGTGTTGCATTGGATCAGGCATGGTTCTCTCCTCTTCCCTTTCAAAGCTGCATGGTTCTCTCTTTCCTTCTAAAACTGCATGGCATTCTTTTATCAAATGGCTGTCGCCTTATTTTTAAATTCCTGACCATGGCCTGTGACTCAGTGGGCAGGGTAACTGGTTCTGACCATTCACAGAACCTTGCACAGGCCCTGTATTCTCTTTCCTCACCCTCCCATTTCCTTGGAGTCTTGGAAGAACAAAAGTCATTGGCATTAACTAAGGCACTAGCTACCAGCCACAGATATGCAAAGGCATCCTGAAAGCTGGCCGCTTCCCCCATCCCCAACTGCAGGCTCTGGAGAGTTTGGGGGATGCCACTCTGTAATGATAGGTCAGTAAACCTGGAACATGAATCTCATTATCTCAAGGTATGTGTACGTGAGGGCTTTCCTGTGAATATGGCAGTGAGGAAAACATTCAGTTGACTAAAATTTCTCCATGAACACCTCCAGAAACCTGAGAACCAGCCTTGATTCCCATCTCTCCCTTACCCTTTATGTTATGTTTTCACATCTCCACCTTCCATATATATTTAAAAATTTTTTAAATTGAATTTATTAGTTGATATTGGTTAATAAAATTATATAGGCTTCAGGTGTACAATTCTATATATCAATATATCTTCAATATATCTTCTCTCTTATTGTCACTGCTATTTTAGCCTACGATGCCATCATCTCCCACAGGAGACTTCTGTCTTATCTCTCTGCTTATATTTTTGCCTCACTCCAGCTAATTTTCTACCAAGAAATTAGAGTAATCTTTTAAAACATAAATTGGAGCATGTCTCTTTCTGGTTCCAGCAGCCTCTCATTGTACTTAGTGTAAAACCCAAACATTTCAGTCTAACAAAGGACTCTGTGAACTCACAAAATTCTTCCCCTTGTTCAGGAAAACGCAACTGCACTGGTTTGCTTTTAGTTTCTTCTTTCTTCCCTAGAAAGTGTTAGGCATTCAGTTTTGTACAGCTTTTTCACAGGATCACTTTCCCCACCTTTTACCCTAGATCCTGTTAGCTCCTCTGCTGTCTCAACTCAAATGCCTCCCCTGACACACAATCACAGACTTACACTTCCATCTAAATAAGACTTCTCCCTGTAGTTTCTCTAATCATTCTGGGCTTCTCATTCACTGCATGTCTATTAGAGTATACAAGTATAAATGTATTTGTATTTTTTTAGTGTGTTTATCTGATAGTTTTCTTCCTCAGTGTATCATAAGATCTAGGAGGACAGGGATTATGTCTATTTGTTCACTAATGAATACATAGTATCTAGTGTCTGGCAAATAGTAGGTTTTCAAGAAACTTTGATAAGTGAATAGTCATATTATTACAGGTTGTCATAGTAAGCTGTAAAAGCTAAGGAGACTCAGGAATTTTCAATCCTGAGCTGACAATCTAGAGTGTATAGAAGGCAACTATATGGAGTCCATTGGGAACTCTGGATTCTAAGTCTGTCAGATCTTAGCCAATTTACTAAACTTCTCTGAACCTATTTTTATCATTGGTAAATTGAAGAAGTGATGTGATGCTCAAATGAGAGAATCATTATATTAGTGCTTTGGAATCTTAAACTATTCATAAAAATTTACATAGTTACATTATTAAATGGAAAATGTGTCCGAAAGCAGAGTAGGCAGATGGAACGAGAAGAGACAAATGAGTGACAGACAGCCAAGAGTTTGCTGGTAAATGAAGACAGTGGCCTGGAATTTGTTGTCCATCCTTTTAAAGTCCAGTATTTGAGAAGAGCCAAACCAGCCAAAAGAGTCATTAAGCATTTGTAGTATGTAGTTTTTAGGGTGCTTACATCTTTGGCAAATTTCCTAGCAAATGAGTCCCACTCAATTGAGAGCAGATATTATCTATAGTTTTGAACTTCTTAGATCTTTCATCAATATTCAGTACTTACGTTTGTCATGCATTATTCCATATACTTCCTATTTTTTTCTTTTGTAAATTATATGCTTATTTCTATGGCTTATGAATTTTTTTATGATGTTAATGATTCCTTTTCTTATGCCCATTTAATATACTTAATTCTGAAATTCTCAACTTATCAGGCTATTTAAGCAAAACGTATAAAACATCCATTATCATCTGTCTCAATGAATTTACTATGGATGATTTTAGCTCAAAGGGTATTAGTTAAGCCTTAGGTATAAGGTTTAATAGTGACATCATTTGACTTCTGATTTCACTGTGCATTTTATGTGATGATCATCATACTTATTTCTGTTCTGAAATATTATATAGCTCAAGTATGATGGAGAAACCCCACCTTTAGCTTCCAAGTGAGAAAGAAGTCACTGTGAACATAATATTTTAATTAGCTGTCATTTTTAAAAATAATGGATTAGGGAGTCTCTTATTTCATTTGATCTGAATTTTAACTCTTTGAAGAGAATATATATCTGGCACATAGGAGGTGCTCCTGGTATGCTTATGAATTCACCCATCCATTTATTTGATACACTACTTATAATGTCCCAGAATTATTTTAGATGGCAGTCATTAAAAACAAAAAGCAAGCAAGATGACCCTTCACCATTTCTTTTCTTCTTATTCATTTGCCTCTTTGACTTAGATTTCAGTTAGGTAAAATTCATAAAACTCAGAGTTGGTGTGAACGTTCTTGATAATCTAGAGACTTACTAGGCTGTTAACAAACCCTTGATGGTTAATTCCCAATGCCAATGTGCACAACTTGGAAAGTCAACACACACACACACACACACACACACACACACACACACTTAAATTCACTTTAATTTTCTAAAAATAAAGATGCTACATGTTGACTTACCGTATTAGGATACTGGTTTTGTTCCTTTTAACAAAAACCAAATAGCAGTGGTTTAACCTAGATAAAAGTTTCTTTCTTTCCTACATAAAAGTCCAGGTTGGCAGGGAATCCAAGGAAGGACAACCGTGGATGAGGTTATCCAGGGACCCACAGTTCCTTCTGTTTTCTGACTCTGCCATTCCCTAGTGTCTTGCCTTCATTAATGTGGGTGATGATGTCTTGCTTCCACCTGTTTGAGCCCCAGCCTGAAGAAAGGGCAATGAGAAAGTGGAAGACACAGTTTCTATTCAAAACCATAACCTGGAAGTTGCACAAGTTGCTTATTATACCCCATTGTACAGAATTAGGTAATTGGACTGTACTAAGCCACAGGAGGCTAGGATGGTTAGTCTTCATTTAGGTAACCATGTATCCAGCAAAATTCAGGAAAAAAAGTAGTATAGATATCAGGGAAAAAGCTAGTAATATTTAATGCATGTCCTGACTCCCTCTTCCTCCCATGTGTACTTTGCATTTTCTAAGGAGATTTTGTTTTACAAAACTAAATTTAAAAAGCTACATAGAATTTTAGGATACTCATGAGCCCAACATCCAGGGTCTACAAAGATTTTATGCTACCTGTTGAATGAATCCCAAGGCATGAAAGTTCAAACTCCCTAAATAATCTACTTCTGTTTAGTCTTAAGAACTGCTAGTATGGACATTTATTTTTCCCTTTACTAGTCATAGAGATGCCCACTGGGAGGAAATGAGCTATAGCAGCATATTAGTGACACAGGACCGCATAAGGCCAACTTCCACATCCTCACAGGCCTTCTCAATGTCCCTGCAGTCTCCCTCCCTTCCAGGATAATTGGGCTCATTATTTCCTTATATGAATGAAAAGCATTCTAAAGCCTGACTCTCCAAGTTAACTTCCGAACATCAACATGGTCCTGTACACTTTTTCTTGAAATATAGAGGGGCCAGTGTGTGTTGTAGTCTTATCCTTATTTTTGTTGTACTTTAACTTGCAAATGGCAAATCTTCATCTACTATGAAGGACAGGGGCACTTGTCCCTTTCCTACTGTTTGGGCAAGTCCAGAGAAAACAAGAGACAAATGTGATTTAGGAAAGTATAAATTATTCAAAGGGTCACTTATAAAAACATATATAAAAGAAGACTTTTTACAACTTTTCAGGACTCTCAAAAGCAAGACTTTCATAAATTAATTTCTCAGATACAGGAGAAACACCAAATCTTTAGTGTCCAAAGATCCTAAAAGTTAAATAAAAACATTTGAGTTTCTGTGCTGAGCATAGAGGATTCTGCACACGACTCTTGCCTGAAACCATACTGGAACCTGAAATAGAACAGAGGCAGAAGTTTTAAATGGTATTAAAATGTTAATTTCTCTCCAGTATTTCCACTTATAACAGTTTCTAAACTTACTGAGTTGAAAATGGTTTCCACTTTGTGATAACAAAATAACGCTTGAATGAGTTGTGATCATTTCAATTTGGAAGCTGTGTTTTGATTTTGATTTACATTTAAAATAAGGCTCCTTGCAGATAGAAAACTTCAAAGATGTCCTAGCAGGATGATCAGATTCTGGCTGAGGTGGAATCTAAAAACGGAGAAGGGATTGGAGGGCCTACCAAGTAGCTGCTTATTTCGGTCCTGTCTTCAGTCTCAACAGGGGTAAATGCTAGTGTAGGTGAAATGTTTTGGTCTCCCAGGAGGAAAGGGAGTAGAACAACCCAATGTGGCATCGATATCCTCACCATTATTTATGAGGTTTAAAGCTGAGTGAGGAAGCTTCGAGGAATTTTGATGCAGGTCTCTTTTTTGGTGGGACATACACATTCAACTAGTGAGTGGGATTGTTAAATGTTTTTTGATCTTATGGTCCAGAGCCCTGTTTACTTATCATTTATTTGCTCTTTTTAAAATATCTAAGACTGAATTATGTAGATTGTTTCAGGGGCAATTTGCTAAGTAACAGATGCATCAATAATAAATGAGCATTAATGTTCAGAGTAGGCTCTTGTAACCTTTTCTACTCCTTTCTTAAACTTTTCTCAAAAATGTTTTTGTCTCCCAGGATATTACTGTGCATTGGAGGGAGACTTTGTTTTGTTTCATTTTTTTGCCAAAACAACATTTGGTAGACTATCAAAATAGAATTACTTTGTCAGTTAGATTGACATACTTCAACACAATTGAATATCTGAAACTGGGAAGGAAAGAAGGAAGGAAGGAAAGAAAGAATGAAGGAAGAGAGGGAAGAGGGAGGGTTTTAAATTTTAGCTTACCTTTTCTAAGTTGACTACAGGTACTCAAAGGATGAGTTTATGATGGGTTTTAAAGCCAAGGCAGACAGCTTGTGCTGTTTCCTGACAAGAGCAGTTTGAAATACCTATAAGCTGCTTTTAACAATGAGGATTACCCTGGCCCCGGCCAGGTAGAACAGTTGGTTAGAGCATTGTCCCAGTACACTAAGGTCGTGGTTTCAATCCCTGGGCAAGGCACACATAAATATCAGCTAATAAATGCATAAATAGGTGGAACAACAAATCCATGTCTGTCTGTCTCTCTTTTATCTCTAAAATCAATAAATACAAAATAAAAAAACCCAATGAAGTTAAAACAGCAGTATTTGAGAAACTTAAAATGACCTGCAAGTAGACAGATACGCCTATTTATGGCCATACTAGATTATTATTGTTGTTGTTATTATTATTATTATTATATAAATTTCAGGAATAAAATATTATACTTTGACATCTATACTACAAAGTGATCACTTTCAAGCTTACCATTTGCACTGATTTTTAATGGTCAAGCCCCATGCCTTTGGGAAACATATAATATAATTCTCTATAGTAATATTCATCCTAACTAGATAAGACCCTTACTTCTGAAGTGCTCAAGTTTGTGGGCCTCTAGAGTAGGTAATTCTTGCTTGTGTCCATTGGGGAAATGTCATTTATTAAGGCAGCAGAAGCAGCTCTGGGAAAATTATCAGGCTCGTTTTTCATTATTGGCCTCACACTTATCAGTTGTTTACGAAAAAATACTCTGGAGTGAAGATACAAAATAAGAAAGGAGCTGGAAAACATTTCCTTTTTAAAAAAAAATATGTTTTATTGATTATGCTTTTACAGTTGTCCCAATTTCTTTTCCCTTTTTTTCCTCCATCCAGTGACCCCCCCCTTCTCTCCAGTTGTCCCCCCCAAGTCCAAGTCCATACCCATTTGTTGTGTATATAGTTCTTCTCAACATCTTCCTGTCTACTCCACTCCCTCCTACTATGCTTCTTAATTCCTGCTTCATCTCCCTCCCTTTTCCCCCTTCCCCCTCTCTGCTGACCTCCCCCCAATATGTTCCTCATACCTATAATTATTTTCCACTCTTGTTGCCTACTTAGTTTGCCTTTGTTTCGATTCCCTAGCTCCTGTTGTTGGTTGTTGTGATAGTTTTCATTTTAATGTTCATAGTTTTGATCCTCTTTCTCCTAAACAAGTCCCTTTAACATTTCATATAACAGTGGTTTGGATCTGATGAACTCCTTCAGTTTTACTTTGTCCTGGAAGCACTTTCTCTGCCCTTCTATTCTGAATGGCAGTTTTGCTGGATAGAGTAATTGTGGCTGTAGATTTCTGATTTTCATTACTTTGAATATTTCTTGCCAGTCTCTTCTTGCCTGAAGAGTCTCCTTTGAGAAATCAGCTGATAGTCTAATTGGGACCCCTTTGTACATGATTCTTTTCTTCTTTCTTGCTGCTTTTAAGATTCTCTCTTTATCTTTAATGTTTGACAATTTGATTATAATGTGTCTTGGTGTGGTTCTCCCTGGGTCCAGTTTTTCTGGAACTCTCTGTGCTTCCTGGACCTGTAAGTCTATTTCCTTTCCTAAGTTAGGGAAGTTCTGCTTCGTTATTTTTTCACATAAGTTTTCCATTTCTAGTTCTTCTTCTTCACCTTCTGGCAACCCTATAATTCAGATGTTCGTTTGCTTATAGCTGTCCCATAGGTTTCTGAGCCTCTCCTCATATTCCTCACTTTTTGTTTCCTCTTTCTGCACTGGTTGACTGTTTGTTCCTTCCCTATGTTCCAATTTGTTGATTTGAGCCCTGGTTTCCCTTTCCTCACCATTTGTCTCGTATGTTTTTTCATTCATTTCAGCATGACTAGCCTTCATTTCTTCCCCATCTTGTTCCAAATCTTTTGTTAATTCTGTAATCTGCCTTATGACTATAGCTCTGAACTGAGCCTCAGAAAGATTATCTATTTGTTCATCGGTTAATTCATGTATTTGCTTTTTGGTCAACTGGCTGATTAGTATTTCAACCATGATTACTGCCATCCTGACCGTTTTCATTTATCTTTCCTTCTTGGGCGGGGCTGTCACACCTCCTGTGCACTCATCACTACCAGGGATCCTTTTCACCACACTGTGGCGCTTTGTGTGGGGGCGGTGGCTCAAGATGGATTCCTGCTGTTACTCTCCACTTAGAGACTGGGAGCCTTCTCCTCCATCCCCATGCCCTCTGTGCCTCACAGTCCGAGGCAATGGGGGTATGCCTTCTCCGGCATTGGAATTGCGAGCTGACAGGTCTGGATTGCAGCCGGGGGTGCCCCCCTGACACTTCTCGCCTCCCCTTAAATACGGGTTTCTGTGTTTATTGCAGTCCCGCCACTTGTCGCTGTCGGCACAGCCCGACCTCTCCACCCCAGCTTTGCCCCTCCTACCTGTCCAGATGAGCACCACTTTTTTATAACTTCATACGCTGGACTTCCATGTAGCTTTATTTTCTGGAATTCTAGTTATTTCTGGTTTTGCAGTAGTTGTATTCCTTCTTAGTTGTAGATGGAGACAGACCGTGTCAGTCTAAGCCTCCATCTTGGCTGGAAGTCTCAAACATTTCCTTTTATAGATATAATGTGATGAAATCTCATTCAATCTCTATTAAATAACTTGGGAACCAAGAGTACATTAATGGGTCATAGTGAAAGTGGCTAGAAGCAATCCTCATTGATTGCGACACACATTGATTTTCTGAACAGGAGACAGCTGTTGTATGATTACTGTAGCATTTTCCTACCGATTAAAAGGTAATGTGAATTTGTACTTGACTTAGGAGAAAGGAAGCATTACTTGACTAATATTGCTGAAAACTTAGTGCCACAGCCTGGAATTGTGACAATTAGTTCACCCAACTTTGAGCAGCTTGTCTCAACACCCTTATCATCTCTATATTTTTAAAACCCTGCAGCTCCTCAAACCCTTTGAGGACTTGCCACCTTCAGGACACCCATACCAGTTTCAGGAACTGCCAGTCACTGTCCCCTCTTAGTCTCTGGCAATCTCTTTTTTCTCCCTATATATTTTCCCTCTTAAAAGCACCTTTCCATAGCTACCACTGCTTCTCGTCTGGATCATAATCTCTTGAGAAAATTTAGGCTTTTATGGTACACAAGAAAAACCTTTGAATTGAAGAAGCATATACTTTTCGTATAGAAAAGACATTCCCAAGGCAATGAAATACAAAAAGGTTGTCAACCTGATTAGAATGGTTGGGGAGGGGAGCTGGTGACTTGGGAAATACAAAAAATAAAAAAAGAACAAATACAAATAAAACATCTCAAAAAATCGTGTCATAAAAGTAAATTGTCATTTTAACTTAACTCAACAAAAATTTATCTTGTACCTTCTGTACGCTAGCCAGACAAAGAAAACATCATGATTAAGGCTACATGGGCTTGAATGAGCAGTTGTATTTAAGATCAAGAGAGTATTCAAGGTAGTCAATATAAAGGCCACACAGTTAGAGCAGAAGGCTGGTTTGTGGGAGGAACAATGAGTAGGGACTAGCCACATTATCAGGGGCATTGAGTACCCAGAGTTTGGATATGTTGTTGTAAGTAACAGGTGACATGAAATATTTTTCACCAGAGACTTGACAAGACCATGTCCATATTTTTAAGATGTGGCCTAGTCACGGTGTGGAGGATGAGCTGAGGTAGAAGAAGGAGCCAATGAATCCAGTTAGGAGGCTTTCCTTTTTGGGTGATGATAGAGGCAGTCTCCTCTAAACATTTAATTCATTTGAAAGGCCTGTGGCAAGAGTATGAATGGAGACCACCTCCTCAACCCCTAGTTTCCACCCTACCAAGAGCTAGTTCTCTTTTCTTCCCATCTCCTGTTCAGGACACTCACACACCTCTGTCTGCATTTTCAAGCTCCTCTGTCTGCCCTTTCTTCTCCTACAAACAATTAGCCCTTGGTCACCACTTAGTCTAGAGGTGTGCACAGGGGCTGTGCTATCTGCTCTCATAAACATACTCCCTTATTGGAGGCTGTGCAAGTGCTGAAATATATTCCAATGTTTTGGGTTGGAAGTTTCTTGTCTCAGGTACCCAGAGCATGGTTTAGGATCAGGGGAATGGGTTCTAAATGGGTACATACACTTGGTCCTATGGGCGCCTTCATCTTGCCCTCTAAAGTCCAGACAGGGCCCTCTAAAGGACAGGGCTCAGAAAACTAGTTGTCTGGATTTAAAAGAGGTGCAGGAGAAAAATCTAAAGTTTATGAAACATCAGCCTTTCACCAATGTGTAGAGAAGTTATACAGAAAAATCAGACTTGAGTATGCCTTGAATATGAAGTAGACACACACAAATAAGTGCTGCCTCTGACCAAGGTCCAAATACCATAACAATATTCTGTTGTTATGAAAAGATAATATTAGAGGGAGAATAAAAAAAGACTCTAGCTCTTCTAACAGACTAATTTCAGAAGAGTTCTAGTTAGTTTTTTCTTATTCTTTAATTGGCCAGAGTGTTAGCAGACTGAATATCCCCTTTATCTGTCCCCTGCCTAACAAGGTCTAAAAGGAGACTGATGGTTTTTCCAGAATGCAAATAGACCTCAGTGAACCAAACTAATTCCATTGTGAATGTTCACCACAATCTGGAAGCAGGGCACATTAGATCCGCCCAGCAGCTCTGATTTGTCTTTACAGGACCATTGCTTTAGGTATGTGTAGACTGTGTGTGTGTGTGTGTGTGTGTGTGTGTGTGTGTGTGTGTGTGTGTGACTCAGCAAGGGTGAGAGGATAAAAAAAAATGCTCTGAATCGGGTAGTTTCCTCTACATTCTTCTCTCTTCATTTGCCCTACAGGAATACAGAGCTGAATGTTAGAGGAGCTGATTTCTAGTGTTGAAACACAGTAAGTGCCCAGCCACACGAATAAGTCACTCACTGTCTCTGTATTTTAGTTTCCTTTTTTGCAAGATGGGAGTAGCACATTGAATCAAATGAAATGTGAGGGGACTTTGAAAAACAAAGGAGGCCAGGATTCTGAAATTCCTTTAAGACTTCCTACTATTGCCTTCTGTTTTTCCTCTCATTGCAGCAGCTGAGTTGAGATGCTAGGATAGGGAGAGGGGGTGAGGAAAGGCAGAATCCTGGATAGTGGAGCATGTTTTTTTCCAGGACAGATGTTCCCTCTGGTACCAGGATAGCCTTCTCTTTTCAGGCTCACACAAGCATATCATGAAGCTCTATCAAGTTCAAATAGATTCTTAAAAGTCTTTGAATCCTCTTTATTTTATCTTTCTCTCACTAAGTCGAGCCTTTGTCCAGGTATATCCTTACCTTCTGGTTTTGATATGTGCTGGTTGCCTTTGTGATTATCACCTAGAGTTGTGTTTGTTAACATGATGTCTGTCTGCACAGGCCTCTCTCTAGCTACTCTTGGGATTTCTATAGTGCTCTAATTACACAGGCAGGAGCTACATTTTCTTCAGAGATTCTGGAGGGGACAAATCAGCACTCAATAGTTTCCACAAATGGTACTGTGGAATATAATGCAGAGTAAATGAAATTGTTTGAAGCAGTGTTTTTTTAAAAATTGTTTTTATTTATTGATTATAGGGGAGAGGGGGAGAGAGAAAGAAACATCAATTTGTTCCACTGATTTATACATTTATTGCTTAATTATTGTTTTAAATTTTCTTGATATTTTAGAGAGAGAGATATTAATTTGTTGTTCTACTTATTTATGCATTTATTTGTTGCTTCTTACCTGACTGGATATTGAACCAGCAGCACTGACGTACCGGATGGCACTCTAAACAACTGAGCTACCCAGCTAGGGCCTGAAGAAATCTTAAGAAAAAAATTACTTGATTTTTTTTCTTCCAACTCACTATGAGTTTTCCATTTTAAAGGTAGGAAACCAAGCTTCCTGTCTTTTCCTTTGTAAGCATCAAAATATGGAGTGGAAAAGAAGTTGAAAATTCAAATTCTGGCTTCACAGTTTTCTATTTGCTGTTGAGTTTTTTCAATCTCTTTGAACTTTAGTGCTTTCATCTGCAAAATAAATTTAATATGTAAATGTGTTGTGAAGCTTCAAATAAATGGTATAGAAATATATGAAACAACAAACAGTAATCTACTGAATACAGTAGTCCCTCTCTAATTCACGGTTCACTTATCACAGCCTCACTGTATCGTGGGATTTTTTAAAATATTATATTTAATAATTTATCATGGAATTTTCGCTATATCGTGGGATTTTGCAGTACTGTATACATATGTAGTTAAAGTTACGTAGGTTTAAGAGCGTAGAATAAATGTATGGTTCCTACTTCGTGGAGGCGTCTAGAATGTAATACCCGCGATAAGTGAGGGAATACTGTATCTCCTAAATGCCTGGCACATTTCAATACAGGGTGGAGCAAAAGTTGGTTTGCAGTTGTTTATATGGAAAATAATACAATAATTAATAAATAATACAAGAATAAAATCTGTATTTTGTATACTCACAATGTAAACCTACTTTTGCTCCACCCTTATGTATGTTATGTATATTAATTTTTCATTCTGTCTTCCCTATTTTCTCATTTGCACAAATTTTATTGAGCAAGTAGTAATAATACATGTTGGAGAGACACAAAATGTTTGCAAATATACTAAGTTGTTACTTGTGTATGTGTGGAGCGGTGCTCTAGCTCTTAGTCTAGGAAGATATATCATTTCTGATTGAACTTTGTTTATTTTTCTGCTCTAATAAAAGAGGTGACAGAGTCATCTTGCTCATTCTAAGGAGGTTAAGTCATCTTTGTCATACATATGTTGGTTCTTCCCTATAGAAGGAGAACCACTTCCTACCCCTAAACCGTCAGGATATCTACCTAAGGGGTTGCTGGGAAAAACTTTAGGTCTCTTGTGTTTTGAAGCCAATGGGTCCTCTAGAGGGAATCCAGGTGGTGTACTTAGATGGTGGGTGGGTAAGCCCTCTTGTTTACTGAAAGTGAGTAGTGAGGCCCTTTGCATTTCAGGGGTTAATGGGGAAAGCTGCTTGATCTTAGTGAGGAAAGAAATAGTGGATCCCAGAGCAGGAAAGGAGACAGTTGCTATGTGTCCACAATGGACTGTGGCTTGATTACTGTGACAGTCCTGGAAAGTGGGGCTGGAGTTTGCTGGGATGGCTGCTCATGGAAAGGCTTACCCTCAGAGCTTTAATTTTGGGAACAGACAACATTCTGGATCGAAAGTACTCTTGGAGCAGGATCGTCCTCCTTTGAAGATCCAGAGTGACAAGTCAGAGTAACAATGCAGACACAATGCCATGTAATGGTGAAAATGAACCATTCAGACACCAGGATCTTTTTTTTTTTCAAGTGATGATGTCAGAATCAACTCACCTCTCTCCCAGACCTTATGGATATTTTAAAGAGGGTGAGAAGAGGAGGATACTGACATTCTAGTAATTTGGCACTGGGGGCTCAAGAGAGATTTATTTAGGGAAACAAAAGATATGTGATGCTAATTGCACCTTAAAATTGTGGAGCAATTTGTTGCAGTTATGTGGACCTGCATTAGTATTTGCTTAATTTTTCCTTTCACCCTGTATTTCAAGTAAGTTTTTTGTTTTGTTTTACCTTTGGTCTGTGTTTTTTTTTTTTAATTTTCCATTAAGAAAAATAAAAGAGAAAGAGAGAATGGCCTGTCTGGCAGACGGAACAGACTGAGGAGACAGGACATGTTGTTATTGTGAGTTATTACTTGTCTTTCACCAATGCTGGCCATGGGTTATGACCTGTGCTCTCAGCTTTTGCTGGGAAATTACCCTGTAGATCACGTGAGCAGCTGTGCCTTGCTGCTTTCCCTCACGGGTCTCAGGGCCGACACTTTAGGATGAATTTTTTTCATTCCTTGTACAAAAAACATACTGTATTGTTAACACATTTTTTTCTGTTAAGTTGTAAATTGCACTCTCTTATTGGGCATATTTACATTGCTGTCATTAAATATATCGAGTCTCCTAGGAAAGATATGTCTGAAACACAAGTAAGTGGGATTATTTTGTGGATAAATAATTAGGCTACAAATAACATTTGGTAGCAACAGGAGAAAGAATGCCTTCCCACAAATAAAATATCAATTGCAAGTGTGGCAAGGCAGTGCTGGTCTGTGTTGCTGAGGGGTCTAATGAATGATCCTATTTGCAGTTGTTTCTAAAACATAAGCATTTTCAAATCAGCAGTGCAGTGTTTTGGTCCCAGGAGAAAAGTAAGAATTTCTAAAGACAGTCTCACTTTCCAAGTACAAATTGTTCAGAGAGGAACATTATGTCCTGAATGCTGGACCAATTGTGCCATTTAAGAAGACAATAGACTTGATGTTGTCCCCTGGCTGGTTTGGCTCAGTGGATTGAGCGTCGGCCTGCGAGCTAAGTGTCGCTGGTTCGATCTTCCAGTCAGGGCACATCAGAGAAGGAAAACTCTGACTCCAAAAAACCTCCGCTGCCTTGCGGCATACCTCTTCAGGGGAAAGGCTAAGGGAGTAAACCCTGACAGAAAATCTGGAGCCGGAGTCCCTAAGGCGGTTTGACGTTGTAGTCAACACCGGCAACTCCTGCGGCGCACCTGAAGCCAAGCTGTATTGACTCCGTCTTTCCCTTGGACCCTTCAGCTGCGAAGAGAGGGGTGGTCTGCTGCATGGGCAACAGCAGACCCTCCATATCACCCTGCCCAGGCTCTGTAGCTTCAGCTTCACTGGAGAGGACACTCCAGCGTCATCGCAAGATGTTGATTCAACACGGGAGGAGACAGATACCGTGTCACTCCCGAGTCGGACTGCACAGCCATTCTCGGCGGTGCAGATAGACTCTTAAGAAGCTACACAATCGTCTCTCGAGACGGACGGCTGCCGACGAGACTTGATGTAACTCAAAGAGTCAGTGATGTGAGGGTAAGGGGATGAGGAGGTAGCAGAGGATAAAGGGGGGATAAATGATGATGGAAGGAGACTTGACTTGGGGTGGTAAACACACAATTTATTATACAATTATACATCTGAAACCTATATAATTTTATTAACTAATGTCACTCCAATAAATTCAATAATAAAGAAAAAAGTCAGTGATGTGGCCCTAATTTATTATATGACTTTGGTCAAGCCACAGAACCTTTTTGTTTCTTTTGTTGTTTTTGTTGTTTTGTTTTTAATTTGTATAATATTAGACTTTGAAAAATGTCCTTTTTCAGAACTCTACAAAATCTGTTCATTGACGGAGGCAGAAAACATTCTTTTAGGACTTTTGTAGGTGTTGCTTAAGTGTCTGAGATATAAAGTTTGGATGCTTTTATCTTCTTCATCTTGCCAGATGCTCAGGGTTAGTTGTAAAGAGCTATAGACTTGCAGGTTTGAGTTGTAAGCCATGCAGTACACATTTCCCTCCTCAGCTCTAAGAGCTGAGACCAGGTGAGTAACTCCAGGAGTGTGCATCTCAGGGAGAGCACTGTGCAGCCTGGGCAGAGGCATCTGGTCACAGGATTGTCCCACAGTGATTTGAGAGGGTCAGTTTTACCTTCTCTGCTTGGAACCCCAAGGAGTTCACGGGACTGAAAAAATGAGATGCCAAAATTTCAGTAGTTTTACTTTTAGAATAGAAAAATACAAAACAACCAAACACTTTATCGTTTTCTCTTTTTAAGTGTCTTACTCTCTTCCTTCTCTCCATGACATGTGTTGGAGTAGATGAAAGCAGCATAAGGGAAGGAGGTCATCATTATTTACTGATCTCCTATGTGCCAGGTACTATACCGGACACTAAAATACAAGAATTTATTTAATTCCTGCAATATGTCTTTGAGGTAGCTCAATTATATTCCTCATTTCATAGATGAGGAAACCAATTCTTAGAGCATTGATGTAATCTGCCCCCTTTTCTCCAGTGACTCTGATCTGTCACTTCTCCAGTGATTTACTGTCATCCGTTCTTTGTTTGCCCAGAGACCAACATTTCTAAATCTTTCGTTCTTTGCTGCCCTATTCCTCTCTAGTTTGCTGGCTGCTAGCCAACGACCCATTTATTTCCATCAGAGTGCTTAGCGACAGACAAGGAAATAACATTTTAACATTTAGGCATTAAAGTCTACATTTTATAATTTATTTCCCATAGGAGACTAGATGTGAGGACCAATTCTAGAAAACCATAAAACTGGTCCAGTTCAGTGAACCCACAACAAGAGAATGGGTATTTCTGGTGGTGCCTGGTGAAGTCCTCTGTAGTCAATAATGGTGTATCTTCTTGCACAGAGAACCATGAAAGGATGTTAAGTACAGACTTTCCTTTCCTTATGTGAAGGAACATATAAACAGCCCTTATAAGCATGTAAAGGAATTTTGACTCCCATATAACTTCCTAATTGACTTCATTTTTGATCCACATAGCACTTCATCCAATTGTATTTTGGTAGAAATCCCCAGCTCTGGTCTGTATAAGGCACAAGTCCTACATACACCAGTCCCCCCATGTGTTCCACAAGATTATTCCATTTCCAGTGTGAGATGGTATAGATATGAAAAGACTTCATTTAAAAATTTTTCTTTAGATAAATGGTATGGATGTAGTCTTTGAATTTCACATCCTCTACCAAAAAAATAAAATAGAAAGAAAGAAAGAAAGAAAGAAAGAAAGAAAGAGAAAAAGAAAGAAAGAAAACGAGGTCTCTAATGACTGTCTAAAAGACAGGTTGTCATTGACAAAAAGAAAGAGAAACTCTTTGTTATTGACTACACCTCCCTCCCCCTAGAAGAGAATTTCTACATAGAAAGAGCATTGATTAAACAGAGGAACTCTCTCCATCCCTAAAGCATAGATAGGAGCAACCATCAGGAAGAGCCGAATCTTGTTCTGCTTTGTAGTTTTCTAACTGGTTTCCCGCCATCTATGCTCATCTTCCTCTAAACCAGTGGTCCTTAAACCTGAATGTACATCAGAACCCCCTGGAAGGCTTGTTAAAACAGATTTCTTGGCCCTACCTCCAGAGTTTCTGACAAAGGAGGTCTGGGGAGGGACCTGAGAATCTGCATTTTAACTAATTTCCATGTGATGCTGATGCTGCTGATCTGTGAATCCCACTTGGAGAACTATTGCTTTGATCTATTTGTATGCAGCATCCAGAATAATCTTGATACATGTAGACCAGATCATGTCATGTTCTCACTTAAACCCTTGCTTTGTTTTTCCATTATACTTAAAGTCAAATGCCCTTCTATGCCCACAAAGCCTTGTATGGTTAACCTCTGCCTACTTCTTCAAGCTCATCCACTCCTGCTCCCTCCTTTGGCTCACAAGGTGCAGGCCCTGGCTTTTTCTCAGGTTGTCCTAGAAAACAGAGAGAGCACTTTGTCAAGGCCTTAAGCTCTCTGTTTCTCCTTTGTTGCTTGGCTGATATTTTTCCTCCACCTTTAGGCCTCAAGTTGAGGGGCCTCTCCAGAAGTTTTATTGATAGTACTACCCAGTGTAGTATCCCTGCCTCACTGTAGTCACCGTTATAACATCTTATTCCTCTACAGCAGTATCACTCACTGAAAGAAAAAGATGAAATCATCCCTTCTAGGGTCTAAGCTCTATGATAACAGGATCATATTCCTCTCACAGCCTTAACCCCAGTGCCCACAAAAGGTGTTTGCCACATTGTAGGTTAATTTTTATTGAACAATGCAGTGGGCTCATACAAGGGGTCTGAATTATGCTCCCTAAGTAGGGCAGGCTTTGAACTTAGGTAACCAACCAATGAGAATAGGTAATTCTTTCTCATGTTACTGCACACCATAATCAGACCCAGCCCAGAGAGGCGGGGTTGGGTACAGGGATGTGTTAAAACACAGATTGCTCAGCCCTACCTCCAGAGTGAATCCATGACGATGCTTGTGCTGAGTTTCCACCACACAAGAAAAGTCTATCAACCCAAAGTGCAGAGGCCTTGAGCAGCAAGATGATCTCCTTCACTGTTTTTCCAGGGTTGATCATCTAGCCATGGTGCATCCTGAAGCCCTTATGGTTTTCAGGAGGAGTGTACATCCAAGCTAGTGATATACATCAATTGGTTGCTTTCCAAATGTGCCCTGACCAGAGATCGAATCCATAACCTAGGTATGTGCCCTGACCAGGGATCAAACCTGCAACATTTTGGTGTATGGGACAATGATCTAACCAACTAAATCACCTGGCCAGGGTAAAGAGGGATTTTTTTTGTAAGGGAGTAAACAAAGGCTCACAATGAGATGGGTATTGTAAACTCTTCTTCTACCCCTAAAGATCTTGCTAAGGAAAACAACAAGTTTTTGTTTGTTTGTTCTTCTTTTTCTTTGCCAATCATAAACCCATACAACTTTGGGGAAGAAAGAAAATATTTATTGAGTACCTACTATTTGCTTGGTACTCTGCCTGGACCTTTCACAAGTGTTATTTGATACTTATATTAAGTATTTAACTCAGTTTATAAACAGATAAAGCGGAGGGTCAAGCGAGATTCAGTTATTTGCCTAAAGTCACCCAAGTGATGATACTAATAAGAAGAACAACAAGAAGACTATTTGAAATTTATTGAACACTTAACTATGTGCCAGGCACAATTGATTGCAAGCACTTTCCAGTTTTTACTCATTTCAGTGACAGAGGCTGGATTCAAATCCAATTGCTTGATCTCTGACTGCCATCCCTCATTTATAGGTGATGAAACTGAGGGTCAGTTTCAATGGCCTGCCCAGGTCCCACAGCTACTTAACACCAGAGCAAGCCTAGGACCAGAAGCCATATCAGTGCTGTTTTTGACTTTGGGAAAATAATGATAAGCACTATTTAACTGGGAAACTTTTTCTTTTCTTTTTCTTTTCAATGATTAAGCTTTTATTTAATTTTTTAAGTGCAGAAGACAGGGAAACTTTTTTTAAATATTGGGAATAACTCCTTCAGAAGGAACACTTAGTGAACTCTGGATCTGTTTCATGAGTTGGTGTTTCCCTTTGGTGTCATATCAACCAGAGCCATCTAGACCAAGAATAAAGAGACAATAAAGTGATTACTTTGGATGTAATTTCAACTCTCACATGGAATACATATGACTTTATAACTACATTGTTATGAATTTTGATAACCCTGTGGATGATTCAAAAATTACTTTTATTTGTATTACAAAGCATTTTAAAAGTTTTTTTTTTTTTTTTTTTTTTTTTTTATGGCTACAGCGGGCAGGTCTGACTGATGGGAAGCCACTACATCCTAAGAGAATAATAAAGCTGAGGCATGAAGTCCTTGTCTAGGAAAAGCTGGACCATTTTCCTGGTTGAACATTCTATCTCATAGTTAATTCTTTTGGGTTTTGAGTAAATGCCATTGACCGTCAGATCAAGGCCATGCATCAGCTTGAGATATGCTGCACACTCTTTCCTTGCCTTTCATTTCTTCACCTTTGCTTCTGCTCAAATCAGGGTGGTAACAACGTGCTTTTATTTTATGATCCTTTCTGGGTATTAGAGCTAAACATAGCATCTACAAAAACAATTCAAGTTTTTCCTTCCACTTTCCTGCTAGAGTCAAGAATTTATATTTGGAATCAATATAAGACATGTCATAGAAGAATTAAACAGAGGAGTTGGAATGTGAAAATAAAAATGTTTCTTTCCTCTCTTAGGTGTACTTTGTCTAAAGTGATAATAAAAGGGGGGACTGACTATTGAACAGGCAATTCACCTGCTGCCATTTAACCCAATATTCAACTCTTTTAATAAATCAGATTGTAAGATGAATGAAACCAGTATTTTTTTATTTGCTTTCAGCATGAAAAAGTGAAATCTCTGTTTTTAAGGTGGTTATCGCAGTATTTTGGAAGCAATGTGATTCTGAAATATTATCCTTTTTGTGTTTTGGAGCATATCCCTGCCCTTGTTTCAGAGAAATCAAATGTATGCATACATGCACATGTGCTCACACATGTTTTATTAGTCAGCCCCCAGCACACTGAGGGGATATATAGACAGTAAAATGCCATCTACACAGTCCAGCAACTTTCACTGTGGGCTTCTATCAGCATTTATTACCAATGGACCCTGGGCTTCTTACAAGACTACTCTGGCCTCTAATCAAAATGCTTTGCATTCTGACACCGATTCCAGCAGTATTTAATTTCCTGACAATGGAAAAATATTTTCACTAAATTTCCCCTTCATAAACCTGGAATTGTAATAAATAAATGTTTCCTTCTTACCACCTCTGACCCCAAACACCTTCCAGTATCTGGGAGGATTCAGTAATATCTGTGAGAAAGCTTGTACCTAGCATTATCTCTGGTAAGTGTGGTGAAGTTCAGGTCATTTGGTTTTTCTGCTCTAAGGATTTATTCTCTTGGATCAAAGCCTGGATCTGATCTCTCAGGGATTTAAGTTTCCATTCTTTGACATAGTGCCTGAATCAGAAATGTTCTACTTCTTCATTTTTGTCACAAGTCAGGCTTACTACTTTTTTATAGTCAGTTTTGATACTTTCTATCCTACCTTCCATTTAAGTTTGTTACCTCTTCAATCTGGGAAATGTCTGAAATAAGACCTGATATTTGCTTTTGTTTTCTGGTTCTGTGCTGGTTCCTGCCCCTTTATTGATGGTGGGCAGAGGGGCTTGCAAAGAAACAAATGACTGACCCCTTTAGTCCTTCTTGTAGCAGAAGAACAAATTGTTGAAAATACAATAACACTTTCCAAACATGACATGTGGTTGCCTCGATTTATTTTCTTGGTTGGCCTTTCCTTTTGGGTGAGGGAAAGCCACAATGATATTTGAGTTCTCAAAGCACCAAGGAATAGTCAAAGATGCACAGACAGATATGGAGAAGCAGTTCAAGGCTATGGTCCAGGACTGGAGAATCACGTGGCAGCAGGCTGGACATTGTGGATACTCAGACAGTCAAAGCTAAAATTCTCATAGGTTGTGACAATATTCTCTTACTGGTCTCCTTGCTTCAGGTCTTACCCTTGACCTCTGAATAATATTAATGGGATCATAGTCATTTTGCTGCTTAAAATTTTTGCAGTGGCTTCATTGCCTTAGACCATGACTCCAAATTCTTAATTAGACTGTAAAGGCCTTACATTGCTTTGTCCACCTAATTCTACAACCTCATTCCACTTCCCCCATTTCTTTTTTGACTACTCTCCAGTCACATTAACTTACTTTAATTTCTTTGAATTTGCCAAGTTCTTTCCTGCCAGAATATCTTTGGTCATGCTGTTTTTCTTGCCTGGAAAGCTATTTGTCTACTTGAGTCCTACTAATCCTTCAGATTTTAGTTTCAATGTTACTTTCTCAGAAAGGCCTTTCTTGTTAGTCTATTTCAGAGTACTTTGTTCTTTTCATAGTTCTTATCATAATTTGTAATTATGTTTATTTTGGTTTAGGATTCATGTTTGCCTTAATTGCTGGAATGTAAAATTTGTAATGATAGGATGATAGTTGTTTTGTTCACTACTGAGCCTCCAATGACTGACACATAACAGATACTCAGCAGTGGGTGTATGTGTGGATCTTGGGGTCAAAATCAAGATAAGCAGTTCAGACTCATGTCACATATAGCACAGGACCAAGAAATGCGATAAAACCAGGTAAGTTGTCAAATACCAGAAGACCCTGTTGTTCAGGAGCAAGGTTGTATATCAAAGACCCGGCAATAAGACAGGACTGGGAAATGTGTGTGCTCTAAATGCAGAGAAAGAATCCAGACAAACACTTGGGAAAGCTGGTAGTGCCAGACAGGGTTGGAACCTTAGCAAAATAGTAGGCAGTAAACACATGGCACAGTGATGAGAATCACAAAACAGAAGCAGTGACGTGACTCAAAAAGAAAGATTCTTAGATGAGAATATTTGGACTTCACTGTAATGATTCAACTTGTAAGGCCTTTCAGAGGATCTCCTATAACAATTGCTAGGCCTGACAAGCCCCAACATTCCTTTTTGACTTATCGATTACCCAGAACATTTGTCTGCACTTGATCACTCACCTTGACTGTAGAAACTCAGTCTGCACGTCCCTCGTTCCCACTAGTGCGTGCTGTGCAAACGCTGCCCGACAATTTGTGGCATTCACTATACAGCTTGCAATTATGACAGCTCCATTCTGTTCCCAGAGGCATTTAGATTGGGTGATAGAACATTCTCAGCTGTTTTAAATGAGTTGTATTAGATTAAAAGATCCCGGGGCTGACAAGCCCACACAAGTAACAAAGAAAGAAAAAAATCATTCCAGGCTGCTTTGACAAAAATGACTTATTGCTTTGTAAGGGCTATCCAGCCTTATCAGAGAAGAGAGAGAGAGGTAAAAAGGAATGGTCTGGTATTTCACCAGGTTCATGAAACAAAGGCAGTTTGAATAGGACCTTGTAGATCATTTTCAAATTATTTACTTTTCTTGGGTAAACTTAGCTTTGAGTGAATGGATTACTATTATCATTATTGGTTCATCCTTTTTTCTCAAGGTTGCTTTTCAAGTGTTCCTAAAGTAGGAAAAGACACAAAAATGAAGATAAGATCACTTTTCTCCCTATTTCTCATTTTATTTTAATATACATCCTCAGGAGAAGGAAAGCTTTCTCCTTCCTTCTGGCGTAAAACTGACCCAGTAAAGTGCATCTCACATCCTGTGACCCCCACCTCTTGCCTGTGTGGACACTTTCTGAGGAAACAGCATCCCTTGTAAAAGAAAATAAGCAATGAAGGTGTGACCTAGGATGGACTTTCCCAGGAGCAAGTTTCTATGGGTGAATCATTGGAGCCAAACCAGAGCTGAGGGTGGAGGAAACGACTGTTACACTTTGGCCCTCGTTGAACTCAAAGCCTTAGGGACTGGAGGCTGGGGGACAGGCAGGGAGGCCTGGCAGAGTTGGATACCTCATCCATAGCATAAGGCACACGTGAGAAGCTGGCACTGCTACTGATGCTTCGCCATCAACTGCATGCAGCACTATGACACAGCTCGGCGGGTAAACACTGGGAGCTCACTGCCCCTCCCACCCCAGTCCTGGACCGGCCTGGGGTGAAAACAGACTTGAAGTGGGTGATGGGATCACCTCGTATTTCAAAAGAGAGGAAGAAGTGTGTAAACAGATGGTAATGACGCCTGTCTGAGTTCTAGTTGGCAAGGCACATGGAAGAACTACAGGTACTCTGTGTCACCGCACACTAACCCAGGAGGAAGGAAGACATTCAGCAATTATTTCTGGAAATAGTATGCATTATTTATTTGCTGTGGATTCACCAGGATATTACATTGTGTACTTATGGAATGCTTCTTAATGAAAAGCTTCATGAGTAGGTAGATGCTCTCATTTTAAAAAATCATTTAATACATGGCTTTTCAGTGAACACAAGTTTAACAAGTGATTTTGGTCTTTAGGGGCAGAAGCAGAAAATTTTATTTATAGGTGTATATCTATATCCAGGTACTTGCAGTTTGCTTTTTTTCTTTTCTTCCTTTCTTCTTAGCTCCTTCTGAAAATAGTCCAGTTTTAGATAACTCCCTTGGTTCTTCCTTAGGGATGCAGCAGTCATTTCCAGTCAGCAATTCAGCGTATCAGGAGAAAATTCCACAGAGGGGGAATAAACAGGAAAATAACCAGAAGCCTATTTTGAAGCTCTTTATTGAAAAGCAGGCATCTCCTCCTCCTGCTCACAAAGAGAGCTCCCTCCCACGTATCTCCCAGGGCCATCCCTTCCCTACAACTTGTCTGGATGCTCCAAAGGAATTTTCAACATCTTCTCACCCAAGCATACTTTTTCATTAAAAAACAAACAAACAAAAAAACACAACAACAACAACAAAAAAACAGCTATAAAATGACAACTGAGCACACAGAGTACAGAGCTACTTGGAAATTATAGTTCCTGCCAGCTTGGCTGGCCCAGCCTGGACTATTTGAGGGTTTATAAACCACACTCTGTTGGACTCATAGGGTGAGAGGAAATTTCTTAACCAAGAGCTCCTCATGGAAAACATTGTTTCTATAAAAGCCTGAGGTCAAACTCCGGGACTGGCTAGCAAGAATTCCACTGGCAGCATTCAATTGTCTTGAGGTTATAATAGGAGAAAGGAATCCCTTTCCCCCTCTCTACCCTCCAAGATTCAGGGGGACCTGGATTCTGAAGAATTTTGTCTGCCTCAGCCATTTTTGAAGTCTTCACAGAAGCAGACAGAATGAACTGCAGCTGAGGTTGCTTTTGTGGTTAAAAAAGAATGAAAAAACAAAAAACAAAAACAAAAAAACTCTTAGGCCTGAGGAAGCACGATTTTTTTCTTTTTTTAGAAATATTTACCAGGTAGGATAAGAGAAGTCGAGACTTAGAGGAGCAGTGGGCCTCCAAAGATCTTGCTCATGTGCTTAGAAAATGATAGAGCCTTATGTGTTATGTTTCGAAAGGTATTTATTTGCTATGAAACAGTCCCAAGAGAACATTCTTAGAACAGTTTGAAGTAAAATCCTTAGGAGACCATCATCATAAGTATTACTCAAATCATGAGGGAAACATTTGAATGCAGCTGTTTTCAAGTCTTATTTTAAAGAAGTTAAGAAGGAATAAATCTTAGCAAGTTTGTGGCTGAGAAAATCCAAATGCAAGGAACTAGTCAAAAGTCAGTGTTCCTGCTGCCTGTCACTACCAGAACTAATAAGAAGAGACAAGGATTTAATCTTTATGGGTGCTTTATTCAGATGGCTGGCAATCTGTAAAGACAATGAATTATGTACCCTAAAGACCATCTTACATTCCATTTCAAGCCAACCTTTTTTTTATAAGGAAGAAAAAAGTATAGGGATTTTGAATTCAGGGAACAGGTTAATCAGATAAAAGCTGCAGTATGGCATTTTTCCTAGCATCCTTTGATATGTTGACTCCGATTCTTTGTCTGTGTCCTGGGCAGTGGAGTCTGTCCTTGGAGCACAATGGCTCAGATACCATCTTGATTGCTTGCAGTCCCCCAAGGGCACAAAGGTCTGAATTGCTTGTGGTCTCCTGCTTCAGGGTGGATCATACATACCTTCAGTTCCTGAAACAATAGCTTTGTACATGCATTGATTACTTAGCTTATTAACTATAACTTAAAACCAGAAATTTTCCAAGTCTTGAGTTCCCCATCACTAAGGTGGTTGTGTGTATGGAGGCTGCATAGTCACCCTGGAATGAAGGTAAAGTAGCAGAGGAAACATCCCTGACGCAGTCTGCAAACCTCTTCCTTGTTTTTCCCTCCAAAGTTTCTAGCTTTTAACATCCCCTTTTAGAGGATGAGTGAGTGGAGGAGGAAGAAGGCCCACACAGTTAGAGGTGTCTGGGGTTTTTGCAAACATTACCTTTGGGGCCGGCTTCAATATCTGCCTTAAGAGTAGATCAATGCAAGATGGCTGAGGTCTTCTTATGGTAGAGAGCTGGGGGCTGGTGCGAAGTGGGCAACCAACTAATACTTGCTAAGGAAAATATGAGGGGAATGAGGAGTGTGTGTCTGGTGGGGTGTGGGGTGGGGAGAAAGCTCTGAAAAATCATCTGATTTACTGACTTGATTCAATTGAAAAATGGCTTTGAGGAATCAAAGAAATAGGCAGAGATTTAGAAGTACAGTAGTCCCTTTCTATATCGTGGTTCACTTATCTTGGTCTCACTGTATTGCGGGATTTTTAAAAATATTATATTTAATTATTTATCGCGGATTTTTTACTGTATCGCAGGATTTTGCGGTACTGTATACGTATGTTGTTAGAGTTAAGTAGGTTTAGGAATGTAGACTATGTTTAAAAACATAAGTAGTGTTTATAAAAGTGTGGAAAAGGTTAATAAGGGAGTGGGAAAGGTTAATAAGGGACTGGAAATGGTTTATAAGTGTGTGAGAAGGGTTTATAAAGCCTTAAAATACATATAAATACTAAAATAAATGTAAGGTCCCTACTTCACGGATTTTCACCTGTCGCAGGGGGTCTAGAACGTAATACCCGCGATAAGTGAGGGAATACTGTATTTTATTTTTTGAATCATAATTTTGCCCCCATTTACACCTCTGCTCTTGCCTCAGTAAGGATCTTTTTAATTTATGCAAGCACTAGGTTTTTAGAATCAACTATCTCCCTTCATTTACTCTTTCACATACATCCCCATCCCGCCCCAAATAGGCTGCAAATTTGGGTCATGAGGAAAGAATGAGTTCTTGAATGAAGTGAGCAGAGACGAAAGGTTTGAGATGTCCCTGGGTGTGGGGGAGGCGTTGCTCTACATAGCTCTCATCTTTCCTATTCCTTCACACGTTAGTTCTTATTTGTTGGCAAAAAGCAGGGTCTAAAGTATTTTTACAACTGGCTGCTGTATCTAGGGAAGTGATAAAAGTCCACCTGGACATTCTCAAGGATAATCAAGCAAGGATTTGTGTCTGAAGCCTGGAGAGGGCAAGAGCTGAAACTAGGGGGTAAGGTTATATGGCTTATTGCCAGGGCCTGAAATCCACTTCAGATCATCAGAACCAGAGACTGAAACAAAGCCATAAACATGCTCTAGATAGTAGCAAATCAAAGATAGAAAAGCTGAGGGCATGAGTAAAAGGGGAGGCTGGGGCTGGAGACACAGTTGAGCTTGGGAGGGATGGTTTAATCCTTGACACTGTCGATTTACATGTGTTTATTAACAGTGCCAATTTTCAAATGCCTTATAGAACCTGGATTACAGAGATCAAGAAATGACAATTTTTACTCTGGACTTTTAAAGACTATGGCTTTTGTGAGTCTATTTTCTTAGATATGAAATATATATGATTGCGTAATAAAATTTTATTGGGCCCATTTTGGGAAGAGAGTTGGGTGACTCTTTGCATTAGCAATGAACAGTTATTAGACATCCTTTTGAGCCCCTTTTCTTAGAGGTGGGGGTGAGTGCAGGTGTATACCATTTAGCATGCCTGCCCAGAATGAGGCTGGTGGATCTGGCATTTTGTGAAGAGCTTACTGTGAATGATACCCTGGGAAACAAGTATACTTTCCCCCGGTACCGCTCATCATACTAGCTGGAGGTAAAACAAGACCCCTCCAAAGTTAAGGTTAAAGGGAGAAAAAATAAGCCAGGCTTTAAAAAGCAATGTTATGGAGAAATATGACATTAACCATGCTTTCCTACCTTTAGTTTGCTACAGTTTAGATTATGTTCATGACTTTGAAAAGTCTCTTGTTCTGCCCTGGCCAGGTGGCTCAGTTGGTTGGAGCATCACCTCATACACCAGAAGGTTGCAGGTTCAATTCCCAGACAGGGCACATACCTAAGTTGAGGGTTTGATTCCTGATTGGGGAGTGTATGGGAGGCAACCAGTCAATGTTTCTCATTCTCTCTCTCTCTCTCTCTCTCTCTCTCTCTCTCTCTCTCTCTCTCTCTCTCTCTCTCTCTCCTCTCTCTCACTCTTCTCTCTCTCCCCACCTGTCTCTGAAATCAATAAACATATCCTGGGATTAAAAAAAAATTATAAGAAAAGTCTCAGGTTCTGATCATTTGAAAAGTATGTCAAACCCCAGCAATGGGTCTCATGACATAAAAGACCTTTGTATTTACCTTTCTGGTTTCATTTTTGCCTTCTCTATGCTTCAGGCACATTGAACTTTTCCAGGACCTGAGGGTGCCTTATTCTCCCCCTCACACATGCTGTCCCTTCTGTAGGAATTGTTCTTGCTTCATCTATTCACTGGCTAATTTTAATGCATTCTTTGGTCTCTGGGAAGCCTTTCCAAACCCGGAGGCTGGGCTAAGAGCTCACAGCATCCTGCTTTCCTTCAGGCTGAGCACTTAACACAGTGGATTGGCAAGGCTTGCCTACTTGCCTGGGTCCTATAATAGACTCTGGAAAGTTTACTTCAGTTATCTGACTCAGTGTCCTTATCTGCAAAATGGGAGCATTAGGTATACTGTTCATGGGGTGCATGAGGATTAATGAGTTAATGTCTGTGCAGCACTAGGAGGATCTCTGGACCATACTAAGTGCTCCACAAATGTCAGCTGTTATTTTTATACTTGAGGGCAGCAACCATAGCTATCTTTTTTATGTTTCTAGAGCCTGCTACAGTGCTGGGACAGAATAAGCTGCCAAAACATATTTGTTAAATACATGGGAGAAGGTCAAGAACTCTGTAAGGGCTAAATCATGGACTTAAGAATGTTGATGCCTCTGGTAAGATTCCTGTGGCTTTGTATATGTTCAGACTTACTCAGTCCGTCTCTCTGATGTGTGGAGGCCACAAGACCTTTGGTCCCAGCACAGGCGCATGGGGAAGGCTCTGTAGGAATGACAGGCTCTCTTCTCTCAGCAGTTAGGAGTCTGCTGTACTGCTTATAGGTTTCTGCCTAAAAGATGCTGAAGCTTGGAAGAAGCTGAGAGGTACTGGTCCACATCCACTCACTCAGAGGGTCTTAAGAAAGACAAGTAAAACAAGATGTAACATGGTCATGTAACAGGAAAAGAACTTAGCCTTGGAGTCAGACACACCTGGTTTTACATCTCAGCAACGTAGCCACCTGTGATCTAGTTATTAATCTCTCTCAGCCTTGATATCTTCATCTATAAAATGGGAATCATGGGCTTTGGAGTTAGACCTGAGTGAGAACATTAGTCTTGCTATTTACTAGTTGTGTGACAATGAGGCTGTTGCATAACTTCTTTAAATTTCAGTTTTTCTCATTAATAAAATGAACATAATAGTAGAACCTGTTAATAAGGTTGTTGAGCAGATTAAAGGAGACATATATAACAAGTTAGCATAGTTTAACCACTCAATAATGGAAGCCTTCTCTGTTTGTAGTGGTACCATCAATTATTCCTTGAAATACAGCAATTGCACATGGTAAGAAGAATTCTGATTTTTTGAGCAGGAGCTTAAAGCCATGTCTTCCTAATTTCAAACAGCACATTCTTCTTAGGAGACATTTTTATTACTAAGAATGGCAACCCAACTGAAGGCAGAGATATCCAATTAGTTTTAAGTCTCAATAGAATTCAGAATCATTTTGAATATTCTATTTGCCTTGGTGGTTTTTGGTTAGAAGTACTTTATCAAATAGAGAAGTACACAAGTGACTATTTCATCCTTAATGAACCATGTCTTTAGACATAACATTGTGCAACATGATTACAAACCATTACGGTGTGTTCTTCTTATGATGAAAAGCAATGGAGCAAGTGATGTTAATATTATTGGGACTTTTCCAAGCTCAGCTGAATCTCAGAAATACTTCCCTCTAGAAAGTACCCAAGGAATAGCTGGTGAGTCTCATTGCCAGCCCAGCTCGACAGTCTTCAGACTACACTTCTGCATGTTTCATGCTTTGGAACCAAACGCCCTTAAATGTTCTATTTTCAACTTCTGGATGGCATTCCTTCTTGAGATCACACTGAGGGAGGGAAAAAAAACTTTAGCAAAATTTTTGGTGTAGCTGCTTCACATTCCTCTGCTTTACAATGAAAGTATCTCGTTTGTGTCTCTTGGCATCTCTGGGTAGAATATTGTGTATTAAACGGGCCCTGAGCAAGCAATGGGGCAGTGCCATTGAGTACTTCATTGGCACTTTTCTGCAGTGGACCCATCAATATGACCACATGGCCTAATTTCTAATTCTGGTGTTTCCATCAGAAATATCTTTGGGACACAGTTTCTAAGACAGAAGGAAGAGAAGGTAGGAAGACATCTTTGCCTTAGAGCTCTGAGGATAAAGACTGAATATAAAATAGCCAGCACTGAATTTGACTATTCATCCTATCATAACTTTCTTGTATTTACCTTCTGGCACTCCAGGCCAAGCCTTTATCAAGTTTCTAAAAAGTGTCCTGTCTTCAAGCCTGTGATGTCCAACAGGCAAAAAGGAAGCCCAGAATAAACAACAACAACAGACACACTGTCTAAGAACACTTTTGTTCATCCAGATATTCCTGTGCAAATACTATGCATAGGGCCAGTGCTGGATCTTGGGGATTCAAAAGTGAACAACATAGGACTCCTGAGTTTCAAGGACCTCAGTGGGAGACACACATAATTAGAGTATGGTGTAAACGTGTGTCAGAGGAACTGCTGGGAGACTGCACAGAATGTGAGAGGGAAGCTTTCCTCAAGAACATGGCAATTGAGAGAGACCCCAAAGCACAATGTCGCATGCTTCAAAGAATGTCCAGAGGCTCTTCTGTCAGACAGAATCACAACCAATAATGTGTATTTTTGTAAAAATGTATATCAGACTTGTGAGGTAGACAGGTGGTATCACTTTCAATGTTCAAAGAGACAGAGTGGTTATCTGGGTTCCCATGCTTGGGCACGGGTAGAGCTGGGACAAGAAAGCAGGTCTGGATATGAATTTAGGTCTCTTTGGTGCCTTCTTGGTCAATGTGCTCTCACACTCAGCACCTGTGAAAGGACAAGATCCGGGTGTTGTCAGCCATGCAAACCCCTCCTCAAATACTCCAATGCCAGTGGCCTGATTGAGGCAGCCTAGGCCAGGGTCCTGTGCATTTGGGAATGTCTCCTGGGTACCTACAAGCAGCCAGAAACTCCAGGAGCTTTATCTCTATGTGGATTGTTCCAGGTGCTCTGTGATGTAGGCATGACAGATGGGATTTTCTTACTAGAGACAAAGATATTGAAGTGCAGAGAGGTTAGGAGACCTGACTATAGGAAAAATGAATCATATAACTGAGGCTGGAATTCAGATATTCTTTTAGTCTTATTGGCTTTCAGTCGGCTGAGGGATGTGGTGTCTCTTTATCTTAGTTTCTGGAATTCCTTTGGAAATAATGCCTTTTACTTTCTAATGGAGCAAGGTTTGAGGTGAAGTATTGACTGCCTTCAGTTGTTTCCAAACCATAAGTCAGCTATATCAGATCTTTCCCTGATGGCAAATTTGGTGAGTGCGAGGGTGACAGGAGGGAATATTGGACACCAGGGATTCTGAGAAGATGCAGTCAGGACGCAAGGGGAAAACGACCTTTCCTGAAAAACAGGATAGGTGAAAACAAGAGCCCAATACCCAGAATCTTTGCCTGTGCCTCCAACTCCACATAATCTGCCTTTTCTCTCTCTGTATATTCTGTATCAGCTCCCCATCCTCAGATAGGATTTCACTTCTCGAGTTTGAATCCTTTTTCATGCTGTTTTCTCCAGCATCTCTATCTGTAAACATAACACATCTTTCCAAGACCATTTAAAGTCTTTCTTGGTGCCCCTGCCAGGAGTCATTCTTTTTTTGCTCTGACTTTGATACCAAGGATCTGAACACTTTGAATGATTATTGGTACTTGCTATATTTTGCCTTGTACTAAAATTGAATTTTGCTCTTGTATAATTTCCCTATCAGAGTGCAAAGGGCAAGGTATTTCATACATATATATATATATATATATATATATATATATATATGTAAATTGACCTCAAGGATATAGTGGGTAATTGCTCAAATTGCAGGGCCATCTTAGGGTCAGCCCTGATCCACGAAGGCCCAGTTATCAGGCCATAATAAGCACCTGGACCTTAGAGAAGGGGCTTAGAGTCCCAAATGAGCTGCTTGGGCCATGGAGAAGGGTTGGGTGGAGGAGACCTCATTTGGAAATAGGGTGACCAGGTCCAAATAGTTGACCATCCATAGCCTCTTCTCCAAATCTGTAGCGTACTCCATTGCAGACAGTTTCTATTCAACCAATTAGCTGTAGTGACCTGTCCAGGGTGATGTACTCAAGGGGAGAGAGACTACTGTGCCCTAATTTCCAACTCTGAAGTGCCCCTGTTCAAATGCTCTTCACTTGTGAACACATTGGCTTCTTTCCAGCCAATGTTTGCAAATCTCTGATTCACATTAAGAACTTTACTTTTCAAGATGACCTCAGTGTCATGAATGAGAGAAGGCAACTCAAGGTGTAGGCATTTCTGAGTGCAAACAAGGATCTTAGGGTGTTTCAGTAGTTCATTAAACATGCACAGTGCTTGACAGTTCACAAAACATTTTGGCACATCTTAACCTCATTTTGCCCCCACAATTACTTTCAGAAATAGGTAGGACAGGAATTGTGCCTCCTCTACAGATGAGGCTCAGAGCCCAAGAGCCTTGTCTGTGAGCACATAGCTAATGAAGGGCAGGGCATATTCTTGAACCCAGAATTTAATTTGTTCAGTCTGGGGCTATTTCTGCTGTTCTACAAGCTTCCTAGATAATACCTGCCGTCACCATCAAAATGAAGAGGATGAGAAGTCAAGGAGGTGAAATTAAAAAAAAGAAAATGAAAGGTTTTCGGTGATTTTTTTTTTTTTAAGAGAAAGAAAGAGAAATACGCAGAAGGAGGACTATGGTTTCTGCCCCATATTTCTTTCTTGATACCAGCATTTATCTCCCAGCAGAGGGTCCAAAAATGGCCAATTCTGCTTTCTCAGCTTTCCTGGTGGAAAAGGCTTGTGCATGCACCTTAATCCTGGTCCATGGAACCAGAAGGTGTGTCTACTGAGAGTCTTCTGGGAAAGGTTTTCTTTCCTGATAAAAAGATAGAAAGAGGTAAAGGGAGAAAATTCCCTTTTTGCTTTTGGTTGGGATTGTGTGAGGATATGGTGTCCAGAACTGCAGCAGCTACCTTGGCATTATGAGGGGAGAAGTTAGAGGACAAGAAGGAATGTGCTGAGGATGGTAGAGCTGAAAAGGGGGAAAGATATGGAAATTTGATCTTATTTTTATACAGTCATGAGCAAATCTTGCAACCACTCTACCTCTAGATATTCCCATGTGAGATAATAAATATCCTTATTTTTAAAGACACCTTTAGGTTGGGTATTCTCTTTTTTGAGGCTAAAATTATGCTAACAGATACATGTAGCAATTGCCTAAATCAATGGAATCCTCTCTAGGATCTTGGCATTGTGGGACTTTACTAGTTTGTGTTGAGAAAGATATTTAATGCCTATTCTACATATTAAACAAAGACTATAAGAGCTGTTAAAGGAAACTCAGAATGAAAGGATTTCAAGTTATTAATAACTTATTAAAGGGTTAGTGAGCCACCTCTTATCTCAATGAATTGTTGCTAAATAAGAACAAATCTCTTTCATAGCAGTAATTACATTTTAAAAGTAAGGGACTTTCTTAATTTTATTAAAATGCTATCAGATAAATAACACTGATTTCAAATAATGTTATGTCGTTCCCAGCGCCTTGCTGATACAAGAATTCAAATCCGCATGTTCTTGTCTACATTTTCCTGTAGCATTTTTTTTAAACCTGATTTATTATTTACATAATCTTCACTGTCAGGGTTTTGTCCATTCTTAGGCAATTTTATGATACACTTTAAATTTCTATAGCATAATAATCCAAGAATCTGAACTTCTTTGTAAATGTGGTATTATGTTTCTTTGCCACATTTCTCAGGAAGTGAAAGGTGTTCTCTGCAGTCATAAAAAGAGGCTACTGAAGAAATTAAATTAAGCCCATGGGAAAGCACAAAACCCAGCTTTCAGATCCCTCAGTCTCACAAATCAATGTCCCACTACTTACTCAACAGCAAATACCACATCTGTGGGACAAAGATGGAAAGCAAAGAACACATGATTTGTGGAAGCAAATTGTTCTTGATGTGCTCCACTACAGCTTTTGTGTGGTAGTGTTCACAAGGCATGGTTTCTGGAAGTTCTGTCCAGGAAAATCTCGCAGTCCTGCTGCTGGGTATGCACCTGGCTCGGCTCAGTGCCTGTGGATTTACTGATAATGCAAAATACTCCTGATGAACAGCTTGTCTGAGATGAATAATTGTGTGGTGTGATTCAGAAGTGCTTTATGCCTGATGTTGGCTTTTCATAGTACATTTGTCCAACAGAAGAGCCTTTTAGACATTTAAGGCTTTTGTGATGTCTGTGTGTTGGGGAGTGCAAGACCATAAGTATGTGTGGAAAGGGGGTGCTAGTAGCATAAAGCCAACTCATGAAACATGAGCTTTAGCATAATAAAGATGAGATACTAATTAGTAGTTGCTATTGTAAGGATTTCCCCTTTTCCTATACTCTTCTTGCAAATGTGCCTTACTGAAAATTCAAGGCACTGCTCCTTGTCTTATTTTCGCAACTAATGATATTGTTGCAAATGTCAGGGCTACCACAAGTTTAGTTTTGTTGTAGCAAGTGGGAGACTGATAAGAAACATTGAAGAGTCACTAATAGCTTTGGTAACAAAACATGACAAGGTGCGTATTACTGGAAGCAATTACATGCATCTCAGGGGCTTTCACTAGACTCTAGTGCTGACTTTAATGACTCAAGAATCCACTTGCCCTTTTCGTTTTCTTGGTTATCTCCAAGTAATAAAAATATCAAGAAAGTTATTGTAACTATAAAATTGCAGCAGAGTTCCTTTATAAAAAATAAAGTTTGATTTATCCTGTGACTTGGAAAATGGTTCATTATACTTCCATTCAAAGTGAGAACAGAAGTGAGATGGAATAGCTCACTTTGTCTTGGTGCCAAACCAGGCAGGCACCAGCTCAGGATGGGTAGGTTTTTATATTACTACGTTGGAGGAGGGAGCCAGTTCCAAACTCAGTTTTCAGAAAGTCTCTAAAGACCAATGACCAGCTATAATTTTATTGATGCTACTCATGAAGACTTTGGAAAGGCTTTCCTAAATTGGATGAGAAAATATGCACAAAGTATCAAATGTAGTCATCAAACAATTATCTACACAAATAGGTGCCTCATTTTGTCAAGCAACTAGTGATTCCTGTGGTCTTTGTTTTGCCATGGCTAAGCTGTATCTCTGCGATAGATGCTGCTTCTCAGGATCATCCGTCACTTACTGTCTCAAAAAGTGTCTGAATTGTTTTATAAGGCAAATGTGAACTCTCCTTCTGTGATCCTATAGCACGTTTTAAACACGTGTCTATTATAGAACTTGTGACATTTGTCCAGAGATGGCAGTATGGGTATGGATTGTTATTTGAAAGGGAGAGAATAGAGATAGTACCAAAGATAATTTCTCAGTGAATGTTTCCGTGGTGGGAGAAAGAAGCAAATCCAGTTAAGGAAAGCAGAAGGAGCAGTCAGAAAGCAGGAATTGAGTGAAGGGGGGTGCATTTCACCACTGTGCCTGCATGAGAAGAGAAAATACAAGCTGGTTGCTCTGGACTGTGAAGGCGCCCCAGTGCTCACAGGAGAGGGTGCTGGCAGGATGAGCCTTTTCCCCTCTCATTTCTCTCAGTGTTCTAACCTTACTTTCTCTGGGAGCTCTTGAGTTTCCTAAAAAGGAAAAGGCTTTTTGTTTGTTTGTTTTTGCATGGGGCTATATGTGGGGCAAAAATGGGCATCTTTCCTGCTGACTGATCCTAAGTAAAGTGATGGCTGCCTATGATGAAAAGTTCTCACTGAACATCAGTGAAAAAGATGGTGATGTGCGTTACTCACCAGAATGGAGACTGGGCAGTTTAGGGCATAAGCAGGGTTCACACATCCTCTCCGGAGCTGACAAATTACGGTGCTCAAGAGGAGGCATAAGGTCTCTGGATATTGACTTTCCTCTTGCCTGCTCTCTCATTCTGGTTTGGGCCTTGCCTAGTCCCCTGTTACAAACTCTACCAACTTTTCTTCATGGTCTCGTCTTCCACAGTTCAGAAGCTTTATTAAAGAGTGAGGAAAATTACAGCGTTCCTATTCACATATCCTTCCAATTGAATTGCTCTGACACCTGGAACTTTGCTTTGAAAACTCTAAAACCAAGAATATATATCTTTTTTTGGTCTCTGGTTTTGCTATGGTAAGGGATGAAATATCTCATATCTATAAAATGTGAGTACTAGAGGAATAATTTGATCAAATAGTATATAAAATCTATTTGCTACATCAGGATAAGATAGAATCATCAATGGTAAGGAAAGAGATAATTTCAAGAAGGAAGGTATATAATATAGCAACTTTATGCAAAGAGTTAAAGGAAAATGAAGATAAATATGTGGTTTTGGAAACGACTCTCAGTTGAAATTTTTATATCGTTAACCCAGAGGAGTCTGAGCCATATTGTAGAGAGTAGAAAAGGAAAGGAGATGAAGAGACAGAGGTAGGTGCTTGGCATTATAAAGGAATAGATACTCTAGTGAAAATTATGTCCTGGAAAAATTATAATGAACACTTTTCAGTGCATTGCTGAGTTTATCACAAAACTTTGAAGTCTCAAAGAAAGGGTAGTAGATAAGAACAGTGAGCAAGATCTGAATGTGTGGTGGCACAGACTGTATATGCCACGGATCTAGAGGGTGACTTTCACTTCATAGCTGGGTGAATGCCCCCTTCTGCAGTTCTCAGACCTGTGGCACTGAGAGTAGTGAAAGAAAAATATGGAGGTGAACATCGAGGGAGCACAAAAGCAGTGTTTCTCTGAGGGTGATGCTGCACTGAGACAGGAAGGCTAAGTCAGGACAAGAAAAAGGACCTGAGTCTGCACTGACTGCATTAAGCCAAGATCTTCAAAATGGGCCAAATTTGTTTTAGATGACTGATCCTCCTCACTGGCTGTCAGCAGAAGCAAATCTATATCTTCCCTGGATGAAACCATCTTTGCTTTAGCCTTTAGGAATTCCATAGTTTAAGTCCTATAAAAATATGAGCTCATAATAAAAACTTAAAACACAGAAGGTGAAGTGTTACATGACTGAGAATCAACAGAAACAGTAGAGTTAGACCTATGTGCACAATTCAGATATTAGAATTATCAGATACTTAATGTGCAGTAACTATGTTTGAAATATTTAAAGAAATGCAAAAGAGTAATAAACAAATAAGCAAACAAGCAGAAAACCTGAATAAGTAGTAATAACAAAAAAATTCCAGGCATATTTGAGGAACAACCAAATAGAACTTCAGAAATAAAAATATATAATTGACAAAATTAAAAGCTGAATAAATTAGTTTGATTAAACTAGATAAACTGAAGAGAGAATTAATGAAATGGAAGATAGAACTGAAGAAATTACCCAAAATGTAGTACAGAGAAAAAAGAAGATGAAAAATGTAGAAACGAAATTAAGAGACATGAGAATAGAATGAGAAGATTTAATATGCATTAAACACAGAGATCAAATAAATCCAAATAAAAACATCAGGGGAAGCCAAGAAAAAGCAAAAAGTAAAAAAAAAAAAAAAAAAGAAAGAAAGAAAGAAAGAAAACATGTGTCATTCTTAATTTTATCTGTTAACTTGATTAGGCTATGGTGCTCAGTTGTTTAATTAAACACAAGTCTAAATGTTGCTGTGAATGTATTTTTTAGATATGATTAACATTTACAATTAGTAGACATTAAGTAAATCAGATCATTCTTTATAATGTGGAAAGGCCTATTCTAATCAGTTGAAGACCTTAAGAGAAAAATATTTCCTGCCCTGTCCTGTGTGGCTCAGTTGGCTGGGCCTCATCCTACAAAGCATAAGGTTACTGGTTCAATTCCAGTCAGGGCACATGCCTGGGTTGCAGGTCCAGTACCCCACTGGGGCACATATGAGAGGCATTTGATCACTGTTTCTCTCAAACATTGATGTTTCTCTCCCTTTCTTTCTCCCTCCCTTCCATTCCTCTAAAATAAATAAATAAATAAATAAATAAATAAATAAATAAATAAATAAACAAACAAACAAACAAGCAAACAAACAAATAAATAAATAATAAAAATCATAAAATAATGTATTTCCTGAGAAAATAGAAATTATGCCTAATGACTGCAACATAGAGACCTTGTCTGAGTTTTTAGCTTTCCTGTCCTGTCCTGAGGATTTCAGACTTGCTACCTCCCATAGTTATATAAGACAATTCCTTAAAATCACACTGTATTTCAAACATATGGGTTCTTTTTCTCTTGGGAACCTTGTTAAAAACAACATGAATGGTAGAATTCCATATACACCCATTGTGATAAGAAATGCAAATGGATTAAAATAGTTAAAAGACATATTATCATATTATAGAAAGAAAAAATATAGATAAATATTCTTTATTAGAAATACTCTTGAAACTCAAGGATACAGAATAATGAAAAGAAACCAACAAACTAAGGTGAACTACTAATAATAGATAAATAAATTTAAGAAATAAACAGTATTACAAATGATGAGATTTACTACACAATGATAAAGGTGTACCAGAATGAGTAAAAATTCAAAAATTCTATAAATTTAACAAAATATCTCAAAAAAATAAAGAAAATATTGGTGAAACTATGGAGAAATTGACAAATTTATTATCATGTTGGGGCTTTAATACATTTCTCAATCATCAATAGATAAAGCAGACTAAAAATTGATAAAGACAGTGAAGAGCTTTATAATATAATTTACAAGTCTGTTTTAATGAACTTTGTGTCTCCAACTGAATTATGCATTATATTAAAGATTTACAAAAACTAACCACAATATAGACCATAAAGAAAATCTCAAAAACAAAGCAAACAATGGTATCAGACACACCATGATCACAGAGCACAATGAAAAATTATAAATCAAAACTAGAAGATAAATTAAAAAGAAATTACAGTGTATCTGGAGATTTTCAACATACTTCTAAATAACATATTTGTCAAAGAAGAAATCACAATAAAATTTTAAAAATTATTTAAAGTCAAATTAGTAAATGCTGTAAGTTAAGCTTGTGGAATACATTAATGTCATAGTTTATAGCTTTGAATGCTTACATTGTAATTGAATTACTAAAATTTAATGTTAGCCATACACCTTTTTTTTCTTAAATATACTTTATTGATTTTGCTGTTACAGTTGTTTCAATTTCTTTTCCCTTTGTTCCCCTCCACCCAGTGAACCCCTCCCTCCAGTTGCCCCCCCCAGTCCATGCCCATTGGTTGTGCATATAGTTCTTCTCAACATCTTCCTGTCTACTCCACTTCCTCCTACTCTGCTTCTTAATTCCTGCATCATCTCCTTCCCTTTCCCCCTCCCTGCTGACCTCCCCCCTATATATTCCCCATATTTATAATTCTTTTTCCACTCTCGTTGCCTACTTAATTTGCCTTTGTTTCGGTTCCCTAGCTTCTGTTGTTGGTTGTTGTGATATAGTTTTCATTTTAATGTTCATAGTCTTGATCCTCCTTCTTCTAAACCAGTCCCTTTAACATCTCATATAACAGTGGTTTGGATCTAATGAACTCCTTCAGTTTTACTTTGTCCTGGAAGCACTTTCTCTGCCCTTCTATTCTGAATGACAGCTTCACTGGATAGAGTAATTATGGCTGTAGGTTTTTGCTTTTCATTACTTTGAATATTTCTTGCCAGTTCCTTCTTGCCTGCAGAGTATCCTTTGAGAAGTCAGCTGATAGTCTAATTGGGACCCCTTTGTACATGATTCTTTTCTTCTCTCTTGCTGCTTTTAAGATTCTCTCTTTATCTTTAATGTTTGACATTTTGATTATAATGTGTCTTGGTGTGGTTCTCCCTGGGTCCAATTGTTTTGGAACTCTCTGTGCTTCCTGGACCTGTAAGTCTATTTCCTTTCCTAAGTTAGGGAAGTTCTGCTTCATTATTTTTTCACATAATTTTTCCATTTCTAGTTCTTCTTCTTCACCTTCTGGCAACCCTATAATTCGGATGTTCGTTTGCTTATAGCTGTCCTAGAGGTTTCTGAGCTTTTCCTCACTTTTTGTTTCCTCTTTCTGCTCTGGTCGATTGTTTGTTTCTTCCCTATGTTCTGATTTGTTGATTTGATCCCTGGTTTTCCTTCCCTCAGCCCTTGTCTCATATATGTTTTTGTTCATTTCAGCAGGACTGGCCTTCATTCCTTCCCCATCTTGAGTAAGTCCTACTGTTATTTCTGTAAGCTGTCTTATTACTATAGCTCTGAACTGAGCCTCAGAAAGATTATCTATCTGTTTGTCTGTTAATTCATGTATTTGCTTTCTGGTCAGCTGCGTGATTGGGATCTCTATCATTATCCCTGCCATCCTGACAGTTTTCATTTTATCTTTCCTTCTTGGGTGGGTCTGTAACACCTCCTATGTTATAGTGGGCGGAGTCCTGTGCACTTGTCACTACCAGGCCGCCCTTCTCACCATGCTGTGGTGCTTTGTGTGGGGGCGGGGGTCTAAGATGGATTCCTGCCGTTCACTCTCTGCTGAGAGACTGGGAGCCTCCTCCTCCATCCCCACGCCCTCTGGGCCTCACACTCCGAGGCAATGGGGGTATGCCTACCCTGGAGTTGGAATCGTGAGCTGACAGGTTTGGTCTGCAGTCGGGGGTGCTCCCCTGGTGCTTCTTACCTCCCCCCAAATACGGGCATCTGTGCTTACTGCAGTCCCACCACTGGTCGTTGCAGCCACCAGGACAGATTGATCTCTCCGCCCTGGCTTCACCCCTCCTACCCATCTGGATGAGCACCACTTGTTTACTACTTCATACGTTGGACTTCCATGTAGCTTTATTTTCTGGAACCTCTGGTTATTTCTGGTTGTGCGGTAGTTGTATTCCTTCTTAGTTGTGAAGGGAGACGGAGTATGTCAGTCTAGGCCTCCATCTTGGCCAGAAGTAGGGAAAGGACATATTATCAATGAGGGAACATGGATGGCAAATGTTTAAGAAAAGATATTTAACTTCATTTGTAAGCACCGAAATGCAAACTAAGCTCCCTTTTATAAAGCTCAACAACAAGCTTATATATAATATACATATATATTATATTATATATAAGAGTATGTATATATTATATATATACAAGAGTATATATATTATTTTTAAATATATGTGCTAAGTCTGACTTACAGTCAAGATGGCAGCATAGGTAAACATGGCTCACTTCGTCACATGGCCACATTAAAATTACAACTAAACCACAGACCAAAGATCACTAAGAGCCATCAGAAATTGAATTGAATGGAAATCTTTCAACTATTGAACTAAAGAAACCACATCAGTCCAGAAGGGTAGGAGATGTGGAGACATGGAATGAGCAGATTTCACACCCATGTGGGGTGGATAAAAATATGGGAGGGGTATATTCTGAGCGAGGGTTCCAGCCCCACACTAGGCACCCAAGCCCAGGTTACCAGTGACAGAAAGAGTGACCCTATATTTTCTGACTGTAAAAAACAGTGGGGTTTGAGTTGGTGAAAAAAACTACTGGACTCCCTAGCAGTTCCTCTTAATGGCCCGTGCCAAAATTACTCTGATGTACTCCCTCTGAGATCCAGCACCATCAGGGCAGCAGCTTGAAAGGCACCAGTGGCATATGGGGAGGCACTGACGTGTCTGGCATCATGGTGAGAGCTGGAGGATAGCTCTCTTCAGACAGAAAGGCAGGCAGAAGCCATTGTGCCTTTTCTGAGCCCTCCCCCAACAGAGCCACAGAACCAGCAGGCAGGAACCATATCTGAGATTCCATCATCCTGGCTTACACTGATTGCCCAGCCCTGGTGTTTATCTGAGGCTTTGTCCCACCCAGTTTATGGCCTTCCCCCAGCCTTGTAACTCTGGCTAAGCAGCCCAACCCAGCATTAGCAGCAACCAGCTTTGGGTCACAGTTTCACTCTACCTGGGAACCTCCAAGACCTGCAGAAGGAGCAGCCATCTCAGATTGCTTTGTAGCTCACACTGGTGGCCTCAGGTGGAACACAGGTAGTGGCTGACCATGACCTGCACCACCCAGGAAACCCAAGAGCCTGTGCACCCAGTGGACAGCTACAACCACAGTGGAGTACCACCACCATGCCCCTGCATAGCTGATCCTCCATGGAGGGTGGAGATTGGTGGTCAGTGGTCACAGCCAGTTCTTGCCACTGACTAGCCTGGGTAAATCCCTCCCATAGACCTGCCATCAGAAAAGAAGGCTCAATTACAACAGGAGGGTGTACTCAGCCCACATGGAAGGTGTACCTCAAGTACCAAGTTTGGGTGGTAGGGAAGGCTGTGTGAGTGGAGCCTGCAGGACATACTACCAAGACAGGGAGTCATAGTAGCTCTACCTAATACACAGAAACAAGCACAGGGAGCCTGCCAAAATGCGTAGGCAAAGAAACAAGGCCCAAATGAAAGAATAGCCTAAAACTCCAGAAAAAGAGCTAAACAAAATGTAAATGAGCAATCTATCAGATACAGAATTCAAAACACTGGTTATAAGGATGCTCAAGAAACTTAGTGAGTACTTAAACAGCATAAAAAAGGGCCAGGCAGAAATGAAGAATATACTAATGGAAATGAACAACTTACAGAGAATCAGTGGTGGAGTGGATGAAGCTAAGAATCAAATAAATGATATGGAACATAAGGAAACATAAAAACCAAGCAGAGCAACAACAACAACAACAAAAAAGAATTTAAAAAAATAACAACAACAAAAAACAAGGATAGTATAAGAAGCCTCTGGGACAACTGCAGGCCAACCAACATTTGCATCACAGGGGTGCCATAAGGAGAAGAGAAAGAACAAGAAATTGGAAATCTATTTGAAAAAATAATGAAAGAAAGCTTCCCTGATTTAAGGAAATAGAGCAAGTCCAGGAAGCACAGAGTCTCAAATAAGATGGACCTAAACAGGTCCACACCAAGACACATCATAACCAAAATGACAAAGGTTAAAGATAAACAGAGAATCTTAAAAACAGTAAGAGAAAAGAAGTTAGTTACCTTCAGGGGAATTCCTATAAGGTTGTCAGCTGACTTTTCAAAAGTAACTTTTCCGGCTGGAAGGGATTGGCAAGAAATATTCGAAGTCATAAAAAATAGGGACCTACAGTCAAGAGTGCTCTATCCAGCAAAGCTATCATTTAGAATTGAAGGGCAGATAAAGAGCTCCTCAGACAGGGAAAAACTAAAGTTCATCATCACCAAACCATTATTAAATGAAATGTTAAGGCATCTATTTAAGAAAAGAAGAAGATTAAAACTATGAATAATAAAATGATAATAAACACATACCTATCAAATCTAAAAAACAAACTAAGCAAACAAGAACAGAGTCAGAATTACGGGCGCAGAGAGTGTTTTGATGGTTGCCAGATGAGAGGATGGTTTGGAGGAATGGGTGAAGAGGTGAGGGGATTAAGAAGTATAGATTGGTAATCACAGAATAGTCATGGGGATGTAAAATACAACATAGGAAATGGAGTGGCCAAAGAACTTTCATGCATGACCCATGGGCATGAACAAAGATGGGGGGATTGCCTCAGGGAAGTGGCGGATGTTGCATGGGGGGTGGGGGCAAAGGGAGAAAAATTGAGACAACCGTAGCAACTCAATCAATAAAAAGTAAATAAATAAGTAAATAAATGTGCTAAGTCTATATGGCAAACCAGTGATTAACACCAAATTCAGTGCAGTGTTCAACTCTGGCAGGAAAGGTGTAGAGCAAAGAACACAGGGCAATTCAATAGTAAGAATAAAGCTCTAGTATTAAATTCATTGGTGGTTCATAATGTTTATTTGATATTATATTTCATAATTCATATATTTGTATATACACTCTTTAGTATGTATCAACTATTACATAATTTTTCAAAATTAGTGGAAAAGAAAGAAAAGAGAAAAAGACTATAGATACCGACTTCCGCTCGATTCCTTACATCTCCAGTTTCATCATGGAGGCTGGGCCCTTTTGAAACTATAAGTGAAAGACACCTTCATGTGTCATAGTTATTTTAGGGTGCCAGGTAAAACACAGCCCAATTCTTCTGGCCCCTGGTGAAATCTATTTGTGCAGGCTCCTGACTCTGGCCTGTGTTCTGTAGGTGACATAAGTTAACTGATTGTATATTTGAATGAATCAAAAGATGGTAGATGGGTTTTTGCTGCAGAATACACTTTAAATAGAAAATGGCCCTTGTATTTGCCCAGCACTACATGCAGATGAATGTTAATAAATGCTTTTGATGATAGCAATGTTGAAGAAAACAATCCCTTTGAGAGAAAGAGTTGGCTTTTGCTGTCAGGGTCATGAAACGTATAAATGAGGACAGCTGTTTGGCATTTGGACAGTTGCACAGGCTTATGAGGTCCGGGGCTATGGCTCTCTTGATTTTTCATATTTGACATTGGCTCTGGAGGCTGAGCAAGCAGTTTTGTCATAAAGACTAGGCCTTCAAGGGCTGTTCTCCTCTGGGGCTTTTGGGGATGTGGGAGATCATCTGTGCTAGGGCCAACTGCCTCTTTCCCTCATCTCCTGGTCGAGAGTCCAGTTGGGAAATAGAACAGGGTAGAGGAAGTGCAGTAGTCAGGACTGTTTTGCTGATTTCCTGGCCTTACAGGATTCTCAGCAGAGCTTTAAGGAGAAGAAAGGACAGCTTCATCTCACTTTCCAAAGGAAACTTGGTCATTCTCAGGCGAGCTTATGGAAGGAAAGGGATGCTCTTGAAATTGATCTTTATAGGTAAAGCTATCAGGGTGATGTGTCTCAATGCTGCTCCAGTTCCTTTGTCCAGGGAATGGCAAGACCATGTGCTGCTGCTATAGGATCAGTTGCTGCTGGGAGAGCTGGCTTTTTCTTCAAAGGAAGAAAAAGAAAATGTACTACCCAAAAGTGGATATTGATTTGAATTTAACAAATATAAAATAGGGATCCTAACTCTCATTTTTAAAGCAAAAACAAAATGAAGCTTAAACAGTGACTTTGAAAAGAATGCAGAAAACTATAATTATTTTAATTGCTGGTGTTTAATTTCTTTCTCTTTCTTGATCTTCATTTCATTTTTTCTTTCTAACTTTTATTTACTTATTTATATTTATTTATTTCATATTCTTTCAAATTAATGTTTTGGGTTTCTTCTAGTATATATTCAGAAATAGAATTGCTGTATGATAAGGCAATTACATTTAAAAAATTTTTTTTTGATTTATTGTTTTTCTATTACAATTGTCCCACTTTTTCCCCCATTTCTCCCCCCACCACCCAGCCCACCCCTTCTCCCACAGTCAATACTCACCTTGTTGTACATTTTTTACAACTATGTGGGAAGCACACCCTGCTTCTGTTCTGTTTCTCTCAAGTTGTAGTGGCCCCACTGGAATCCCACCCCCTGTGTCTGTGAATCCCTCAGAATAAGAGTGACAAGTCATTCTTTTGTGCCTCTTTATGGCTTTTTGTTTTTGTTTTTAGTCAGACAGTATTTGGCAGCAGATCTTGTTCTGCCTTTTAATTTCAGTTATTTCTGGGACCTCTTGATGAAGGGCATGATACAACAGACAGAATATGAGCTTTGGTGTGAATTTAATCCAATTTGTTTATGTAGGTCCTACTTCTTTCCAAAAAAGAATAATAAAAACATAAAAAAGACAGTTGCAATGAAATTAACTACATACCAGAAAAGTGCCAATCATAAGCAATAAAGCAATAAATAAAGCTTAACACCTGGCACTGAGCCACCTGTCAGCACTGTGAAAAGAGAAACGTGGCACCGTTAACCTCTGAAAAAGTATTTTCTAACTTAAAATCCCAGCTCTACCACTTACTAGCTACGTATACCCAATTAGTTTTTTAAACATATCCAAGATTTGGTTTTTGTGGGTATGCAAAATGGGTATAAATATCTAATTGAGTTATTGTAAGGATTAGTATTAAATAAATATAATAAAAGTATCCATCAAAGTACCAGGTATATAATAGCTAATATCTATCCATCCTTCTGTCTGTCCATCCATTTGTTTGTCATCTAGCCTTTTTATATCAATTTACCTACCTATAATCTATCTCTCTCCTCTTTTATTATTGATACCTATATCTATATCTGTCTACGTACCTATCTATCCATCTGTCTCTCACTCCCCCTTTCGCTCTGCCCTCTCTTCCTGTCGTTTCTCCTACTTCATAAATCATCTCTTGTTATTTCATTTTCTATGATTTTGGAAATTTTTTTCTATGAGATTATAATTTTTAGTATAATATTTTTTGAAGGCAAAGCTGGCATCCTCTACTTTTTATTCCCTTTCTTTCCTGTAGAGTGCTGGTTATGAAGCAGGCATTCAGTAAGAATTTATTTGTTTGGTTCTTCCTATGAGAAATGTCTTAGGTTCTCACTTGCTTTCATTTTCTTAGGAACACTTCTCATATCTGTTAGGCTTCCTTTCCTCCTGACTTCAGTGATGAAGGAAATGTTCCATTTGCTTGGACTGGCCCCTGGGCTAGCTCTTCTCATGGTAATGAGTTGTTTCTGTAGAATGGAGGTCACTGTCTACTGCTCTGCTGTTAATGTCTTTGGGCTCCATTGATGGGCAGTCCCAACAGAAATGGGGAAATGTCAAGTAAGTTAATAGAATTCAAATTCCAGGCAATCAGAACTCTGAGCGCCGACCTCTCAGCAAGTGCGTGGGAAGACACCTCACTGAAAGGAACTTAAAAACTTTTTGAATTTATGGGAGTCCCAGACTGTTATTGTACATAATGGTGACCCTTTTTTATCATTGTAAACCCTGAAAGCCTCTGCCCCTGCTCCCTAGTGTAGCTCTGTATTCAGAGAAGGCACAGAGAACTATTATTTCAGTCTTGATGTGTTGGCATTCAGATCTTCCCACAAATCCAGCCATGCCTTAGTGCGATGACTCTCTCCGAGCTCTGAAATTCAACTCCTTTAAAAGCATGGTGCTATGGCCTCTCACATCTTCTCTGCCTTGGTTCCCAGAAGAGCTGTCATGGGAGCTGACAGTCAACTGGATGGAAATAGAGATCCTCCTGAATTGTCTTAAACTGTGCTTTTAAAGAAGGCTTACTTCGCATACTTCTCTGTGGCATTCTAATTTAAGCTTGCAGAGCTATGTTAACAGTTTACATCTCATATTATCACTTAATGGTCAGGACAATGCCTTCAGGAGGGCATGGCCATCCTGATTTTATAGAAAAAAAATTCAAGGCAAGTAAATGCCGGTGCCAACAAATCATCTTTCTCACTTCAGAAGCCATGGTTTTTCCAGTGGGTTGGGTTGCCTTCTCTTCAGAATATAGAAATTAAATATTTTTTAAAAATTATTTAATATTATAACTCCTACAGTTAATTAGCACTCCATTTTGGGTTTGCATTTGGTATTTGGAGTGCCATATGACAAATAAATCCAAAGATTTTTTGGAAAGCCCGAACTTGGGAACTTATTTATAGAAGCAAATTATATTTAGAAATGCAGTAACTTAGCAGTGAAAATCCAAAGGAGGGTGGCAGAAGGTTTGCACATCAATGCCAGCTGTTGGGACCTACTGACTCATGCACACTCTTTCTTCAGTATGGTCTTCTCAGCTTCTTAGTAGATGAGAATGCATTACATGAGGAGCTTTTGTCAATAACTCTACGGTCTTATGTGTAAAGCAGACATTGTATTAATGAAATGAAAGAGGGAGAAAAAGAGAATTAGAGCTTTTGTTTAAAGCCCTAAGTGTGTGTGTGTTTCTGTATGTGTATATTACTCTTTATCCTTATATTTAGTGAGCCAGGTGTGGGGCCACCATTTGAGGTCCAGTAGTTCCCAGATGAGAGCTGTCCTTTTTCCCTCTTAACTAGTTGTGTTTCTTGATAAAGCAGCTGTATTATCAGGGAAACTTCTTGAAGTATGGATGTTGTGATTCTCAAGTTCAAATGAAGTTGAATAAATAATTCAAATTCTTGGATGGTGCATTATTCTCTGTGGATGAACGCAATTCTTTCTGATTTTCTCAGCACAAACTACTATGATGAGAAGTAATCTTAAAGACAGGCACAGTAAACTAAGGGCAAAACATTAAAAACATGACTGCTGATGAACATAAAAGTATAAGTTTCAATAATTCTTACTAGAAATGCCATAACTGAGATTTATTAATGAAATTAAAAGAATTATGAGTAGTCATATATTGAATAGCTAAAAGCCACATCATCTTTTTGATTGTTAAATTTTATTACAGATAACTGTAGTGGATTTCAGGGTGTGACTTTTTTCTTGGTCTCTCTTAGTGACACGCCTGTTGAGTCAGTCAAGTCCACTGCTTTGTTAGGAGAGCTTCTGAGCAGTGAGGCCAGGCTTCTAGGATTCTGCTTTTCCTCACAGACAGGCCTTGGAAAAATGTACCAACCGATATTTTTTTCTAACTCTACTTTGTCATGTAGATGCAACTTTGGTCTTCATTTGAATTTGGTCCTCCATGGACTTTGAAGCACATTATAAAGTCATCCAAATTGGCAGCTCCAGCCACAGAACTGTGACTAATTTTACAAAGAGCAAGTATACTCAGGGCAAAATGAATCAGGCAGTATTGTTGGAATTGCTATAGTTTTCAGACATACTCTCACCTCCCTGAAAACTTAAAAACTGTTTCTTAAGAAACTCATTGTTTATGGTTAGTCTTCTTGAGTCTTAATTTATTTTTCTTATATTTTTATATATCCATTTTTAAGGCCATTGAAAAAAACCCATACACCTATTCTCAACCACTACATGGATTCAACTCACAATCAAACCTATTATTCTTTTTGCTTTGCTCTTCACATTCTTATGAAAAGAAAATATCCCCTTCATCCCCTTCCCTTCATGAAAGAACTGGTTTTAACAAAAAAGTAAATAGAGCAACAAGGAGACTCACTGTGTTGATGTTGGAATGAATGTGTGGTAGTGGATTTGGTGCATGTTATTCAACTCTGAGGATGTATTGAAGTCAACCATATAAATCAGACTGTTTGTGTAGCCAGTTCCTAATCAGGAAACAGAACTGAGCAAAAGCAAATTTAGCAAGCTCTGCCGCTCTCTTCAGAGATTGTAACTTTTTGTAAGGTCTTTATAGGAATGTTATTCTGTTTGAGTGCTTTCAGCAGATCCATAGCTGACAGGCACATACACATTTCCCCTGTAGACAGCTGCTCAGATATTCAGTTGCAAGTAACTTTAGATGTAACTTCAGGCAATAGGATTGAACCAGATTCCAGACTCCCACTTAAGTCCAGTCAGTCTGCCATGAGATTATGGGGCCATTTTGATGTAGAATTGGAATCAAGACTGATAGAGACCTGATGTTTTAATCTGGGCAGCAGAGAGCCTGTCTCTGTGTTGTCACAGCCAACATACCACCACAGATTATGTCACACCAGAATGAGAAGCTCTGAGAGCCCTAATTAGATCCAGTACCATTACACACATGCATTTTAACTAGGACTCTATGGAATATCATGGGAGAGGGTAGAGCTTGACCTGTGTAGGCATACAAGGTACACATGGGCTTTGAAAAAGCTTTTGAGCTTCCTTTCTCTGCAGTACTGGTTTGTCCTGAAATTTACAGAGTAACTTATTACTATCCTGATTATTAATATTTAATTTTTCACTTTAAATCATGGGTATATGTAGTCAAAATTACCTATTTAAGTGTTAAATTAATTGTTACAAAATGTCAAATAATTTTGTTTAAAAAAAACCACCAGAATTAAATGATAGTTGTACACATTTGACTAATTCCATTGATTGTTTTATAGTCATGTGGACCTAAGATGAAATCAATAAGCTAGAGATCTCAAACTCAATTGCTTAAGGGGTTAAGCACATAAGTAAATGAGGTAGGTTGAGATCATTCCCCATCCAAAGGGACGCCCTTCAGCAATTATAGCCATATGCAGGAATTTGGGTCTTGGTGTGGTCAAATCTTCTGGTTTTCCAAGTGAGTGCCTATGATCTACCCTACCCATTCATGTGTATGACTCTTACTCATCCTTTAAAACTTTGTTCAGACATCATCTTCTCTAGGAAACATTTCTTTTTCTTTGACTTCTTTTTTATTGACTAAGTTAATAAGGTTGTCCCAATTTTTCTCTCTTTGACTCCCTACACCCAGCACTCCCTACTCCCTCTGGTGATCCTCCTTCTTTGTTCATGTCCACAGGTCATGCATATAAGTGTTTTGGCAACTCCATTTCTTATACTTGCTCTTATCATCCCCCTGCCTATTCTGTAACTACCAACTTGTACTTGTTAATCCCCTCACCTTTTCCTCCATTCCCCCAGATCCTTCCTCCCCACTGTTCACCATCCCAGTGTTTGCCATGACTATGATTCTGTTTCTGTTCTGCTTGTTTGCTCAGTTTGTTTTTTAGATTCAATAGTTGATAGTTATGTATTTATTGCCATTTTATTGTTCATAGTTTTGATCTTCTTCTTTTTCTTAAATAAGTCCATTTAACATTTTATATAATAATAGTTTGGGGATGATGAAATTCTTTAGCTTTACCTTGTCTGGGAAGTAGTTTATCTGCCCTTCCATTCTAAATGATAGCTTTGCTTGATAGAGTAATCTATGTTTTCTTTGAATTTTTCTTTCCAATCCCTTCTACCCAACAAAGTTTCTTTTGAGAAATCAGTTGTCAGTCTTATGGAAACTCCTTTGTAGGTAATTATCTGCTTTTCTCTTGCTGCTTTTAAGAGTCACTCTTTATCTTTAACGTTTGGCAGTTTAATTATGATGTGCCTTGGGGTAAGCCTCTGAGCCTCTTTACATCCATCTTGTTTGGGACTCCCTGTGCTTCCTGGACTTGTATGTCTTATTTTCTTCACCAAATTAGGAAAGTCTTCTTTTATTAATTTTTCAAATAGGTTTCCAATTTCCTGTTCTTTCTGTTCTCCTTCTGGCACCCCTATGATGTAAATATTGGAATGTTTGAAGCTGTCCCAGAGGCTCCTTAAACTATCCTCAATTTTTTGGATTCTTTTTTCTTCTTGCTGTACTGATTGGATGTCTTTTTCTTTTTTATGTTCCAAATAATTGATTTGATTCTTGGATTTATCCACTCCACTGTTGATTCTCTGCAAATTGTTTTTTTGTTGTTTTTTTTTTTTAATTTCAGTTAGTATATCCTTCAATTATCCCTTGGTCTTTTTTATGCTTTTGAAGTACCCACTGAGTTCCTTGAGCATCCTTATAACCAGTGTTTTGAACTCTGCATCTGATAGATTGCTTATCTCCATTTTTGTTCTTTTTCTGGGGTTTTGTTCTGTTCTTTCATTTGGACCATATTTCTTTGTCTACTCATTTTGGCAGCCTCTCTGTGTTTGTTTTTATGTATTAGGTAGAGCTGCTTTGACTCCATGTCTTGGTAGGTGTCCCTAATGTAGTAGGTGTCCTGTAGGGTCCAGCTGCACAGCCTCCCTTATCTCCCAAGCTGTGTACTCAAGGGCCACCATCCATGTCAGCAGAGTACTCTCTCCTCTTGTAGATGAGTCTTGATTGCTGCCAGTGGGCCAGTGGGAGGGATTTACCCAGTCCAGATAGCTGGTGAGACTGTCTGTGGCCCTGGCCATCATCCACATCCCTCCATGGCTTTTGGAGGTGGTTGGGTGGTGCTCCAATGTGGTCTGTAACTATCTGCTGGGTGCACAGGCTCTGAGGTTTCCCAGGTGATACAGGCCAAGGTCAACCTCTACCTGTATTCTGTCTGGGGCCCCTTGGCATTAGCTATAAAGCGATCTGCAGATCGCTGTTGCTAGTGCTGGACCTGGGCCACTCAGCTAGGGGTATGGGAGCTGGGCTCAGCTCTTGCCTTGTTGAGTGGATTTAGGAAGGTCTGAAGCCTGCACCTAGCCCAGCCCTTCATATGGAAGTGCCACTGTTACCAGAATGAGAGGGTTGCTTGGGTTGGCTCATAAGTTGGATGGGGCAGACCCTTAGGTAATCATCAGGGCTGGGCTTACCATATGAGCCAGGCTAATAGAGATTCAGATATGGTGAATGCTGTGGCTCTGTGTGGGGGAGGGCACAGAAAAGATACAATGGCCACTCTCTGAAGTTCTGTCTGGGAGGAAGCTGTGCCCCAGCTCTCCTCCTGATACCAGACATTTCAGTTCCTCTCTGTATGCCACTTGTACCCGTCAAGCTGCTGTCCGGGTGCTGGAGCCTAAAGCCTTTGAGCCTGAGTAAGTCCATGTGTGGTGTGAGCTCCTTTAAGTGGGTAGGCCTGAGATCCTGCAGTTTCTTCCACCAACCCAACCCTGGTTTTTACAGCCAGAAGTTATGGGGACTTATCTTTCTGGCACTGGAACCCTGGACTGGGTGGTCTGGTATGGGGATGGGATCCCTCACTCCCGAGATATCCCTATATTTTAAGTCTACCACATATGGGCTTGGGACCAGCCAGTTCCATGTCTTTGCATCTCCAGCCCTCCATCCCGCCTACTCATCTGGATTAATGTGGTTTCTTTAATTCTTTAGTTGTTGAATTCCCATACAGCTCAATTTTTTTATTGTTCAGAGTGATGGTTGTTCTATATTTTAGTTGTAAATCTGCCGTGGTTGTGTGAGGAGGTGAGCTGTGTTTACCTATACCTCCACTTTGATCAGAAGTATTACAGAGAGCACCTGACTACAGGTTCCATTAGGCCCATTTGGGGTCGCCAAAACTGTTACAGAGCGAAAGGGGGTTCTTTCATGTGGTGCCTTGGTGTAAAACCCAACAACTAGTGTTGAGGAAAACAGGTCTTTATTTACAATATTCCAATCTGGGGAGGGCAGTGAGCACTTCAGCTCAGAGCCCTGTTCTCCCACGGGACCTAGCACTTCCCTTGCTCCCCAAAAGGCTAAAAGCCAAAAACATGCCCAGAAGTTCCCCATCCCTTATCTGTCAGCTGTCTCCTTCAGGATCTGGGGTATGATGTCATCAGCCTCCATATAACAGTCCAGGAAAACATGTGCTCTGCATTTTCAAAGCCACATGGCATTCTCCCTTTCCAAGCTACATGGAGTTCTCCTCTGCCCTCCTTGCAAATCATGTGGATCTCCTCTCCTCTTCTCAAAGTCGCATGGAGATCTTAGCTAAAATGTCTTCCACCTATTTTTAAATCCCTAACTGTGTCCTGTAACTCAGTGGGCATGGTAAACTGATTCTGACCATTCACAGAACCTTGCACAGGCTCTGTAAGCTTTTTCTGCACCATTCCATTGTCAAAACCCCTCCCATTTCCTTGGGGCCTTGGAAGAACCAAAGCCATTTGCATAACTAAGACACTAGCTACTAGCCATAGGCATGCAAAGGCATCTTAAAAGCTGTTCCCTTTTCCCCATGCCCCAACCTGCAGGCTCTGGGGATTTTTGGAGACCCCCAGTCTGTAACAGAAGTAGGAAACATTTCTTAACTCCCAAGGATTGCTCTGTACTCACTCTCATAGTCATAGAATGTTATACAAACCTCCAATATTAATTGTGGTTGACTAATGATAGGGTAATTACATGTTTAATGACTGTCTCCCCAGCTATACAGTGAACTGCTTCAGGGCAGGCTCCATGTAGCATTCTGAAAGCATAGTGCCTGACCCTAAGTAGGTGCCAAATAATGTCAAATTGTTGAAGGTGGGTTATGGAGGCAGGATCTGAGTGCCAAGCTCTTAGGATCTTAGAATTGATTTGGTGGTTTCGCAAATAATGGAAACCATAAACAAGTAGTGGGTAGGCCTTGACAAAATTTTTCATTAGTATTTCTTATCACCTTCTTAAAAGCTTTTTGTATTTTTTAGTGTCACCTACTACATTACTTTTCTCAGATGGCTCTTCAATCTAACCCCTGTCCCATGACAAGCTATAACTTATTAAATACAACATTAGACTGGATTTTAAAAGGCAGGATATTGATGTATTAATTCTTGAACTTGAAGAATCTAGTGCAGTGCTTAGAACCTAGCTCGACAAATGCTCTTATGAATGAAAAAAAAGAATAGTTAATACATTTATCAGATTGCATTCTGTCTGGAGAAGCTATCTGAGAACAAGCCTGAAAGGCAATCAGAAGAACAGGCCATGAAATAGGGGGAAGTGGAAGATCCCCAGATAAGGAAATTATTCACTTCCTAATTTCCTTGGGGCTGTTCTTAATTGGGAGGATGACCTTACCCCCAAATAGGACCATAGAAAATGTCTTTGTTAGCTGCTTAATTTGACAGTTAAGCTTTAAGTTTCTAGACTTCTGTTCTTTATCATATAAGCTGGAAGTATCTGAGCAAGATACAAGCCACCCTACATTGCACTTTTACAGTCACCTCATCTGTGAGATGGGATCAACGATACCTTTCATGCTGCCCTTTGGAAGCTCATTTCAAGGTCTCTGGTGTGGAAGATATCAGGACCAGATGATGATTGTGCTGCCTCCTAGGGCTCTAATTTGATGATGCAGCTGTGAAATTTTGCTTCTGAGTTGAATTAATGCAACATAGAGCATGTTTTCCTCTGAGGCAAAGCAGCTTGCTGTGTGCTCTCTTCGTAGCATGAATTATAAACAGATATTTCTCAAGCCACATCATCCCCATTATGAAAGATATTATTGGATATTCAGTCTTGGGTAGGGAAAGAAGAGTAGCCTGCAGCCAAAGAGCACAACAAAATGTTGTTGTAAATTTCTGGTGCTTGCATGATGAGTTGGTATTACTCACTGTTACTAAAAGTAGTAATTACGTATAATATTGTCCTCTTTGTGCCCTAAAACAGAATCCTATGAGTAAAAGGCGGATGACTTAATGGTCTATTATATACAGTTGGTCTGGGTTTTCATGGTTTTAAGTTCCAGAAAGGGGAATTTAATTTGAGTATAGTAATAAAATAATAATATTGCAGCAATAATTGTAACAATAGAGAGTAAGTTCAATTTCCCCCCAGTTTGCTGTATATACAAAAACATTTCTGTGAGACTGCTTGCAGGAAATATATGTCATTATCTATAGATCCTCATGAAGCTCCAGTTTGGGCCACCTTTGCCAGATATGATCTTTTAAACCTGAATTTACATGTTTTCAACATAAAACAAAACTAGGGACTCAATAAAAGTTGTAGGAAGAGATTAAGTAATTAAGAAATACCTGTGTAATTGAATAGAGGCATGTCTATTGGTTGCCTTTAATTTTATTACATCATTTTCTTATCTGAGATCTCCTTTATTTTTTCTCCCACCAGCCTAGTGAGCAGGGTAAAGTGAATGTCAGTATTCTCTCTTACACATATAAGAATCAAGCCATACAACATTAAGTGATTTGTTTTAGGTTACCCTGATTGCTACTAACATAAACATGAGAACAACTCTGAATGGTGTCCAGACTCCCAAGTGATGAAGAATGTGGTTGAAAGTCACAAGGACAGACTATAGAAACTTTTAAGTAGCACATTTGCATGTGGAGTTGTGCAGGGATGTTACTACCTGGGAGTCAAAGGATAGAAACATGATCTAGATGCCCCTTCTGTATAAATCAAAGTCCTAGGTTATTCCATGTGGTAACAACTGTGCCCACATATTGAAAATTAAAGGATGCTGATAGCCCTAGGTTTTCCATGGTACCAGTTTCCAGGTGTTTGAGAATTCGTATCGATACAAAGAGACAGAAGATGATCATAACAGGATTTTTACCTCCCCTCTGTCCCAGTGTACATGCCTGCCCAAGTTAACTCACCTACCTAGGGAAAGCCATGAGTGCTCTCACTGAGCCCCATTATTTTATGTTACCATCCAGCTAGCTTCCCTATGTTCTTCAAGAGAATCATGGGCCACTGTTGAATAGATAGACCACCCTCCATTGTTACTAGAGCTGGGAATATGCTTCAGGGTGTGCCTATTACAGAAGTGCCTGGGGAAAATCACCTCCTGTTATAAAGAGTATCTGCTCTTTAAACTTTTGACTTAAGGCTCATTTGAAACTGCTGTTTGTTTTCTTGATCCGAGGTATCTCTCCTCAGATTGACAGTTATGTGACCTCTAGGTGAGCATGGGGTGGTGGTAGTGGTGAGGTTTCTCTGTACAGACCATGATCTCTTTAATGCACCTACAAGAATCTCCCAAAGTAGATTTCATCAATGCCATGTAGCCTATAGTTCAAGTTCAGAGGTTGTAAGATAGAGATGGATGTCTGTTGTTATTTACATAAATTGCAAATCAGCTTATTTAAACAGCAATAATGACTTCCTTCTACGGGCTCCTAGGTATACTTGTGTATTTAGTTAGTCAAATTCCATCTGCTTACCTGGACCTACTTTCTTGAACTTCTAAGGTCAAGTTTGAGTTTCTTTTCATCCCTTTCTTATCCTATGGCCCCTTCAGTGAGTATTTCTCAAACAGGAGTCTAAAAAATGCTGGGGTATCTAAGGACCACTTTTGCAGGGTCTGAGAGTTCTTTACAATAATTTTAAAAAAGTTTGTTTGTATATATATATATATTTAAACTTATTTATTGTTTTTCCTATTACAGTTGTCCCACTTTTTCGCCCATTGCTCTCCCTGCACCCCACCCACCCCTTCTCCCACAGTTCATCCCCACCCCGTTACCCCATTGTCCATGTCCATGGGTCATTTATACTAGTTCCTTGACTAAACCCTTCCCCTTTTTTCTTCCCTCCCTTCTTCCCCTCTGGTCTCTGTCAGTCTGTTCCTTGTTTACTTGCCTCTGGTTCTATTTTGCTTGTTTGTTTTGTTCATTAGTGTCCTGTATTAAGTGAAATCATATGGTATTTGTCTTTCGCTGCCTGGCTTATTTCGCTAAGTATAATACTCTCCATTTCCATCCATGTTGTTGCTAATGGCAGGAGCTCCTTCTTTCTTTCTGCTGCATAGTACTCCATTGTGTAAATGTACCACAGGTTTTTAACCCACTCATCTATAGATGGGCAGTTAGGCTGTTTCCAGCGCTTGGCTATTATGAATAGTGCTTAATAGTCTGAAATGTTAATACAACTGTGTTCTAGATTATAGTGGACATTTATTATGGTGGTGTAGCACATTTTTCTTGATAACAGTAATATCGATTTCCTTTAGAAACCACTTCTCTTTCAGGCACACAGCTTGGGAGACTTCTTCCATCTATGGCTCTTGACATTAGCTCTGATTGTGATCAGTGCATCCCATTCCATTGGCATAGGGATGAAATCATAAACTGCCAGACCCAAAAGGCATATTTACCAAAGATTCTCTCAGCTATGACCCAGTTTGAATTTGCAAAAAAAAAAAAAAAAAAAAATTCCTGACGGGTACATAGATCCTTTGGATGAATTTAGTGCCCATGTTTATGCTTATATTTCCAATATATTTTGTGCCAAGTAGTACTACTTTAATTATCTCAAGCTAATAAGCAAATAATAGAAGTTGATTTAATATATACATAATTTAAATACACATTTTGTAAATGAAGGCTTTGCAGTAATCTAATTGAAGGAAGTGAGTCATCAAGTGGCATCTATTCTTTTAAGCCTGCCAAACCATAGGTATGGATTTTAGGTTCAGACTGCATGTAGTGATTAACTCTCAGCAACCTACCATCATTCATCACATCAACTCAAGATTTCTAATTAAAAATTTATTGGCTCAAAGTTTTGTCTGTATTTAATTAAAAACTTTTTTAGTTGTCTATGAACTATGAGCATAAAGGCTTTAATATCTATAAGTTTCAGGCTGTACAGATTTGAGTAACTTTTAAATAAAATTAACACCAGGGGCTTAAGGGAAAATGTGTTTTTTCCTTTACAGGGAATCTGTTCATTTCTTGAGGTTTAGAAGTGCTGCCATAAATGGTAAAAAGGTGCATTTATGTAAAAAAAAAAAAGAAAGAAAGAAAAAAAAGACAGATTTTGGGATTGAATAAACATCCTCCTGTCTGGAACATTACTGAATTATACCAAACTATATAAAAACCTACCTCTAAAATTCCAACCCTTAAAAAGGAGCTTCTCTCTTCTGAGGAGGATTAAATATTTTGCAAGTACAATTGCTCGTTTTCAACTCACCAGTGTGGGAGTTCACTCAGCAAACTCTGGGAACAGATATGAAAACAAGCCAGAGCTCAGCAAGTTCAGGTTCCCTGGTTGCAGAAGTAGCTTATGTTGTCTCAAACTCTTTGTAAAATTTACTTCTAGAGAAAAGCCAAGCAGTGGCAGATGCTGGCAAGGATGAGGTGGGTTTGGGTGGTGGAATGGAATCTGAGGAGCAACTACTCCTTTTTCTGTAAGAGGGCTCTAAGTGTTTGACCCCTGCTGGCTGGATCCCCAGAACTTGGAAGTCAAAAGTGGTCTCAGGGAACAGGCTAAACTATGATTTCATGTCACTTGAATTCTGCATCACACAGGCAGCAACCTTTTTCTGGAAGGAGCCTCTGGCTACATACAGCAGCGGCCTGTGTTTACCTGTTTCAAGAACAAGTGTAGGTCAATTCAGGTCAAATCAACAAATATTTACTTTTCAAGTTCCTATTACTTGCTCAGCATTGTGCTATGTACTTGGGGGACACATGGAGACACACATAATCCTTTCTCTTAAGAAGTTGGTAATATGTAGAAAACACAGATTTCAATACAATGTGGTAATCAAATGAACAGGGGTTATTGCTGAATACTATGGAAACCCACTACCCACGATCTGTCAATTCACAGGAAAAAGACAGGTAAAACCGGTTATTTCACTGTCTCTCTCTCGCACACACACCAGTCGTTTGACTCTGTTGGCTTTACAAGTGGTGGCTCTGGCATCACCATAGATAGACTCAGACAGTGAGAAACGAAAGCTGGAGAGTCAGCTGTGCTGTGTAATGAATGAAGACTGCTGCTGATTTGTGATTCTCATATACTGAACTTGTCAGCAATGTTTTTGGCCGATTTAACTTAGCTATTGAAGAAAACAGTTACAGCTTTTATTTCCACACCTGAAGGCAATGAAAAGTACTCTTGCTTGCCAACGAAGCTATAGTGCCATTTTGCTGATGGTGCCCTGGCAGCTGAAGCCAGACTGAGCTTTGAGTGTTCATCAGACTCCAGTGTTCCTTGCTCACTAATTTTTGCTAAATTTTAAGTTGTTGTTCCTTCAAGTACTGAAAGCTTCAGGCCAAGGTATAATGAGAATAACATGGAGAGGGGATGGTTGACTTTGTTGGAACATTCTGGAAGAGAGAAGGGCTATGGTGGGGGCACGGATATGTGGTGGCGGATGAAGAATGAGGAAACTACAGCAGTTAGGCTATTGTATTTATTTTTTGAGCATCATAAAGAGACTGTTGTAGTTTCAGAGCTAAATTCTCCTCTGTTTTACTTGGCTTCATATATGGGCCAATACGTCTGGGTTGTCAAAAACCACATCCTCCTATTTAAAGTCTTTCCATTTTTACCTTTCACTTTCTTTCCATCCAAAAGTCTTCTTGTGCTAATTCTATTGATTCCTTCCTTTTCTTATTTGGAATAAAACACCATTAAAGTCATGCCATGTTAATGTGGGTAGCATATGTCTCAGGGGAGGGACTCTTCTCTAAAATTGAGAATTTTGAATGCATTGATAGGGATAGTCTTCTTTAAATTTCTTTTCTGGGTCTTATCTAATGGTACATTAAAAGCTGGATGGGTACTAAATTTATTGAGAAGTCCAGAAAAAGTGTAGTTTAATCTAATAAAGATTTAATTATGCTGAGAAATAATGAGGTCTAAAGATTGCAGTGGAGCTCTCTCTGAGTTACCTTGCTCTTATGACACATTTCTTAGCACTGGCATAAAAAATAGTTGTGGGGAGGCAGGGACACTGTGTGCGCATTTCTCTTTGGAAGAAAATGTGTACATGGTGTGCATGTGCTTTTGCATAAGAATTGCTTAAAGCTGTTTTGAAACAATAGATCTATGTTTATATTGTCTTTTGAAAGGGGCCTTGAAGATTATACTCTTTAAGAGAGCAGTCATAGAAGGGCAGCTAATTCTGGCTGTCTAAATTATTCATCTGTTCCTCCACCCTTTATTGATTCAGCTGTGGGGGATTCAGAGCAGTACAGCCCAAGGCAGTCCCTGCCTGCATTGCTCAATATACTTAGTTCAAAGTTTCAAAACTAGAGTTGTTAATAGATATTACATAAAACAATAAAGGAGAAGGGGGTTAAGGAGTAGAGAAGACGTGTGTGGTCAGGTGTTAGGAAAACGCTGCTTACAAAGAGCCCTTTAGGAACTAGTTAGAGCATTAAGGACTCTGAGATATTTTTCCATAAAATAAGTGTTGATTTTTATTTAGCCTAGAGATTCTAGTTCTCATTTGACTATGGATACCCTCTTTCTTCCCCAAGAATACCTATGCATCTCATGGATACAACACAAGAAAAGATAGTCATACTGTTTGTTTTCATTGTCTGTGATGATTGACTGATACACTGTGGTGTCGTATGGACACGACCTCTTACAGAGCAATGCTTCTTAACTTTGGTTATACTTGTGATAAAAGAACGCATCCTCTAAGTCAAGGATTCTCTCCTGCTGTACTAAAGGCTTGACTGGGAGGAGCCCAGTATCCTCCCTCGGGTTGGAATGGCAGCCTGGGTTCCATGTCTGTTTGGCTAAAGCACTCACTGCTTCCTTTCCTTCTCCAGGCTTAAGGGCATTCCTGTGTCACCTCGCACAAACCACCAAAGCAGTCCTCATTCTTGCTTACTATTATTTCTGCTCCTTCTTTGTTTTGCTTCTTCTGGGATATGTAATGTGGTCACTCATTCCGTTTTATAAGTGGGTTCATTGTGTGATTTGGACAATTTTTTCTAATCTCTGACTTCTCCCTTTTTATTCTCAGACTTCTCTTAGAAATACTTATTTCAGGATACAAGAGATAGAAATATGTATTTTTTTCAGAGAAACTATTAGAACTATTTACTATATGACAATTTAGAGATAATAATTCCTTTTATCTGTATGTTCTTTTCTAAGTATTTTTATGTGCCTTAACTCATTCTCTCTCACTCAATCCTTGAAAGGTAAAACATGAGAAGGATCTCAATCTGGATGAGAGGAATTAACACTAGAGAGCATATGTAGATTTAGAAAATGATGAGTGCCCAAGACTAAAACCATGGTTCCTAAGTTGATGCTTTTTTTGTGATACCAGTTTCCTAAAGGGTGAAGATTTTAAGTAAGCCATGTCATTGAGTCATAAGGTCAGAATGTTAGAAATGCTTCCATTTCTTTTTTTAATTAATAAACTTAGTTTTTAGAGCAGTTTTAGGTTCACAGAAAAATTGATCAGAAAGTACAGAATTCCCACATACCCCTTATTGACATACACAACCTCCCCCACTATCAACATCACACATTAGAGTGGTAACTTTACTAAAACTGATTAACTTAACTTTGAGATATCATCATCACCCAGAGTCCATATTTTGCACTCTAGGTTTGGAAAAATATATAATAACATGTATCTACCGTTACAGTTTCAGATAGATATCCTCCCTCCCTGATAACCCCTGGCAACCACTGATGTTTTTACTGTCTCTATAGGTTTGCCTTTTCTAGAATGTCACATAGTTGAAATAATACAGTATGTAGCCTTTTAATTTTATTTTTATCATCATTATTATTTTTTAATCCTCAGTTGAGGATATGTTTATTGATTTTAGAGAGAGAGGTAAAAAGAGAGAAACATCGATGTGATAGGGAAATATCAATCAGTTGCCTCCTGTTCCTATCCTGACTGGGGATCAAACCTGCAACCTAGGTATTTACCCTGACCCAGGATTGAACCTGCAATCTTTTGGTGTATGAGATGACATTCCAACCAACTGAACCAACTAACTAGGGCATATGTAGCCTTTTTAGATTGGCTTCTTTCACTTAGTAATAAGCATTTAAGTTCTTTCCATGTCTTTTCATGGCTTGATAGCTCATTTCTTTTTAATGATGAATAATATTCTCTTATCTGGATGTACCACAGTTAATTTATCCATTCACCTCCTAAATGACATCTTGGCTGTTTCTAAGTTTTGGCAGTTATTTTTAAAAGCTCCTTTAAAAATCCTTGTGCAGGTTTTGTGTAGATAATAAGTTTTCAGTTCATTTGGGTAAATAACAAGGATAATGATTGCTAGGTTATATGGTAAAAGTACGCATAGTTTGTTTTGTAAAAAACTGCCAGACTGTCTTCCAAAGTGATGGCACTGTTTTTTATTCCCACCAGGAATGAATGAGAGTTTTGTTGCTCGATATTCTTGCCAACATTTGGTGTTCTTAGTGTTTCAGATGTTGGCCTTTCTAATAAATGTATAGTGGTATCTCATTATTGTTTTAATTTGTATTTCCTTGATGAGATATGATCTAGAGCATCCTTTAATGTGCTTATTTGCCATCTGCATATCTTCTTTGGTAAGTTGTCCAGAACTTTTGCCCATTTTTAAATTGGGTTCTTTATTTCTTTATTGAGTTTTATGAGATTTTTGTGTATTTTAGATACCAATTCTCTATCAGATGGGTTTTTTTTGCAACTATTTTCTCCCAGTGTTTGGCTGGTTTTCTCATTCTCATGATCAATTTCTTTTTTTCAGCACTTCCAAATACATAAGGGAGAAAGTCTCTGGTTCAATGCTATTTTTTTTTAAAGTATATTTTATTGATTATGTTGTTACAGTAGTTCCAATTTTTTCCCCTTTGCTCCCCTCTGCCCAGTACCCCCCCTTCCCTAAAGCAATCCCACCCCCTTAGTTCATGCCCATGGGTCGTGCATAGAAGTTCTTTGGCTTCACCCTTTCCTATCTTATTCTTAACTTTCCCCTGTCTATTTTGTATCAATCGATTATGCTTCTTAATCCCTGCACCATTTCCCCATTTCTTCATCACCCACTCCCAGCTGATAACCCTCTGAATGATCCCGATACCTATGATTCTGTTTCTATTCTGATTTACTTAGTTGGATTTTGTTTTTATTTTTTAGATTCAGTTGTTGATAGGTGTCAGTTTATTGTCATTTTAGTGTTTATAGTTTTGATCTTTTTCTTAAGTAAGTCCCCTTGACATTCACATAATAATGGCTTGATGATGATGAACTCCTTTAGCTTTACCTGACCTGGAAAGCACTTCATCTTCCCTTCCATTCTAAATGATAGCCTTGCTGCATAGAGTAATCCTGATTGCAGGTTGCCTTTCATCACATTGAATACTGCTTGCCAGTCCCTTCCTGCCTGCAAAGTGTCCTCTGAGAAATCAGCTGATAGTCCTATAGGCAGACCTCTTGTAGGCAACTCTCCGCCTCTCTCTTGCTGCCCTCAGGACTCTCTCTTTATCTTTCACCTTTGACATCTCAATCATGATGTGACCTGGTATGATCCTCTCTGGGTCCAGCTCACCTGGGACCCTCCATGCTTACCACACCTGTATGTCCAACTCCTTCACAAAATTTGGAAAGTTTTCCTCATTTTTTTCAATTCTTGCTTCCTCATTCTGCACTGGTTGACTGTTTTTTTTTTTTTTTTTTTTTTTTTGTTTGTTTGTTTGTTTTTTCTCCTTATGTTCCAAATCATTGATTTGAACCCCGGTTTCCTTCCCTTCACCATTGGTTTTGTGTGGATTTTCCTTCGTTTCACTTAGCATAGCCTTCACTTCTTCTCTTCTGTGTTTGCCATACTCAAGTATATCTGTGAAGTCTATGAGCATCTTTATCACCAGTGTTTTGCATTCTGTTTCTGTTAGGTTGTCTGTCTCCTCATCTGTGAGGTTGGCTATCTCCTCGTTGCTTAGTTCTCCCACTGGAACCTTGATCCATTCCCCCTTTTGGGCCATACTTCTCTGTCTCCTCATTCTGACAGGCTCCTGTGTTTGTTTGTCTCTGTGTCCCAGGTAGAGCTGTCGCTCCTGTTACATTGTAAGGGGTGGAGCCTTAGAGATTCGTCAGTACCGGGTGACCTGCTTCACCATGTTGTGACGCTGTATGTGGGTCGGGGGTCCTAGAGGGAACAATGCTGCCTGCCCAGCACTCACCCCTTTTCCAGACACCTCTTCCACTTCCGCACCGGACTGGTGCCCCTCTAGCTGTTTCCCTGGCCATTGTTCCCAGAGTGGGTGGGTCTGTGGATGTTCTAGGACCGTGGAGGCCCTTTAACCAAGTGGACTCTGCTGAGAGACCAGCAGTTTCTGCCTCCACCCACCCCCACTAGTCTGCACAGTCAGAAGCAATGAGGCTTGATTTTGCCCGGAGCTGGGACCATGAGCTGCTAGGTTCAATGGGGAGCTGGGAATGCTCCCCAGTTGTCCTTCCTGACTTTAAGACATGTGACTGCACTTTCTGCTGGCTGTGGCTGCCACCACACCACGTCCTCTCCACCCCAACTCTGCCCCTCCTACCTGTCTGGATGAGTGTTTCTTCTTTATATCTTTGTTTGTTGGACTTCCATGCAGTTTGATTTTCTGAAAGTTCTGATTGTTTCTAGTTTTGAGGTAGTTGTATTCCTTCTTAGTTTTGGAGGGAGAAGTAGTGTGTCTGTCTTTGCCTCCATCTTGGCTGGAAGTCTCTTGGTTCTATTCTTTAATACCTCTCTAACATTGGCACATCATCCCTTTTAATGAATAAGAACAAGACACAGATAACAGTGTATTAGTTCCATTTCACAGTTACCTTCTCTTTATGGTGATGTAAAGCTTTCTTTTTACTAAAAATACTTTTTAAAAATAATGGAACAGAATCGAGAGCCCAGAAATAAATGCAGACATTTATGGTCAATTAATTTACAACAAAGGAGTCAAGAATATACAATGAGGAAAGAACAGTTTTTTCAATAAATGGTGTGGGAAAATTGGACAGCCACATGCTGAAGAATGAAACTGGATCACTGTCTTCACCATACACAGAACTCAGCTCAAATAGATGAATGATTTGATCATAATATCTAAAGACATAAAACTCCTAGAAGAAAACATAGGCAGTAGGCTCCTTGACATTGGTCTTGGCAATAAATTTTTAGATTTGTCACCAAAAGGAAAGGCAACAAAAACAAAAATAAACAAGTGGGACTACGTTAAACTAAAAAGCTTCTGCACAGCAAAGAAAACCATAAACAAAGCTAAAAGGCAACCTACTGAATGGGATAAAATATTTGTAAGTTACACATCTTAGAAGGGATTAATATTGAAAATAAAGATCTCATACAACTCAATGCAACAAGCAATCCAATTAAAAAATGAACAGAGAATATGAATAAATTTTTTTAAAAAAGATGTACAAATGACCAACAGGTAGGTGAAAAGGAGATCAACATCACTAATCATCAAGGAAATGCAAATCAAAATCACAACAAAATATCACCTCACCCCTGTTAGAATGGCTGTTATCAAAAATACAAGAAATAACATTTTGGAGATGATGTAGAGAAAAGCGAACCCTTGTGTACTGTTGGTAAGAATATAAATCAGTGCTGCCACTATGAAAAAACAATATGAAGATTCCTCAAAAAATTAAAAAAGAACTACCTACCATATGATCCAGCAATTCTACTTCTGGGCATTTATTTGAAAGAAATGAAAACACTAGCTCAAAAATCTGCACCCCATGTTCATTGCAGCATTATCTGCAATAGCCGAGACATGGAAACAATTAGTGTTTATCAATGGATGAATGAATAAAGGAGATTGAGATATACATATATATATATATATATATATAAATTCTGCCATAAAAAAGAAGGAAATCTTGCCATTTGTGACAATATTATGGACCTCTAGGGCATCATGTTAAGTGAAATAAGTCAGAGGGAACTCTTAGATGCAGAGAACAAATTGGTGGTTGCCAAAGGGTGGGGTGGGGTGGCTAAAGGTGGTCAAAAGGTACAAGCTTCTAGGTATAAGTAAGTCCTTGGGATATAGTATACAGCATGGTGACTCTAGTTAATAATACTGTATTGCATATTTGAAAGTTGTTAAGAGAGTAGATTGTAACTGTGTGGTGATGCATGTTAACTAGATTTACTATAGTGATTATTTCTCAATATTTTTACATGTCAAATTATGTTGGACACTTGAGACTAATATAATGTTATATGTCAATTATTTATTACATCGACAAGATAGTATACACAAATTATACAATGTTACAAAATCACAAAAACTTATACCCTTATCTTTTAGCCACTAAATTTTCTACAAAGACAACTACAATCAAGTGTCTTGTTGGTATTTTCAGGGATATAGTATGTTTATAATAGTGTGTGTGTGTGTGTGTGTGTATGGTTTTTTAAACCTAAATGTTAGCATGTTATTTGTGCTGTTCTGCACATTGTTTTTGTTTTTTGTTTTTTTTCTATTAAACATGTATCTGGAAGTTCTAGGTATGACAAAAAATTTGAAAATATTTCGTGGATGACTGAGGCTTTGTCAACATTTTACACCATGTTGTCTCTTTCCTAGTGTCCGTATGTGAAAACAACATATGTTGCTGAAATTTTTGTTCTGAAGTGAAACTTGAATAATTAAATGAGATCTAATCATATGGCTTTTTCTGCCATGTGATTTTTTTTTTTTTCTTTTGCTCTTTGCGTCATCTGTTCTCTTTTCTTTTTTTCTTTTTTTGCTTACTGTGTCATCTTTTTTCTTAAGTTCTCCTTGAAGAGGAGGAAGGAATAGACCCTCACCCACCAGAGAGGAAATCTGCAAAAAGGAACTAGTGTTAATGAATATTTTTATCTCCTTGTAGTTTAGAGGAGCTTGGAGCATGAATCAAACTAACAAAAGGGGAAATGGTTTTCCTAATGGCTTTATCTCCGGAAAGCTAAGATAGATTTAACAAAAAGATGCCAATAGTCTGATTTGTTGAGGTCTGTGCGAACCAGTCCACAGATTGCAGCAACTTGGGAAGACTTCTATTCAAGTCATGGACAGTCAGTCTGAATCAACCTTTGGACTTACCTCCTTTCCATACCTAAGAGGCAGGCTCTATTTCTTTTGCTAAATTTTCACCAAAAATGTATTTGGCAGATTATAAGTATTTCTAAAATCAACTTAGATGCCAGTTTCTGTAAACTTGAACATATTTAGCTTCAAATGGATACATTTTCAAGGGTCAAAAATGTGAGCTGAACTGTGGTCTGGGCTGGTTGGCTCAATTCTATATTAGATGTGCCCAACGTCTGGATCTAAAGCTCCAAGTTGGGCAGAAGAAAAGCTGCTTCTTTGCTCCAAATTATGCCATGGATCTTGGCTAGTCTCTTATCAAGTGCAGGGTTTTATTCCTCAGGCATTAGAGGCAATTTTTCGGTGGTCCACCATTTGAAAGAACAAATGATTAATAATTTGTTAAACATCTCCCTGAAAATTACAAAGTGCTCTGCTAATTTTAACAACTGTTCTGAGAGCATAATATAATAATAATGCTGAATATTATTATTATCACCTCCATTTTGTCTAGGTCAGGAAGCTAGAGATCAGAGAAATTTAGATATTTGACAACATTCAGATAGTTGAAGAGCAAATCCTAACTCAAATTTGGGTTTGTTGTTTTTTTTAACTCCAAATTGTGATTCAGTAGCCTCACCTTCATGCATATGGAAAATCATGTTTCTTAAATCACCTACTCCTTACCCCAAACTGACTCCAGCTATCATCTGTGTTCTAATATTATAATTCCATGTGAAAAACTAAGGTAGAATGCAATTATATGTAAATCATGATATAGATTTTTATTTTTTAAAAAAACTCAAATGATAGCATATTATCGCACTGTTCTGCTCACTGCTTTTGACAATTAAACATTTACCTGGGACATTGGATATGGTAAAAATGTTGCAGCTGGTGTACAAATGAGTTAAGGTTGTGTAAGTTATATCTGCTGACATGTTCAAAATAAGATGATTCTTAATTTTCTCTGCATCATAATAATGAAGGAAAGGCTAGGAGCATTAAAAGAAACATTTTGTCCCAAGAAAAGTTCCAGGGCTGTTAAGGATTTGATTTTCATGATTCGTGTTCAAAAATGAAACTTATTAAGGGGTAAGCAGGGGTTTCATTTGTGTTCAAGCTGTTTGAGCTGAGCCAGCTGTTTCCAAAGCACAGATTCTAATGCATTAAGCTCATGTGCTATAAGAAAATGCCAGCGTGCAACAATGAGAAATGATAATTATATTCCCTATAGATAATGCTTCTTAAACTGGGAGCATAAAGATGTCTGCAGTGTGAACAAGGCCAGGGCCCGTTTCTGAGTAGCAGGTAACTCATTTTAGCTGTTTGACCATGTTCTCCTCCACCAAAGATTTTCTTCAAATGTACTGTTAGCTCCAGGGGCTTTCCATTCAATCCTGCAGAAGATGGCTAGTTTGCAGTGTGTCTGGTAGTTTCTTCGGAGACAAATGTGGTCCCACCAGCAAGTCTCTTTTACAGTGTGAACACAAATTCACTTTGATGTTACATTTTATGGGTAAGAATCCTTGACTCTGGATACCCAAGTGGGTTGCATTTTCTGCCACTCCAGCACTGACCACACTTTCTTTAAGACATTTGATTGCAGCAAGACAGAAAGGCATTTGTTCAAATATTTTGAGCCCCACCCAAGAGCCAGATAAATAGCGTTATGTTTGTTTTCTGGAATCAGGGGTAAGGGACAGGGTTAAGGGAAATATCTCTTGTTTCAAATCAAGTTTACTGGAAATGAAGCAATGATGCAATCACACTTCGCACACAATCCTGTTTTGTGTGTGTGTGTGTGTGTGTGTGTCTATGAGACATAATCATCTGGCATGCTGTGATGACTCTTTGATTGCCTCATTTTTGAATGTCATATGGCTGTTGTACTTGTATTATTGGACACATTATTGCAGAGGACAGAAATGACCGATTTGCGCAAGGCAGGTTGGCTTAGATCTCTCTGATTGTTGGAGGCTAACATTGCCAAGCCTGTGCTTTTTAATCAGGCTAAGTTCATACCCAACAGCCTGCAGTTTGCATTCTTGTAGATGTTTTAGTCATTTCAGTAATTCTCTAGAGATGAGAACAAACTTGGAGCCACAAGTGCTTTAGAAAACAAACAACCAACACACTACGAGCATCTCAATTGATGCAAATTACATCAAACATTAACTAAGGAGACTAGAAAAGTAATATAACACTTGGTATTATGAGTTTCTCACCCACACTCCATAAGATAAAGATGTATTTCATGCTAATCCTAAAGCTTACAAGTGGCTGAATCCAGCAGACCCTAGCTGATGGATAATACTATTTCTTGGACACATGTTCTTCTTCATCCCTCTTTGACTTTGTACAAAGCGTACCCTCTTCTAGACAGTCTCTCCCTTTTACTTTATTGGTTGAAATCTCTCTTTGGAATAAACTATTATTCATTCCCCCAGTACCCTTCCTCTTCATCTTCTGCAGTAATAGAATGTTGAGCCGGACATGTGGCTACCAGAATAAATCCTACATTTCCCAATTTCTCTGCATCTAGGTGTGACCCTGTGACTAGGTTCTGGCCAATGGGATATAAGCACAAGTGTCAGGTAGCAGCATCTGGAGATCTCCTTTACCACTCTTTGCCCCTTTTCCTCTTCCCCTGCTGACCAGCAAGGAGACAAGATGGCTGGAGCTGGGGGACCTATCCTAGAATTTGAGGTGGCATTGAGAATGAAGTTAATGCAAGAGAACCTGAATCCCTGATATTTTGCACAGGCTACCTAACATTGCCTTACTCTTGACTTATATTGTAGAGAAAAACAAACTTATAAATTATTTCAGTCTTTGTTCTTTGGGGGTTTCTGTCACTCATAGAGAACTTAATTCTAAAAAACCTACTGTCTTGTGCTTTAAGGTTCATTTTAATATGCAGGAGTACAGAGCCTGAGTGAAGGCTATAGATTGCCCCATTTCCCTAGCATATGGAGGACTTTGTGGTCCTTTCTCTCTTCTTTTCTCATAGGCTTCTCCAAGTCCCCTCTTGTCCAGCTTCCTTTCCAGTCAAGTATTCCTATTTTCAGACCTACACATTGTCACTTTTAACGGATTGTTTCTGGAATACCGTGTTCTCACTTTGAAATAGGCTTTAACATGGTGGCCCTAGGGCCTCATTTAATTTCTCACCTCCAATAATCTAGAAATTCTATGGGATATTGTAAGTTTATGTTTCCTAAGTCTACTGGCCCACAACCTATATCCCATCTGTGATTCTAGGTTTCCAGATTCTAGGGCCCAGGTTTCCAGATTGTGGTCCCCTCAATGCTCTCCAGTGCTCTGTTTCTACTCTGTGGTTTCCAGGCCTCACACCAGGGCCTCAACACATCCCCTCAATGCCTCTTGAGCATTTCTGAGCCCTCACTGTTCCTACAATCAGTGCAAGACGATCTTCAGTAACTTACTGGGCTCCAGCATTCCTTTAACTTTATACGTTTTTCAAAAGGCTGTTTTCAATGCAAAACTTAATATTTGGCTCTATAAGTCTTGACATTTTCTGTATGGTCAGGTTGGCACTATCAGAATCTATTACAGTTAATTTTTATTTATTTTTTGCTGTGTTTTAGAAGTAATGCTTATTCACTGTGGAAAACATGGAAATATATAAATATATAAGAAGAAAATATGTCTCAGTCTCAATCTAAATTTTTTCCCCGTAGCTTCTGTGTATTTGTGTATTTAATTTTACAGTGGTAATCTCAAATGATATGAGAGTCTATGTAATTTTGCATTTTTCTACCTACCTACGTACCTACCATACTTTTTGCACTATAAGACACACCTGACCATAAGACGCACGTAGGTTTAGAGGAAAACAAAAAAAAATATTCTGAATCAAATGGTGTACTAAAATATTTAATAAAATAGAACAATATTTCAACCATGTAAAGTGAACAGCAGTCAACAGCAGTATTAAGAACCACCATCACTGTCATTAACAAATGAGGAGAGACTTTAAGTTTCAAGTACTCTTCTAGTTTTTTGGGAGCCCCCAAAACTCATCATCACTAATGTCAGAATTTATGGGGGCCTTTAATAACAGGCATTGAGGGAGTTAAGAGGTATCACTAGTTGTAACAGTCACTGAGAGTATCACTATCCTAGTTACAGGTTCTGACAGACTACATTCAGTGCCTGTTACAGCTAGTGATACCCCTTAATCCCCTTAGTGCCTGTATTACTACTAGAATAGTGACCCCACCATAACTCCCTTTATATAATACAAACTTCAGCATTTATGGCTGCTCACCCAGTTACTGATGGCCTCCTCACACAGGAATCTGGTGAGCACTGGAAACAGTATGGAGGTAGACGAGACAGCTGTAGCATCTAATGGAGCCAGTAGCCAGCTGAGAACATGTTACTTCAGCTCAACCCACCTGCCTCTTGTGATTGGCAGAGCTTAAGACACAGTGATTGGTGACCGGAGGTAGTTCTACTGACACAGACCCCACCCAGTATCAAAGACAATTGGCAACTGGCACTGTGCCTCATACCCGTTATTAGCCTCAGCTGATTCGACAAGTCAGTGGTTGTACCTGGGAATGTCAGGCGGCTCTCTGCACTCTCCCAGGTCCCAGGTGATGGGCAGAGGCGGACAGCAACTGACCAGACACCCTGAGATTCAACAGTGAGGTGGGACATTTAAGCGTTCGCAGGGGTTTTGCGTGGGCCCACTGCTTCCTCTTCTAACAACTGTCACCACTGCTGACACGATCTGTGTGATGCAATATTTGCTCCATAAGACGCACAGACATTTTCCTCCACTTTATGGGGGAAAAAAGTGCGTCTTATGGAGCAAAAAATACTATACCTGCCTACTTATCTGCCTCTGACTGCAAAACACTATAGTCTGTGGATTTTCTAGAATTTACTTAACCAGTTTATTATTGTTTAATACTTATTTTTTCCTGTTTTACATGGTTATAAATAACATTGTAACTAATAATTATGTGGACAAAATTTTTCCCCTATGGCTTATTTCTTTAGGCTTGATTCTAGAATTCTAGATTCTTAGTAGGATTAAGGACTCTTAATGCATATTGCAGATTGCTTAAGAGAAAGCTGTATCAATTTCTCACTCCTCCAGTAATGTCTCACCACTAACTTGTATGCCTAGAATTTTTACATTAAAAATATTTACGAATGTGAAAGTTTTTAAAAGTTGTCACATTTTTTAAATTTGCATTTCTTTCATTACAAGTTGAATCATTATTAATTTGTATTTCTTCTTTAATGTTTTTGAAGTCCTTGGTAATTTACCTGGGGTTATCATGTTTTCTTAAAATTTGAGGAAAAGATATTTAACCCTTTGCCTCTCACTTTTAATGAACATATACGCCCCCTCCAGCCCCGCCAGTTTTCAATTTGCCCATTACTTTGGCTCATGATGTTTGTGATTAACAGCCATATAAATAATTATGGAACCAAGTACATTTTTTATGGCATTTTTCATAAATTTTAACTTCAGAAAATCTTTCTCCACTCCTTACCCTAGAAGCTAACCAGTATTAACTCAGAAATTCTGACTTTCCTCCACTGGGATACTTTCATTAAATTCTATTAAATTCTCTATCTCTTAAAGATCTGTTTGTGCTTTTTTCCTATTTCACTGATCTGTCCATTCTTGTAATCTTATTACTGTCTTCATTGTTATATCTATAATTAATAAATTATTTCATTGTGTAATGTTTGAGCATCTATTCTGTGTCAGAAACTGCTTGATATGAGGACACAGAAATGTACCAGATGGAAATAGTTCCTGCCCTCACATTCATAGTTTCTAGTGTAGGAAACAGGAGAGTAATTGACATGTACGACCCAGTAGAACATAAGTGATTAGATGAGAAGCACAAAGGATCAAGGAAATGTATGGTAGGGATTTACCCCAGGCTTTAAATCAATGAGGCTTCCTAGATGAGTGACATCTAAGTTTAGGCCTCAGGTTTATGGTAGACAGGCAAATAGTTGAAAGAGAAGTTGAAGATAGATGGAACAGCATCTGGAAAATCTTAAGAGTCAGTAGAAAGCCTGATGCATTTGAGAAGTTGAAAGTAATTCTGTGTGCCTGAAGCAGAATGTAGAGGGTTGGTTTTGGACAGGGGCCTGGTCAAGAAAGGCCAACCATGTTAAGGAGCATAGCCTTTAAGCTGGGGTATCATTGAGAGGGTTTAAGTAAAAAGAGTGACTTAACCAGACTCAGATTCAAGAAAAATCTGCCTGGCCACACTATGGAGGATCAGTTGGAGTGAAGGCAAAAACATGTGGCTAGGAAATCAGGTGCTCTAATAAGTCAGAAGAAAAGAAAAATGATGCTAGCCTGAGCTAGGGTAGTGGTACCAGGAATGGAGACAGATGGGTGGATTTGACAAAGGTGGTATATTTGGAGGATATTAGGAGGTAAAATGAACAGAAATTGGTGATTGATTAGATATGTAAAATAAGGGAGAGGGAGAAGTTAGAGCTGACAGTTGGGTACACGTTGGTTTCATTCACTAAGAGGGCATGCAGAAAGTGAAGGCGTATTTAAGGTAGTAAGATGCTAATTTTTGTATATGTTGAGTTTGAGATGTGTATGGTACACCCAAAACTACATGTGCAATAGGCTATTTAAGTTTGCATGAGAATGAAATGATCATGAGTACAAATTTGGGTGTCTTCAGTATTTAAAGAGTGCATTAAGCTCTGAGAGTGTGTGTGATTTCCCAGGTAGAGTCCGCAGAGTGAAAACAGTGGAGAGTCTGAGGAACACCAATATGTAAGGTGCAGGCAGAGGATGAGGAGTCACAAAACAAAACAGAACAAGCATCCGGAGGGAGGGCAGAAAAACAGGAGAGTGTGCTGTCTTGGAAGTACAGGGAAGATGGTTTCTTAGAAAAAGAAACTGATGATGTTGTCAAATACTCCTGTGGTATCAGGAAAAATAATGACTGCAAAGTTGTCACTGGCTTTAGCAGCAGGGATGTTATTAGTGACTTTGAAGAGAACAGTTTTGGTGGCCTAAGGAGAGGGCACAACACAGATTGTAGTCAACTTAAGAGTAAATGGGAAAGAAGGACATGGAGATAGGAGTGCTAACAATGTTAAAAATTGTGACTATAAAGGTAAGAACAGAAGAGATTAATAGCTAAAAGGAGATGGGAGATCAACATAATTCAGACTGTCTATCTGGGAATATTTTGTGACTCTCCTTTTATTTACTCAAATCATTTATAGCTCTCTGTATGGATTTTTCAAATTTCTTATGATTGTTCCTGGCTAAGTGATGCTCTTTTCTCTATTTTAAATGTTATTTTAAAATTCTTATTAACTTATAGTTAGTTACTAACCAGCTATTGTTGCTGGTTTACAGGAATCATACTGATTTCATAGATAGAGAGATGAGATAGATTAATATAGTTATCTTGTTTCCATCCATTTTACTGAAACATTATATAATATATTATATTATTAGTCATTAATATTATCAGTAATAATTTTGCATTATTATAGTTATAATTGATTACCTTGAATTTTTGTATAAGTACTGATGTTTTATTTATTTATTATTATAGGTGTGCATGTCATTCCTTCCCATGGTCTGTAAGGGAAGAGGCTATGCCTTAAAATATAAAGGAGACCTTGGAAATCAACTAATGTTTTCATTTTGTAGAAAACAAGAACTGAGGTCTTATTCATGTGTTTCTTCGGGTCATGTTATACCATCATAAAGTAAATGTACATTTCACTTTCCACAAAACACATCAGCTTCAGGATGGGGGAGAGAATATTAAAGGTTTATATTATATTAATTATGGTAATAAAACACCTAATTCAGTGGAGCCTCCAGTAATATCTTTGGAAGCTAATTAAATTTTGCTCTTGCTGCTGGTGCAGAAATGCACTGCTAGAGGCCTTGGCTGGCTTGTGCTGCTCCTCCCGTCTCAGCATGACCTCTGAGTTGAGTGTTACGCCATCACCACCCTCATTGGCCACCTCTCACAGGAAGGAGGTATCTCTCCTTTTCTAGCAATACAACACCTTTTTCATTGGATTTCCAAAGGTAGCCTGGCCCTGTCAAGTCACAGTTCCTGCTGCCAAAATCTGTGGTCCAGGTTCCCAGGACCTCGGCCAGAGGTACTTTGAAAAGCTCAATATTTCTGTGGAATGAATGTTTGTGTCCTCCCACTTTCATATGTTGAAGCTCTAATCTTCAATGCGATGGCATTTGGAGGGGGAGCCTGTGAGAGGTAATTAAGTTTAGATCAAGTCATGAAGGGTGGAGCTCCCATGATGGAATTAGTACCTTTGTAAGAAGTGACCAGAGAGTGCTCTCTCTCTCTTCTACCCCCATCCCCCCATTTACCTTCAAAAAAAATGGCTGGCATGGCAGGGTTATAACCATCATGAGACACCAAATCTGTCAGTACCTTGGTCTTGGACTTCTCAGCCATCAGAACTTTGAGAAAATAAATGTTTGTTGTTTAAGCCATCCGGTGTGGTATTTTGTTATAGCAGCCTGGAGAGCTATATATATACCCTTCCTTTAAAACTTTAAAGCCAAATTTATTGAATTATAATTACATACAATAAGGCCTTAGGTATATGAATGAATCTTAACAAATGTCTATACCTGTGTAACCATCCCAGCTAAGCCATAGGACGTTCCTGTCACCCCTCAAATTTCCATTTGCTCCTTTGCTGTCAATGTCCCCTTCCGCCAACTCCAGCAAACCAGACATCTATCTGCTTTCTGTGACTATAGATTGATTTTGTTCATTCTCTTCTCTCAAATAAATTAGTCGTAAAGTATGTGGGCTTCTGTGTTTGGCTTTTTACTCAGAGTGATGTTTTTGATTTATTCATGTAAAGGGATCAGTGGTTACCTCTTTTTTACTTCTCTGTAGCTTTCCATTTATGAATATACCACCTTTGTTATCCACTCGCCTGTTGATGAATGTACATTTGATTTTTTTTTCCAGTTTTGGGCTAATATGGATAAGTATGTTATGAATAAACACATACAAAACATTTCTCATGGGTAAATACTCACCTGAAACTGCTGGGTTGGAAGCTAAATGTTCACATTTCCCTTCCCTTTTCTTCTTCTAAATTGCTTTTGGATTTTTTTTTTCACTGTAATTCTGTCAAATATCCCTGTTTGTATTCTTAATCAGTGTTGTTAGAGGGATACATTCCTGGGGAGTATTCCTTTCTTTATTAAATAAATTTTTTGTTTTTCTAATAATACTATTGCATAAAAATATGTTTTGCCTGATATTAACATTGCTTTCTTTGGTTAATATTTTAGCAGTGTGTTTTACCATTACTATCATTTAAAAATATTTATATACATTTTCTTTGAAATAGTTTATAACCACAATGTAAGAAGCCAAAGTGTGCCACAATGTTTAATGAAATCCTGAATTCTTCTTTCTTGCTATTCCCCAACCACAATCTTGCAGAGGCAAATATTTAAAATTATTTTTATTTTCCTGTGTCATATTTATTTTTATATTTAAAATACTATATTTAATATATGAGTTCAAACTTTTCTATTTGAGGCATTATTTATTGATTTCTAAGTATACCAAATGAGGACCTATTCAATTATGTCTGCTCCCCTATTCTGCTGCTTGGAACAGATACAATTCTTGGTTAAATCATTATTTGGAGTTTTTATCTTAGGAGTATTTTATATTGTTTACATCTCAGACATAACAGTGTCATACAATCTCATATACTTTTTTCATAATGCTCTTCTTCCCAATATCAATAACTGCTTCATTTTGCTGTCTTCTTAAAAAAATCTCTTACTATTTCTTCCTCAAACTTTTCAACATGGTCATATATATTGGATAATTCATTTATTCCATTTTATTTCCTTGTGATGTGCTTCCAGGAGCCCTCCATTCTTCTACATTAATCTGGACTTTCAGGTACAGACTAAATTCATTTTTATGCTGTCTTAACCTCCTCCTGCTGAACAGAATTTCTTTCTCTCGTGGTCCATTACATATAACATGCCAATTTATAGTCACTCAGTTAACCTCCAGTTCATGAAATAAGTACACGTTCTCCTCCTTCTGTCACTACAAGCGACAATGGAGAAAGAATTAAAAGGCTGTTGAAGGATTTTAAGCATGAGAGCAGCATGTCAGGATTTACATTTTAAACCATCACTGGCTGCAGAGTGGAAAATGAGGGGGCAGCTGTGGATGCAGCCACCACTATAGCCCAGTCACAGATGATGGTGCCCACTCTAACTTAGTACTGCTAATGAGGATAGAGAAAACTGGACTTATTCAGAAGACATAAAATAAACAGAGGCATAGGGATTGGTGATTGCATGGTGATGGGGCAGGGGTAGGAAACTCTGCCTGGATGGATGATGGTGCCATATTTACTGAGATGTGGAATGCTGGGGTTATGGGGGAGGGGGAGGAAAAGCAAGAAGAAAGGGAGAAAATGAAAATTTAATTTGCAAGTGATAATGATGTGATCTACTGTATACCAGTTATGTATGTACATTTTCTAAACGTACTAAACTTTTTAAAGCAGTGGGTAACAGCTAAATACAGACTGTTTCTGATAGGAGTCAGATGGAAAAGCATGAAGTTCTGCTTCTTTGGTCACTTGTGATTCTCAGTTAAACCCCATTATTTTACAAGGATCAAAATACTAGTTTAATCAATTATCTTAATTGGGTGTTTCTATTTATTTTCTGAGATACCATTTCACATTGAATTTTTTTCTTCATATACTTTTCTTTCAAGTAGAAAATATAGGCCTATTTAGTAAGCAGATAAGGTTAGAAACTGAGTGGAACTGTTCCAAAATAAGATGGAAAACAAAATGTAAAAGAGTGGAAAGCTTGAACTGATAAAACCCTAGAGAGAAAAATGCAATAAGCCAACTTAATGAGCCAACCAATTTCAATAGGAAATTATTGGGAAAGGAATTTCTTTGAAGGACATGTAAGGATATTTTACCTACACAGAGCACAGTGCCAAAAAGGCTGCTGGGGAAAAAAAGTGCAGACCTGTCCAACAAGGAGAAAAGAGAGGGTTATGAAAAATAGGACTGTCAGGGGTCTTTAAATCTCTCACAGAGAGAAGTAGGATCAATGATTCTTAGGGCTTATGCACTAAGTCACATAATCTTAATAGTCTTACAGATAGGTAGGTAGGTAGATTCTGAGTTATTGAACGTGCGTTTCACCACAGAAGAACAGAAGACCAAGAAAGAATTTAGCATTGATCATGGAGGCATGATTCATATCATTGTAGAAATAGATATATGTAACAAAATGAGCCAATTCCCCTGCTGAATGCTCATCAACGACAAAAGATTGCAAAATAATATTTTCTTCATTTTAAATCATGTGCAAACTAAATCATACATTTACTAATAAATTCAGACTGCTTTAATGTTTGATAAAAGTATAAAGAGTAAGAAATAATTTTGAAAGATAAATCTACTACTGAATTTATGCTTTGCACACACACTTGTTTTTATTATGTTTTCTTGTTATATTATTACTGAAACATATATCCCCTTTCCAATCCATTATATCTTAATGAAGATGATAGCTTTTTAAAGTAGAGAGAAAAAGAATAAATCACTGTTGTTTTCTTCTCCACATATAATGCAAAATGGTATGTTGACCAAGCAAGAAAATCAATTAACTATTCAGATTCATTTCCAACTAAGAAGGACCTACTTTGTTGCAAGCATGATCCAGGTATCTGAGCAAACCCTGAAGTTTCTCTAGGACTCTTGGTTGGGGGTTGTAAGGGTTGGAAGTTCCAACTGTGCTAAAAAATTCAATACACACACCATGAAGTAAAATTGCACAAGTGCAATAAAACTGAACTTCTCTCTTACTAAGTCATTCTATGACAAAAGTGAAGAAAAGAAGAACTCCACTGTACCATTCAAATGCCACATGACATTAATAATTGTGGGTGCCTACTTCTCAAATATCAGAATGTTCAGTGTGATAGAGACAAAACATTCAGACAATATAAGGATTTTTATTTTGTTTTGGTGATATCATATAAATAGGTCTAAATGATGAAGACACAAATTTGCTGAAATGTTTACTTCTGAATTGGCTTCGGTGACACTGCTGCCCCAAGGAGATGCTCGTTAGTATGACTGTCATTCTAATTCCACAAAAAGCAGCTTAGGACAGAAGAAAGAGCAAACACCTGGGCTTCAAGTCAGGCACTGACACTCAGAAACCCTGTGACGTGGACAAGTGTCAATCTCGCTTTAAAATAGGAACTATAACACCTGCTGCCAGCTCACATTATCACGGTGAAGAGCAAAGAATCCAATGTGCATATTTTGTAAATCATTGTCAGACCTGTGGTTCTCTCTCTCTCTCTCTCTCTCTCTCTCTCTCTCTCTCTCTCTCTCTCTCCCTCTCTCTCTATCTATCTATCTCTGAATGGTATTTTATCTGAATTATGACCACAGTGGTGAGCTGACTGTGTTGAGTTATTCATAATATTCACTTAGAAATGAATATTCTGATCTTTTAACATTTAGTGGGAAGTCGGCTGAGAAGGCTGCTGGGAGGGAGGGAAGGAAACAAAGCTGACTTTGAGATTCCTACAGTATGAAGTAAATACTGAGGGTTGAGGCAAGTTATTCTATAGTTTGGTACTACATGTGTTAGTTTTGTCATAACAATTGAAATGCTCCCCTCTGAGACAGGAAAATTTATGTTGTACACACGTGTGGCTTCAGTTTCATATTCCAAAAAGGCACCCTGGAGTCCATTTAAGGAGACACTGAGACTCATAAGGCAGCCCATCTGCACTCCCTGATTTGTAATCCAGTTGGTTCTCTTGTGGGAATTTTCAGAAACCCTGAGCAAAGAGGCCATAATTCTGTCAACACCTCATACCACAGAAAGAGGGGTTAGGACTTGATCCCTAGAAGCTGTGCAGTTAAACTGTGATAAAACACTGGGCTAAAACATGTGGGCTTGGTAGGATCTGGCCCTGATACCACAGAAGTCATTGTCCTGAAGAGTTGTCAGAAGCAGCTAGCTGCCCAGTGCCCTGGCTGTTGATGCTGCATTAGTGATGCTCCGTGGACAGCCGGATCTTCAGGGAAAGAGGGAGCCAAATAGCTCTTGCTAAATCACTAGGCTGAAGCAGGGAGTTTTCTCAGCTCTCTACTAGTGCTTATAGGATACTAAATTGCATGAGGTTTTGAGTTTCCTATAAACCTCTCCCTGCATGGCTGGGGTGATTGTAATGAGTGATAATTGAAGTGTTGGTGTCAACCAGTCACAGGGCCTTATGTATATGGGGACCATTTCCTGTTGTGCTGGGTCCACAGTCCACCCTTTTCTGCCTTGCTCTGGGACCCTGGAAGCTGATCTGTAAGGACTTCATCAGCTGGCTCCCTTGCCCTCTGGCTTCAGGTTGGATAGTCCAATGGGACCTCGAGCAGGAGATCCGTGGAGGGAAGAGAGTGAGCAACGAAGTGTTTCACTGGTTGTTTTCCTGCAGGGTGGTCATAGCTCTGTTGGGTGCCCCTCCACACTTTTCCTTCACCCCTTCCGACTTACCCACAGAAGTGGTGGTACACCGTATCACCAGCTCTGGGTTCCTGCAATCTTCCTTGTGATCTGCCATTTATTAAATTTTACTTACATATTCCAATTCGAAAGTGCCATTTTTTCCTGTGAGGACTCTAATATACCAAGCAAGCTGGGATTGCTACTGGCCTGTCTAGGACAACTTAAAACTTTAGGTGCCAAATAGCTGTTGGGTAGAATGTCATTTGACTATAATAACAATAAGGGCTCCTCTGTTTCCATTACTTTAAGGATGCTGGTTGGGTTCTTTTAGTTCTCTCTTACAATGTCTTATCACAAGTGCCTGATTTTGTGGTAAGGCCAAAGTCATTTACTGAAAGGAGTCATGTATACTTTTGCTTAATCTATAGAATGGTTTATTTGAAGTATTCATTTTGGGTGGAATAAAAAATGATGTATTACTTTTGTTATTATGAAAAAATAAAATTTCTTTCACTTCTCTTTTCCTTGTTTGCATATTCCTTTTCTTATTAATTTTTTATTGCTCTAACTTATCATAGGTATCTATCATTCAGAATATCAGATTTAGGTCAATATTCATGCTCTGACAAAATTAGAAGGAAAAGAAAGTCCAGTCCCTTTTCAATATTTTATATTTTTCAGTGGCAGGGTTATATGGATCAGCCTGGATATAGGCTATTTGTTTTAGTCAGATGATCCATTTAAGTTAACTTATTTGATTTATTTCTATGATACTATATTTAAGAAGCTTCAGCACATATATTTACTTCTTTGAAAAGTATTAATATTTGTGTGCCTCCATCTTCCTGAAGATGCCCTTGTCCTGGACCTTACTGTCCCTCCACAACTACAAATGCTGCATGGATATAGACATTAAAATAGGGTACATTAGAGTTAACTTAATTTTTTTGAGAACGTTGTGGCATCCTGTGATTGTAGTTTAGGGCACATCTAGGTGGTCTCCTCTGTCCTCTGTCCTCTATCCTCCACTCCTCCAGTAACAGTGTTCCCCTTCTCTGGGAACTGCTTCTTCCCTAGCTCCAAACTTGTATTACTCAGGAGTTGCTTTATTTTTCCATGACTCTGCCTCACTCTGACCACAGGTAATTGGTCAAGAAGTGGGCACATGGCTGAAGCTTTCTTGGGATTTTTGTGAAAGGGAGAGAGGAAGAGAGTCAGTTCCCCTCTGGAGATGTGCTTCTTCGGTGGCCACTTTACCTACATGTAAAGGAAATTAGTTTTTGGAGGCCGAAACTAAAATGAACACTCAGAGAGAGGAAGAAAGGTGGGTAAGAGCAAGACTTTGGTTCTAACTATCCCTGAAACCCAGGTGCATTTCTGACTTTCTCAAGTTATGGTTGTTTGAATATCCTTTAATTCTATGAAATATATTCAATATTGTTCTTATAAACTTCCCAGTTTGATTATAGTCTCCATCATTTATAATCAAAAGCATCTTGACTAAAGCAAATGACTATATATATTCAATTTAAGTTTCCTCAACACTTTCTGAGTAGTTGTTTTGAGCCAAATACTTCAAGGGAAGCAATGCAGTATGAAACTTTGTTTCTATTGTATGTGAACTTATGTTATAGTAGGAAAGCTGACTAAAAATGGTAATGATAATTATAACAACAACCTCGATAATACAACAGGTCTTCTAAGTGTTTTAGGTGCATGATTTTATTTAATGCTCATAATAACTCTATGTGTGTGATACCACCTTTCACATTTTGCAAACAATATAATGAAGGCTCTGCAAGCTTGAGCACACAGTAAGTATTGAGAAAGGCAGAATTGTAACTAAAGACCGTTGGAGTACTAGGTCCTTGGTCTTGCTCACTATGCCCTCCCTCTTATATGTAAAGAAGAATATGTGTGACTTAAAGGGATACTCAGAGAAGGCAAACATGACATTTACTTGGAAGGGGCTACAGAAATTTAAAGGAGAAGGTGGCATTTATATGTGTTTCAGATGGTAGCAATAGGATGCAATGGGCAGAAAACACAATCCTGCATGATCCTACATCCATGACTTAAGTATACTTACAACTGAAACTGGACCACGGATAAAAACAGGAGATAGCATCCATTGAAATCCCTCTTGGGCTGCATTTTATACTTTCAGGGCTAGCTCTTTCCCCCTTTTCAAGCTTGCTTTCCTATCAATTCTGCCAAACGTAAGGTCCTAACCTGCAATTCTAAAGATTCACAGCTGGCAGGATGCCATTTTGCAGAAACTGAAGCAGGACAGTTGAGCAGCCTTGATTGAGCAGGTCCAGAAGTTCAGGAGCTTGGAGGGAACATGTGTTTCCTAGACTAATGAGGTTTACCTGAATGATAGTGACTGTATTATGTTGCTATTAGACACTCTGTGTGCTGGGAGTCTCCTTTCCCCTTTCCAGGCTCTTTGAAAGTAAGCTTCCCACCTTAGCACAGTCCCTCTCCCGCACATCTGACCGAGACACATGCAGCCATTCTGATGCGCAGCAAAATTGATCACTGGAAAAGCCTCAGGGGTTGTAAAGTGAGGTATAAAAATATTTTCTGTACACACTGCTTCTCTCTCCCTAGGGTAGAACTGATGTGGTCATTAGTAATCACAGCTCTCTTTATGAACTTTCTAGATAAAAGTGTTCTACTGCGAACAATTGGTGATTCTTCTTTGTAGTTATATGGTACTCTTAGGCTCATAGATCACTTAAGTTTGAAACTTCACAGTGACTCTGTGAAACCAAGATTCAGGGATGTTAAGTGACTTGCATGGAACCACACAGGATGCACATGGCAGAGCCAAAATACAAAGTTACTTTCGTAGGACACAAAGCCAGTGTGTTCACTTCAGTAAGCTGCCAGTAGGCATTATTAACCATCATTTGGCCGGGGACACTAACATCTGAAAGTTAAGTCATTTGTAAGGTCATCTTGAAAATCAGGAGTAGATATTGTCTGTATTCAGTCATAGTTGTGTGGTTGTACCAAAGCAGACTTCTAAATGATGTTGAATGTCACATTCTGGTCAGAAATAAACATGCAGAGGTGAGAAAATATGCTATTTGGAAAAAAACAAAAACTATTAGAAAAATGCCTGTGAGTTTTATTTAAAATGACCCTAGGATGATGATTATTATTCACAGGTGGTTGTCATCTAGTTACTTCCAAATTGGTCATTTCTTTTTGAAAGTGTTAATGTCAGGCTCAAAATAACTCAACACTGGGAACCTTCAGAAATAATTGGGCAGATGATCCGTGGCCTTGTTGCACAGATACTCTTTGTAAAACAGACAATGTCCTACTAGGAACTGGCAGAAAAGCAGCCTCCAGTGCTGTCTTTCTGAAACTAGCTTGCTGAGTTGAAGGACAAGAATCATATATTGGTGTACCACCTAGAAGTGGTGATCCACTCTTTTATGGCTTGTGATTTTACTTTACATTATTTTATGACTGAATTTAAAAGAACTGCATTTTTTATGCATTGGGTAAGGTGCCCAAGGCAAGCAGTTAACGGTACTTCTGTTTTATATCTAATGGTAAAAGGAGAGTTCTCTTTAAAAAGTAATGAAGAAGTAAAAAAGCAGCTAAGAGATAACAAGGGCTTATTACTTTGGACTGAGATGCAGCTGAAGATTTCATGCAGTAAAAATTATAAACATCTAAATATCATATGTTAAGTCCTGTACTTTCCTATGAGTTTCTGACTTTAGTCTTTTGTCAACATAATTTATTTGACCTCATGTTTCCTCCCTGTCAAGGAAACTTTCTCTCTTTAGACTTAATAATCAAGAAATCAATGTCAAATCTTATCAGATAATCTTTCTGCCTCCTAGATTAAAGCAGTTCTTAAAATGTTGACAGTGATATTGATCCTTTCCCAAAGTGTATGCTATAGAAGTTTCTGGGGGAATCTTAATGAACCTGGGCTTCACTAAGGTAATTAGGTCCTGGTAAAGCCATGTGGATTAAAAAATCCATAGGATTCTAGACTGTTACTTAGGAAAAATATGTAGAAGTGGTTAGAAAGTATATTGCATTATTGTCTTTGTTTTCTTTATTAGTAAGTGTAGGAAAATCAAAGTTGCAGGAACAAATAAACCCTCAAATTTTTGTGGCTTCACGCCATAAAAATTTCTTGCTCAAGTCCTCATTTGCATCAGGTTGCATGGCTTTTCTGAGAAGCTCCTTCTCCATGTGGTAACTCAAGTATCTGGATTGCTTCCATCATATGTCTGTATCATCTTGGAATGCTTTGATTTCTGTTATATGGGTGGGGGAAAGGGTGATTACAATCATGTTTCAATACCAAGCCGGGAAATGGTATATCTTATTTCCACCTATATTCCAAAGGTTGGAACTCAGTCACATACACAACCTAATTGCAAGAGAGCCCAAGAAATGTAGAATGCGCCAATTGGGGAAGTAATTTTACATGTCAGTGACTTTATTTTTGAGGGTTGGGCTAAAGAGTGAGGATAGAATTAGGTAAGAGAGATGTTTTGCTTAGATTGGTAAAGGACTGTTGTAGGAAGGAAAAAGGACAATGCTAAAAATGTCACCACTCAGATAAAAGAAATTCAGATCCCTGCTTTGGTCATTGGAACATAGCAATACTATGATTGACCAACTAGATGCCAAGTTTTAAAAATATGTTTTATATTTTGTCTTATCAAGTTGGTTAAAGTAAGAAATATATGGGTAGTGTAACCACTGGGTATGTTTCTGAGACTTTTGTCTACAGCATATCACTCTATCTATCTATATATCTATCTATCTGTTTTATCTATCTATCTATAATCTATTTCATATAATCAGAAAATCCAAGAAAATAAAACCTTTACAAACCAAGGTTCAGTGTCCTAAGTAATGTATTAGTAATTGTATACACCTAATGGTAGCTATCCAGAATCCATTTTTCCTTCAGTATAGTAATAGTACTGTAATTTCTTTTGGAGCAATGTTTCTCTACCTGTGTTGGCCTTGCTCTTTGTATTACACTACTCTTCAACTCTAGGAGCAGGCCATAATTAGATTAAACCCATTGTGGAGCTTGTCACTTTTGCAACAGTGATTGGTTCAGCAATGTAATATCACCTAATTTGATCAATAAAAAATGGTTGGGAAGACCCATATTTACAGTCATTCCCCTTCCTTCCTTGAAGATAACAACATATTGGCAGCTTATTTATTGTCACTCTCTCTAATCTTGCTCCTGTTGAGTTATTGGCAAACTCAATAACTACATGGATGATCCATCTAATTCCATGGACTCTCAGTTATTTCATCTCTTCTTCTCCTTCACTCTAAATGAGATACCTACTTCCATGGTTTGACTCTAGACTTTGTTCTTACCAATAAGTGTAGCCCTTTTATAATCTTTCAGTCCTGCCATTCTGTGATAACTCTTGCTTTTATTCCAGCTTAACTCAACCAATAAACTCATTTCCAAAATTCACTGAAAAAGTCAGACCTAAAATTGGACAGACTGTTTTATTATTGCCCCTCACCACACCACCCTTGGGCACCCATGCTATAACTTTTCTTTGTGTCCATTTAAATTTCATGATATAGCATTAAAATCACTCCCTCACCTATATTCTCATATACTCCCTTGCCCCTTTCTCTCTCTCTTGCTCTTGCCAGGCAAAACCTCTACATGGATGAAGCACAACTTTGCCTGACTGAACTAAGGAGCTGAACACAGCTAGAGAAAAACACAAATTGCTTCCCTGGCCAGGTGGCTTAGTAGGTTGGAGTGTCATCCTGAACACCCAACAACAACAACAAAAATGTGGATTTCATCCCTGTCAGGGCACATGTGGGAGAGGCAGTTGTTGGATGGATCTCTCTCTCTTTCTCTCTCTCTCTCTCCCTCTCAAATCAATAAATGCATCCTTGGGTGAGGATTAAAAAAACAAAACAAAACACAAATTGCTAACTGACTGACTTTTAAATCATGACCATAAACCCACACTGGCCCTCAGCTATTTGATAACTCCACTGTTTTTTCCTGGCTATTAATTCTTCCATTCTCCTTGAGGACTATTTTATACTTCCTCTTTCCTCAGATTTCCAGAACTTTCCTGTCTTTATGCCTGCCTTCTCCAAGATCATATCTAGCACCTCCTGTATCTGTGCCCATGTAGTCTGCTTTTCCTCTCATTGTCATGGATCAACTATCTGTGGAGATCCAGCTCTTTTACTGGATCATAGCCCTTCTCATCTACTCGCAGATTTTATTCCACCAAGTGCCCCCATCTCTCTCTGTTGTCATATTGCTCCTCTCTCCTGAATTATTCACATCAGCTAAGAAACATGCTGTTAACAGCATCTATCTTAAAACTAAACTTTCTTGACCCATATTTCTTTCCAAGAACTGCCCCATTTCTCAACTTTTTCACCAAGACTCCTAGAAGGGCTCTATTTGCAATATCTACTTGTCCTTCTCTCCATGCTAGTTAGCCTTTTCTCTCCACCACATTGACAAATCCAATGGTCAAGTCTCTGTCATCTTATTTGACATAATTTATCACTCTTTGTATCTTGAAGAACTTAATTTTTCTCCTAGGAAATCACTAAGGTTGTATTTTCCTCCTATCTCACTAGATGTGCTGGATGTTCTTTTAAAATTCCTGTGCTAGTTTCTCGTAATTTACCAGCCCTCTAACTATTAGGGTGCCCCTGAATTCAGTGCCTAGACTTTTCTTTTCCATTTATAACATCCTCCTGGGTGATGTCATCCAGTTTTATGGCTTTAAATGGTATCTATTTACTGAGGATTCTCAAATGTGTCTTAAGCCTAGACATCTCTCCTGAGTGCTACACTTGATATCCTTAACTGGATATTTATAAGCATGTCAAACATTTATAAAACCAATATATTGGCCAACATGTTCATGGGCCCCTCCACTATAAGCCTGCTAGTTCTGTACTCCCCTCATCTCTGAAACTGTAAACACTCTTCTTCTAGTTGCTCAAGCCTGGAAACCTTGGTGCACTCTTGACTGTTCTTTTTTTTTTTTTTTACACCCTACAGTCACTCCATTATCAAATTCTATTACTCACAGTCACTCCCTTATCAAATTCTATTACCAGTATATATGCACAACCTGACCACTTCTCATCATCCCTAGTTGATCATGCTGGTCCAAGCCACCACCATTTTTCACATGCAGTCTCTTAACTGGTTTTCTTACTTGCCCACATGAAAACCAGAAAGAAACTTCCAATACTGTAGTCAGACATTTAACCCTTCTGCTGAAAATGTTCAGATGTCTTCTCATTTCACTCAAATAAGTCATTTGAAAGTGGTCTTCAGGGCCCAAAATTACAGTCATCCCACTTCTCACTAGTTTTCTTATCCCATATCCTGTAATTCTTCCTCTTGAACACTTGGCTTGGGTCATATTTCCTCTTTGCTGTTCCTTGAATACAGCAAGCATGCTCTTGCAGAAGACCTTTGTATTTGCTGCCCCAAATTTATCTACCTGTCTTTCTATCCACCCATCCATCATCTGGAACTCTTTTTTCGGGTATATTTGCAAATGTCACATCATCAGAGAAGACTTTCCTGACATCCCATTTGAAATAACAAATTGCACTTTGTACCTGAATTTTACCTTCTTCCCTCTTTCTCTGTCTTATTTTTCTTTGTAGCACTTATCACTATCTGTCATATTTATTTTTAACTTTCTATTTTTTCTTACAAGATTGTAAGCTACTTGAGGGAAGGGATTGTTTTCTTTGTTCTCTGTTATTTTTTTTTCAGGTTCTAGAATAGCACCTAGTTACTCAATACACATTTGTTGAGTGAATGATTGACTTCTTCTAAAAGAGCTACAGGGAGAGGTCTTCTTTCTTAACACTGGATATGAATGAGGAATCTTGGAGTCCTAGGAGATCTGGGGACAGGGAAAGCCTTGGAAAATAAACCTATACCCTAAAAAGCAGAGAAGAAGGAAACTGATAGCATTGACAGCCCATTAAAAAACAACTTATCCCTTCTTTTGTGTTAAACTAACCCCAACTTACTTAGGTATCCACTCCTCTAAGGAAATATATCTATCTGTATCTCAAGAATAAATCCTGAATATTCAGAGCCTATCTCAATATCAAATTTATCTTACCAATTATTGATGTATGATGAGAATGTTACCCAGTGCTGGTCATGGGAAGGTGGGAAGGTTTACTAGTCAATTCTGAGAAAGTTGTATTCACTCTTCCAAAGACACATGAGGTAGGTACAAATCCCTTTCACTGACTTGATCTTGTAGCTAACTGTAACTGCTGAATATGGTGGTTGCCATTTTGAGTCTGTGAAAGGAGTTAGCTGAGAGGTGTACTGACATGATGAGAATACTTGATGGAAAGGGAAAAGGAACCATTATTTTTGATGATGGAATTGACCTACTGAATTAAATAACCATAGAGATACCCTATCTTGAGGTTTCTGGTTATGTACGGTGATACATTTTCTTTGTTTAGTCAATTGAATTTGAGTTTTCATTACAGATAGACAAAAGTTCCCTGATACACCAACCTATCTCAAATTATCAGTTAAGCCATCAAATAAATTCTCTTTACCATAAACCAATTTAAACTGGGTTTTCTTTTATCTTGTGACCAATAGAGTAGCTGAGGCTCTTACCCAAATAAAACCACTAATAGAAATGAAACAGATCTTTATTAATCAACTCGAAGGAAATTTTAGGATGTATCATTAAGTAAGAAAAATAAGGCAAGGGAAATATATATAAATCACCTCATTTTCATGAAACAAACAAAAAGTGTAATTTGCAGGGGTGAAACATATGTAGAACTTAGATTGTTGATCTTGTTTGTAGGGAAGTAGGACTTAACAGGTAACATTTCAAGAATTTTCACTTTCAGTACTATTAGATGTTTTCAAGTTTAATTAAAACTTTTTTATGGCCACTTTTATTTATTTTTTTAAGTGTATTTTATTGATTATGTTGTTACATTAGTTCCGATTTTCTTCTCCTTTGCTCCCCTCTGCCTAGTACCCCCGCTTCCCACCAACAATCCCACCCCCCTTATTTCATGTCCATGGGTTGTGCATATAGTTCTTTGGCTTCACCCTTTCCTATATTATTCTTAACTTCCCCCTGTCTATTTTGTACCAATTGATTATGCTTCTTAATCCCTGCATCATATCCCCATTTCTCCCCCTTCACCCTCCCAGCTGATAACCCTCCAAATGATCCCCATACTTATGGTTCTGTTCCTATTCTGGTTTGCTTAGTTGGATTTTGTTTTTATTGTTGTGAGTTTGTTGTCATTTTAGTGTTCATAGTTTTGATCTTCTTTTTCTTAAGTAAGTCCCTTTGACATGTCATATAATAATGGCTTGGTGATGATGAACTCCTTTAGCTTTACCTTGTCTGGGAAGCACTCCATCTGCCCTCCCATTCCAAATGATAGCCTTGCTGGATAGAGTAGTCCTGGTTGCAGGTTGCCTTTCATCACATTGAATACTGCTTGCCAGTCCCTTCCTGCCTGCAAAGTGTCCTCTGAGAAATCAGCTGGTAGTCCTATAGGCACCCCCCTTGTAGGCAACTCTCTGCTTCTCTCTTGTTGCCCTCAGGACTCTCTCTTTATCTTTCACCTTTGATATCTCAATCATGATGTGTCCTGGTGTGGTCCTCTCTGGGTCTAGCTCACCTGGGACACTCCATGCTTCCCAGACCTGTATGTCCATCTCCTTCACAAAATTTTGGAAGTTTTTCTCATTTTTTTCAATTCTTGCTTTTTTGTTCTGCACTGGTTGACTGTTTTTTTCTTCCTTATGTTCCAAATCATTGATTTGAACCCCGGTTTCCTTCCCTTCACCATTGGTTCTGTGTGGATTTTCCTTTGTTTCACTTAGCATAGCCTTCATTTCTTCTCTTCTGTGTTTGCCATACTCAAGCATATCTTTCAAGCCTGTGAGCATCTTTATCACCAGTATTTTGAATTCTGCATCTGTTAGGTTGTCTGTCTCCTCATCTGTGAAGTTGGCTATCTCCTTGTCACTTAGTTCTCCCACTGGAACCTTGATCCGTTCCCCCTTTTGGGCCATACTTCTCTGTCTCCTCATTCTGACAGGTTCCTCTGTTTGTTTGCCTCTGGGTCCTAGGTAGAGCTGTCACTCCTGTTACACTGTAAGGGGCGAAGCCTTAGGGATTCGACAGTATAGGGCAACCTGTTTCACCACATTGTGGTGCTGTATGTGGGAGAGGGGTATGAGAGGGAACAATGCTGCCTACCCAGCACTCACCCCTTTTCCAGGCACCTCTCCCACTTCCGCACTGGACTGGCGCCCCTCTAGCTGCTGCTCTGGCTGTCGTTCCCAGAGTGGGTGGGTCTGCGGATGTTCTGGGACCCTAGGGGCCCTTTAAACAAGCAGACTCTGCTGAGAGACCGGCAGTTTCTGCCTCTACTCCAATCCCTACTGGCCTGCACGTCAGAAGCAATAAGGCTTGAATTTCCCCAGTGCTGGGACTGTGATTTGCTAGGCCTGGTGAGAAGCTGGGAACACTCCCCAGGTGTCGCTCCTGACTTTAAAATGTGCGACTGCGCTTTCTGCCAGCCTGCCGCTGCTGCCACTGCTGCCACCACCACGCTGCGTCTTGTCTGCCCTGGCTCCACCCCTCCTACCTGTCTGGATGAGTATTTCTTCCCTATATCTTTGTTTGCTGGACTTCCATGCACTTTGATTGCCTGGAACTTCTGGTTGTTTCTAGTTTTGAGGTAGTTGTATTTCTTCTTAGTTGTGGAGGGAGACGCAACGTGTGACCCATTCATTTCACAAACTTTAACTGAGGTACTACTAGGCTTTGGGAGGATAGGGTAAAGATAAATATGCCATGGCCCCACAGCATAGAACATGTCTCTAGAGTTAAAAACAAGACTATTATAATAACAATAATTATTGTAACCTGAATTGGCAACAATTTTTTTCTCTTAGAAGATAAGTTCTGACATATTTCTAAAATCCTACAGGACAACATGAACATATCTTAGCCATACACACTGGATCAATAATTAAATCAGTTTTATTTCTAGAGTGGGACTTTATTAGAGTCCATCAATTTGTCAGGTTCTGTTACCTCCCAGCAGGTAGGTGTTCAGTGATTTAAATAAATGAATTGACAACCTTTATGCCATTTCTAAGAGCATCAACTTCCAAGCCTTCTGAACTGCAGCAGAAGTTTCAGCAGAGGAAACAGAGTGAAAGGTGAATCGTCTCCTCTGGGACGTTCTGTGTTTGACTCAGGGTATGTTTAGAAGTAGGAAGTTATCTGCTTTTTTCCATTATAGGCACAGGCAAAGGAAATCCTTCTGTTCCCTGGGATTTCTGGTCAATCTTCTATAAGAATTTAAGTACTTCAGAGCAGGGTCAAAATCGATCTTCAATTTGTTTATCTATTTCTGTTTATTGTAGCACACTTAATTATTTTTTAAAATACACTGTATTTTTTTCTGTCCTTGTTCTGTTCATCATTTCTTGTCACCTATCCTAGTCTGCTAGGGCTGCCATAATTAACTACCACGGACTGGCTTAGACAACAGAGACTTATTTTCTCACAGTTCTGGAGCCTGGAAAGTCCAAGGCGAAGGTGTTGGCATGAACGGTTTCTTCTGTAGTTTTTCCCATTGGCTTGTGGATGGTTAACTTCTTATATCCACAGAGCCTTTTCTCTGTGCCAGCACATCACTGATGTCTCTCTCTCTTTATTAAGACACAGGTTACATTGGATTAGTGCCCCACTCTTATGACCTCAGTTAACTTTAATTACCTCCTTAAAGGCCCTCTCAAACACAGTGCCATGTAGGGTTAAGACTTCCACACATGAATCTGAAGGTGAGGGGAGGCACAATTTCATCCAAAACACCGTATGTCTCCGTTTTCCTTTCTCTAAGTCCTGTCCCACTTTATCTTTTAATTGTTGCTTCTGTTAATCCTACAGTTCACACATTTCCTCGCAGCCAACAATAGTTATATTATTGCCATCAACTGAAGGCTTTCTTCAAATTAATGCTATGCATTAGAAAGGAAAATTGTGTAGATCTTACCAAGGGGGTATTCAAAAGGTGCCTTTTTTTTTTAACCCTTCCTTTTATTGAGGGAGGGGAAATTATATTTTGACCCAAAGAGCTGTTGTAGATCATGCAATTACAAACAAAAATTGCTAACAAAATGTCTTTTGGATTTTAGTAAATGTTAAGTCCTTTTGCTTTGCTTTAATAAACTATAAGGTGTTGTTATTGAAAATAGATATCTGAAAAAGGGTGCAAGTGCATTATAAAAAATATCGTAATATCTCCTAATGCAGAAATGGACATCGTAACTGTCAATGACTAGCAAAGCACACTTTTAAACATTCTTGGCTTTGTCATGGATGCCACTGTCCTAATGATTTCTGAGACACGGACAGGGCAAATGGATCTCTTTAGTACTGCAGACAGCTAGTGCTGACTTCCACCAGCTTTGTATGGACCTATGATGATTTCGTATGCTTTCTTTTTTGCACATTTCCTCAAGGCTCAAATAAATATTTGCTCAATTATATCTTCTTAGAGTCATTGACATCTTTCCTTTCTTCTGAGCTGCAGGTGTGTAGTTATAGAGCAGCCTGGTATGTCTCTGTCATTCCTCTTTGTTCCTCCTCTACCACCACCAGCAGGAATTCAGAGATATAAAAAACTGGATATATGCAATTTTGCACCAACAGTTTGTTCCTGCAAAGGCCAACAGCTCAGCTGCCCATAATTCCCTAAGAATTTTATACTTTTCAGTGTAAATCAGCTTGTTTGTATGTTTTCTTTTGTTTCAAACAAAGAAATCTGATTTATAAGCTAGCTGGTTTTGCTAGATTGGAGAAATTACCTCAGAAAGACTGGAGGGAGCATAGAAAATTTTCCATTGATTGAAAATTTTAAGTAGTAGTCCTGGGGGTAATTTACATTAAAGAAAAAGAAGCATGGGGCTGCCTTGGGATTTATGGGCATTTTTTCTAGAAAGGAAAATATCATACATTCGACCAAAATGGATTGAATGGTTCAATGCACATAGCATTCTTTGCATCGGTAAACAGTTTGAAAAATCCAGCAAGTGAGAAATAAACACTGATTTGGTTTAAAATTGCAACCTCTCCAATAAATTTAATATTTATGTCAAGTATCAAAGACGTTTGTGTTCAGAATATAGAACTTTGGTCTAGAGTAATGGGAGTACACTGTACTACAGACCTGGTTTGTGACAGATTTGTGCTGATGAAGTTTGTGATTCAGTGGAAATGGGCAAAGACATATCTGGAAAAGCAATAACTTAGAATTTATAAAGAACACATGTATCCATATACACTTCAGAGAATGTACTTTAGGGGTCACAGAGCAGAGCAAGAACTGTGTTTCCTGGTACTTGATACCCACAAAACTCTGGAAATAGACATGTCTATTGAGCTTTGAAAATAAAAGTAGGCATCAGGAGGGAAAATTAAGTGGAACAGAGGGGGCAGTAGGTTGGTAATAGCTAGGTGGTGTTTAAAAGTAGCTTTACAAAAAACATTTGTTTGTTTGGAGGGTAATTAGCAAGCTTTATGACTCCAGGAGCCTTTGTAGACTATCATGATTTACAAATAACCTTAGTTAGCAATTGCCTGACTCATAGTAGGCTATTAATACATGTTAATTTCCTTCCCCACTTCCTTTCCAAGTCTTGATTTTAGCAAATTCAGCGGGGAAGTACCATAAATTGACTGAGTTAATTTGCATTTTTACTAGTAGATCTTTTCTATTGCCATATATTTTTAATATAAATGTGTAATCACTTATTTTATACACACATGCACACTTATATGTATGTATATGTGTGTATATATATATGTGATGCTATGTTAATGTGGAATTTGGGTAATTATATTTTTAATGAAATCAAAAAATGCAGATTTTTAAATAATGAATTCTGAAGTTTCAGGTATAGAACCTAAAGACAGGATTAGCACAAGGGATTATAGAATCTCAGAATGTCATTCTGAAAGGGCTCCTAGAGATCATCTGTCCATCTTATCCCTCCTCCACATTTTTCAGATGAAGATACAGGGCTGATAAGGTGAATTAGTTTGCCTTAACCTGTCCATGTCAATATCCTCAATGGTGGCAAATCTGTATTGGAAACAAGTCATTTGGAGCTAGATCTGATGGACCTAGCTACCTATCTATCATTGATCGCATTAGATAATAGTCTTGAAGAAAAAAAATTTCACGATGCTCATAGCAGCCACTGAGACAATGCCCTGTCTTGCATTCTCCTTGCAGCAATCAAATTGAATAAGACAGTAGCAAAAGCTTTTAAAATAGTAACTATCACTAGAAGAAAATATCCAACTTTCTAGGTTTATTTTGAATGATGTTTCTCATTTGTATGTGTAAGTTCCAGTGTGAATGTGTGTTTATTTTTTTGTTTGCTTTAATTAGGAACATTATTTGAGTTTTATCTCATGTAGGAATATGGTATTGGACCTTAGGCAAATACCCATATTATTAGTGATTTTTGTAGCATGACAGTTGTGCAACCAAGAACTCATAGAATAGAAACAAACAAACAAAACCTTCCTTTGTGTGTGTGTGTGTGTGTGTGTGTGTGTGTGTGTGTGTGTGTGAAATACTAAAGAAACAAAAACAGTGTTCTCTTCGGTGATTTTAAATGATTTTAATATCCTTAGTAAGCAATTCTGGGTTAGAGATCCAAAACATGTTCAAACAATTTGCTTGGCTGATTTGCAATAATTAGCTTTCAGTCTTTAGTAGGCAATCTTCTAGTCTGTCTGCAAATCAAAACCTATTTATATGTAATTCGGGGAATGTGTAATACCTTCAATTTCACCTCGTAAGCCAGTAACATTTCAATTTTTACCCATAAAGATCAGTTCCATGAGTCCATCATGGTAAATATATTTTTTCATTTATTCAACTAGATTTACCATTCCCAAGTGAGCAAGGATAGTAAATTGCTTACCCAAAATCCATTTTCTCCTTTTTCTTGGGCAATGTGGCCAGCTGGGGTAAGGAGGAACAACAATGATATTTCTTCACTTTGGCCAATGAAATATAAGCTGAAGGTTTCTGGAAAATGTCTTCAAAGGCTTCTGTCCTTTTGCTCTAACCCTTTTCTTCCTACCAGCTGCTTGTAGTGTAGTCATGATAACTGGAGTTCCAGAAGTTATTTTGAAACATGGGGTAACCTAAGGATAGATACCAGTGCTAAGGTATGTTGGATTAGAAAGAGAGGTGGAACTTATGTCCCTGATGAGATCCTGGAGTACCTACCTTCCATTTTCTTTTATATGAGAGAAAAATAAACCCATATATTTCTAAGCCATCATTACCTTTGACTTCCTATGTGATTGAATGTAATCTCTTACATGCTAAACTCAGTATCATTGGCTTTTATTCATTTAATTTTATTTTTTCTTTTTGCCAAGTTAAAAAAGTCTTATGGCTACCCATTGCTTGTTATAAAACTAATTACTTAACCAACTGTATAACCTGATCTCTTCTACTATACTTTGACCCACAACCATGCTAATCTGCTTAATCCTACTTCCCCACGATTTATCAGTCTGTTTGCAGTTTACTCTTAGAGTAGATATTTTAATTTTCTGTATTGGTCATATTCAAATTTAGGTATAAAGATTGCAAAAAAAAAACCAAAAAACTAGCTTATAGCTCACAAATATAGAAATTTTCTTTAGCGTGCCAGCTTTTGCTCATGGTAGAGTATGTTGAAGCCAGTGCAGCTGTGCCTGTGTTTTTTTGAATGTTTATAGTTTGTTATTTGCACGTGTAAGAATATAGTTTAAGTTTTAAAAATAAGTAAAACTAAAGTAGAAGTAAGAATGGGAAAGACCAAGTTTAGGAAGACCACGAAAAATCCTGCTTTTTAGGAGGACTGTATCTTTTTTAAAAATTAAATTTATTGGTGTGACATCGGTTAATAAAATTATGTAGGTTTCAGGTACTGTATTGTGTTCACCACTCCATGTCAAGCCTCCTTCCATCACCATTTATCCCCCATTTACTCTCTTCTACTTCCCCTACTCCCTTTCTTTCTTGTAATCGCCATACTGTTTCTTGTGTCTATGAGGGTGGGTTTTTTTGTTTGTTTGTTTTTGTTTTTGGCTTAAAAAGAAGTCACCTTTTTCACCCAGTCACCAATTCCCTGACAGCTGGCAGTCTGTTCTCTGTATCTATGAGTCTGTTTCTATTTTGTTTGTTAGTTTATTTTGCTCATTAGATTCCACATATAAGTGAAATTATATGATACTTGTCTTTCTCTGACTGGCTTATTTCACTTAGCATAATGTTCTCCAGGTCCATCAGTACAGTCGTAAAAGGTAAGACTTCCTTCTTTTTTACAGCCAAGTAATATTTAAATGTGTAAATGTACCATAACATTTTTATCCACTCATCTACTGATGGGCACCTGAGCCACTTCCAAATCTTGGCTCTTGTAAATAATGTTGCAATGAACGTAGGAGAGTATACATTCTTAAGAATTAGTGTTTTTGGATCAATTCCCTAAAGTGGAATCACTGGGCCATGAGGCTGTGATTGCACCAGTTTGCATTCCCACCAACAATGCACAGGATTCCCTTTTCTCCACATCTTCGCCAACACTTATTTGTTGATTTACTAATGATAGCCATTTTGAGAGGTGTGAAATGATATCTTGGTATGGTTTAAATTTGCATTTTTCTGATGATTAGTGATGAACATCTTTTCATATGTCTGTTGGCCATCTGTAATGTCCTCTGACATTACAGATGTCTGTTCAGGTCCTTTACCCTTTCCCAATTAGATTGGGTTTTTTTGTTGTTGTTTGTTTGTTTTGAGTCATAGAAGTTCTTTAAAATTTTGCATATTAACCATTATTAGATATATAATTGGGAAATATATTCTTTCATTCAGTGTGTTATTTTTGTTGATGGTTTTCTTTGCTGTGCAAATTCTTTTTAGCTTAGTGTCCTATTTGGTTTTTTTAAGTTTTTTCTGTTGTTTCCCTTGCTTGAGGAAATATGTCAGAAAAATTATTGCTATAAGAAATGTCCAAGATTTTACTCCCTCTGTTTTCTTCTAAGATTCTTATGGTTTTGAGTTTTACATTTAAGTCTTTAATCCATTTTGAGTTTATTCTTGTTTATGGTGAAAGAAAGTGGTCTAGTTTCTTTTTCTTTTTTTCTTTTTTGCACAGTAGCTATTCAATTTTCCCACCACCATTTATTGGATAGACTATCTTTAACACATTGCATGTCCTTGCCTCCTTTGTCAAATATTAACTGACTGTAAAGAAATGGGTTTATTTCTGGGCTCTCTATTCTGTTCCATTGATTTATATGACTGTTTTTCTCCCAGTACCATGCTGTCTTGGAACTATGTCCTTGTAATATAATTTGATATCAGGTAGGATGATTCCTCCAACTTTGTTCTTCTGTATTAAGATTGCTGTGGCTCTTTTGTGGTTCCATATAAATTTTTGGAATATTTGTTCTAGTCTGTGAAATACATCATTGGTATCTTGATAGGCATTATGTTGACTCTATAGATTGCTTTGGGCAGTATGGACACTTTACTGATGTTAATTCTTCCTATCCATGAATGTGGTACATGCTACCATTTATTTGTATTTTTCATCAATTTCTTCCTTCAGTGTCTTATAATTGTCCAAGTACAGGTCTTTTACACCCTTAGTTAAATTTATTAGTAGGTTTGTTTTCTTTTAAAAATCCAGTTGTAAGTGGAATTGTTTCCTTAGTTCCTCTTTTTGATAGTTTATTATTTGTGCATAAAAATGCAACTCATTTATGGATATTGATTTTGTATCCTGCTACTTTACTGAGTTTATTTATCAGTGATAGTCTTTTAGTATAGATTCTTCAGAGTTCTCTATATACAATATCATGTTATCTTCAAATGACAGTTTTACTTCTTCCTTTCTAATTTGTATGCCTTTTATTTCTTCTTCTTGTCTAATTGCTGTGGCTAGGACTTCCACTATGATGTTAAATAAGAGTGGTGAAAGCAGACATCCTGTTTTGTTCCTGACCTTAAGGGAAGCACTTTTAGTTTTTGCCCATTGAGTATGATGTTGGCTGTGGGTCTGTCATGCATGGCCTTTATTATGCTAAAGTATCTTCCCTCTGTTCCCACTTTGCTGAGAGTTTTATGGATTACATCAAATGATTTTTTCTGCATCTTTGATATGATTATGTAATTTTTATCTTTCATTATATTTATGTGATATATCAAATTTATTGACTTGCAAATATTGTACCAACCTTGCATTCCCAGAATAAATCCCACTTGATCATGGTGTATGAAGTTTTTAATGTATTTCTGGATCCAGTTTGCTAATATTTTGTTGAGGATTTTAGCATCTGTGTTCACCAAGGATATTGATCTTTAATTTTCTTTCATTGTAGTATCTTTATCTGGTTTTGGAATTAGAATAATGCTGCCTCATAAAATAAGCTTGGAGAGGGGTCTTCCCCCCTCTCAAATTTTTTGGAATAGTTTGAGAAGGATAGGTGTTAGTTCTTTGAATGTTTGGTAAAATTCACCTGTGAAGTAATTCTGTCCAGGACTTTTGTTTGTTGGGAGGTTTTTGATTACTGCTTCACTTTCATTAGTTGTAATCAGTATATTCTGATTTTTTTATTCTTCCTGATTCAGCTTTGGAAGATTATATGCTTCTAGGAACTTGTCAATTTCATCTAGATTGTCCAACTTGTTGGCATACAGTTGTTCATAATATTTTCTTACAGTTCTTTGTTTTCTGTGGTGTAAGTTGTTACTTCTCCTCTTTAACTTCTGCTTTTATTTATTTGGGCCCTCTCTCTTTTTTCATAATGAATCTGGTTTCAGGTTTGTCAATCTTGTTTATCTTTTCAAAGAACTAGCTCTTGGTTTCATTGATCTTTTATATTGTTTTTTAGAATCTATTTTGTTTATATCTGCTCTGATTTTTATTATTTCCATTCTTCTACTTACTTTGGGCTTTGTTAGTTGTTCTTTTTTTTAGTTTCTTTAAGTGTAAAGTTGGATTGTTTATTTGAGATTTTTCTTATTTTTTCAGGTAGTCCTGGTAATGCTATGAATGTTCTTCTTAGAACTACTTTTGCTGTGCCTTATAGCTTTGGGGTAGTTGTATTTTCATTTTAATTTGTTTCAAGGTATCTTTTGATTTCCTCCTTGAGGTCATTGTTAGCCCATTCATTGTTTACTAACATGTTAAGGAAAGTTAAACTATTTTGATAAGGCATGAGATAATGAGCATTTCAAAAACAATAGGAGTGAATGAATCTCTGAGAGAACAATTCATGACAGCAGCAATTCAGTTTTTCTGAGTTCTGGATCCATTACAAATCTCTGGGTTATCAGAATTATTAATTCTCATTGTAAGGCTCTTGAGAATTTAGAAATGGGGATTTAAATAAAGAAAGATAAGTTAGAGGAGGGATATGAAAGGGGATGGGCTTCTCTCCAAGAGCTGTTTCTACTACTTAAAATATTTCCACTATTTAAAAACCAATTACATATTACATTTCTCATTTTATATATTTTCAGTGTAGACAACTAATTTCTGAAATATAATTCATGCATTCAGTAAGAGTTACCTCCCCTATGTTCTTGTATTTGATCAGGAATATACTCTTGTTTACTATATATAAGGGAAATTTCCAAACCTTGGTCTCCCCAGTCTGTGACAACAAAGAAGGTAATATCTCATTTAATAGATATTATACATATAATGATTCAGAGATCTGCCAATGTAGCTAGGAACTCAGTATCTTTTTCCTGGGTTTACTTTGCATTTTTCTTTAGGCCCTGGAGTGATTTGTTTGTCAGTGCTTGTTGCATACCAATGGTTCTGGTAACCAACTTCCATATGGTGGGTGGTGGGGGTTCCCATACCAAGCAATTCTCCAAAATCAGTTCTCTATCCTACCTTCAGATAGTGTCAGGTCCCACAGGTTAAGGGCTCAGTCCTACAAGACTTCCCACCAGACCCCCGCTTCAGACACTATTCACAGGTTCAGCTTGTCACCTGTGCTTCTGGATAACTGGCTATAGGTCAGAGGTTCCAAAGACCCCTTCCCTGGTTTTGACTAATTTGCTAGATTGGCTCACAGAACTCAGAGGAACATTTTACTTACAATCAATAGATTACTAGTTTATTATAAAAGTATATAGTTCAAGGTAGGCAGATGGAAGAGGTGCATAGAGCAAGATACGGGGATTGGGCATGGACTTTCCATGCCATCTGAGGTGCCATCTCCCCAGATCTCCAGATGTTCACCAACCCCGAAGTTCTCCAAACCCTATCTTTTTGGGTTTTTAGGGAGGCTTAATTAGATAGTTATGGTGGACTAACTCATTGGCCATTCGCATTGGCATAGGCTTGGCATGTCTGAGGGACAGCAAGGACAGTGTGATTAGATTATCATAAAGGAAGGAGGCGGTTTTAGCAGGAGTTGGAAAGTCAGGCAGGGGCTAGGGTTTCTAGGTCTTTGTAGAGAGACCACAAGTTTAGATTTTATTCAAAGAAGAAGCCACTGTTGAGTTTCATGCAGGAGAATTATTTATATTTCAAAATGATCACCCTGGCTGCTCTGTGAGGCATGGAATATGGTGAGGAGGGGAGGTATGGAAGCAAGGAGGCCAGTCTGGAGGCTGTTATATTATCCCAAGTAAGAGAACAAGGTGGTTTGGAATAGTGCTGCATCAGTAGAGATGTAGATCCAACTTGAAAATAAAGCTGTTAAAAAATGAAGCTGTTCAAAAATGACATTTAACCATGCTAAGTGTGGCTCTTGGGTTGTGTTTACTACTGACACAGATTATGGAAAATATAAGGGTATTGGAATTGAACTCCAGGGCTGTAGCTTTTAAGGAGACACCAGACTTAGCATCGGACATGGATGTGGCAGTGAAGTCTGAGAGCCTAGCTGTTTGTCACCATGTAATATTTATTCAAAAAAGCACATTTTTTTTTTCCAATCATCATAACACCTTGGTTAGAGCTAAGGAGAATTTTCCATTAATTAGCATAGGAGAGAGAAAGAAAGAAAGAAAGAGAGAAAGAAAGAAAGAAAGAAAGAAAGAAAGAAAGAAAAAAGAAAGAAAGAAAGAAAGAAAGAAAAAAAGAAAGAAAGAAAGAAAGAAAGGAAGGAAGGAAGGAAGGAAGGAAGGAAGGAAGGAAGGAAGGAAGGAAGGAAGGAAGAGAAAGACAGCAAATAATTAAGGAAGTTTCCACTTAAAAATGTTCTGAAAGAGTAATTTGGTGTGGCAGGATTATCAATGACTCACACATTCAGAATATATGATTTGTGTCTACCTGGTTGTATATACCTTGGTCTTAGCTGAGATATTTTCTGGCTGACTTTGCCTCACAGATCCTGTTCCACCTGTCAGACAGAAGTGGGTTTGTCTTATTGTCTTCTAATCTGAGTTCATATAAACTGGTGTATTCACAAGGAATAGCATTGTATAGTTCCCTGAGATTTCTGTAGGAAAAGGAAGGTTCCCTATCACATTTAGCAGCAGTCCTGTGTTTCTCAGTGTAAAAAGGGAAGCTGAGCTCTAATACAGATTATGTATTTATAGTTTGCTATAAAACAGCACCTAGTTCCATTGATGCATCAGTTTGCACATTTTTTGAGTAATCCATTTATTCAGTCCATTTATTTAAGAAACCACATACTTTTTTCCAAAAATTATTAAGCTGGTAACAACAAAGGAAAAGAAGCCAATATATGCATGGTTTATGCCCCAAATCTTTAAATATTTGTATTCCTTTTTTTGGTGAGAAACAGGGGTATCAAATATTTGTTTTCCTTACCTTCTAAATACAGAAGGTTTTGAGTTATTTTCTCTCCAGTAGAGTCACACTTTACAATGAATTTCAATTAACCAAATTAATAAAACAGGAAACAAAGTAACTAGCATGTGTTGAATTCCTACTTAGTGCTAAGCATGTTTCATATATGCATCTTTTAAAAAATAGTTTAACTTTCCACTTTAAAGTCATTTTAAGTTCAAAGAAAAGTTGCAAGAATAGTACAGAGAACTTCAAAATACCCTTCATCCAGATTCAAATTTACTTTATAATTCTCTCTCTATCACTCTAATATTATTTTTTTGGAACCAATCAAAAGTGGGTTGCATGCCTAATATTCCTTTAGCTTTTCACCTTCAATAGTAAACCTGTTTCTTACCTATGTTTTTCTAAAAACAAGGATATTCTCTTATATATCCATAGTATATTTATCACATTTGGGAAATTTGACATTGATACAACATTTAATCAAACCTATAGTCCATATTCCTACCTTTTATCAATGGTCCAATCAAGTCTTCTGTAACATCTTATTCTTTCAGCCCAGGAGATGGTATTGATTTCAGTGGCTCAGTCTCTTCCAATCTCCTTTATCAGAACAGTCCTTTAGTCTTTCATGACTTTGACATATTTTAAGAATATAGACCAGTTATTTTATAGACTGTTTCTGAGTTTGCTTTTTTTTTTTTTTTTTTCGTATTTCCTCCTCATGGGATTTAGGTCTGGATTCAGGCTCAAAATACCACAAAAGTCCATGTGTTCCTATCAGGCTATTACATCTGAATGCACAGTATGTCTGTCTGTTCCTCTTTAGAGATGCTTATTTTGATCACCCAGCTAAAATGTTGCCTGATTTTTTCATTGTAAAATTTACATCCCACCAACCCCTTGAAAATAATAGGCAATCTCAGGGGATTTATCCAATACTTAAGACCATGTATATATAATGATTTTCATCAAACACCACGCTCCCCATTCAGCATCTATTGATGATTCTGACTTAAAGCAATCTTAACTTTTATGGTCACAAAATAGATATTTTCTATTTTTGGTACTCCCTCCGCACTTTTTTGTTGGCATTCTACTTCAAGAAAGAGCCCTACATTTGCCACTAAGTATGTTTATTTATTATCAATATGGACTCATGGATTCCTATTATATTCAATGGGTTATAATCCATTACTATCATAATTTTTATGCTCAAATTTTTCTATATTTGGTCTGTGGGAACCTCTTCAAGCTAGCTCCTGGGTGGGAGGTTTGATGTGTGTGTGTGTGTGTGTGTGTGTGTATGTGTCTGTGTGTGTTATTTATACTTTCTTGAGGCACTTTAAAATTCTTGTAATTCTAGAATAATTTAGCAGAAAGATTGCAAAGAAAACAGAGAATTCCACCACTACCATCACCATCACTGTACTAATTTTCTATGGCTGCCATAATAAAGTACAGTAGTCCCTCCTTATCTGAGAGAGATACTATTGTTCCAAGACCCCCAGTGGATGTCTGAGATCATGGTTAGTACTGAACTCTATAGATACTATTCTTTTTCCTGTATGTATAGCCTTCTCACTTAAAGGAAGACTTTATGGCTTCTTCTTAGTGTATGCAAATTATCAACATCACTACTCTTGTGCTTGGGGCCATTATTATGCAAAATAAGGGTTACTACAACACCAGCACTGTGACACCAAGACAGTCAATCTGATAACTGAGATGGCTACCTAGTAGCATATATAGCATGGGAGAATTGACTACTGGGGCGGGATGGAGTGGGAGAGCATGAGATTTCATCACAATACTCAGAACAACAAGCAACTTAAAACGTATAAATTGTTTATTTCTCAAATTCCTTGTTTAATATTTTCAGAGTGTGGTTGACCATGGATGACTGAAACTTTGGAAAGCAAAACCGTGGGTTAAAGGGGATTACTGTACTTCAGACTGGGTAGGTTAAATAATAAATGTATTATCTCACAATTCTGGAGGCCAGAGATCCAAAGTCAAGGTGTTGGCATGTTGGTTCCTTCTGGGGACAGTGAGGGAAGGATCTGTTCTGGGCTCTCTCCTCAGCTTGTAGATGGCGATCTTCTCTACCTGTCTCATCACATTGTCTTCCCGCTATGCATGTCTCTGTGTCTACATTTCTCCTTTTTATAAGGATACCTAGCATGTTGGATTAGGGCCTATCCTAATGAGCTAATTTTAACTTGATTAACTGTAAAGATCCCATCTCCAAATGAAGTCACATTCTTAGGTACTGCGGGTTGAACTTCGACATGAGAATTTTTGGGAAACACAATTCAACTCATTACGACTACCTCTGTAAGAAACCAATTTCACTTATTTCTGTTTAATCTTCTTGTGTTGATTTCTGAAAAACCTAAGCAGATTTATAACTAATCCTGTTTTTCCTCCTTCAAATTTTTTCCCACTTAACAATATAGTCTAGAAAACACTTCATAACAATAAGTGAATATTTTCCTCATTCTTTTTTTTTATTAACAGCTGCATAGATATCAATGTGTAAATGTGTCATCATTTATTCAACCCATCTCCTGTTTGGATATTTAGGTACTTTCCAATATTTTGCAGTTACAAATCATATTGCAATGAATAATCATGTGTATATGTATTTTCATAGTGTCCGAGGGGTATCATCAGCCTAAATTCCAAGAAGCAGTAGGATTTGCTGTGTCAAAAGACAAAAGCATATGTAATTGTGTAGTTATTGAGAAATCCCCTCCATAGGATTTGTACCATTTTTTATATCTACCAACAATGCATCCAAGGTCTTATATCCACATTGTCAATGTTTTTAATTTTTGCCAATTTGGTTGGTGAGAAATGGCATATAAGTATAGTTTAAATTTGAATTTCTCTTACAAGTGAAATGGAATATCTTTTAATATGTCTAAAGCCATTTTAATGTCGATACATGTCTTGTGTTCATATTTATGTCATTTTTAGTCTTTTCCCACTTAATTGTTATACATTTTGGCTATCATTTTTTATTATATATATTTCAGATATTTCCCTAAATTTGTCATTTTTCTTTTTACTTTGCTGTGAATTAAAAATTATGTAGTTAAATTTTTCAATGTTTTATTACATCTGCATTTTGATATATTATTAGATAAAAGCCTTTTCCTACACCAGATTATAGATGAATCATTTTTTTAACATATAGATTTCAATCAGTTTGGATTCTATTATTCTGTTCTTGTATATTATATGAGGAGTAGGTCTGATTTAAATTTTCTTTTTTTAAGTGATTATCCCTTGGTCCCAACATCAAAAGCAAACTATTACCATTATCATATAAGCTGTCACCTTTATCATATACTAGATTTCCAAATGATCTTGTGTCTATTTCTAGACATTCTTTTCTATTCTGTTAGTCTGATCATCTCTCCACATACCATTCTGCTGTTTTAATTATAGTGAATTTATAATATTTAATATCAGGTAGGCCTAGTCACCTTCATAGCTATTCTTTTTCAATGTTTTCCTAGTTACATGCTTGCATGTTTATTATTCATTAAGAATTTATGAAGTTGTTCAGTAGAAAACAGCATCTTGGTATTTTAACTCAGAACTGATATCTTGATGATGTTGAGATGTTCAAAAGAGAACAAGGTAGGAGGGAGGATGTTTTAGTTTTCTTTACATAGCTATTGAATATTATTTGTTAGGTTTATTTTAAATATTTTGTTGTTTAGTTTTAAGGTTTTTTTTCTTTGCTTCTGTAAATTGAGATTTTCTTCCATTAGTTTTCTACCTAGATATTATTCATATATGTGCAAGCTATTAATTTTTCCATATTAATTATATTTATCTTGCTTTTATTGTTTTAATTAGTTTTATCATTCATTCTCTAGAGTTTTCCAGGTATATTGTAATGCCATTGCATATATAGATCATTTATTTTCTGCCATAGCTCTAATCAATTTTTCCTAATTGCATTATCTAATTATAATATCATATGATTTTGATGGGAATACTTCTGTTGTTTTCCCAGTAAGTAACATTCTTGATTTATGATATATATTCATCTATGTATGTGGATGAATAGATTAATAGATATGAGGTTTCTTCAGTTGCTTCTTGGAACACTGCCTTCTCTCTGGCCTCACTGCCCAAATTTACTACTTTAGCCTATTGATACATATGACTGCTGTTCAGTGTTTAATAAGATTTGGCAAAAGTGTGAAGGGGGGAAATGGCTAATCTTTTCTGAGTGTATATCACAAGTATTTAACTTATTTATTGCCTTTGAATTTTCTCTACTTTCTTGTCTCCATTTATTTTGAATTAGGGTTACCCCAAAACCACTCTTGGCTTAATTTTTTTTCCCCCTTTAAGCTATTTTAAAGCATTCTAAGGCAGCAGTTTTCAACTGGTATACCACAGCACACTGGTGTGCCACAAGAATTTTTAAAACATGCAATACCTGACTGTTTAGTCAGGGGTACTGACCTCTTTTCCCTTTGATTATCAAATTTAAAAAATCACAACAGCCAACACAACAATAGCCATCTGGCATGAATGAATTAAAATTATACCTATTTTTATCACAGATCGGCAAAAAAAAATATTTTTGCATGTGCCGCAGGATTTTAGCAATTACTTTATTTATGCCATGAGATGAAAAAGGTTGAAAATTGCTGTTCCAAGCTATTTCTGTTTATATGTGATCTTGTTGTCTTTCAGGAGTTTCTTGTGTTTTTTGTTTTGTTTTCTTGAACAGTTGTGGATTTATTCTATTATTTAAAAATACCCTTTTTGTCACTTCATGGGCTTTAGGTGAGGAAGAAGGATCCACTTGGCACCTTGATTTAATGCCCCATTTAAACATTTGATGTAGGCTGATTAATTTATTTCTGTTTTCCCAGAACGTTTCTGGCTATAGCACTGAAAGTCCCATGTCCCAGAAAACTTCTTAGTCTCTGGAAAATAGGAACAGTTGTTTACCCTATTTCCATGAAACCATGGGAAAGTTACTTTCACTTACTTTCTATATCTAACTGATGGCTTCAGTAGTGTATTTTTCCATATACTCGTGAGAGGCAGCTCAGATAACCAAAGTGATGAGTGGCAGAAGTTTTGGGTTTTGGTGGGAGAGATGAATGGAAAAATTTAGAAGGAGTATAGATATCCAAGAAGGATAATACATTATGAGCTTCAAGGCAGCTGTGATAGAACTGTTGTTGTTAGGATATTCAGGAAGATGTACTTTTTCTTGAAGTACTGAGGAAAAAAAAGATAAGATTCACTGCTGCCCCCACCCTGGCTCCATATCTATCATACCTGCTACTTGAGTATTTTACTAGTTGGTTCTGTGTTCACAGTGTTAACTTGTTATGTATCATGGCACATATTTCCTTTACCTGCATCGAATCAAGAGTCTTAGAACCTTTTTGCACATACGAAATCTACAGCACCCAAAGAAGAATCACATAGAGATACTAATTTTTGTGTCTCCAACACATTAAAAGGATGTAAAATTTGTACTTACTCTATGAAACAGAGTAGTTCACATACTTGTGGATAAAAGTAGATGAAAACAAACAGAAGGTGGCCATCAATATGCAGATCGGGAATTAACTCTTCTATCCCATGTTTATTTTTCTCTAGAGAATTATGTTAATGGTCTAAATATATGACCACCAAATTTTCTATACCAATCATGATTTAAATATTTTGTCCCACTGTCTATATGATTTATATTGGCCTGCACCATGTTTGGGGTTTCAAAATGTAGATACAGTGAGTAATAGAAATGCTACATTAGCTCCTATGGTGGTAAAGTTGTGAACCATAGAGTGTGTTGGGATGGGTTCCTACTTCTTGGAACATGTTCTCCTTTTTGATTCCCAAGTCTTCCCATGTCATAGCCATCCCCTTTCTCGCTTCCACCATGACCTCTTGTACATGCAGGGTAATTTCAATTTCAGATAAGACTTAAAACCATCCTGCACTTCTTACAATAATAATGATTCTGAAAAGTAAAAAGCAAATAAACAAACATCATGATTTCTGAGTCCCACCAGAAAGGATAAGAATTGTGTGACTGTTGCACTGTAGACAGTGCCAGGGATGCCATGTATTGTGTAGCTTGTAGACTATGAAGTAAATTTTGTCCTGACAAGGATTTGTAGTGTCTGGACCATTATGATCAGTTGAATCAATTTGGGGTTGTTGGGGAAGTATTTCCAACCTGAGGAACCTGAAATGTGGTCAAATCAAAGGGTGATTCCAGGAGAGTCAAGAACTGCCTGGGTAAGGTGCAAACACACAGGTTGTAAGGTGGTTCAGCATTTGGCATACAGAGGATGTGTAGGAGAGTGAAATGTGCTGAGCTATATTTGTTGTGTGATGCAATTAGTCAGATGGAGACTTAAAGGCTAAGGTCACAGTTCAAATTACAATTTTTTAGCTCTTCTCATAATATTGGTACTGAAATGAAAGAGTCTGTGTCTTTTTTTTTTCTCATGCCACTCAACATAAAGGAAAGATGTGGTGGTCCTTTGGGAATTAGCCTAATAATGAAAGATCACTTGGAATTCTTATTCTAGCTACCTTTTCTGACCAACATGTACTTTAGTGTAACTTCATATGCTACTCTTTCATTTTTTCCACTTGACAGTACTACCTTTTCTACTTTTATCACCAAAATATAAAAGTGATCATTGAAATAAGTTATAATAAAAAGTTTTACAGTGACTGCTATATTAAGAAATTACAATGGAAACTGTTAAGTGCTTAGGATACTAGCAAGTTAACAAAAGGTTATGCTTACAGATGAATCCCTGAAGATGTGAAAAGGTGATAGGAAGCAAAAATATATTTTAAAACACTTCTAAGATGAAAGTTAATATATAAGTGGAAAGACACTTATAGCAAACACCTAAAAACTTAACATGTGCCAAGCACTGTTCTAAGCACTGTACTTACATTGACAGGTTTTAAGAATATCATTTTGTGAAAGATTAAAGATTCAACACAAAAAATAATGGGTAATATAATGAAATTATTAACTAAAGTAGGGTTACATACCTCAGAAGGAAGATTCTCCGAGCACAACTACTACATGTTGTGACTGTATGTTATGGAGCACCTTCTAAGTAGGGAGTGAGACAGAAAGGCAAATACGTTAATACAATGTGATCAGTGCTGTGTAGGACAAACTGTGTAAGAGGACAAAGCAGGGGGAGAGACCAATTCCACACATGGAGGAGAGGAGAAAGCCTTACAAAGGAAATGACATCTGAAAGAACAGTGCATAAATAGGGGGCTTTATTAGTCCTCTTGAATTTTGTGTAAAGAAACTAAGGAAGTAGAATCTCTTGGGGCATTCCTTTGAGATACAACTGTTTCAAAAGCAATTTCCCCTCAACCACATGTCTAAATCAAATGATGTTCGCCATTATCTGTATAGGACATGCTGACTGGTGTCGATGCAGTGCTAGGGATTCATGTCTACTTGGCTAACCTCTGGGAGCCTGGCTACTTCCATTCCTACCAGTTAAATCGCATGCTTATACAAGTCAGTTCACTTTGTTCTTAAACCTCACATGGCCGTTGTACTTAGCGAATGACTTAATATGATTAAATATTTATGCCTGTTGTACTTATGTAATCAGGACTTTAATTAAATATTAAATAAATCAATGAAGTGTAACTTTTAAAAAGTTATTATTCTGTTTAAAACACAATTGAATGCTTTGGAAAGACTTCGTAAAAGCTAATCAGAAAATAAAAATATTCTGATGAATTTTGTGTGGACAACTATATAAACTTTGGGGGTTTATAAACCTAGAAGAATTCTGAACTCAGCTTGTATCAAAGTCATAAGTATCTCTAAGTATTTTCATTATCTTGCTTCACTTCAAAAAAATTGATAAGAAGAGTAAATTGTAGATTGGAAATAGTAAATTATGCCTCAAGGGTATGATTCTTAGAAGAAAGATTTGGAACTCCAGTCAGAGTTTCTATACTCAAAGGAAATATCATGACCTTATATCAGGTGTATGTAGGTTTATATACATTTAAGTTTAAAACAAGAAATTTATAGTATGTATAAATTCTTATAATTTTCAATTTAAAACTCTTTTATTGCCCAACTGATAACTGGCCACAACTGTACTTGAAAAGGTACCCCATATGGTTCTGCTTATTTCTCCTTTTTAACTACAAGTGGCACATTTGAGTAAATTCTGACAAATATGGGTACTAACTGGTATGGGATGGCATGTGTGTGTTTGTGTCAGTGAGTATGAATTTATGATTAAGAAATCTGCTGAAAATAATACTTCTTGTTCTGTTGTTATTGTATTCAAGTCTTACTCTTTTAATATCAAATTTTTAAAAATTCTTTTGGTTCTTTTGGTCAGCCACTAATGCTGCTGGAGTTTGTAAGGGCAGGGCCAGCTTCATGGGTACATGGCCTATGCAGTCTCATAAGGCTCCATGTTCAGAAGGTCCTGAACTTGGTTTAAAGCTTTGCTATCACCATCTTAAAATGAATAGGGAGGTATAACAATAACCTAACAACTTGTTTAGGACCAGAAGAAATTTAAAAACCATGAACAAGCGTGGAGGCCAGAGACTCAAAACTGTCTAGAAATTGAAAGGAAAAAGTTAACTCTTCATCCTTTTGGAGTCCTCTCTGCACGGAGTCAGGACAGCAATTTATAGGTTGTTAAATTATCCTGTGACAAACATAAATTATCTATCAGGTTAAGCTAGATCAAAAATGTCTACAGGGAGAAACAACCACCCTGTTACTGTCAATCTCAACTTCCTCCCACACTGAAGAATGGTCACACCCCCTACACTGCATGATAATCAGGTGCCATAGGTCCCCCAGCTTTCCTTAGCATCCCTAAAGAAACCCAAAACTGTTCCTGTGGCTGCAAGAAGATTACAGGCTTATTTTGAGCTCATGCTTCCAGGGCTAATGGGATTTCTAGATGAAAATTCTCAAAGGTCATGTTAGCAGGTAGAAATGAAGGGATGCTGGATAGGGATGGGTATTCGAAGTCGCTCTCAACCTCTTTCCATGCACCTGGCCATGCTTTAGAAGTCAGAGGAGGTACTCAGGTAAAACAAAAGCTGACCCTGTCTTCTCAAGGCCCAAGCTCCAGGGATAACCCAAATTTTACACAAATCAACCTACTTCCTATTAGAAGAGATAAATATAACTAAGAAGGATAAACATCATTGATTACAAAAAGCAGAAACTATACTCATCTGAGGATTTGCTCTTGTGAAAATTAATGAAGTTGGCTGAAACTGGATGAAAACATTTCTTTGAGCAAAATTTTCTTCTCAGAAGGGGTTGGAGGAGAACTTTCTAGTTGACAAGCATACATCCCCAAAGATGGAGGTGACATCCAGAGGTTCCTGGCAAGGCGCCCTCGAGGCCAATCTAGAGTGGGCAGCAAGCCACAGCAGTGCTCAGCACAGGGGCCATCCCTGAAGGATCTTCTTAGCCTCTTGCCATGTGGACTCTTGGATGTTATTCAGTTGCTTCTGGTTTAGGTTCTACCTTTGCCCCATGAGAATTCATTTCCTCAGTCTCTCCTTGAGTGACTCAGTCACTTGTCTCCTTCTCAGGGACAGCCTAGGCCCTTCACTAGGTAATATTGACAGCCCTTTGTTATGTTATTTTTGGGGGCCCCACCCAAGGAAACTTCCTGGGTGACAAATTCAGTCTCCCCTAGATTCTCACTGCTCTGGCTCTTAAACTCAGATGCTGTGAGGACCATGTCTGCACTGTGGCTGGATGTTCCTGGTAATTCACACTGAGGATGTGCTAAGGCCAGAGACCCAGGTCTTGTAGTCCAGGCTCCAGCATTGTGGGATGAGCCTCTTTTGAAAGGGGTGCCTCCACAGGCTGTTATGGCACATCCCCTGAGAGAACCTTTGGTAAGTGGAAGGAAATGAGCTCCTGCAGGAGGAAGCAGCAGGAGAAAGGGGTGGACCATCTCCAGGGAAGATGCTACCTCCAGGGGAAGACTGAGTGGTTTGTACCTGAGATTACAGGAACAGAAGAGGCCAGCCACCTGGGCCTCGCTACAGGGGGTTGCCTAAGACAGAGCTCAGTAGGATTGCAATCTGATCTAAGTTAAGGTGGAATCTCTTCAAGGTGTAGTCAAGGGTGAGGGTGGAGAAGGCAGTCTGGTGAATTGATGATTCATGGGGTGGGTCAAATTGGGTGGGAGATGGACATCGTGACAAAGTGAGGTTAGGTGTGGAGATTGAGCCAGGGACCAACTGAGGTTTGGCTGGGTAGTAGGATCCACTGTCTGAGTGTGTTTGGGTCTGAAAAGGGAATGTCAGTGGTTTCCTACTCCATATTATGCACCAATCTCAATGCAAGACAGGCAATAGGCAATAGGAATGTCGAGACAAAGCAGAGAAGGGATGAAATCTTGAACTCATAAAAATGATCTAGGGCAGCAAATGAATAATGGCTTAAGACACTTTGAGGGTGCATTAAATAACTTAAGAGTAAATTCTAGTTACATATATATATATTTTTAAATAGTGCTATTAAATTTTTTAAAGCACTAACCCATTTATATTGTTCACCCTCTCACCCCTGTCCTTCATTTATTCAATTATGCCCCCAGTCTTTGCCACCCCAACTAAGACTTTTTAAATTAGGTCCTTAACATTTTTTAAAAGTTTTTAATGTAAAAATAAGAAAATTCAAATGTATTTTCTTATTTTTCTCTATTTTAGAGAAAGAATGTCATATTGATTATTTTGCATGATGCTTTTCTACTTGATAATACATTTTAGAAATCTTTTCTTATTATTTGTGTCCTTCTTCTTTTTTACAAAGTTTCATAGTATTAATGGACATTTGTTTCCCCCCCATCTTTTATATTATAAACAATGTCACAATGAACAACTTTGAATATATATCATGTCACAAGGATGCAAGTTTCCATGTAGAATAAATTCCCATAAATGGAATTGCTGACTGAAAGGGTATATACATTTATAATTTTTTTGTGGTTATTGCCAAAAGCCCTCCATATGGGTTGTACAAATTTATATTTACACCAGAAATATGTAAGTGCCCACTTCCCCCATAACCTTGCCAAGGGAGTATGTCATCAAACATTTAAAATTTTTGCCAGTCCAAGAGGTAAAAAAAATGCTATATGGACATATGTAATTGCTTACATACCAGTGCCATCCTGTCCCTCAACTCCCTTTTCACACACATCTGTTTACTAAAGATTTCTGTTAAGTGAATTAGTGAAGATTACTGACCTAAGCATGCGCTGCTGTGCTCTTTCAGGGCAAAAGAAATTACAAATGGTATGAAACCCACTCTTTGGGAACAGGAGGGCACATGACAAGATCTGCCCAGACCTAAGCTTTGCATCCTACAAATACAGGAAGAAATAAAACACCCACCTGATGGTGGGAACTACTGGAAAGTCCCAGGTTGTAAATTGCTGAGAAAGAACAGTCTGCAGTACTCACTTCTGCAACACTGCCCAGTTGCTTTGACAAATGTCTGATGTGAATCTGTTTCTACGAACAAGAGCCATACATTATAAAGTGAGGTTAATCAATGTCATCAAGAAAGCCACACATTGTGGTGATTTGAGGAGAGAGAAGCAGTACAATAAGACAAACCAGATCGGATCAGTGTGTTTTCAGACTCTGAGCATAATTTGCAGCTGTAGTTTTATTTAGTAATTCCCAGATGGAATATAAAGAGATTTCTGTTTTTGTTTGTCTTGTCATAGATCATGCTTGTGGTTAAATTAGGCTTGCAAAAAGTTTTCTTGACTGTTTTGGCTCATCAACACTATATATGGCTTAAAAACGTGTAAGAAACTGCTGACATTTTACAGATGGCACCTCCATTTAATTACCCTCCAATTTCTATGGAATCCCATCACTCTAAATGAAGGAGCATTTGTAACTTAATTTAATTAAGTATTTTCCTACAAGATCCAAAAGTCATTCAACCTCTGTTGAAATTATAATAATAGTTAACCCCTGTTGAATAGTTATTAAGTATCAGGTTATTTACTTGTATAATTTTTTTTAACTTGGGGTTCTTTTTTAAATTTTTGTTTATTTTTGGGGGGCACTCCTGATCTGTAACAATTCCCACCTCTCAGACTTAAGACCAGTTATAATCTAAAAAGGGACAATAGGAGAAGGTCTTGTGCTCCTCTAGCTGCTTCAAGCTGGTAATGGTCATTGTCTTACCAACCTTTGGATCCAGAAATCCCTAATAAGAGTGAGGGTGTGGAGGGGAGGGATCGCCTTCCCACATGGGGAAGGATCGTGTAGGCTCCAGGTCAGTTGGCTGTCCCCAGACAATGGCGTGCTTGGTTTAACAGGCTGGCATCCTTGTTGTATTCTGGGGGCAACAGATTTGTCAACACGGTTAAAAGGCTTCTTTAAATCCATAACCACTAGATGACAAAAGGTAGAGATTAATTTTTCTAATGTCCCACATTAGGAAAAAAAAAAAGGTTTCTTTGGAGGAAGGTGTGCAATGCACATTACAGCTGTCCAAAGTCCTTGTGCCCACTATACTTAGTTTGGGCTGAGGGGAATATTTTAGGTTTGCCCCCTCTCAGACCTCTGGGCCCTTTCTGTCCAAGCCATTAAGATAGAAAAGAGAAACCAGTTTTAAAGTGAAGCCCACAGACCACTCCGTACTTCACCAACCCAACCACTTAGTTCAGCCAAACTGTTGAGTCTCAGCAGGCAGCAATACAGACACGATTAAGTGAGGCCTTTATGTACAGGCAATCACTCAGGTAATGAGATCATAGGCTTATGCCCTATGAAAACAAAACACACATATTAATTTATGCAACATAACCCACAAACCAGTCTCTAAATCTGCGAGACTGTCTTATTGGGAAGACATCCAAGCTGCAAGGCATTTGACATTCTTGCCTGTAAATTAAGCATCTTTGATGATGTCACAGACCTAGTTTAACTTTCAAATGAAAACAAACTTTAAATAATTTGAAAACAAACTTTAAAGACAGTTAGCTGTACTAGTTTATAATCTACTATTGAGCACTGTGATTTTCCTTGAAATACGATTTTTCTCCTTAAGATGACCCTCCTTGTCATTAAAGGGACTGCATTAAGTCCATTTTAATTTATCCTGTTCATTTGCATAAACACAACAAGAGCAGCAAATGATCACATATGATCTTTAAGTCTGCTTTGCTGGAACTTACACAAGGAACATTTAGGGTGACCTTCAGTCTGCCCTTCAGGGCACAGAAGCTGAGCCACATACCTGCCATTCAGCCTTGCCTGTAAACACCTGTCCTTTCCAAGCCTTTCAGGTTTTCCTTTGTGCCTTAAGGATCCTTCTAGGCATCTTTCAAGAAAGCAACCTTCGTTCCTTACCTGGAAACATTGCCATGAACTGCACAACCAACCAAGGTACCAGAACTTTTTTCTCATGGCCTTTTATTACTGTCGCAAGTCAATCCCAGTTCCTCAGGGCTTTTTGGTAACAACCAGAGCCCAGGCATGCCTCCTTTACATATGACATTCCAGTCAAAGTCTTGGTTAACAAAACCTCTATTAACAACTGGTCTTATTAGTTTTATGCGAAGAACCTTATGTAATTACTTCTTCAGAATGCCAAATTCTGGAGGGATCAGGTAGGGAGAAAAATACACAGTGTGAAGGAAAATCCTTGTCCTAATATTTACTAGAATTGCACTTCCATACTTTACATTTTCTTTTGTTCACTTTCCTGTATGTGAAGTTCGTTTTTTTGGGGGTGTGGTGGATATGCTGGCTCATTTATTTATTTATTTTGCTTTCATTTTTTTTCCCACTAAAAATTATGTTTTGTTTTTCTATTATAGTTGTCTCACTTTATTCCCCATTGCTCCCGCCACCCTGCCCACCCCTTCTCCCACAGTCAATCCCCACTCAGCTGTCCATGTCCATGGGTCATTTATACATGTTCTTTGACTAGACCCTTCCCCTTCTTACCCCCCTTTTCGCCTGCCCTCCTCCCCCCCTTGTCACTGTTAGTCTGCTTCTTGTTTACATGACTCTGGTTCACTTTTGCTTGTTTGTTTGTGTTGTTCATTAGTTTTCTGTATTAGGTGATATCATGGTATTTGTCTTTCACTGCCTGGCTTATTTCATTAAGCATAATTCTCTCTAGTTCCATCCATGTTATTGCAAATGGCAGGAGTTCCTTCTTTCTTTCTGCTACATAGTACTCTATTGCGTAAATGTACCACAGTTTTTTGATCCACTCATCTACAGATGGGCACTTAGGTTGTTTCCAGCACCTGGCTATTGTAAATAGTGCTGCTATGAACATAAGGGTGCATAGGTTCTTTTGAATTGATGTTTCAGGATTCTTCAGGTATAATTCTAGAAATGGAATGGCTGGTTCAAAAGGCAGTTCCATTTTTAGTTTTTGAGGAAATTCCATACTGTTTTCCACAGTGGCTGTACCAGTCTGCATTCCCAACAACAGTGCACTAGGGTTCCCTTTTCTCCGCATCCTTGCCAGCACATTGGCCATTCTGATTGGTGTGAGGTGGTATCTCATTGTGCTTTTTATTTGCATCTCTCTGATGGCTAGTGGTGTTGAGCATTTTTTCATATGCCTATGGACTCTCTATATGTCCTCCTTGGAGAAGTGTTTGTTCAGGTCCTTTGCCCATTTTTTAATTGGGTTGTCTGTCTTCTTGGTGTTGCATCATATAAGTTCTTTATATATTTTAAAGATCAATCCCTTGTCTGAGGTATCATTGGCAAATATATTTTCCCACACGGTTGGTTCCCTTTTCATCTTGCTGATATTTTCTTTTGCTGAGCAGAAACTCTTCAGTTTGATGTAGTCCCATTTCTTTATTCTTTCCTTATTTCCCTTGCCTTAGGAGATATATCGGTAAAAATATTGCTACGTGGGATATCTGAAATTTCCCTGCCTATGTTTTCCTCTAGGGCTTTTATGGTGTCACAGCTTACATTTAAGTCTTTGTCCATCTTGAGTTTATTCTGGTGTATGGTGTAAGTTGGTGGTCTAGTTTCATTTTTTTTGCATATCCCTGTCCAGTTCTCCCAATACCATTTGTTGAAGAGGCTCTTCTCACTCCATTTTATGTTTCTTCCCCCTTTGTCAAATATTAGATCACTATATAGATCTGGGTTTATTTCTGGGCTTTCTAATCTGTTCCATTGATATATATGTCTGTTCTTGTGCCTAGACCAAAGTGTTTTGATTACTATGGCCTTGTAGTATAGTTTGGTATCAGGTATTGTGATTATTCCTACTGTGTTCTTCTGTCCAAGATTGCTATGGATATTCAATGTCTTTTTTAATTCCATATAAATTTTTGAAGTATTCGTTCTAGGTCTGTGAAATATGTCGTTGGTATTTTAATAAGGATTGCATTGAATCTATAAATTGCTTTGGGTAGTATGGACATTTTAATGATGTTGATTTTTCCCATTCATGAACATGGTTTATGCTTCCATTTATTTGTATCTTCCTTAATTTCTTTCTTCAGTGTTATGTAGTTTTCCAAGTACAGGTCTTTTACCTCCTTGACTAAGTTTATTCCTAGGTACTTTATTTTCTTGTTGCTATAGTAAATGGGATTACTTTCCTAGTTTCTATCTCTGATATGTTATTGTTGTTGTACAGAAATGCCTTCGATTTCTTAATATTGACTTTGTACCCTGCTATTTTGTCAGATTCACTTATTATGTTGAGTAATTTTTTAGTGGAGTTGATAGGGTTTTCTATGCACACTATCATATCATCTGTAAATAACGACAGTTTTACTTCATCTTTTTCAATTTGGATGCCTTTTATTACTCTGTCTTGTCTGATTGCTGTGTCTAGAACTTCCAAGACTATGTTGAATAGGAGTGGAGAAGGTGGACATCCTTGTCTTGTTCATGATCTTAGCGGGAATGCTTTCAGTTTTTGCCTGTTGAGTATGATGTTGGCTTTGGGTTTCTCGTGTATGGCCTTTATTATGTTGAGGTATGCTCCCTCTGTTCCCAGTTTGCTGAGTGTTTTCATCATAAATGGGTGTTGTGCTTTATCAAATGCTTTTTCAGCATCTATTGATATGATCATGTGATTTTTGTCTTTCATTTTGTTTCTGTGGTGTATTAGGTTTATTGATTTGCGAATATTAAACCACCCTTGCATCCCTGGGATGAATCCCACTTGATCGTAGTGTCTGATCTTTCTAATGTGTTGCTGGATCCGGTTTGCCAATATTTTGTTGAGCATTTTAGCATCTATGTTGATCAGCAATATTGGCCTTTAGTTTTCTTTCTTTGTTGTGTCTTGACCTGGTTTTGGATTTAGAGTAATACTGGCTTTCTCAAAAGAGTTTGGGAGTCTTCCCTCTTCTTGTATAGCTTGGAATAGTTTTAGAGGAGTAGGTGTTAGTTCTTCCCCAAATGTTTTGTAAAATTTGCCCATGAAGCCATCTGGTCCAGGGCTTTTGTGTGCCAGGAGTTTTTTGATTGCTGCTTCAATTTCCCTCTTTGTTATCGGTCTGTTCAGGCTTTCTACTGCTTCTTGATTCAGTTTTGGAAGATTATATGTTTCCATAAATTTGTCCATTTTATCTAGGTTGTCAAGTTTCTTGCCATACAGTTGTTTGTAGTAATTTTTTACCATCGTTTGTATATCTGTGATATCAGTTGTGGTTTCTCCTCTTTCATTTCTGATTTTATTTGTGTCCTCTCTTTTATTTTCTTGATGAGCTTGGCTAAAGGCTTGTCAATTTTATTTATATTCTCAAAGAACCAGCTCCTAGTTTTGTTGATATTTTGAATTGTTTGTTTAGTCTTTATGTCATTTAATTCTGCTTTGATCTTGATGATTTCCTTCCTTCTACTCGCTCTAGGCTTTTTGTTGTTGTTGTTCTTCTACCTGTAGGGTTAGATTTTTTATTTGCGATTCTTCTTTCCTTTTTAGGTACACCTGTATTGCTATGAACTTTCCTCTCAGGACTGCTTTTGCTGTGTCCCATAGGTTTTGGACTGTTGTGTGTTTATTATCATTTGTTTCCAGAAACGTCTTGATTTCTTCCTTGATGTCATTGTTAACCCATTCATTATTTAATAGCATGTTATTCATTCTCCATGAATTTGAATGTCTTTGAATTTTTTTTCTTGAAGTTGATTTCTAGTTTCAAGGCATTGTGATCTGAGAAGAAGCTTGATATAATTCCAGTTTTCTTGAATTTGTTGAGCCTTGTTTTGTGTCCTACCACGTGGTCTATCTTTGAAAATGTTCCATGTGCACTTGAAAAGAATGTATATATTGCTTCTTTGGGGTGAAAAGTTCTATATATATCAAGTCTATTTAATCTAGAATGTTGTTCAATGCCTCAATATCCTTGGTGTTTCTTTGCTTCGAAGATATGTCCATTGTTGACAATGGGGTGTTAAAGTCCCCTACTATGAGTGTGTTGCTATCTATATACTTCCTGAAGTCTTTCAAGATTTTCCTTACATATTTGGGTACTCCTATATTGGGTGCATATATATTTACAAGGGTTGTATCATTTTTTCCTTAAGTGTTATCAAATGTCCTTCTTTGTCTCTTTTTATAGCCTTTGTTGTGAAATCAGTTTGTCTGATATAAGTATTGCCACCCCAGCTTTTTTTTTTCATGTCCATTTGCTTGAAATATTTTTTTTTCATCCCTTCACTTTCCATGTGTGTAGATCTTCTGTTCTGAGCTGCGTCTCTTGTAGTCAGCATATATCTGGGTCATGCTTTCTAATCCATTCAGCTATCCTATGTGTTTTGATTAGTGTATTTAATCCATTTACTTTTAAGGTTATTATTGATAGGTACTTATTCATTGTCATTTATCCCCTTTGTACTTGTGTTCCTCTCGGTCTCTGTTTCTTCATCTTCTTAAAGCAAACCCTTTAGCAATGCTTTTCCAATCCTGGTTTTGTGGAGATGTATTCTTTTAGCCTTCTTTTGTCTGGAAAACTCCTTATTTCACCTTCCATTTTGAATGAGAGCCTTGCTGGGTAGAGTAGTCTCATTTGTAGGCCTTTGTGTTTCATTGCTTGGAATATTTTTTTGCCATTCTGTTCTGGCTTGTAGTGTTTCTATTGAGAAATCTGATGTTCACCATATAGGAGCTCCCTTGTATGTTATTACCTGTTTCTCTCTTGCTGCTTTTAGGATTCTCTCTTTGTCCTTCAATGTTGCCATTTTAATTATGAGTGTCTTGGAGTGGGCCTATTTGGTTTCATCTTCATCAGGACCCTCTGTGGTTCCTGGACATGCATGACTTTTTCTCTCATCAAGTTAGGAAAGTTTTCTGCCATTACTCTTTCAAACAGGTTTTCTAACCCTCGCTCCTTTTTTTCTCCTTTTGGTAGTCCTACAGTGTGGATATTATTATGTTTCATGTTGCCCTGCAGCTCTCTTAAAACCTCATCATTCTTTTTCAATCTTTTTTTGTTTTGTTGCACTGTCTGGAAATTTTTTTCTACGTTGTCCTCCAGCTCACTGGTCCAATCATCTGCTTCCTCTAGCCTGCTTTTGACTCCTTCTACTGTGTTCTTCAATTCAGAAATTGTATTCTTCATTTCCTCCTGGCTCTTATTGATAGCTTCTATGTCCTTTTTCATGCTTGTGTAATTCTCAGTAAGCTCCTTGTAGTTTCCCTGGAGTTCTTTGTAGTTTTCTTTGAGCTCACTGAGCTCATTGAGCTCCCCTATAATCCATGTTTTGAATTCCATGTCTGACAGTTTGCTTCCCTCTATTTCATTTAGCACTCTTTCTTGCGATTCCTCCTTTTCTTTCAATGGGTGGTTGTTTCTCTCTCTCCCCATTTTTGTGACTCTTCCTGTTTATTGCTGCTTCTTAGGTTGATTTGTACTTCCTGGATCTGCCCCTGGTAGCGTCAGATTTTGTAGCAGTCTGGGCCTAGGCAGCCTGTTGGAGACTACCAGAGATCTACTGCCTTTGTCTGTCTCCTTTAGTTGTTAATCTGTTCAATCTGTGATCAGCATCAGGGTTAAGCACCAAGGGTGGGGCAGATTAATTCCTGTGGGCGGGTCCTTTGCTTCCCCTCAGGGTGACGCCACTTGGAGGGGAATGGTCTGCTTGCTGTATGGGGAATGAGTCAGCACTAGGACCCGGTCGGCTGCTCCCTCAGTTCTCTCCTCAAAGCCAACACCCCAAATTCTTCCCAAGCATCTCTAGTTCTCTCTGCCCTCCCTTCCTCTGCCTGAGCCCAGGGTAAATGGGTGCCAAAATACTTTCATAAATGATTCGTTTAAGAACTCTCTTTGTTTCCAGCTATTTCTTTCAGGCCAGCAAAAAACCCTGGCTTTTTGCTTTTCGCAGCTTGATGCTATTTTATTTTCTGCTTTGTTGCTATAGGCTGGGAAGCTCAGCTGGAGCTTTAGACCCTGCCCTTCTCAGGGGGAACCCCTGCTACTGAGCTGTTTCTCAGTCCCTTCAGCTGCCACTCATGGGAGTCCAGCGAGCCCTTTCGCATCTTTGTATTTCCTACCAGTCATGTTGTGATGAAGCAGCCTTTTCTGTCTGTCCATGGTTATAAGACTTCTCTCCAGCTAGTGTTCAGTTGGTTGTTCCAGATGATTTCCCCACAATTAAGTTGTAATTTCAGATTGGTCCTGGGAGTAGGTTAGTGTAGCTTCCACGTACTCCTCCACCATCTTGGATCTCCACTTGGCATTCTTACTAAAGGTTAATTTTGATTCGGTAGGTCTGGGGTGGGGCCTAAGACACTATGTTTCCAACAAGCTCTGAGGGGAATATGATATTGTTGGTCATGGACCACACTTGAGTAACAAGGGTTAGAGTAAGGCAGTAAGGTGGAGGAAATGAATGATAAAATTATTAATCCTCATAGTAATTTTGTAAGATAGGTATGATTATCATCTCCATTTTAAGATGGGAATCTAAGGACCAAAAGGTTAAATGGGTCACTTAATATCTCATTCTAGACAGGTGGAGTTTAGTTTTAAATGCAGATAGTCTTACTCCAGAAGTTGCAAAGTTAAAAAGAGAGAGAGAGACCATATTTTTTTTAGGTCAAACAACTGCTTGATTTTATCCAAGGTTCATTTCGCTAACTCAAATCTATTCCCCAATATCCCCAAATTAATTATTTTAAAGGCACTAAAATAAATACAGGGTCAAAAATTTTACCTTTAATTAAAAACTGTAAAACATTTTTATCATTTTATGTGTCCTCTTTTCATCTTAAACACATACATATTTTATTTGGATATAAGTATAGCAATCATAGTAACTTTATATTCTGCCCTTTCAATTAGTAGTATATCATAAATATTTTCTATGCTGTTATATGATATTAATTTTTTAATAACTTCATAATATTCTATGCAGTTAACCTACTAAATTGATATGACTATTTCACTATTGTTAGATTTACAAGGGTATTTAAATTTTTCTACTATTATAGGTAATATGGCAATAAATATTTTAATGCTTGTAGCTTTATACCTCAATTTGAATTATTCCATGGGATAAACTTCTAGAAGTGGGTAAAGAACCATAGATGACTGGCAACTGCTGCTGCCATGGCAATGAATGAGCCTGCCATTTTCCCTACAGCCTCTCCAGCAATGGTAATGAACTATTTTGAAGTAGTTGGGTTAATTTAGCTGATTAAAGTGTTATCTGAGTATGCTATTTATTTATTTATTTTTAAGATATGCTTTATTGATTATGCTGATACAGTTGTCCCAATTTCTTTTCCCTTTGTTCCCCTCCTCCCAGTGACATCCCTCCCTCCAGTTGTCACCCTCCTTAGTCCATGCCCATTGGTTGTGCATATAGTTCTTCTCAACATTTTCCTATCTACTCCACACCCTTCTACTATGCTTAATTCCTGTACCATCTCCTTCCCTTCCCCCACTACCCCCTTTCCACTGACCTCCTCGCAGTATGTCCCCCATACCTATAATTTTTTTCCCACTCTTATTGCCTACTTAGTTTGCCTTTGTTTCGATTCCTTAGCTTCTGTTGTTGGTTGTTGTGATACTGTTTTTATTTTAAGGTTCATAGTTTTGATCCTCTTTCTCCTAAACAAGTCCCTTTAACATTTCATGTAACAGTGGTTTGGATCTGATGAACTTCTTCAGTGTTACTTTGTCCTGGAAACAATTTCTCTGCTTTTCTATTCTAAATGACAGCTTTGCTGGATAGAGTAATCGTGGTTGTAGGTTTTTGCTTTTCATTACTTTCAATATTTCTTGCCAGTCCCTTCTTGTCTGCAGAGTTTCTATTGAGAAATCAGCTGATAGTCTTACTAGGTCCCCTTTGTACATAATTCTCTTCTTCTTTCTTGATGCTTTTGAGATTCTCTCTTTATCCTTAATTTTTTAAGTATATTTTATTGATTATGTTGTTACAGTAGTTCCAATTTTTTTCCTTTGCTCCCCTCTTCCCAGTACCCCACTTTCCTCCAGCAATCCCACCCCCCTTAGTTCATGTCCACAGTCATGCATAGAAGTTCTTTGGCTTCACCCTTTCCTATGTTATTCTTAACATCCCCCTGTCTATTTTGTACCAACCGATTATGCTTCTTGGTCCCTGCACCATTTCCCCATTTTCCCCCTCCCACGTCCCAGCTGATAACCCTCCAAGTGATCCTTATACCTATGATTCTCTTCCTATTCTGGTTTGCTTAGTTGGATTTTGTTTTTGTTTTTTAGATTCAGTTGTTGATAGTTGTGAGTTTGTTGTCATTTTAGTGTTCATAGTTTTGATCTTCTTTTTCTTAAGTAAGTCCCTTTGACATTTCATATAATAATGGCTTGGTGACGATGAACTCCTTTAGCTTTACCTTGTCTGGGAAGCATTTAATCTGCCCTTCCATTCTAAATGATAGCTTTGCTAGATAGAGTAGTCCTGGTTGCAGGTTGCCTTTCATCACATTGAATACTGCTTGCCAGTCCTTTCCTGCCTGCAAAGTGTCCTCTGAGAAATCAGCTGATAGTCATATAGGCAGCCCCCTGTGGGCAACTCTCTGCCTCTCTCTTGCTTCCCTTAGGACTCTCCCTTTATCTTTCACCTTTGGAATCATAGTCATGATGCATCTGGTGCGGTCCCCTCTGGGTCCAGCTTGCCCAGGACCCTTTATGCTTCCCTGGCCTGTGCGTCCATCTCCTTCACAAAATCTGGAAATTTTTTCTCATTTTTTTTCAATTATTGCTTCCTCATTCTGCACTGGTTGACTGTTATTTTCTTCCTTATGTTCCAAATCATTGATTTGAACCCCAGTTTTCTTCCCCTCGCCATTGGTTTTGTGTGGATTTTCCTTTGTTTCACTTAACATAGCCTTCACTTCTTCTCTTATGCATTTTCCATACTCAAGCATATCTGTCAAGCTTGTGAGCATCTTTATCACCAGTGTTTTGAATTCTGCACTTGTTAGGTTGTCTATCGCATTATCTGTTAAGTTGGATATCTCCTTGTCGCTTAGTTCTCCCACTGGAACCTTGATCCGTTTCCCCTTTTAGGCCATACTTCTCTGTCTCATTATTCTGACAGGCTCCTATGTTTGTATGCCTCTGTGTCCCAGGTAGAGCTGTCGCTCCTGTTACATTGTAAGGGGCGGAGGCTTAGGGATTCGTCAGTTCAGGGCAACCTGTTTCACCATGTTGTGGCGCTGTATGTCCTGAAGGGGTACGAGAGGGAACAATGCTGCCTGCCCAGCACTCCCCTTTTCCAGGTACTTCTCCTACTTTTGCACTGGACTGGCGCCCATCTAGCTGCTGGTTTGGCTGTCGTTCCCAGAGTGGATGGGTCTGCAGATGCCCTAGGACTGTGAGGGCCCTTTAAACAAGCGGACTCTGCTGAGACCAGCAGTTTCTGCCTCCATCCCAATTCCTACTGGTCTGCACAGTCAGAAGCAATGATGCTTGATTTCCCCCGGTCCTGGGATCATGAGCTGCGAGGTCTGGTGAGGAGCTGGGAACGCTCCCCAGGTGTCCCTCCTGACTTTTCAAAATGTGTGACTGCACTTTCTGCTGGCCTGCTGCTGCCGCCACCACACCGCATCCTCTCTGCCCTGGCTCCGCCTGCCTACCTTTCTGGATAAGTATTTCTTCTTTATATATTTGTTTGCTGGACTTCCATGCAGTTTGATTTTCTGGAACTTCTGGTTGTTTCTAGTTTTGAGGTAATTTCATTTTTTCTTAGGTGTGTAGGGAGACACAGTGTGTCTGTCTATGCCTCCATCTTGGCTGGAAGTCTACCCTTAATTTTTGACATTTTTATTATAATGTGTCTTGGTGTGGTTCTCCCTGGGTCCAGTTTTTTGAAACTCTCTGTGCTTCCCGGACCTGTAAATCTATTTCCTTCCCCAAGTTAGGGAAGTTCTGCTTCATTATTTTTTCACATAATTTTTCAATTTCTTGTTCTTCTTCTTCACCTTCTGGCAACACTATGATTTGGATGTTGGCCTGCTTATAGCTATCCCATAGGTTTCTGAGTCTCTCTTCATAGTCCTCACTTTTTGTTTCCTCTTTCTGCACTGGTTGACTGTTTATTCCCTATATTTCAATTTGTTGATTTGAACCCTGGTTTTCCTTCCCTCACCACTTGTTTGTATGTGTTTTTATTCATTTCAGCAGGACTAGCCTTCATTCCTTCCCCATCTGTTTAATATCTGCTGTTAGATCTGTAAGGTTTCTTATAACCAGAGCTCTGAACTGAGCCTCAGAACGATTTTCTATCTACTGGTCTGACAGATCATATATTTGCTGTCTGGTCAGTTGAGAGATTGAGATCTCTATCATGATCCCTGCCATCCTGTCATTTTTGTGTTTACCTTCTCTTCCTAGGAGGGGCTATTACACCTCCTACACTATAGGGTGTGGAGCCCCATGCTCTCGTCACTACCAGGCGACCCTTCTCACCACACTGTGGTGCTTTGTGTGGAGTCAGGGACCCAAGATGGATCCCTGCTGTTCACTCTCCGCTGAGAGACCGGGAGCCTCCTCCCCCTTCCCCATACCTTCTGGGCCTCACAGTCCAAGGCAATGGTGGTCTGCCTTCCCCGGCAAGCTGACAGGTTTGGTCTGCAGCCAGGGGTGTTCCCTGGGCACATCTCACCTTCCCTTAAATACAGGTATCTGTACCTACCGCTGCTGTTGCCACCACCACAACTTGACCTCTCTGCCCCAGCTTTGCCCCTCCTACCCGTCTGGACAAGCACCACTTGTTTACAACTTCAGATGTTGGACTTCCATGTAGCTTTATTTTCTGGAACTTTTGGTTATTTCTGGTTTTGTGGGTTTTGTAGTCCTTCTTAGTTGTGGAGGGAGACAGAGCGTGTCAGTCTAGGCCTCCATCTTGGCTGGAAGTCCAGTATGGTGTTTATTTTTATTTCATTGCTAATTTGAAGTATAATTAATTTTAGAAATAATCACAAGTATATTAAACAAATAAAAAACTAGTCTTCTAGCTAACATCGTTCAGTTCACACCCCTCTCCCCTGACCAAACACCTAAGCTAGATCCTGAGAATACTAAGTTGGATCAGGGAGAAAACAGTTATCTTAACTTTCTGCTGTAATTAGAAAGTGATATATTATATTCTGACCTGGGTAACCTTTGCTTCCAAAGGACCTAGTGTATGTTTTCATTGCAAAGGTATCAATGAATATTTTAAAGACATCCTCTGTTAAAAGGAATAGAGAGAGTGATTCAGAACATGGTACAAAGGTGAAACTAGAAACTCATTTAATAAGAGAAGATGCAGACACAACTCCAAAATGACACCAAAGTGAAAAATCTACACTTTTCTTCATGAAAAACCATCTACGTTGATTGTTTTTTTTGTGTGTGTGCAGTTAAAGAGCAGAATGAAAATTACCTCATCCTTTAAGATTGTCTCATAAATAGGTTAGTTTTTGCTGAGAGTAATAATTTTCCTCATATAGCTCTAATGTCTTCCTCATCTCCTCCCCTCTGCACACACAAATAGCTTATGGTTTATGAACAAGCCCCCTGCAAATCAAAGACCATATGGGAACCTTGGCACTATATCACAGGGACTGAATGCCGTGATATATACTGCTTAGATTACAGGACTCTTGTAAAAGCTGGTAGTTTTGTCATTTTCCTGAACACCCACATCATATTACCTGAATTCCCTTTTTTATAGGGTATAAGATGCAAAATGACACCTCTGAACATTGAAAGGGCCATTCAGGTATTAGGTTACATGAAACGAAATGTAGAGATGAAATCTGTATCAATGCTCATTTTTCTTCACACATCAAAGACATCTCCAGAGCAGTCACTGTCACTGTGGTGTGCAATGTCATATATTTTTTACAATTAATGTGTAAAGCATAAGGTCCAAAGAGAGTTCTTAGGACTCTGAGTGATTTAGAACCCTTATATGCTATAACTCACTGCCTTACATTTTCATAGGCCTTTTACATTTCAAAAGTGGTAGGATGCAGAGTTGATTCTTTCCTTTATGAATTCTTATGTTTGTAGGTTGTAGTTTTTTAGAATAAAGTTAACCCAGAGTAGCTTCTGCAGCAATAAAAGGTGATTTTATTGAAGGCCTGCTTTATTGCTACTGAACACAGTGCATATATTATCTATGTTTATTTTCTCTGAGGAAAGTCTCAGAGCAGAAAAGGAAGTCTTTGCAAATCTCTGCATTCCAAAAGTTTACTTTAGTGCACTGATAGCACTGTGGATAATAGCACACTCACATCATAAGGAATTTTGAACTGTACGACTACCTAGTTAGGAAATAGTAATTTCCTTTTCTAGATAAAGAGAATGTCCCTCAGTGGTGCTCCAGCTAAATAGTAGAAGGGCTTGAGAGTCACAGTCCCTTGTTCTTGTGGCTGCAGCACCATGGCGCCATGGAATAAAATGACATCTGAGATTACAGGCCAGGTTTGGGATGGAGGATTAGGACCCAACCCTCTCCATATTCCACACACTCTTTTGCCTTGAAGCAGGGTATGGACCCAGGGTCAACTCTGGCAAACTTCAGTTTGTATTTTGCAGACAGTTCCCAATCATTCGACTTCCTTCAAGTTTCTCCTTCTGCCCACATTGTGCTATCAGGATGCAAATAAAGACTGCAGACTGAATTCCTGGGTAAGTTTTAAACACTTTTTACATAACAGAAGGCAGGAGGCCAAATAGGTAACATAGTCAGTGAAAAGATGTAATTCCTAGGAAAAGTTTCGAAGACAAAAGAGCCAAGAAAGATTTGAATTTTCTTAGGTCTTTGCTGGATTAAGTTCTTAGATTTGTGCAAAAACAGTGCAATTTGAATGCTCATTCTAACACTCTACCCATAGAACAGAATTCACCATAATCCAGATTCTTTTTGGATCTGAGTAAAAAGATTATTTGCTAAATTATCAAATGGACTTTATTATAAGGATATTTTCTGGAAATTAGCCATTGTTTGCTCTTCCTCACCTTCTCTCACCCCTAATCATATCATAATAAAATTTCTGTATATATAGGACAAGAGGTTCAGGCAATTTTTCTGAGATATTTTTGTTAATTATTCTTTGCATATAAATGTACCACAAAGGTTATGGTAAAGCTGAAATGACAGTAATTTATTATATATTACTAAACTTCAATGTACAATTCTCACCTGTTTTAAATGGGTCTCCTTATCTTCTTCACATTGTTGGGTAGGTGAAGGACAAAAGTGTGTCATTAGAAAAGACTTATCTTGGCAATTAGCAGTGGTTGAAAAGAAAATTTCCTGGGGAGAAAGAAAGTACAGTAGCATTTAGCAACTAGCAGCCACATCTGGCAATATGATGCTAATTAAACCTTTAAGGCCCTGCTCCATTTCCCCAGTCTTGCCTAGCTATTCTGCCCAGGCAAAATTAAGGGAGAAAGTTAGGTGATTATATGGGTAATGTAAAAACTCTCTTCTTCCCCTGCTTTCTTCCTTTAGGAAAAAAAGGAAATGTTGGTTCTTAACTTGTACTTTGCATGAAGATCCATATTGCTTGAGTGCCATACATTTGTGACGGCCAAGCTGGGCATGTCATATACAAGCCCTCTCACTTACCACACTCACTTCCCCACTAAAATTGAAGGAAGTCAGTGGTGACATGCTCTGTCAGCAGTGCCTCTAGAGTTGTAGCTGGAGCAATTTTAGTGCTTCTTTTCCCCTCCAGAACATTGTTTAAGGCACAGCACCTCCTTCAGGGATGATGATTAGGAAGGACTGATGTATGAGTAAAAGTCGGTTGATTTTTCCAATTATTTTGAATAAACAAATGTTAACAGAGTCCACAGCTCTCTCACTACTTAAGCTTTTAGATGCTTAACACTATAACTGACAACTCTGGAATATTTTGAGATGTTAAAAAAAGCAACTTTGCATTTCAACAAAATAAGGGAGAGGGACTCTATTTTCAGGGAATATGGGAATACTCAGAGTATTTAGAGTAATGGATTTACTTCATGTGAGAGAGAATACTATTTTCTTGTTCTTATTTTACCTATTTTTAAACTGCTGAGGTAAATGCATATTTAAGAACTATCACTTAACATGCCATAAATCATATTACATTATATATGACTGGTTGGAATTGTTGAATAATAATCAAAGTACACACATCCAGAATGCCAGGCAGAAGACTTTCAACCCAGGCTTCTGCTTCCTAGAGCTTTTGTGGACTAGAAAAGGTGGCAGAGATGGAGAAAAACATCAAGATACGTAGGATCAATGAAGAAACATCAGTGGGGTAATGTCATCTTCAAGGATTCATGATTTTATCCTTCATGAAACTTTCATTGTAATAGAAATTAACATAGGGTGCTTTACCCTTGAAAGGGCATGATTTTAATCTATGTGGGATGTGGGAAAAGCTCCCTTTGCCTCTCTCTATGTACATAGACTAATGTAATATGCCACTAGACAATGTGGCTGAGCTGAAAATTCAAGTTAAATTAAACATCCATAAAACATTTTCAGTTACTAGAACTTTTGAGGGGCCACTAGCATAGTGGAATCTGATCCTTGGCTATTTGCTTATTCTGAATAACTCTGTGGATATGGACCAATATGGTTTGACCTAGGCTGTTGTTCATACTATAAAGCATTTGAAATGGCTTTTCGTGATTAACTTACAGCATACTTTCTCTAGTGTGTGATAGATGTGCACTCACATGAAGCAATAGCAACCAGGAAACCTAGAGTTATTTTATTAATAGCTGGAAATGTGTTCAATGTCCTCTCATTGCACAGCTTTTCTGGCAAGTTGTGCTGGAGCATGTGGTCTATTCCAGGAGAGTCAGAGTCTACTCTTCCAACCAGTGGTGAAGACAAGAATGGACAGTCTATCCAAGAACAAGATCTTCCATGCTTACTAATGGAAAAAAAAAGTGTAATACTATTGAATACCTACTCTATTTTAGGGCCTGGGGATAAAATGTAAAGCAAAAGAGATAGTGTCCTTTCCCTTTACATATCATATGATCTGGGCACGGCACACAGGATGGAAGCTTCCTCCACTAATGAGAGCAGGTTTGCCCCCAAATGTGCAAGATATCAGGGTCTTATGGAAGTTTTCTTAATTGCCTCAATGAGACGTTTCTGAGCCTGGTAACGAGTAGTCTTCATAGTCTCTCTGGACTTTGGTGCCTGAGTATGACTTATATCTGTGATTCTCAAAAAGGTCCCCACACAAGCAGAATCAACGTCACCTGGGAACATAGGATGCAAATTCTAGAGCCCTGCTCAAACTGACCGAATCAGAAACATTGGGGCTGGCACAAGGAAATCTGCATTTTAACAGGTGATTCTGAAGTATGCTAAATTTGGGAAGACTGTCCTAGAGGAGTCCTTTACAAATTTGCTGGACATGCAGAAATTGTGGGGCGTGGTGGTGGTTGGGGGAAGGAATCTTGTTAAAATGCATGCCTAGTCAGTGCGAGAGTCTTGAGGCTCAGTGTTCCTAACATGCTCCTGGTGACTCCAGTGCTGCTGGCCTGGGCACCACACTCTGTGGGGCAAGGCTTTGAGTGTCCTTGTTGCTGTTGATATGTGCGGTTTGGAGAGTTTTAACCTGGTGGCAAATGTCTTCATTCCTTAAAAAGGAATTATTAACTTTTCTTTCTCTGGGCCCTCATAGACATTGAAATCTGCTTCTATTGCAACATCACATTCTACTATAATTATTTGTTTTCATCTCTTTATTCCCCACTGGTTGATCAACTTGTTGAGAGCAGGAAGAATGTCTACATTTGTAGCAACTTTAAGTGACTGGCATATAGAACACCCTTAATAATGGGTGATACAGCAAGATTCTTATATCTATATCTATAGCTATATTCATATGGCCTGTCAACAAGAAATGTATTTAAACTCCTTGAAAGTAACTTCTGTGTTATTTATCTGGCAACCTTCTGATAGTTGGTTCCTGCCAGCTTACGATGGACTGGCTAAATCCACAAGGCTGAAATTCTGTAAGCAGAGCCAAAGATGAAATTGTTGTCTTAAATTGCTATGTGTCTAGTGAAAAGTAGGAGTGAAATAAAGCTGGTTTTTGTCTGACTCCTGGTGAACTGTGGCTAAGGTATGTTAATAACTTTCCCTTTTGAGTTAGAAATTATCAGTTCCCAGGAGAAAACCTAGTTCTTATGTGGAGGGTTCAGCATTCTATCTTGAAAACTACAGTTCTCTCATTTTATCCATGACAGAAGCTGGAATTCTTTTTCTCCCCTGTTCAGAGTAATATGGTCGACATTGTGGAATATCTCTTTTTAAGGCTGTTTCCCCTTTGTTAGTAAATTCCTGATAAAGATAACAATTTGTGCCCAGCCTGTGAATGTATCCAGTGTTATACTCTAAAGAACTCTGGCTAGTGAGGTCACCTTTCCATTGGTCCATCTCTGGTATGCTCAGAGTACTTTCATCTAATAGTGTGAAGACTGACATTATTGAGGAAATGGCACTGAGATAAGGCTAAAGGTATCTGGTAATATCCAACTGAAGGGATCTGCCTTCACCAAAAAAAAAAAAAAAAAAACCTAGTGGAGGGAATGGACCACTTGTGTTTGTAGAAAGGAGGTTCCACCTTAAAACTGGCTAGTTGGTAGGAATTTAGTGAAGAAAATTAAGTGGTCTAAATTTACCCATCTTAAGTTAAATGAATGTTAACTGCTTGGAAACACATCTCTGCAGATGTAGGTTCTATTTATTGTAGTTATAGGTTTTCATGATACCTTATAAAGATCTCCAAAATTAAGAGCAATGCCCAAAGTACTATTTACTGAAAGACCTAGATAAATGCAGCTTTCTTCCACATTCTACAGAAAACAGTAGGTCATACTGCATTTTCATTAGCAGTTTAATTATCACAGTCCTTTACTAAACATTTTATCTATGACTTCTAAATTCATTTCACCTGAGATCACAGGAGTTCGTCTATTAGAATGATTTTCAGTAAAGTCTGCCTTTAAATTAAGACCATCTGGCTTTCACAGATTGAGTAGCAAGTAGGAAACCTATTATGCCATCCAGACCACCAGAACTATAAATTGATTTGAAGCTTTGGCCCCATGGAATGCATTCCTCTCTGGGCAGCTATCCAGAGACAGCAATAAAGAGGGCAATTACCTTGTTTTGTAGTCATTCTCTCTCATACCAAAACATTTCTTTTTCAAGTTTATATTTTTAAAACAAAAAGAAAATAACTAATGTTAAGGAATCATCTTTCTAATCTTTATTACAATTGTCAGTGGATATTTTGCTCCTGGGGGAATTATTAAGCAGGATATGAACCTGAAAAAAACATATTTAAAAATCCCTTTTATCACTATTCTCCTATTTTAGGGCAGGCAACTGAGAACTGAAGTGGCAACCTTCCTTCTGGAATTCCCAAGTAAGGTCTAGGGGGAGGAAGACTTATCTTTCTTGAAAAATTTGTGGTAATATCATATGTCATCAGGAAGCCACAAATTAAAACAACAATGAGATACCACTACACACCTATTAGAATGGTCAAAATCTAGAACACCGACAATACCAAATGCTAGTGAGAATGTGTGGCAATAGAAACTCTTATTGATTGCTGCTGAGAATGCAAAATGATATAGCCACTTTGGAAGACAGTTGATGATTTCTTACAAAACTCAGCATACTCTTACCATGTGATCCAGAAATTACACTTACCATTTACCTAAAAATGTTGAGAAATTATGTTCACACAAAAATCTGCATACCATTGTTGATAGCATCTTTATTCATAATTGTCAAAACTTTGAAGCAACCAAGATGTTCTCCAGTAGGTGAATGGATAAAATAAACTGTGATACATCCAGACAAAGAAATATTATTCAGCACTAAGAAGAAATGAGAAAAAAATGACAAAGAAGAAATGAGCTACATGGGGGTAACTTAAATCCATATTACTAAGTGAAAGCAGCCAGACTGAAAAGGCTACATACTCTGTGATTCCAACTGTATGACCTTCTGGGAAAGGCAAAACAATATAGACAGTGAAAAGATCAGTGGTTGCCAAGGGTTAGGTGGGGGCATTAGAAGGTGTGGCCGAATAAGCAGAGCACAGAGGATTTTTAGGGCAGTGAAACAGCTCTGTATGATATTATAATACATTATACATTTATTCAAACCCATAGAATATACAATACTAAAAGGGAACACTAGTGTAAACTGTGGACTTTGGGTGTTTATGATGTGTCAGTGCAGGTTCATTCATTTTAATAAATGGACCACTGTGTTGGGTGATGGTGATGATGATGGAAGCTATGCATAAATGGGCAGGGAGTTCATGGGAAATCTCTATACCACCTCCATTTTTCTGTGACCCTAATATGGCTCTAAAAAATAAAGTCTTAAAAAATAAACCCAGAATTTATTTAAAAAATCTATTATAGTTTAATTATGGCCCAGAGTATGAAAAACTTGTCTGATTATGAAACAAAAGGAAACTACCTAAAGATACTGGCTAGTCCTCATAGGGTCAAAGAACAGGGTGATTATTTAAGTTTTAGGTCTTAAAAATGATGGATCATGAAGAAAAATTAATAGATGTCTCATTCTACTTTTTCTAGAACAGGGTACAGGCCAGATTACTACCTACGGGGAGGGGGGGGACCCCAGATGGCACTGAGTTCTGTTAGACACTATTATTTATTCAACAAGTTTTTATTGAATAAACAAATGAATGAACCCCATTTAGATGGCATAACCACATTCTGCAGGCATTTAGAACTCATCTTGAAGCATCCTTCTCCCTAAGAGTACAATTTTGCAGAAAGTCTATCCAACCAATAGAAAAAATGATGAAAGGTAGTGGCTTCTTAAATTTATACAGGCCCTGATGATTTATTCTGATGCAACAAGCAATGGAATCTAAACAAGGTATGGGAGGCAAAAAAAAAAAAGAAGGAAAGAAAGTTTGGCAACTCTGCCTATCCAGGAGCCTCCTCTTAGTCAGTGTTAATGTGATAAAAGGAAATGATATTTTTATTTTCATTAAAATGCAACAAGCAGCAAAGACAGAAAACAGAACATCTCTTCTCATGGTTAGAATCATGCAGAAGCAGATGAGTGGGTGCCTTCTGCTGGGGATTGCTGAAGGCTTCTCTAACACAGATCCATCACGCAGCATGGAAGCTCAAATTGGTCACTGTCTAAGGAAGATAGGCAAGTGCTTGGCTAGTTTTGAAAGACCGACCTCCCTTCCTTTCTCCCACAAGTCTGTACTGAATGCCCTCTATGTACCAGGGGCCTAGTTCTGGGGATAAGAATGTGAGCAAGATGGGGTAGTGCTCTTGAGTTTCTCAGACAACTGCACCAGTGTTGAAGTTTCACATATAAGAGTTTTAAGAGCATATTTAGGAAGGGAATTTACTTCTGATTTGGGGAGTTCATGGAAAGCTTTGTAGGGAAGGTAGCATCTACACTGATACTCAAAGGATGAATAAGCCAGGTGACACCCCCATAGTAGGGGCAGGAGAGGGGGCCAGGGGAGCAGAAAGGAGCAGCACATGATGGGATCAGAAGGGTTCACAGTGTGCTCAGAGGCCTAGAGGAGAAAGAGAACGTAGCACATTGGGAACCAGCAATTAGTGCAGTGTGGCTGAAGCATGTTCTTGGAGGAGGAGAAATGAGGCTGAAGAGGTAAGAAAAAGACCCTTGCAAATCACACTAAGGTGTTGGAATTACATTGAAGAGTCTCAAAGGCTCCGATGCTCTGGGAAGTTTTAGAACTTCTGTATAATGTGGTTCCGTGTAGGAGAAGCCATACCACACATGGGACCGCTCCCATACTTAAGGCACTGGAGTGATTTGTTTATATTTCTGTTCACCTAAAGTCAACAATCAATTTCTGAAGGGCAAAGAACAGTTTTTGTAAATGTCTGTATTTTCCAGTAAGAAATAACCTAGTGGGAGCTTCTGTTTTGAGACCAGTACACAGGAAAAGACACAGGCAAAGACCCTAGTCACTTCAAAATAAGACAAACACCAACCTTTCACATCTTCTGTGGTTCTCATGCCATGGTGGATAATAATCATGGTAGGTGAACAGAGCTGGTTCTTTGGACAACAGTGCACACTTCAAGGCATTTCACCGCCCTGTCCGTATATTAACCAAAACAATAATGCCAGTGACCAAAGCAATCCCAGTGAATAGATGCCAGCCTTTTGTAACAGGGAAAACATTGTTCACCAGATGTCAGAATTATGAATCAATCCCTTGAAAACTCTTAAAAAGGTAAAGATTTGAGAATAATTGTAATTTTAGAGATCTTCAAGTTTATGTAATGACTATGCAGGAAAAGGCAGTAGGATACATAGCAACAGTCATAAGAGTACAGGATGCAGCTTGGAGGAAGGATCAGTCATTTGTTCATTTAGACATTTATGGAAATACTGTTGTGCCCTAGCTGAAGGAAATTTAAAGACAAATAAGGCACTGATGTGATGAGAGGTAAGGCATAGTCATTATAACGTAGTAGGGTAAATATTGTGATAAAGACATGCCAAAGGTACTAAGAAGGGTGAGGAATAGTGATGGGTCCTGAGCTCAACCTGGGGGTGTGTAGTGGGGTGAATGGTGACTCCTCCAAAGGTATGTTCACCAAGAACTTGTAAATGTGACCTTATTTGGAAAAAGGATCTTAGCTGATGCAATTAAATTAAGGATACCAAAATGAGAATATCTTGGATTTGGGGTGGGGGGTGTCTTAATCCAGTGACAGTATTCCTTAATCCAATAATAGACAGAAGAGAAGACACAGATACAGGAGAGAAGGCCATGTGAAGATGGAGGCAGAGGTTAGAGTCTTGTTGCTGAAAGCTGGGGAATGCCTACAGCCCCCAGCAGCTGGACAAGGCAAGGAAGGCCTCTCCACTAGAGCCTTCAGAGGCAGTGTGGCCCTACCAACACCTTGATTCCAGACTTCTGGTCTCCAGAACTGTGAGACAATAGATGTCTGTTGTTATAAGTCACCCAGTGATTGGTAATACAGGGTGGAAACTGTGAGAAGTCAAGGAACACTTCTGGAACAAATGACGCCTGAACGAAGTCTTGAAGACTGAGTTAGAGTGAGCCAACTGAAATGATTCAGGAGTGGGAACAGGAGGAAGATGTAAAGGAGGCAGGAATAAAAAGGTAAGTGATATGGTGTTAAGCAAGGGTCTTGAAAAATCAAAGGCCTGACCTTGAAAACATACTTGTATCTAATTATCTCATGTTTGAGTTGATGTGACCAAAAAGGAGAAAAAGGTGATACACAGACATATGTCTTAAAGAAAAAATAATTTATTTTGTGTACAAATAAGTTTTAAAAATAGTAAAAATGCTATTCTAACATATGAATAGTATATACTATGTTAGAGCTCCAAAATTTACATAAGCATATTGACAGCTCAGAGGAATTTTGCACTCAGTTTCCCCTTGAGTTTCAAACTCTGGCTCTGTGTATGTGTGTGAAATACCTACTAATAGTTCAAGGAAAGCAGTGTTTCCAGAACACATTTGAGAAACATTGCCCCAGATAAGGTTTGGAAGATATTTTGGAGGAAAGAATCCCTTCTTAATCATGTAAACTCAAACTGTCCATCTCTTTTTCTTCTTATTTTTTCTGTAATTTTTTTGTAATTGTAAATAATTCTGTATTTTTTTTTGTAATTACTAAAAATTTTTCAGGGGGAGAGAGGTATTTCTTTGTAGTTGTTAAATACTAATACTTTGCTACTCAGAATTTACCCTTTGTTCTGTGATTTATCACTGACACATTAAAATGTGTGAGGAGCTGATCCTTTCTGCAAAATGAGTTCAAATCAGGACCAGTATGAGTGGCCAGGAAATTTCCCTGAGAAGAGAGAAAGGGTCAGCCTCAGGTGGTGAGGTAGTGCCTGGGCGGTGAGGATGCAGATGAAGAAAGTCCTGATGAGGGCAACAGCCAACTCCGGTGTCTCCAGGGTCTCTCCAGGGTCGGACCAGCCCCCAAACTGCCAGGCCTTGGTTCAGCCACAGGCTTACTTTTGACTGAGTGGAGTTTGTCTTTGTAGCTGTTTCTCCTTTGATTCTTCCTGTCCCTGAACTTCTGATTTCTGGCCAAGCAGGAGGCCCTCTTAGAATATCTGAGAAAGTAATCTCCATGACTAAGTCCCAAAGTAAGACACGTGCTTGGTCCTGGTCGTCTGTCCCAGGTTTTCCTAGGATGCTACATTTTTCCTCTGGGTGGGCAGAGGAAGATGAATGACTTACAGAAGATGACATTTACAGATAAATTCTGTTTGACCAAAGCAAATTGCAAGCATGCATGATTAAGCCAGAGATAATCTGAAAAGGTTTTATATAAATACAACTACCAAACCCCTCAAGCTAATCAGTAGTCAGTGCCTGAAACCTATATCTTATAGTAGTAACTTAAATGGCAACTTAATGATGCCTCACACCTTGGAGCCACTTATAAGTGCTCCCAGATAAGGGTTCCCAATTTAATTCACATTGGGGCTTTTGGAATCTTAACCAAAAACAATTAGCATGGGTTACTTTTGTATACCTGAACAATTTCAGAGAAGGAAAACTCTGATTCCAAAAAACCTCCGCTGCCTTGCGGCATACCTCTTCAGGGGAAAGGCTAAGGGAGTAAACCCCGACAGAAAATCCGGAGCCGGAGTCCCTAAGGCGGTTTGACGTTGTAGTCAACACCGGCAACTCCTGCGGCGCACCTGAAGCCAAGCTGTATTGACTCCGTCTTTCCCTTGGACCCTTCAGCTGCGAAGAGAGGGGGGGTCTGCTGCATGGGCAACAGCAGACCCTCCATATCACCCTGCCCAGGCTCTGTAGCTTCAGCTTCACTGGAGAGGACACTCCAGCGACATCGCAAGATGTCGATTCAACACGGGAGGAGACAGATACCGTGTCACTCCCGAGTCGGACTGCACAGCCATTCTCGGCGGTGCAGATAGACTCTTAAGAAGCTACACCATCGTCTCTCGAGACGGACGGCTGCCGACGACTTTTGTGACAAACATTCAAAACTATTACAATTTGATCTGTTCTCTCTCTACTTAGCTTTTGCTTTGTGCTTGTTTATTTTATAGATTAGGCCTGATTTTAGTACAGTATCTGTAAATCTTTCCCCAAGTAAAGGACAGCTTGCTGATCTGTATGCAAATGATATACTTGCCTGCCTTAAAAATTTAAGATTGACTTTGAATTGACCCCATGCTTTATACCTCAGTGGAGAAAAATGAAAGGATATTTATAATACCTGTGGACATTGTGTACAATACCAGTGGGAGTTTTCTTCAACAGTAGATGAATAGCAGAAACTTGGGCAGACTAAAATGTGGCAGATATATGCAAAAGGCAGATTAAAGCTGATTTACATAGCTGTGTATTACTTAGTGTAGCTTTCTGTGGCTTCTCCTCTCATATACCCAAACTGCTGTAATTTTCTGTAAAAAATATAGACTATAAAACTGAAAAAAGCATGTATTATGAGAACATGCCAGTTGAGCACCCAAAACTTTATAGTATAAATTTCATTTTTTCCCTTTCTAAGTATATTATAATTTTGAGGACAACTTGAACAATTTTTAAATTTTTTATTAAATTTATTAGTGACATTGATTAATAAAATTATATAGATTTCAAGTGTACAATTATATAATTCACCATTTGTGTCTTGCATTTTGTGTTTACTACCCAAAGCCAAATTGAACCCAAAGGCCCCTATGACTTTGATCAAATTTAGCTTTAAATCCTAGCTCTAGGAATCATCTCTCTCTCTTTCTGGATACACACACACACACACACACACACACACACAGAATATATATATATATATTTCCTGGGTGGCACCATTCATAATAACTAATATTTCTTCACTGAAATTCTCGGTGTCTAGTGTTTAGCTCTTCTAGCACTGGGTGTGTTACAGAACCCCTGGGCTGCTCCAATTGCAAACAAACCCACGGGCTCTTTAGTTAGGGGCCCGATTGCCCGCCGCCAAAATTATAACTCTCAATACCAGAGTTTAGTGAAAAGAAAAAGAATTGTTTATTTAACAGTTATATAGATTTAGTTATTTGCGGATTTCTGTTGTTAAGTCTTATGTTCTTTAAAACACCCATAAACACATATCCTTGCTTCCCCCTTCCAAACCAGGCTAGCTTTAGAAAAGTTAGAGAAACAGTTTTCCTACTTTCCAAACACAGTTCAGCTTTACCAGCAGCTGCCAATCACTCTTCTGATTGGGGAGGTCCTTTCTGTGCTGTGGTGCCCTCCAGCTTTCAATGCAGAACCGCCTGGATTCTCAGCCTCCTTGCAAACTGCCTTCTTCCTGCAAACCGCATGGATCTCCTCTCCTCAAAACCGCATGGCGAGAGCCTCTTAAAGCAGCCTGGAGACCTCTTCTCCAAGCCGCATGGAGAAGGCCCCTTCACCAAGCCACGTGGAGGGAGCACACAAGAGAGCGAGAGCCCGAGTGAGAGAGAGAGAGAGAGAGAGAGAGCTAAAATGTCCGCAGCTGCTTATATATCCCTGACTGCGTCCTCTGACGCAGGCGGCGTTGCAAACAGTTCTGACCATTCCCAGAACCTTACGTAGGCTCTGTGTGCTTTCTCCATACCTTCCCCTAGTTCAAGACTCCTCCCATCTACCTGAGGCTTTGGATGCATTAAAGCCATTTTGCATAAAAAAAGACACTAGCCACCAGCCTCAGGCATGTGGAGGCATTCTAAAAGCTGCTTCCTTTTCCCCATCCCCCAGCCGCAAACTCTGGGGTTTTTTGGAACACCCCTGTTTCTCTAAAAGGTGGATGAAATCTTTCTGTTCTTTAACAAAAATCAAGGAGAATGGGAAGCTAATGCTCGAAAGCCCCAACTGCCTGATGGCGTGTAGGTTACAGATTACACAGGGCGAAATCACAAGAAACCATGGGTTAGAGGTTTCAGGGTTGTTCTGGAAGCTGATTGGGCAGAGGTGAGGTAAGGGTAATAAATCATTTATTCAAGTCTTGAGCACAGCTCTAAAGTCTATTTTGGTGTCCCTCTGTCTGATCTCGTGGAAAGTAGCCAGGGGTTGTTCTACCTTAGGGCTCAGGAACTGAAATATAACTTAGGTCAGGATGTTATCTTTAGCCTGCCAGATATCCAGCTCCTGTGTTCTGCTGCCTTAAGGGTTGCTGATAATCCAGAGTAAGGGAGGGAGGGAGGGAAGGAGGGAGGGGGAGAAAGACAGAGACAGGGGGAGAGAGAGAGAGAGAGAGAGAGAGCGATGACTCTGACAGCAAGGATTTGACACTAAATTTAATGAAAGTCATAAGAACTCTCAATTTTAAAATCTTCTGTCATTATATATATATATATATATATATATATATATATATGACCTCCTTAACCCTTTACTAAGTCCTCCATCCTCTCTCTTTCTCTCTCTCTCTCTTTTTTTTTTATCAATGACCTTTTTCTCACCTGGGGGCAAGCCACAAGAATCTCATTCATGTTAGGAGTTAATGTGCTTCAAAGTACACACCCCTATGCACATCAGTTTTCATCACTAGCAGCGACTCTTTCTTTTATTTTTTTGAACTTTTTTCCCATGTTGCCTTAAAAATTAAAATAGACAAAGGAGAACATTGACCTGGGAAGAAATATGGATTTTTGTATGCTAATCTCAAATTCACATTTTATTAAGTTTTTTGAAAATAAGATCATTTCACTTAAAAAATGCCAGAGAAACCCAAAGGATAAAATTACATGAGATTAACATACCTATTCTTATCCTACAACAAACATATTTCATTCCAAACCTCAGTGATTTTTTTTGGACCACACTATTTACAGTCACATTTTTTTGATGTTTAGCTTTTATTTCCACAGCAGCACATTAACTGTCCTGTGCTCTTAAATAAAAACATTGATATTTTCCAGGTTACTGCTGAAGTAGCCGGAGCCAGGGTCTTCATATCCTAAGGGTCATGAATTAAATCTTTTCCCAGAAAGTTTTGCATTCATTGGCTTGCAGTGCAGCAACATGAAGCGCTAGAACTGATCATCCCAATAGAACCCTCACATGATTGGGTAAATGATGAAAAATGAAGCTCTCAGTTCTTTGTCCTCTGTCTCCCTCCACAAAACCCCTCTATTCATCGCCTCTCACAACCAGGGCTCTTGGGCTCCTTATCATCCCTTTATTTATCAAAAAACTATCTGATAATCAATTTTATTCACTGAGTGCCTAGCTGATAGTATGCTCTCAATAAGTGTTTGGTTATTGAATTATCCAATGAATGAATGAGTTTATTTACATTCCAGTTTGGGAAGACTGATTAGAAAGAAAGCTTAAAGAGAATAAAATGAGTCATACACTATGAATAGATCTTTTTGGCAATAGAAAAAGAAAATAAATCATGCTTGGATCTTTCAACCCCAATCTTTTCTTCATAGGGCAGTGGGAAGAAATAAGGCTAAGCGGAGTTAACACCTGTTCCAAGAATAGAAGAATAATGGCAGGTAACCAGAGGGGACTAAAACCTTCTGGTAGAAAGCAAATTATTCCAGTACCTTCCCTTGTGTTCTGGCCTGATGACAAAGGACAAAGGACAATTCAGAAGGGGAATTACTATGGAACAATGATACGTTCTAGAGCAGGAAGGAAAGAAGTCAAGGTACTTAGTGGAAGTTAAAAAATTAGGTTTGTAGCACACACTGAAATAGAGTACAGACCCCTAAACTTTGTGGAAGAAAGATTCCGGGTTTGATGAGCCGGTTTCATTTCTGGCCAGCTCTGGGTATAGGTAATAAAGGCAGAAGCTACATTTCCTTAAGGTGGGAGCTCTGCCTCCTAGTTCGCAAGAGAACTAATCTCGACCCAGACTTGCCCTTTCTTTCTGTCTTTAACCTCTTGGTGCCCCCCTTCTATAGTGGATGGGAGAGGCCGGGGAATCATCAAGGGAAACTAGGTCACCCCCTGTGTGGGAAAGAACTTGGGACTCCTCCATACATTCTGTGCTGAGTAAAGGTATGAAATCCCTTTTTATGTCCTTGTGGAGTGATGATCAAAGTACACATACACCATGTCTTGTGGGTCACCATTTCTTTATTGGTAGTTCAACAATGTGTTTCCTGTCTTGGGAGAATTTGAATTATATGACATTTCTTTCATCAGGAAGTGGGAGACTTCGATCTGTATTAATGATATTTCTGTCACCATTATTCAAGTGCAGAAAAATTAAGGGGTTTTACCAAAGCCTTTTAGCCCTCTCCAAACAAAATCTGGAGGGCGACTTCCTCCTTTACTTGTGCATGGAGTGGCCATTGGGAACAGAAATGCCAAGTTCAACCTAGCAGGGTTCCAGAGCTTCCTTCCTGTGATTCTGCATCTTTTAATCTCCAGGAAAGTAATAAACAGCAGCTCCTGAAATCCAAGAACTGGACTGATGCTCACAACCAGGCCTCAGTGTTGTTAGAAATTGGCCTGGTGCTCAGAGCTACACTCTGTTCTTCTGCTTAGTATTTGTCTTCTCCACTAGACTGCATGCTCCATGAAGGCAGGGTTTTGCCACCTAGTGTCTTTTCTTTGTACATGTAAGATATGCATTGGATGTCAATTGACAAATAGATTTATAAGCGTAAGTTTTCCAATGCGATGCTTTTAAACACTGCTATATTCTTCTAATAAATATTGTGTTGTCTTCTTCTTAAAGGTAATAAAGAACAAACAGGTACTGAGTCACATCAAAAGAGAGATCTGAAGCCTATATAGTGACTTACAAACAGAATGATGCCTTCCAGTTTTATAATCTCAAGAACTGTTACCAAATGATTGTTTGAAGTGTCTGTTCTTGGCAAAGCAACGATGTCTTGGGAGATTTGAGGTCAAAGTTTGCATGTTTTATTTCAGACCAGCTAAGCAAGAACCAAGTGAGTATCATTGACCCAGCAGCATACACCAACAGTTCCCCCCCACACACTAAAGCTCTATTCCTAGGGACATAGTTTTTTTGTAACAAGTAAACCAAGAGATTTGTCTATGACAGTGATTTTCAATCTATCACTGGGGAAGTACCTGTTTTTGACTTTCTAAACTGTCGAGGAATACCTTTTTAGAGTACAACATAAATTACCAGTAAACTGAAATATACAAAATAGAAGGCTTAAGTTTTTATAGGTGAAGTGACATAAAATTATTTTGTCAATTTAATTTAAAGTTTCTAAACACTCTCAATTGTGTGTTTTTCTTGTTTTCATGTCAACCTCCCCTGGTCTATGACTGATTTATTACTATTAGTAGTGGTAGAAAAGTCTCAAGACACCAGTTCAGTTCATACACATGTGTGCGAAACTTCCAGCAAATTGTCTCTTTTTCACCAAATGAGTCTGCAAAGGAAAGAAAATCAATACCAGCAGACAAGCTTCCTGTTTATACAATGCAACTTCAGAAGGTAATGGGATTGTTACAATATGGGGCTCCACTTCACTATATAAAATTTGTTTCTATTTAATATTAAATATTTAAAAATTCAACGGAAAACACACAAGATACCTAAGCAGAGGTGTGAAATGAGTGACACATTTTACATTTGATCAATGTTTTAAAACTCCATGTTCACTCTAAAATATAAAAGACATGTTTCTTCTAAATCTGAGGTTTCCATTTCTATTACCATAGACTTTAAGTAAAGAGAGGTGGGTTGCATAAAGCACTGTAACATACTGCCCTCTTACAACAAATATCAAATTGTGAGAATGGTAGATGTGATGGTGCTAAAATGATTTTGTTAATTTGTGACCAGTATGACAAGACACTTAATTTCACATCATTTTGTTTTATAGGCAAAATATACCATTGGGGTGAACTCAGAGTTCCTATAACAATCTGTAGAAGGAAGCATCTGTGATATAAAGGAAGCTTCATATCATAATTGTTAGATACACACACACACACACACACACACACACACACACACAGCATCCAAGTTATCCAGCAGTGGGAGACTATAAAACTTGATTATTGCAAAGGTGGATTGGCATATTAATTAAAAATAAAACTGACATTTGAAGTGTATTTCACATTTCATGGCAAATTTCATCATTCTAAATATAGTTCCAGATAATCATGACACATTTTGTGCTAAGCTATTTTAGCATTCAAAACACTTCTGTGTTGGAATGTTTGCAGCAAATCAGCATGTTTTATCAAGGATGCAGAAAAAAAGAGAACAGATTTAATATTCCAGGTCTCCTCAGATTCTGCTTTAGCTCTTATTTTCTGTACAGGTTAAGTTGGTAGAATTATGCAAGGTGATGGCATTTTGAGTGCAAATGGGATTTGACATTTTGAGTGTAAATAACAATGGTTTGTCTTCATGCAGTATAAAGTCACTCTTCACCAGCAGTTAAAATAAAATGGAAACCACAGAAATGTGGGGTTATTCATTTTCTTGCATACACACTAAAGAATTTTATAGTCAGTTAGTGCTATGAATGTTATTTTACCCTTTTCTTTTCCAATTTATTGCCTCATTACAGAGATTGATTATGATATTTCTTCTGAATGACTATTATAGACATACTTTTTTCAACTATAGCTAGGAGCTGGAGTTATCTTTCCTTTAGGGCACTTGTTCTTCCTAAGGTACATAAAGATTGGGAAGCTTTATAATTTAAAACATTTTTTTCTTCTAATGCTTTTATTGGAGTACAGAACAAAGCATGTGTAATGCAACTTAATTTTCTCACTTATCTTAAAATAAGAGAGAAATGTGAGGGGAGAAGGCAGAAGCAGACTGAGAAAGGAAGAGTCAGAAGTTCTGAGCTAGGGAAATGCTAAACCCAGGAATGCTTCAATAATGCCACCCAGCCCTTCTATCTCCTTTTATAGACAAGGAAAATGAAGAACGAGAGGTAATTTAACTAAGTTTACCAAGCTAGCTAGTCACACAGCTTGCCCTCCAATATAGGTCAAAGTAGATTAGTTGGGTGTCATTCTAAGCATCATTTTCTTCCTTTGTAAAATCAAGCTGTTAGATAAAATAATCTTTAAACCTTCCAGTGCTAACACCTGAAAAACTGAGTTGTCAGTTATGTGGGTAAGTCCTGGTTCTGCCTCTTTACTAGCTGCACGGTCAGGGGGAGGTGGCTTAATTTCACTAAACCTCAGTTTCCTTGATTGTAGGATATGAGGTAAAATAATTAATTCAACACATAGTTATTGATTTTCTGTTTTGTGCCAAGCAATGAGGACACTGGAGTGCACAAAGGTGGAAATGGCCTTTGTGCTTATTGTGTTACATTCATCCATTAATTTATATATTTATTCAAAAAATTATACAGTGCTTACCATTTTTTCATGCAAAGTGGTAGATCCTGGGGATACATCAGAAAATATTCCTAGAGTGGAATGAGCCAATAAGTAGGCTGTGCTGTTGGCAGTGGCCGTAATGAGCTTTTCATCATCACTGTATTGGCCTCGGGACAGCAGTTGGAGAAAGGAATCTTGGGAGTGTAGAACCACGGTCAAATCACCAGTTTTTCAGGTCTGGCTGTCAGTGGCTTCCTGAATGTAAAAGAGTATATTCGGGGGAAAACATTCTTAACAATAGAGACTTAATCACAGAGCAAGCCTGAGCAGGGCTGAGGTTAAGAGGTTTATAGGGACATTGGGACAGAGTTCTCCTCCCCTGCCTCACCTCTTTCCCCTACTTCACAACTCAAAACCATCTTCTTCCTTGAGTGCAAAGCAGCACAACCGCATGGAGAATGACTTGGCAATGCTGAGCACAACTTCCTATGTGTTCGCCCTTATAAAAAACATGTTCTCTATGAGTTTTATCCAGAGATACACTCTACAAACCTGAAAAACAAAGACCTGCCCAAGACTTGTCACAGTGGCGTCATTTGTACAAATAAAATATTGGAAACAGCATAAATGTCCATTCTTAAGAGACTAATTGCATAAATTATGGTACATTCACAAATATAATATGCAGTTGTGAAAAAGAATGAGGGAGATTTCTGTGAACCAATATAAACTGATAAAGAATAACATAGATATAGAAGTGATTTCTCTATATAAAAGAAAGTGATTATGGGAGGTGGGTGGACATAAAAGAATGGAATTAGGATAAAAGCGAGATATCTTTGAGAATAACTTTTTACTTAGTTTTGACTTTTAAATTATGTAAATGCTTAAATTTTCCTAGACGGATAGATAGATAGAAGGAAAGGGAGAAACAGAAATAAATAAACAGATAGATGATAGATAGATGACAGAAAGATATTGGCTATGGACAGTGTGAAGTTTGTTAAGAGTATGATACAGTCCCAGTTTTCATCAGTTCTGGTCATGGATTCTTTTTCTTATAAATCCTTTCCTTTCCCTTTCCATGTAGCCACTGCCCCAGCTCTGTCTCTGATCTTCACAGTTAAAAGATACATGGTCAGTATTGTCCTGCATTGTCCTGACCCAATGAACAGCTTGGTTATGTCCAGATTGCAGGCTGCCATTTACTACCACATTATAGTAGTGCCACTGTCTTCAAATACACTAGTAAGTAGCTCTCAACTCTCTCTTAAGTGGCACTTAACTTCCTGGGCCCAATGCCAAGCAATGACATGATCCTTTGCCTCTGTTTTTTGGGACAGCCTATGAGAGTGACCTTTGGAAAGGTTTCCAACTACTAGCGGGATATGTAATTCTCTTAATCTGGAAGACCAAACTGTCTCTTCTTCCTGAGCACTGGAAACATTTGGTCAATGTGACAGCCTCCTCACTCATCCCAGAAGTAATTGTATCAACTTGACATCGTTGCCTGGGTGGTGGCAGCTATGAGAGAATAATAAGATTTAAACTTCAATTCTTCTTAGCTGCTGGGTAGAATTAGCAAATAGTGATAAGTAGAATCCCTTTGCTATGATATTTTTATAAATCACAGCTTTGATATAGCTTTAGATTTAAGACATCTGAAATTTCTCCAGAGATGACATATAAAAATTACTAGCAGAAAGATATAGAAAACCTACCTCTGGTTAAGGAATCTGACTCAGTTTCTCCCCAGGTAGCATTTGGGGAAATGATCTCCATAAGGTTTTATTATTACTGATCACTCTGTACTCCTTTTTGGGCATTTGTCAACAAATTACTCCAATGAAAGTACTTGAAATCAGTCCCACATGTCCTGTGGATTCATCACCTTGTAGGTGCAATTATTCTTGGAGATATTGCAGTTTAGTGGTTCGATGACTTTATAATTTAGGCTGTAACTCAGTAGAGGAAAGGAAACAGCCTCATTGTCTCAAAGTAATGACTTAAAGCTACTATTCTGAAGACATGAGGGCTTCATGACTTTGCTGTTTCTCTCTTGTTTCTGTGTCCATTAGAGTGTGCTCAAACTGGGGAGGGGATGGTTAAGTCTGAGAGCTGTCTCAAATCAAGAACATTAAGGCAAGTATGTTCTATTCATATTGGACAAGAAAAGACATAAGGGACAAGTGCTAAAACTTCAAATATTGGAAGGAAACATCATGAAGAGGAGGTAGACTCTGATCACATTTGCAACAAGGCTGAAGTGTAAGCATTGCTGAGAAGTTACAAGGGGGCTGGTTTGAAGTTAATAAAAAAGTGAATTTTCTATACTATCCAACAATGGACTAGAGTGCCTCACACTAAAAATATTTAAGTAGTGGCTAGATAACTTTGTCAAGGTTATAATTTGTCTTCATAATTTTTTGTAACTTTTAAGAGCCAATGAATTCATTTATGCATTCCACTTTCATTCATTCAAATATCAATTTGTATTGAGGAATTGTTATGTGCTAAGTACTGCCTAGGTAGTGTGAAAACAATAAGGGACAACAGACATCACAGTCTGTTAGGGAGAGAGAGAGATAATGGCCAAATAATCATACAATGAGTGTATTATTAATATCATGAGGGAAGGAATGCAAGCATATGAAAGAGTAATTTTGAAGAAGTTGGTGGGGGAGCGTGGACATTGTAAAGAAAAGCTTTCCTGTTGATGTGATGCTTGAGTAAAAAGTTGTAAGATGAGTAAGAGTCAATCTGGTGTGGTGGGCAGAGGGAGAGGGAGAGAAAAGGAAGAAGAGGTTTCCAAGGAAAGTGAATAGCATTTGAAAGGCTCTGTGGAAGAAAAGATCCTGGTGTGCTTTTCCCAATTTTTCATGATGGGAAGAATGACCTGAGGCTCTTGTAAAAGTATGTCACTTTCTAGGCCCTACCCCTTCAAATACATCTAGAAATTTTAATTTATCAAATAACTTGACTGATTCTTATCATCAGGGACATTTCAGACACAAAGTTAGAGAACCTAAAAGAAGGTCAGCGTGGCTGAAACATAAAGGTTGTGGAGTGGCCGGTCAGTACCCTGAGAACAATAGGTAGGTTTGTATTGTAGAACTGGTAACTAAAAATGGAAGGAATTTTTTTTCATATAGCTTCAATTTTCTGGGTAAAGGAAGGAAGGAAGATGGTTGGCCATATAGTAAGGGCAGGCTGCACAGGCATCGTAACAGTTTTGAGGAAAATGGAGGAGAGGGCCAGTTGATTAGGAGAAACTAGTAGGATTGACGGGCAAGATTGAGGGCTCATTTGAGGTTAGTGAGTAATGATTTATAGTGATAAAGATTTGCTCTGCTGTGATTTTCTCCAGTAATTATTAGATGTGTAAGTGTTTACACCAGAAAGAAAGCTCAGTAGCAGGTTGCTCCCAGGTTGGATGTGACAAACTATAAAGGCATAAAGAAGTTTGAAGTATCAGTGAAAGTGGTTTTGAAGTGAAGGAGTATGGCATGCAAACTGGATAAGAAGGAAGTGAAGAAATTAACAGGCTGAAGGATTGCTTAACATAGACAGGTTCTTATGACTCCAAAGTGGGAATAGTTGAACTACAATGTTATGGTTGAAAGGAAATATGCTTAGTAGTGATGTAGAGATAGAGCAGTCTTACATAACATTGATGTCCATAGTATTATGGGGTGGTGATGTGTTTCTTGGAGTCGAGGAAAAATTTATTGGAAAAGAGGCAGCCAACTAAGTCCTCTCATCCCTACTACTGTGATATATGAGAATTAAGGCTGAAAGAAGGAATTTTGCTTCAAGGCATGACTTGTTTGCTTCCACTCTACTAGTCAATGTGTGGGTGGCTATAGGTCAAGGAACTGGGTAGGGTGATGAGACTGGTTTAGATCATAACAAACTACAAGAAACTTTAGGGGTCAAGATGGCAAAATATCAGGCCTAGGAGGCAATAGAAGTCAGGAAGACATAAATACTAGAGAACAAAACATGGCAAGTGGCCAGAAGTTGATGGAGATAATGAGCAACTGGAAGATCTATAGACACTGAGAGAGAAGGATAAAATAAAAGATTGAAAAATAAGTAGAAAGCCAAGCAAAACCAGGACTTGAGGTAAAGATAAGATAGGTGGGAGAGCAGATGTTGCACACCTAGTCTGGAGGAATCACTTTGCTTTGACTCAACCTGAGCTGTGTTATTTCCTGGTGACCCTGATAAAAATGTATCCAGGACAAGCCTGGCCTGCAGATGGTAGTAAATGAAAACAGTCAGTTGATAGGAAATGTCTGGTTGAAAGAAATGCTTGAAAACACATGGTCCTTTGTCTTTGAAAATGGCCCTATTATACTTTAGACTCTAACTTGGGATTTGCACCCCAAAAGAATTTCTTCTTATTTTTCCTTACCTAGTAGTAGCTTATTAGCTTGTATAACCATTGGAAAATAGAATTGCAATGCTTCCCAAGTTCAGAAATAAAAATTTTTTCAAGAATTTTTCAGGTGGGAACTGAAAATCTAAGAAATGCACTTGTTCTATCCTTGCACAAAACTAATACATCCAAAGCTGGAATGCTGCATGCATTTTAGGATGATTCATCTCAAGAAAAATATGAAATAGTGTAAGCACTATTGCATTTTGACCCAGGCAAGAGGGTAGCTGTGCTTCAGAAATCTTCATGGGTTCCCATATCTGGCTGTGCCTTACACTACAGGCTAAAGTGTCCCTGGAGCCAATGGGGTGAGCCTATTCAAATATGCATCCTCCTTCTAGACCATACTCTGATCTCTAGCAACCTGGATTTCCTGTCTAAATGGCCTTGACCATACTTTCAGAACCTGGGTTCTTTTGGTCTTTGCTTCGAAGAAGAAAATGGCACCTCTGGTGGATTTACCTTCTTGCTTAGACCATGTGGTAACAAAGGACAGTTGTTTGTGGAGGCTGTGGCTGAAACTTAAGCACATAGCCTGGGTGTCCACATGCATGAGTTAGTATGGAAAGGAAACAGGGGAAGGAAAAGGAGGGAAAAATGCTAAGCACCTCAGGCTGAGAGCCATAGGCCCGCTTGCCCATAGCCTCAGAACTCTGAGAATTCCAAACTCAAACCTGGCTGTTCAGATTTCATGAAGTTCTGTTTGTCATGGTAGGACATTTTATTTAGCAGGTAGTTAGCTTGATTTACATCTTTTAAATATTTAGACATTGGATACATGGGCCTCCATTTGTACTCATCCTCAGCCCCAAATATTTGGGATAAGCCTGGGCTTATGTGTACAAGTTGCTTCAACTTTATATCATTCTGCATTGTAGTACTGTCCCCTGCCTACCTGCTTATGTATCTCTCTCTCCTCCTAGATATTTTGCTCCTCAAATTATGTTCTACTTATCTGTAAATTTCCCAGCATGTATATAGCTGATTGCCCCTTGGAACATAGTAAGCACCCAGTTAATATTTGTTGAAATCAGTCACTGAAGGATTCTGCAGTCATGAGAATTTTCTGATTAAGGCAATTTGCTAGTAGATCCTTCCTCTTACTTATTCTCTATGGATACCATATATATATGTATGGTATATATACACACACACTCACAAAGTTTAATTTTCTGCTTTATGTTGCCTGTGAATCTGAGAGGTGGAGAAAATTTATTTCTAATATGTGGCACCTGAATTCCTCTTAGCAAGAGGAACTGTCTTCTTTTGGAAAATCTGCTTTGGTCTACACAAGTGTTGGCTAAAGGAAGAGCATCATAGGGAGAGAAACTACTTTGTGCAAGAGAAAGTGAAACATTTGCAGTTGTAGAGGGCAATCTGGTAATGATGTTGGAAAGAAAAGAGGAGCCAGCAAGATGGTGGACCCAGGAGGATGTGGCCCACTTTTTTACCACCATCACCATCTGAGTAAAGACTGCTGTTTCCAAAAACCATATTTAATGTGATTCTCAGCCCCAGCCCTGAATTACTTGTTATGGAACAGGAGCAACATGCAAACATGCAGAATCCCATAGATCCAGATTACTCTGAGAATGAAATGTTAGCTTTCTTGAAAATTTATAGAGTTCCCAAAAAGGGTTTTGAGAACTTCCATTAATTATGGAAGGAGAGGAGTTCAAGAGTCTTTATCTAGATTGTGATTTGTACTAACTATGTCTTCTATTTTCTAAGTTCTGATGTTTTGACCTGGGGATGAGGGGTAAGGGACTTGCTGAGTTTTCCCAGGGTTAGCCAATTCCTACAGATAGTAAACAGCTTGCCCATAAATGTGCCTTTCAAATGCAAATCATAATACAGGCTCTTGCCCAGAGTTTCCCCCTCTCCCTCTGCCTCCTTACCACCCCAGTTGTCCCCCATGCAGCAGCCTCCCACCCCACCATGGTGTGGTGCCTTCCTTTCTTGGGATTGTGAGTATAAAAGCCATCACTTTAATGGCAGTTGTGTCTTGATCTGTTGGCCTTATCATACCTAAATGATAATAACCATGGAATAGCTAGTACCCTTGAACTTCCACACAGCAGTCCTTTCTCCCTTTTCAGTACTGCTCCTCACTTCACTCAGGTGCCTTGAAAGAGTTTGCTATAAATGTTGACTAGCTTCCCAGTGACAACTGCTCCTAACTTGCAGAGAAGATTCAAGTGAAGTTTATTTCCATGTCAGAGGATGTTCCTGGTTACCTAGATTTCTTTTTAACTTAGCAAGTTTCACTTACAAAAACAATGCACATTCTAAGAAAGTTTTAGTATAAAAATTTATAAAGTAAATAAATTAAAAATACATAAAACAATGTTTTTTTAAAATATGTTTTATTGATTATACTGTTACAGTTGTCCCAATTTCCCTTCCCTCTGCTCCCCTCCACCCATTGGCCCCCCTCCCTCCAGTTGTCCCCCTCTTTTAGTCCATGTCCATTGGTTGTGCATATAGTTCTTCTCAACATCTTCCTGTCTACTTCCTGTTCATAGTTTTGATCCTCCTTTCTCTAAACCAGTCCCTTTAACATCTCATACAATAGTGGTTTGGATCTAATGAACTCTTTCAGTTTTATTTTGTCCTGGAAGCACTTTCTCTGCCCTTCTATTCTGAATGACAATTTCGCTGGATAGAGTATTCGTGGTTGTAGGTTTTGGATTTTCATTACTTTGAATATTTCTTGCCAGTCCCTTCTTGCCTGCAGGGTCTCCCTTGAGAAGTCAGATGATAGTCTAATTGGGACCCCTTTGTACATGATTCTTTTCTTCTCTCTTGCTGCTTTTAAGATTCTCTCTTTATCTTTAAATTTTGACAATTTGATTATAATGTGTCTTGGAGTGGTTCTCCCTGGGTCCAGTTTTTCTGGAACTCTCTGTGCTTCCTGGACCTGTAAGTCTATTTCCTTCCCCAAGTTAGGGAAGTTCTGCTTCATTACTTTTTCACATAATTTTTCAATTTCTAGTTCTTCTTCTTCACCCTCTGGCAATTCTATAATCCATATGTTCGATCTCCTATACCTGTCCCAGAGGTTTCTGATCCTCTCCTCACTTTCCTTACTTTTCGTTTCCTCTTTCTGCACTGGTTGACTGTTTGTTCCTTCCCTATGTTCCAGTTGGTTGATTTGATCTCTGGATTTTATTTCCTCACCACTTGTCTCAATGTGTTTTTGTTCTTTTCAGTATGAGTGGCTTTCAATCCTTTCTCGTCTTGTTCCAAATCTTTTGATAATTCCGTAAGCCACCTTATAACAATATCTCTGAACTGAGCCTCTGAAAGGTTTCTTATTTGTTCATCTGTCAGATTCTTCATCTGCTGCCGGGTGAGCTGTGTCACTGGGATTTCTATAGTTGTCTGCCTCATTTTGACAGATTTGTGTTTTGTTTTGCTTCTTGGGCCAGCTATAGGGGGCAGAGTCCATGTACTCATCACAACCCGGCGACCAGCGGTGATCCGCTATTTTTTTCGCTGCACTGTGGCACTTTGTCGTCACTACCTGGTGACCGGTGGCAATCCACAACATTTTTGTGGCTCTCTGGCGCTTTGTGTGGGGGCGGGGGTTCAAGATGGATTCCTGCCATTATTCTCCGCTGGGAGACCGGGATCCGTCCTCCTGCCCTATGGGCCTCACCGTCCGAGGCCATGGGGAGGCTGCCTTTCCCAGCGTTGGGGGCGCGAGCTGCCGGGGCTTGACTGCAGTCAGGATTGCTCTCCCTGCCGCTATCCCCGCTGCTACCGCAAACAGCACCGCCTGATTTCTGCTCTTCCTACCTGTCCGACAAGCACTGTTGGTTTATAACTTCATACGTTGGGCTTCCGTGTAGTTTTATTTTCCGGAATTTCTAGTTATCTTTTGTTTTGAGGTAGTTGTATTCCTTTCTAGTTGTAGAGGGAGACCGAGCATGTCAGTCTAAGCCTCCATGTTGGCCAGAAGTCCAACAATGTTATTTTTTAATCACTGTATTTTAGGTTTCTTTGAAAGCAACAGACATCTACTCTAACTAAAAGGACAAGTAATTTATTTTAAAAAATTTTAAGGAATTAGATCTGTATGTAGGAGATATGAAAGAATGCCACTGGTGTACTAAAGTATATTTTTTCCTTAAGAAAGAATTGAAGTGAAGGTTGAAGAGCTAGGTAAAGATCTTTGGAAAGGGCAGGCATCAGAGTAGTTCTGGGCATTGTGGTATCAGAAACCCATGGAGTCTCTTTAGGATTGTGTGTAAGCATGCATCCACTATGTCTTTTTTCATGCTTGTGTAAGTAGCATCTGAGATTCAAACTCCTAAGAAAGTGTCTAATTGCTTAGCTTGAGTCATGAGCCTTCCTCTTGGCCAGGGCATCTCGATTAACAAAGTGAAGGAATGGTCTCCAAATAAAATATAGTCCCTTTACCAGAAGCCAAGGGGATGGATTTGTAAAACAAAAAATTCGGTGTTTGTTAAAATTTTTCACATGTCAGTATGTGACAGACATTGTTATGGCAGCACAGATAGATTTATGCTTTAAGTAAGGTGCAGTGTTTTCTGAGTATGGGTGAAGTTATCTAGATGTCAAAACCTTTCTGAATGAGGTAAGTTATCCTGGAAATTCCTCTCATCTGATTAGACTAGCTGATTGTAAACTATAGGGTTTTTAGTTGGCCCTTGTTTCTCCTGCTTTACTGGCCTGTAAGTCTCTATAACATGGCCCATCTGCTTTAAACAGCATTAAAAGTTAACCCCTGTCCTGAAAACTACATTCTGATTTGGAGCCAACCTCTTGAAATAAAACAGGTTTGCATCTGGGTTCAGGGACTGTTGATTTTGCATTTTAGATACTGGTGCAGAGAGCTCAATTTGCAAACTTGTAGCTGCTGGCTATTTCCACAATAATAACTCCTATTTATTAACCCCCTGCCATGAATTACATACTTTATAGCTATGCCTTATAGCCACCCCAGGAGCTAGATGCTGCTGTCCTCTAGAGACAAAGAAGCTGAGGCTCAGCAAATGTTAGCCACTTCCCCAAGGTCACAGAAGTGCTGAGCTGGGATTTAAAATCAGCCCCATTTGCCTGTAAACCCTTGGCTCTTTCTATGCAACCATTCATGGAAACATATACTTAGCAGTTCTGCTCAAGCCCCTTCTCCGTCTTCCTCTTAGTGTTTGGGAACGTATCTGCCTCCAAAATCATATCAGAAATGCCTCAGAAAGTACAGGTTGTTTTTTAATTATCACTGTGTATCACACAGCAATCATCATGGTGCTTTACATGAAGTAGCTGTTCTTTGTTTCTGTCATATTCTTTCTCTCTCCACTTTACAAACACATGCGTGTACACACTCAGATTGTTGAGGGGAAGTGAACTGTTTTAGATGATATAGATAGCTTAGCGTCTTTCTACTTTCTGATGAGCCAGTTTCTAAAGTTAATTACTCAGCCATTTCTTCCTGCAGCAGCTATCTAAATAAAACAATTGGAAAGCTAAACAAAGCATAGGGAACCACACTGAAAAATCTCTGAAGCTACTACAAATGTTTCCTCAACAATTGATCCACTTTGCTCAGGGGGAGAACAAATGAGGCTAAAATTTTTTGAAAGGCAAATACTTTTAACTACAGAAAGCGGGTTTCAAGAAGTCAGTGAAAATTCTAATCTAAAAATGCATTGAGTGACCTTGAGCAGGAAGGTAAGTGCTTGTAAAAGCCAAAACTTAAGAAAACGCTGAAATACTCATGATGTCACTGGATCAGGTACAGAGTTGGGAAGAGGAAAGGAAGGCACTACACTGGGGAAGCTGATGAGACGGGAGGCGAAGGGGATCCTTGGAGCAGATGTGTCCAGAGGGGGGGAAATGCCCTTAAATGTGCTTAGATTGCAATTTATGATACAATGCAAACTTTCACCTCTCATTAAGAAGGAATCCCTGAAATAATTTGTTTTCAAAGGTTACACAGGGAAATGCAAGAATTGAAGAGAGTTTTTTGGATGACTAAGATCCAAAATTTCCAATAATAAGAACATGGGATTTGGATTTGTGGAATAGACAAAGGTACAGTAGGAGACTGAATTACCCAGATTTTCTCCACTCTTTATTTGAATTTGTCTATAAAGATAGACCATTAATAAATCCTGTAGAAAAAAAAAGCCTATTTCATAACTTTATGAATAGCCCTTGTTTATCTAATTTTGAGCTCATGTAGGTACTTAAATATATAAAATACTTTTTAAAATCTTACATTTAAATGTCTAGTTTTCCTGATTTATTAGAATGAGCATACTTTATCTTGATTTCTGAAGATGGCTATCAAACTTTCTTATGTGTAAAAACTAGCTGGGAAGTTTTTTAAATTGCCAATTCCCAGGCCTCCCCTCCGCACCCCACCCTCACCCCTTTCCAAGAGTATAAATCACTTGGGTTTTGGTTTTCTCCTGGACTCTGCACTTTGAAAATAATTCTTGGTTATTCATATGTAGGATCTTAAAACTTTTTTAAAAAACATTCATTTATGCATATGATTTCACTCATATGTGGGATCTAATGAACAAACTTAACTAACAAGCAAAATAGAGACAGACTCATGGATAGAGAGCGGGATAACAGCTCTGGGGGAGCAGGTTGGGGGTGGAGGCATCGAACAAAAAAGAAAAAGGACTCATGGACAGGGACAACAGTGTGGTGATTGTGGGGGGAGAGGGGTGATGGAGGTGGGAAAAAGTATAAGGGGATAAATGGTAATGGAAAAAATACAATTAAAAAATAAAAATATTGGTTTATGTAATAATGCCAATAATGTGATTAATGAAACATCCAGATACTAACTATCTTTGTAACAAATTGATGTTTTAAAATTCACTTTTAGTCTATATAATTTTCATTGTTGGATGGCCTATAGTAGAATAAAGCAGAGAATGTTCTAGTACCACATGGTTATAACTACCAGGGAGGAGTGTATGAATCTTAAAACATAATGTTCGTGCTTAAATGGGTGTGAAGAATTAATCCGAGTTGGGATGGTCAGAGGCCTGTAGCCCACCTCATCTGAAAGGGAGAGAGGGAGGACTCCAGCTGTATCCCTTTCAATCTCTTTCACATCCTCACTTCACATAGACACAGTTAAGTGATTCTCAAGAGTGTTGATTGAAATATTTTTATTGGTAAACAGTGCTTCCTTTACTTAAAAATAAGTGAATATAGTTATAAGTAGGACATTTTTGTCTATATGAAAGTAGTTACACATTTATAGGCAATGGCTGAGAAATAGAAGCATCAAATGGACAAAATGAAGACATACTTAGAAATGAGATTTAAGGTTTATAAGATAAAGAGTGTGAGTAGGAGGGTTTCTTTTACTAAGAAAAATTATCAAACCTTGTAGGAATCAATTCAAGTCACAGGACAATTTTCATATTTTGGAATAGAAGAAAGCACTGTAGATTCTTATGATCTTTATTATCCTTATAATGGGTTGATCCACTTGGTAAAAATCTTTTTGTGTCTTCTTCAAAAGGATTTTCTAACTCATGGTAATATGCCTTAGTGGTAACATGGATTTCCTAAATAAAGTCAATGTAAACATAAGTCACTATAAATCTATAATTTTCTAAGTTTTTAACAAAGTAAAACAACAATACTTCATACTAGTATACTTTCTAATGTACTGTAAATAACTTTTGATTAGGTAAAACAGATTCAGATTTAGTTTTGGTAGATGAAACTAATGATACATATAATTAGAAACTTATAGAGCCATTGGTTCAGCATGGATCAGACTGTTTTAAACTAAAAAATTGATCCACTCTTTTAAATTAAAACTAACTCAAACAAGTTCTAATCAGTCTACAAAATCACACTTTTAACCTGCTCAGTTATTTAACTGCCTTGCCTCTTCCAACTTTTTCATCCAATCAACCTTACCCCAAATCTTGCCATCATCAGAAGTTTCATCACCTCTGGAGTTTCCATTTCAAGCAAATCATTCTCGGACCACCACTACCTGTTCTTTCAGTTACTTGCTGTGGCTTCCTAACTGTAACAGGTTTGTCTTATTGATGCATCTGCTTCATAACTGCATGATCTTTACACTATCTGTCCCCTGCTTTCTGTTTTTCTTCTCAGTCAACTTTGATTCCACTCATAATCTCTCACTTCCTTCAGAAATAGCCTCAGCTCTCTTCTCCTTACTCCCTTAATACAAGATGTAAGTAGGTTTACCATTGTTCATATGGAAAATAATACAATAATTAATAAATAATATACAAGAATAAACTGTGTTTCACATACTCAGAACTGTAAACCTTCTTTTGCCCCACTCTGTATGTATTTGTTTAGCAAAATCCCAATGTTAGTTAAACTAAACGGTTTTTCTTCCATGCCTGTACCAAAGGAGCAGAATATTTGGGGTGGCAAGAATCACAGTATAGCTAGCTGACTTGAAATCTGTGACTAGAAGCTTCAAATGGTTGCTATCTGGCAAACCTGTTACATGATTTCACTGAGTACAGCAAGTTTAATGAATGGGCTTCTCCCCATAGGGACAAAGCAGGAAACAGCTTCTGCTTTCCAATCTAGTGAATAGTCCTCAGGAATATTCCTTGCTTTCTGACCACTTTCAGCTATAAACAGATTTTTTTCTCAGGGAAAAAAAAATTGTCCATTCTAAATTACTCCTTGAGCTTTTCACTCAGTTCCAATTTTCTTCTCTTTCCCAGCTCAGGACTGACCCACTGTTTGAGGATCTTCAGTGGGAAAAAGAGCATAGCCTATATTTTCAATGTTTCTTCACCTTGTTCTTCCATTTCTCTCTTCCCCTCTCTCAACTCTTTATGTTTCTTCTGGCTCCTGCGGGTCAAGATCAGGAAAGAGGATGGAATTGGAAATGGGGAAAGACCTTTCCACTTAACTAAGAAGAAGGGAAGTTCTCTCTTGTCTGTCAGTGAACCACTACTGTCAGGCCAGGTATTCAATGCTGGCTCTTCCATTGTCTTTACTGACCCCCTAACAGGGTCTTTAGTGACCTCCTTCCCAGCAGAGGGAGTCTTTGCTCTATTAGAGTGAAAAAACTCTGGTGACCCACCTCAGTTTCTGCACTCCATCAACACCATGACAATAGCCTTTTAAACTTCATCTACCCTCAGCCTTAAAGGCAAAGGTTTCTTGAGCAAACATGCTATAGAATATTCATATCTGACTCCCCTCTGTAGTGATCACTTGATTCCTACAATCAACAGTACACATCATGGTCTGCTGGAATAGCACATTTCAGGGTGATTCTACTACTGAGCTCCTTTCCTGCCCTCTCATCATGAGCAGGTGAAAGCAGGAAGCAAACACCTGTACTCTACATTTTTTTTCTTGAGGTTTCCTTGGGGCCTGACCAATCTTTTATTGTCTATGTAGAAGGCAGTAAAATCAGTCATTCAAAACTCCATCTTTTGTCTAAATTCCCTTCCAAACAATCCTCCTCCATGAATTCTTAAACCTTGGTTATGTAGGCTATAAAACTTGGTGATTACTAGATCCGTCATACAAATGTCTAGCAGATCCTTCAGTTTCTCTCAGCTTTTGGGCTCTAACAAATTCTGAAATAATAGGAGATATCCCATTCAAAATCCTTTTACATCTGTCATTTATTTCCTTTAGTCCTTGAGATGACTATTTTATGTCCTTTCCTTTCACTTCATATATTGCACTCATTTTCTTCCATTCCCCCTTAGCTGTTGACTTTGTGTCATACTTTGTTGAAAGAATAAATATGTATCATAAGAAAACTAAACAGGCAAATTCGACCATGTTCTCTACTTTCCTTTTGGCTTCCAGGAAGAGGTGTCCCGTTTCAACTAGAATTTATTGTGGTGAAATTTCTGAGGTTATCTAACTGAAAGGAAAGAGCTTTTGCAAAATTTGTCTTGGAAGACAAGAATCAGAGTGAAAATAAAGGATAGGATAACTGGGCTTGAAACCTAGCCACCAAAATTTAGAGCACACAATTTAAACACAGATTTTTAAAAATATTCTTCTATTGTAATAGGATGAAATTATAAAAAGCTTTATTGTATTTTTTATTTTCATAAACATTAACATAAGCATATGTTTATTGATGTCAAAAATAGATAAGGGCCCTGACTGGTGTGGCTCAGTTGGTTGGGTGTCATCCCTCAAAGCAAAAGATCACTGGTTCCATTCCCAATCAGGGCATATGCCTGGGTTGCGGGTTTGGTCCCCAATCAGGGCACATGCCAGAGGCAACTGATTGATGTTTCTCACCCTCTCTTTTTCTCTCTCTTCCCCTCTCTCTATAAATAAATTTTAAAAATATTTTTTAAAAAGTCATAAGGAACTTAATCTGTTCTTATGCTTTGAAAACAAGTGACAGTAGTCCCCAACTCAAGTAGTTGGAACAAAAAGAAAATTTTATTATCTCACATATAATACATGTTGAGATAAGGTTGTTTAATTGAGAACTCAATGATATCATTAAGGACTCAGGTTTTTTTTTTCCATGCCTGGCATTCTGTGGATGTTGGTTTTTTCTTAGCTTCCTCTTGGTGGTGAAATAGTTATCAGTCTAGGCATCAAATTCAGATATATTAATTTTGAAAGAAAGTAGAAGAAAAATGTCTCCTAAGAATCCTCCCTTCATATCTCATTGGACAGAACAGAGCCACAGACTTCCTCTAATCCAATCACTGGTTGAGGTGTAGGAGCACCATGATTCATTAGATTGATCAAGATTTAACTCTTAGTTAGAGATGGGATCATGTTCCCTGAGGAATAGAAATCTGAATTCTGTTTGCAAGGAAAGAGGGATGGATGGAACTACTGAAGGTTTATAATGAATGTAAACAACAGTGTCGAATTCCCTCATACACTCCCCATTCATGCACATTATTCAGCAAATTCATTCTTTGAGCAGATATTTATTGAACATATACAATCTGCCAGTCACTGTTCTAGGTAACGGGGACACAGTAGGAAACTTCTTCAATATTTACTTCTTCTGGTGTTTACTCCATATGTCTAAATGATATGCTTATAGTGCAGTTGATATATCAAATTTTGACATATTCTATTGACTTCCTGCCATGATTTATGAGGATTTAGCTATTTTATATCAGTACCATTTCTTCTACCTCTCTCTCCTGTTTATATAGCCCCTCAGTGAATCTTCAAGTGGGATTTTTTAACCTCTCTTATTTCGTAAGCCATAGGCAATTTCTGTCCTGCTACCCCACCCCCCCCCAGCATTTAGCATTTATTGAATTCCAAATGACAATTTGGCAACAGAACTGTGAAATCTTTCTTATGTCTTTTCCTTTCTTGGGGAGTTTTCCAATGCCATTTATAGTCACTTTTAATTTTTACCCTTTGATACCTTGGAAGTGGTACTTCTTTTCTTTCACATTGCTTCTCCCTCAGTCAAGGACTTCCAGTGAGTGAAAGACTTAATATTCCATTTCTTTGGAGATACAGTCACTCAAGGCAGACAGCAGAAACCTGAGGAAAGGCTCTCACTTTATAGACAGTATTTGTTGGCCCTCAGATTCATAGGATAAAGTCATTAGTCCTTCTTCTACCTATCTTTATCCTTTTTTTTTAACCTCTCAACCTCTATCAGCTGTACCTTTCTTTTAACATTGTCAATATTAAGAGTATTGACATTTTATACCTTTTCCCTTGATTTACCCTTGTTGATTCAAAAGGAGAAAATCAATTAAATAATACCATGATTCTGTAAACATTTTCTACAGCAGAGTCAAATAGTATGCCCAGGTTATATATATATATTTGTTCTGTATGAGTCAGTATCACTCCAAAGAAATTACTCCTGTCATAATTTTGATTGGATTTTCTCCCTCCTTTTAAAAAATAAGTTACCAATTCTTTTTATTACATTACCAAGTTATTCCAAGCATTTAATCACACTGTATAATTAAGAGCTTCCCCAAAACTGATTTCATGAATGGGTACCAGGTCAGCCAGTAGGACCCAAGACTCATAGGCACATGCAGGCAAGTTGCCTTCCTGGGGTTTGCAGCATGTACATGACCATTTTTTATTTGCACCATGATGAGAGAAAAGTTGAGAGGTAATATAAACCTTTCAACTTTGTCCCTTCTTTTTCCACTGGCATATCCCAGAATCTGAAGTTTGCTCTATTCCTGTAGCAAAGGTATCATCTCAGTACTTCCCCTTCTCTGCTCCCCTGGATTCAATTTACCTTTTTCCTGGATCCCAAGTTTTCATGTTTCTGGGTCTACTCTCTCATTTCCTAGAACTATCTTCCAATTACTTTCTAGAATGTATACTGGTAGGTAAGAATTCTGAGTCTTCCAGTTCTCTTAATATCTTTATTCTGCCTTCACACAGGATTGATAGTTGGGCTGGATATAGGCCTCTCAAAACTTTGATCGTATTGTTTAGTTTTTATGCATTTAGTTGTTGATGAATAATTGGGGGCTTTTTTTTTTCTTTTTGTACATGACCTGAAAGTTTTTAGGATCTTCTGTTTCTCTTGAGCTGTTGAGATTTCATGATGGTGCATTTGTGGGGCCATTTCCATTCATTCAGCTGGGTGCTCAAGAGACCGATTCATTCAGGATACATATCCATATTCTTCTTTAGCTCTAGAAAATTAACTTCTTCTGTTTCTTCAAAATCTTCCCTTCCATTTTTAATTTTTATTCTATCTTTCTAGAACTTATATCCTTGATAAATCCTTATTGTCATTTTTCTTTACTCTCATATTTTTCTGTCTCTTAAAGCTCCTTGTTCTATATGCTTAGAGGTTTCCCCAATTTACTTTCCAAATGTGGCTAAAGCAAAGCCCTCCTCATTCAGAAATTTAGGGCTGTCCAAGGGTAATAGCTGGTACCTTATCTGTTTGGCATAAAACAAAACCTTCTAGTTGGCAAACCTCATTCACATACAGAGTTCTACTCAGCCCTATTATTGCCTTATTCTTAGAGAACAGATACTAAAGGACTGTCAGGCATTTGTGGAAGGCTCATGACATGAAATGTAAATAAGCTAGCTAAAGTTCATCTGAATATTTGGCTGAAATGGGAAAAGATAATTCCAAAATTGAAAGAGAACAAAAATAGAAACTAGAAAAAAATGATCAATTTCTTTCTCAAAGAAATATCCTTTTATTTAGTTCTGCCTGGAAAAAGGTAATAGGATAGCAGTTTGTTGCACAAATTTTCATGTAATCCCCTGGTTTTGCCCCATTTTTCACTTTTGAATCTATAACCCTCTTTGGCATTCTGCCTGGCTCCCTCTTTGGCTGAAATGCCCTCTGAAACTGTAGCTTTCTCTGTTTGTTTCCATTGGCTTTTGTTTCTTCAGAATGTTTTGAAAACTCTCATCCACTGGCATGTCCCCATGTCCACTTTCTGTGTTATTAAGAAAAAGAAACATATACTTTTTTGCCTTTCTGTTTTTTTAATCTATGTGAGAAGGCAATAAATAAATATGCTGAACTTGAACAGTGAAACAAATTCTGATTTTTAATTAAAAATTTTTCCCATTAAATTTACCAGTTGATAGTGCATATACTCCACAAAATACACTGCCTAGTTATCAAGAAATATTAACTATCACCTAATAACCAGTGTTGGTGAGGATGTGGAGAAAGGGGAACCCTAGTGCACTGTTGGTGGGAATGCAGTCTGGAGCCGCCACTATGGAGAACAATATGGAGTATCCTTAAAAAATTAAAAATGGAACTCCTTTTTGATCCAGTGATTCTATTTCTGGGAATATACCCCAAAGATCCTGAAACACCAATACAAAAATAATATATCTACTCCTATGTTTATAGCAGCGCTATTTGCAATAACCAAGATTTGAAAATAGCCTAAGTGCCCATCAGTGGATGAGTGAATAAAAAAAGCTGTGGCATATTTACATAATGGAATACTAAGCTGTAGTAAAAAAGAAGAAACTCTTACATTTTGCAACAGCAGGAAGGGACCTGGAGAAAATTATACTGAGTGAATTAAGCCAGTCAGTGAAAGAAAACTACCACATGATCTCTTGTGTGTGGGATCTAATGAACATAAACTAATGAACAAAATAGTAGTAGAAGCTTAGATAATAAAACAGATTGACAGCTGCTGGAAAGGAGGTGGGGGAGTAGGGGACTGGATGAAAGACGGGGAAGGGATTAACCGAAGAAATTTATGCACCATTCATGGACACAGACAACATTATGGAGATTGGCTTAGGGAGGGGAGAGGGTGGGGTTGGGTAAGGGTGAGGAAAGGGAGAAAAACTGAGGACAACTGTAACAGCATAAACAATAAAAATAAAATTTAAAAAATTAAAGTATTATAATAACAATCCCATACTGTTAATAATCTCCATCTGTGAACTGCATCCTGAGTTATGAAGTTGGTGTAGAGCTCATTTTATGCTGCTTATTCTGGTCAATGTTGCTAGTTACTACCCCAACCAATATAAAGCATGCCAACTCACCATAAGATGAGTCTGGGTGATGAGAGACTGCATTCAGCATGCATGTTACTCCTAGGAAAATAATAGGGAAGAAGGTTCATAAAAGGACACTGTTGAAGAAATAAATATTCTTATACTGGGATGGCCTTGCAGATTTCTAACAACAGACTATGAGAAGACTACTACAGTGACCCTTAATATTTTTGTTTGTGAACTTCCTAAAAAAATTAAAAAATTTTTTCCTTAGGATCCCTTTTATGTTTTAAGTACTGAAATTTTTTGTCAAAGACTAAATAACCAAAAAAGAATATTAGCATTGATATGTAAAATTAAACTATGATAACACTTTAAAAAATTTATCTAATGGAATCTAAGTATCAGATGAATTATATCTATCATCATCCAGTAAAAAAATAAATGAGCAAGCTATCTTTAATAGTATATTTTCCCCTCTGAATCTTATCCTAATGTAATATATATTTAGGTTGAAAAGTAATTAATTGACTTTATTGGTTCATTCTATGTAAAAAAAATATGAAAGTAAACTGAAATTGAAATATCAATATACAGGGTGGGGCAAAAGGAGGTTTACAGTTATATGTGAAACACAGAGTTTATTCTTCTGTTATTATTTATTAGTTATTATATTATTTTTCATATGAACAACTATAAACCTCCTTTTGCCCCACCCCGTATTTCCTGTAACTGCAAGGCTGTAAGGGTTAAATTATTTTTTGTTGATTTATCATTATAATAATTAGTAGCAGCCAGTTACTTAAAACATTATAAATATATTATAAATTTTGAAAAGTATTAAATATAACGTGAAAATCTATTGAAAATTAATATTTTAATGAACTGGATATAGACCTTTTTTCTTGATTAAGTTACATTACCATGAATAAGTATTTTTTTATTTCCAGAATTAGAAAGGGCTCAGCATCTTTTCTATTCTAGTGTTTTTTGATTTTTGTTTTTTAACTAGGTGTAATCCATGAGGGTTTACATATTAAGAAGATGAGAATACACAGAATTTTGATATAGTAATGTCACTCATTTTTTTGGAACTCTTTTTGGACTATTTATCAAAAATTGCATCATATATTTTGAAAAACTGTTCTTAATGATCTATAATCTAACAACACAATTTTGGAAACCACATTATATGCATGCAGATTTGTTACTCAGTCATTACAGTCATTCACTTTCCCAAACGTATACCAGTGTTTTGAATTCATTTAGTGTCTTAGGGTTTTTCACCCTGAAGAAGTGCACTCTATTAAGATGCAGCGAAGTGGGAAAAGGATGGCTTGACTGTAATGTGCTCCTAGTAAAATCAGTTTTAGGAAAGAAGATGTGTGAGGGATGAGGCTCTAATGATTCCCTTCAAACCATTCTCTCCCTTGGAAAGCCATTGCCAGCTCCCAGAGACAGCAGCTCCCCAGAACACCACTGAATTCTAGGATTTCAGTTCCTTTAGAGCCTTTAATTTTAAGAACCATTGATGTTTCCTTTCTCCTAAAAAGGAAACAAGAGTTTCAAAAAACTTTATTAAGGGGTCTCAGAGTTATTGGGGGAAAAAATAAATCAATGTGAATTGCAGAGGAGAGAAAGATCTGTGGTTAGGAAACCCAATAGACAATGAGGAGATTGCACAAGTGAACCAAATAAAATCTCATGTTCCAATCTGATTAAAAATGGAAATTCAGAGTTTTAATCTATGAGAGGGATCCTAAATATATATATTAATGGATATTGTCTTTTTGTGACAGAGCAGCAGGCTGATGTATTATCTGAAGATCTTAAAATCAAAATAAATTGTCTTTGAGTTATAATGGTTTGGGAAAGATTCTGAATAAAGATGATTGCTTTGGGACAGTGGCTTTCAATATTTTGAAGCACAGCTCAAAGTAAAAATACCATTTACATCTATATAACCAAAATGGGAGTTCTGTAAAAAAAATTATACTCATCCTTACAATGTGAGATGGTATCTGTTATTTTGTCTTCTCTCATCTATTAAAAATAATGCTGGTTAAGAATCACCAAATTGATTTCACAACCCACTTATGAGTAATGATCTACTGTCTGAAAAAACATTGCTCTAAGGCCCTCTGAGAAGCAACCTAATATCTTTTCATTAAATATTTATTTTGAAACAATCTCTTAAAGAAAAGCACACTTATATTTAACTCATCTCAGCTTAGGAGAAGGACAAAATCAAGATTCCTTTGGTGGCAGCCCATCCCAGTTGTAGGCATAGTGCCTAGGATGAAATAGCCTTTGGAATGCTACAGAATGACAATAAAAAAAAATAAAAATATAAAAAAAGCATAATAGAGAATCAAAATCCTCACATGCCAACCCTTTAATTGATATAAACCTTCTGTTCTGGGATGATAGAAAGGAGGGGTATAGGGGTGGAGGAGGCAGGAAGGTTGGGAAGGAGCAAGATTTAAGAGAATGGATGACGTAAGTGGAAAGTTACTGGATCTTCTTCACACAAATGATCTTCCCAATAGAGTGCTAGATTATCTATGTGTTCCACACATCTTGTAATTGATAGCTGTCCTCATTTGCCCTCTCTCTCTAAAAAAGAGAAATATGCGGAATTAAACAAAGGCATCAACTTCCTAAGAATGTGCTATTGAGTTGGCTGGAGCCTATAAGGGTGATTAGAGAGCAAACACATCATTAATGCGCAATTTAAGTGGCTCAAATAAAGGAACACAACAGAAGAAGGATGTGGGAAGACCACTGAAGACAAGAAATGGATTTCTAAATGGAATTACCTGAGGGAGCTTATAGACCACCAGAAAACAAAGCCGAATCCAAAACAATTAGATCAGAGTCTCTGAGAATAGGACCCAGGCATCTGAATTGTTCAAAGATAATGTGTAGCCAAAGTTGAGAACCACTGCTCTACTCCCTTCCTACTCACAGTTTGGTCTGTGGACCAGCAGCAATAGTATCCCCTAGGAACTTCTTAGACATACAGAACCTTGAGCCCTTCCCTGGACTTACTGAATCAGAATCTGCAGAAGATGTAACAAGATTCTCAGATAATTATTGTGCATATTAAATTTTGAGAATCACTGATTTAAAAAGACATACTCTATAATGACTCCTGTCTACTGCTTCCTCAATATTTAACTTTTTTTTTTTTAATGTTGATCTATATCACAGTACTTGGAATTAGTCAAGTGGCAGCACCTGCCTTGTTTTTACTGCCTCTGGCTTTTCTAATTAGTTGGTACCCTAATGTCTAAAACCTGTAGGGTCAATTGCTGTCTTGATCCTAATTACGAGTAGCTTTGACCCTCCCCAAGTGGAACCTGAATGTTGCTAGGATCCTACATAGAATTCAGTGACCTTTGCTGACAACCATAGGCTGGACAAATTTTAGCATGCTAATTTATTTATTCTTTATATTCAGCATCCAATTTTGGCATGCTAATGTATTTATTTATTCTTTAGATTAAACATCAATGTTAACATTAATACCTTGCTCCTGCCTTCTCCCTCACATGGTTTTGTCTTTTGGTTTCTATTGGTAATTCTAATTAGAATCCTACTTGGAATTCAGGAGTGGCTGTGGGGGCAGTTGGCCTTCCATGCTTACACCTTTTCTACTTCAAAAAGGTGGCTGGAGTTCTGAATCCATACATAGAACTGAATAATGATGTTACCCATTAGGTTCTGCTGGTACTGGCTTTTCTACATATCTGAGTTTCCTATGCCTTTTTTATTTTGCTTGTCTACCAGGCTACTAGAATGGATTGATAGCCATTAAAATAGCTTGAAGAGTAGAACTCCTCCTACATTCTACTACAAATGACTTCTGTGGCAGAAACCCTTCAGTCCTGTCCCTGGAAATGGATTTCATCAAGTCCCTGCTCTAGTCTTTCTTTATAACTATATTTGATTTATATGACCCATAAAACATATCTCATGACCCTATGAACATTATTCATATGGTCATGTATAGTCATCTCAGGTTCATATGACTTATAAAGACATCTCAGAGGCTTCTCTGTAGTATAGGGACGAAAACAAAAATAAAAGTGCAAATATAACCTTTAATAAACTAGAAAAAAATCTTTTGCACTGTGTTTTTGATAAACCTCAAGTTATTTTTAGATATATTGTTGGGTTGTCCTTGTGTAGACATATTCTGAGATCCTGGGGAAAACTTCTCTCCAAGCATTGGAACTGGAAAACTTAAAAGATCTACTATGACTTACTCCTGTATCCCAGACTAAATTTAGGGACATGTGCAACTCTGGCTCATCGAAGAAGAATCAAAGATATAAAATCCCTCCAAAAAAAGAACATAAAGGTTCATATGGCAAGATATGTACGTAGTTGGTTTAGAATCAGGAGCTTTGAAAATGAACAGCTGTAACTCATTTGGGTAGTCGTGCAAAACAGAAAGTTGGCAGACCAGATAGTCTTTTCAGACATTAAACAAAATGCTTGGGGCCAAATCGTGAGATTAAGAAATCAATGTTTTCTTTTTCCTCTTCCAACCTGTTCTCGGAGTGTGGAAAGTTATATGATTTTTCTTCTCTGACTCTTTGGTTGTGGCTGTTGGGAACTGCCTGTGTCTTCAGCCACTGGAGGTCAATTCAATTTAATTCAATCCAGTCCAATCCAATCCAATGCAATCCAATCTAATCTAATCTAATCTAATACAATTTAACTTCATCTCCCTTTCTTTGGGTGACACATATAAATATAAAGAATTTAAGTGCCTTGGGAGCTGATATACCAGGTTGTCTACAGTTCAGCTCAAAATATCTTGACTCTGGTGCAATATCTTTACTTTGCTTCTACTGAGGACCTTGAAATCTGGTTTCTAGACACTTTTCTGCATCCTGGATTCTGCTTCCTCTGTAATTTCCAGATTCTATACATTGTTGATTGTTCTAATCCATTTGGTCATAACCTGCTGCTTTTGCTCCAATACACCTACATCTCAACTATCTCTCAACTCTCATCCTAACTCTTTCTCCTGGTACCTGTCTGTACCTTTGTCCTTCGCTTCAACCTTTAGGCTTCATTTTCTCTTCCCACAGCTTGGCCTGGTAGAATTGCTTCCTTTGAAAGGGTTTCCTTTCAAGTACATATGCAGAGATATGCATGAGCATCTGGTGTCAGCCTTTTGTTTAACTTCAGCCCCTAGTGAAATATGGAGACAGGTACCCAGAGCAAAAGAGAAAAAGGAAAGATTAATGAGAACAAACATCAGAGAAATGCCTTCATGCCTAGAAAATGTTAAGAACCTGCTTTGACCACATTTGAATAGTTGTGTGTCTGGATTCCAGTCTCTTTTTCTCTGGTCTCCATGGGGTAAACCAGATTTCTCAAAGGCCAAGCAGCAGGAAGTAGGGGATAGTAGTGAAAGGTAGCTGCTGGCTCCTGGTTCTCATTAGCAAAGGGGTGAGGCCAAAGTTCCCGCAAGCATACACCTAGTATGGTCTTGCTTTTTGTTAAAATATGGGAGAACTACTCTACCAATTGGTAAACAGCCATTGCCTCACACTCCCACCCACCCCTCTGCTTTGCCCTCGTGACCTGATTGCCTTCACAGGTTCCTTTCATACTTCCAGCAACTAAAAGTTTATAATGTTAAACTTACAAATTAAGCAGACTGAATCCCTGCTTAAATATTGTGGAAATCATTCCTGGATGGTCACACTTAACTCTGGTAGGAACTGCATACTTAGAGCCTCTTTAGGAACAGACAGGAAAGATGATCTTAGCAAGCACTCTGCTTATAATTTGCTTCCTGATTTCAATTCCTCAGGGGCTGCCCACATTTATCCTACTTCCTTTGCTTTACCCATTCTGCTCACCAATTTTGTATTTGACTGTCTATCTGGTGATCTAATCTTTCTGTCCCTCTGTCCTCTATCCATGGAGGAACTGATTGTTTCCAAATCTGATGAGCAGATTCTTCCCAGATAGTCACTGTACACCCCCAAGCAGCCATGTCATCTGTCAATTTCTGTGCCGCAACCACCAGAAGCAATAAGGTACCAGTGAAGCCCAGAGCTTCTTGCTGTTGTTCTACCTAACAGTATGATGGTGGAAGAGAGAGAGAACTTTGGAATCAGACAGATCTGGATTTGAAATCCAACTTCTCTTCACTACCCAAGTTACTTGAGTAAATGACTGAACTTTTATGAAACCTTTTTTTATCTGCAAAATAAAGATACACATTACTCCTCATTCATCAGAATGAGGAGTAAATGAAATGTTGCTTTTGTAGTGATCCACTTATTTTTTTGGTCTGCCCAGCATCTCTTCAGGGAACACCCTTTCCTACTCTTATTCTACATAGTCTGACAATAGGAGGGGTCACATGACCCAGGAGCCAAGGTACTCTATTCCCCTTGGCCATAGCGGTTGGGTTGGTTCTGATATGGGTATACGACCTAAGTCTAACTAACTAAAATCTTCCCTTAGAATTTGCTGAAATAATCTTTGGGAGTACATTTTAAATAGTCAGAAGGAGAAAAAGAATTATTATTTTTTTGTGATTTATATCCCATGTGTTATGTGGATTTTGAAAATAATGGTATTCTGCCACTTGCAGTCTAAAGAGGTTTGCTATACATATATAACCCCAACTCGACACACACATTTTATATCAACATATGATTTAGAGCAATAAATTAATTCTGATTGACGCTAGCTATATTAGTTCATCTTTAAATTATCTTAAGAAAAAAGAGAATATTTTGTTCACATGACCAGGAGGGACTAGGATGAGGTGCTGAAGTGATGAACTGGTCCTTAGAGAGACCAGAGACTCTGAGAATGTCATCTCAGCTTCCCTAATGTCCATTGGCTTTATGATCCCTGATGCAATTGAGGGATTAAATTGGGATGGAAATATTACTAGAGACAACTTTAGTTGCTCATAAATTCAGTTTGGTAACTCCAGAGAGAAGAGAAACTATTTTTTCCTCTCAGTGTCTATGAAGGCAAATTCACAAAAGCATAAGTTCCTAAAACTCAGGTTGGTCTGGCTCAAGTTACTTGACCATTACTGAGCCAATCTCTAAAGATACTTACCAAAACAGTAAGTAACTGCACTTAATATTGTCATCATCACTGTCATTCTCATTTTATTAGTATTATTAATCACCACCACCATTATTATTTTACTCTTTCAGGAAGTGAAGTGTACACATAACAGTTTTTGACTGTCAGACTAATTTTCAGGGTATGGGGACATTTGCTAGTAAAGGAAGATGGACTTGGTAAAGGAAAGTGTTATTTAGCCCCCCCTTTTTTTTCATTTCTACTGCATTTATTACTAATATAAAATGTTAAAAAGAAAAATTCATTTTTAGTTCTTCCCTCTCATCCCTCCATCTTGCCCAAACAAATCCTGATGCAGTTCCTCAGGGCCAATTCAAAACTGAGCCTGTTCACTGTTGTTTTCACGGAAAACAACCAGTGCCAGGGATATAGGGTACAGAGGCTGGGTGAGGATGACAGTACTGTCCAGGTTCCACCCAAAGATAGGCCAGATGGAGATTCACAGAATTCAAACAAGAAGGCCTAGTGGCCTCACAATGGCACAGTCTAACTAAAATGGGCTGTGGAGGGGATAGGGTAGGCCTACCAGAGGCTTTAGAGGACATCTCAAGAGGCCAGGGAAGCAGTCTTGTGGAAAGTTGTACACCCTGTGTTGGGAGGTGGGGAATGTATAAAGGGCACCATGAGCCTCGCTCATTTCGGCAGAAATACTCTAGTGTTGGGAAGCCACAGGCATGCCATGGACACTGAGAAAGGCTATGAGGGGATGCACATTTCACAAAGCACAGTGATCACAGACCACAGCAGCGGAGGGTATGCTATTGATGGCGAAACTATAAAATCCAAAAGCAGGGAGAATAGCTTTTCAGGGAGTGACTCTGTACCAGTCATCCAATATTAACCGCAGGTCAGAAAACCTAGGGAGTTTCACAGAGCAGCTGCCACCGTTGGGGGTAGGAGGTATCACATAAAAAGGACTTAAAATAAGCAGCTAGAAGAAGGGAATGCTCCAGTGCTCAGGAATTGAGGGCAATACTGGGGGCTGGATGGACAATTGCACAAGAAACAGCACCAGATAAATTTCCTGCTCAGCAGTCAGCTGGTGAGGGAGAGAGAATCCAGGAGGCAGCTGAAGGCAGCAAAGATGAGATCCTGAAGACAAGGCTCTGGAGGCTGATCAGAAGAGTGCACACTATGCACCTGTGATGAAATACAACTCTGGATCCCAAATGCAAGAGCTGGTGGACAAAGGTGGGTGTCACTGGCTGGGAGTGGTGGGTAGAACAGCATCACAGTAGCTGTCACAGGGCCACAGGGAAATATGTGGCTGCTAGGTCACAGAGGGCTCCTTCCAGCTTGGGTGGGTAGGCAGTCTCACAGGAGGTCCATTGACGCCTGGGTGGTAGAAGGCACAGAGGTCCTCATATTGACAGTGGCCCTTTTTGGCAAAGTGTCAGCAAACAGGGTGGTCAGATTTGTCTTCCACAACCTAGGGTTCATCCTTGGGCGGACAGGTATCCTTGACAAGCGACCAGCTTTTGAGCCTTCTAGGATGTGTCTGTTCTTTGTGAAAGCTTTCCCTGGAGGGACTACTATGCCCTGGTCCAGAAAAAGGAGGTTCAGCATTGATCCCCCACCAATGATGACCATATGGGCCAGACCTGGGGCCTAAGCCTCCCCAGATTGGACCTCTGCCCGGGGAGGAGGTGGGAGAGTCAGCAGTGGTGGAATCATCAGCCCCCTTGATCCTGGAGGACCTCTGTGAAGAGCTGACTTGGGGTCTCCAGGCTTTCCATTGGCCATGAGGGGAGGGCCTAAAAGGCTCGGTGGTCCCGTAGGACTCCTATCATGTTTGTCTCTAGTCTCTTCTTGCTTTGGCATTTGGAGGTCCACTGGTGGCGGCTGCTGCTGATTCTGCTTCTTTTGTTTGAGCATCGTTGTTGCTGCAATGGCTACAGCAGGATTTGGAGGGCTGTGAGGAAGGGGCATGCTGGGATTGTGTTTTTTTATTTAGCCTTTTTGACAGTAAAAATTAATCTCCCATTTCTGGCAATAGCACATATTGGTGGTAATTTCTTTTTCTTTTTTTAAGTGTATTTTATTGATTATCTTACAGTAGTCCCAATTTTTCCCCTTTGCTCCCCTCTGTCCAGTATCCCCCTGCCCTCCAGCAATCCCAACTCCCTTAGTTCATGTCCGTGGGTCATGCATATGCATTCTTTGGCTTTACCCTTTCCTATATTATTCTTAACTTTCCCCTGACTATTTTGTACCAACAAATTATGCTTCTTAATCCCTGCACAATTTCCCCATTTCTCCCTCTTCCCCCTCCCAGCTGATAACCCTCCATATGATCCCCATACCTATGATTCTGTTCCTATTCTGGTTTGTTTAGTTGAATTTTGTTTATTTTTTAGAATCAGTTGTCGATAGTTGTGAGTTGGTTGTCATTTTAATGTTCACAATTTTGATCTTCTTTTTCTTAAGTAAGTCCCTTTAAAAGTTCATATAATAATGGCTTGGTGATGATGAACTCCTTTAGCTTTACCTTGTCTGTGAAGCACTTTATCTACCCTTCCATTCTAATGATAGCTTTACTGGATAGAGTAATCTTGGTTGTAAGTCCTTGCTTTTCATCACCTTGAACACTTCTTGCCAGCCCCTTCTTACCTGCAAAGTTTCTTTTGAGAAGTGAGCTGATAGTCTTATAGGTACCCCTTTGTAGGTAACTCTCTGCTTTTCTCTAGCTGCTTTTAAGATTCTCTCTTTATCTTTAACCTTTGGCATTTTAATTATGATGTGTCTTAATGTGGTCCTTTTTGAGTCTAGCTTGTTTGGGACTCTCTGTGCTTCCTGGACTGATATGTCTATTTCCTTCACCAAATTTGGGAAGTTTTCCTTCATCATTTTCTCACATAAGCTTTCAATTTCTTGCTCTTCCTCTTCTGGCGCCCCTGTGTTTTGGATGTTGGCACGTTTAAAATTGTCCCAGAAGTTCCTAAGCCTCTCCTCATTTTTTTCAATTTTTGTTCTTCATTCTGTACTGGTTGACTGTTTTTTTCTTCCTTATGTTCCACATCATTGATTTGAATCCAGGTTTTCTTCCCTTCACCATTGGTTTTGTGTGGATTTTCCTTCGTTTCATTTAGCATAGACTTCATTTCTTCCCTTATGTGTTTGCCATAGTTAAGCATACCTCTCAAGCCTGTGAGCATCTTTATCACCAGTGTTTTGAGCTCTATGTCTGTTAGGTTGGCTATCTCCTTGTCTGTGAGGTTGGCTATCTCCTTGTCGCTTAGTTCTCCCACTGGAACCTTGATCTGTTCCCCCTTTTGGGCCACACTTCACTGTCTCATCTTGACAGGCTCCTGTGTTTGTTTGCCTCTGTGTTTAAGGTAGAGCGGTCACACCTGTTATGTTTAAGGGGCAGAGCATTAGGTATTTGTCAGTACAGGGTGACCCATTTCACTACATTGTGGCGCTGTATGTGGGTGAGGGATCTGAGAGGGAACAATGCTGCTTGCTCAGCACTCCCTTTTTAGGCACTTCTCCCACTTCCATATGGGACTGGTGCCTCTCTAGGTGTTGCCCTGGCCATCGTTCCCAGAGTGGGTGCATCTGCAGACATTCTAGGACCATGGGAGCCCTTTAAACAAGTGGACTCTACTGAGAGACTGGCAGTTTCTTCCTCCACTAGTTTCTTTCTGACTGGTTTGCACAGTCAGGAGCAATGAGGCTTTACTGTCCCCAGTGCTGGGACCATGAGCTGTGTGGTCTGATCTGGTGCTGGTAGTGCTCTCCAGGTGTCCCTCCCCACTTTTTAAAATGTGTGACTGCGCTTTCTGCCAGCCTGCTGTTGCCATGGCTGCTGTTGCTGCCATCACCACCATGCTGCATCCTCTCTGCCCCGGCTCTGCCCCTCCTTCCTGTCTGGATGAGTATTTCTTCTTTATATCATTGTTTGCTGGACTTTCATTCTGCTCGATTCTCTAGAACTTCTGGTTGTCTCTAGTTTTGAGGTAGTTGTATTCCTTCCTAGTTGTGGAAGCAGATGCAGCATGTCTGTCTAGACCTCCATCTTGGCTGGAATTGGGTGGTAATTTCTTAGTAAGAGGAAAAAGCCATCATTCCTCACTTACAGTGAGCACAATCATCCAGCTAAAAAAGTTAGTGTTAGTTGGGGTTGAAGTTTCATGAAAAGAAGCATTTTAGATGGCCGAAATTTCATGGACAAGTGCTCCTAGACACAGTGTGCTCACCTGAGAAACACTCATGTACCACATACTATTCAGGTGTACTTTGTGGCTACTTAATGGTTGTGAATTCAGTGTGATTCTTGAACCAGGGGAGCAAAGACAAGATCTTTCAATAGTTTATTTTATGTGTGTCAAATCTTTGGTAATAAGGTACCAAAAGGGATATTTCTGGCTATGATTGGGTAATATTAATTTTTGTGCATTAGAAGACATACTAAATATTTTCATTTCCCTATTTTCTGCAGTAATATTTGACTTTTTAATGTAATTGGCTTTATTAAATAAATTTTAAAAAGTCTCACAGTATAGCATATGACAGACATGATAACCAAGTTTCCTAATATTTGTGGACTTGGAAATTCAGTAAACACAGGTGTATACTTAGGCAAATTCACAAAGTCATATCATAGAATTTCTACTTCATATACATAAGCAAATCATTTAGAGCTTTTGTGGCTCTTGGTGATAAACTATATTAAATCAGTTTTTGAAGAAACAGATTTTTATCTTTCTAAATTGTATACTTTCAGGCCTTCACCATCTCATATTAATATGCTATCCTTCTTACCAGACGTCTGGTACTTAGAAACATTCATATTCCCTACTTAAAAAAAAAATCTTTTTAAACCAGAGAGAATTGGTAATAATACCAGAATTACATTCTGATTTCAGAAATAGGGAAGATAGATATTGCCCATTAAGTCATCCTTCTTGTCTGTCTTTCACTCTACCCTGTGGTAGCATCACCAGACTTAATATGCCCCAGATATAAAGTTTGTCTAAATATTGTTTAGATAAACTTATGCTAAAATGTATGTTGCTTATCTGAAATGCAAATTTAACTGGACATCCTATATTTTTACTTACTAAATCTTGCAATCCTACCCTTAAGGGCATTACCTGACTCTTCCCTCAGAAACTGTGGCTTAATGAAATAAGCCAGGCAAAGAAAGCAAAATACCATATGATATCACCCAATACAGGAAACTAAAGAGCAACACAAACAAACGAACTAAATAGGCAAAGACTAGAATAGTAGTCAGTAGGGGGGAGGGGGGAGGGAGAGAAGGGGGATAAGTAAGGAAAGGGTCTAGTCAAGGAACGTATATGAATGACTCATGGACATGGACAACGGGGAGGGATATGATTGTGGGAGAGGGGATGGGCTGGGAGGGGGGAGCAATGGGGGAAAAATGGGACAACTGTAATTGAATAACCAAAAAATAAAATTAAAAAAAAATAAAGTGAAAAAAAAAAGAAACTGTGTTCCCTCGTATTCTTTTTAAATGTCTTCCTGTTAAAATATGCACAAGGCAAAGGATTCAACCCCATTTATTCTAAGACATAACCTGTATACAGTTCTTATGATCCATCTTAGCTTGCTAGTATACCCATTAGAAACATAAATTCTACCCCAAACCAATCTTTTAGAGAAGCAAATCTTTCCTGGTGGTCCCTTGAGGTTACACAGCACATCACAATAAATCTTCTTAGAGGATATCTTCTTTCCTTGTCTCTCTCCATAGTGTTATTCTGTGAGGAATTTCTTCCCAATCTTGCTTCTTTTCTCCCCAATTCCTCCCCAAACTCCTCTCTCTGCTCCAACCTACCTTCCTTTATGTTCAATTACCTTATCTTCTACAGGCTCCTTGCATTTCATCTTCACATATATCCCAACAGATTAGGAGGAAGAAGAAGGTGAAAAAAGGGAATGCTGTGGATACAGGCTTATAGTGAAATATTTCCTCACCCCTTGCACATACACCAAGCACTACTACAAATAAAACACTGTAATTAATTTATTGATTGGGAAGTTGGATTAAATTTAACCTTTTTCTAACTTTTCTTCCAAAGCCAAGATGGTTCTAAATTTCTTAAAATATACCCCCTCAGCCTTGTTTGCAATTATACTGTCCTTCAGTGCCTTAAGTGGTGACTTCTAACATAAAATATAAAATAAGAAAGTTCTTTTCTTTTTAGCTAGCAAGGTCATACTGGAAGCTCAGAAATTATTTCATGCAGGCAGGATTCCATATTCTGCTCTCCCTCTGGATAAATTGAGCTTGTCCACAGTAATTTCTCTGCATTTTTATACTCACACACTTATTATAGCTGCCATCGTCCAGCAATATTTTCCCCCACTCATCATCATAATAGCTTATAAGTATTTGATGGGATTAAACAGAGCTAACCCAATTCTGTCATTTAAGCAGCCAAATTCATGAGTCCAGGCATGACTATATAGTGATATGATATCTAGAAGCAGGGTCTTGCTGGCTGCTATCTGTATGGTGCATGGGTGGGTCAGCCTGGTTTTAAGTTTTAGGGTCAGGTAGATACTCTATATAGCAAAGCAGATGAACTGTGATATTAATAGTTTAATTTATTTGCTAAAAACTGCCCCTGAATTTTATTTTTAGAAAAGTTTTGTACCACCTATGCCTGGTGACAGTCACATGCAGGTTTGAAAATACCTGTTCACCTTTTCATTTGCCCAGAATAAATAATGATTATTTACAGGTATGAAGAAAAAAATGTGCGTTTATTAGGTACCTTACATTAAGATACGCATACCTCAATAATAATCAAGAAAAAGCAGGCTGGAAAAGCATTTGTTGAAATGGATAATAACAACAATAATGATTATTTAATATTAACAATAGTATAGCCCATATTTCAAATTATCAGCCTGATGCATTTTAAAATAGTCATACAGAGACAAATTTGAAAGTGCAATTTAAAAAAATATTGTAATGCTAAAGGCTAGATAATATGCATGTGGAGAATAAAAAGATTATTGGCTATAATTGAAAGCAGAAAGAACACTATCCTGTCTCTTTACATGCACTTTCTCATTTTGTAAATAAAATAGGTAACCTATGCAGAGCAGAAAAACATCCAGTTGAAAAATTGTTAATTTAGCCAAATGATATTTTAAAAACAGTATAGTGCCAAAAATTAATGGAGTCATTTTGTTTCATGGACCTGTTCTACATTCTTGATCAACTGTTTTCCTGATGATTTATCGCAATTAGCCCTTCCTATGGCTAAAAATTACCTTTTAGCCTACCGTGTATCTACTTGTATGATGTAAAGATATCATTTTATCTTTCTTAAGTATTCTAGAAGATTAATCTGAAGAATATTGAGCTACATGTGGACTATATCAATGAGGCTCATGTGCATACAAAAAAATTTTAAGCCAACAATTTAAAGAACTGGACCCAAAAGAAAATGTACACATTGACTACAACGACATAACAGTATTATACACATTAGCATTAGATAAAAAATGGATCTGCAGAGTAATAATCTAATATTCATTAGGAGAATGTGTGTGTTTATATAAAGTTTGGTTTATAATGATTTACAAAATAAAAGAGCATCCTAGAAGGAAAAGTGCCAAGACAACACTAATTTTTAAATAATGTTTTGTACTATAAAAAAATATGCATTTGTAGCCAAAACAATTTATTAAAAACACAACAGTACAATATTAATATTTTTAAAATTTACTTACAAATAAAACACTAGTAGCCTCCAGGATACCATGTGCAAATTTTCCCCTCTGGACTATTTTTACAGTCAACTTACAACCTCCCTAAATTATAGATTGATGTGGAAAAATAAGAGGTAGCTATATAATAAGGAAACTGACAAATCTTTAACTCTAACGGTACTAGTTGTTGCCACTGTAATTTATGCATAGATACTGACTCTAATTAAGTAATAGCAGAGGTTGCCTTTGAATTTACGAGGCTATAATCAGCTCCCTTGTGCTCAATAAATGCCACAGCTACAGTCTGTGGTGTTAATTTCACACTACAGTGGGAACTCGTGGTTGTTGCCAAATATACTCATAAGTCACAGGCAATTTGGATGATTACTGTGGTGTGCACTGCATTGAGAAATGAACTAGTTCATAATCACTTTTTAAAGTAATTATTGGGTGTTTGTATATGATAAGTCTTCTGACACTGATGAGGCATAGTGCAGTAACTTGTCTTTCCCCCGAATAATTTTCAGATAAAATAAATATGCTGAACCCTCTGGAAAAATAATAAGAAGCTCCTACTTCCTCAGCTCTCTAGCTATTTCTGGTACATGAGTGCTGGAAACTTAGGACTTTTCCTGTAAACTACACCATGTGTGATGTTCCCCAAAGGAGAGTGTTGATATGGGGTCATTTCCCTTTGGGGATTTCATGAATTAATGTGATAGGATTTTATAAGTGCTAGGAGCTTGCTGGCAAAACTGTATTCTGTTCTTTTCCAATTTCCTGAATCTGGGTGTGAACTAGAGAACCCGCACTGTGAGGTTTAATGCTAGAATGACTCTCCTCAAAATGTCACAAAAAAGATGAGAAGTGAGCAAAACAGCTCACATGAACACAGTATCTCTCTTTCCTCCTTTTACTTTCTCCTTCTATATCAGAGGAGTTACTCTTGGCAATTGGGTTTTAAGAAATTCCACCCAGGACTAAATCTTATTCATAAATCCAGAACACCGAAATGACTCCTTACAGTTCGGCAGTGAATGGGTTCAAAGACCCCAACTGTCGACAATAGGGATCTTCTTTGTGACTGGGAGTGCACTGCACTAATCCCAGGGACAGCATGCTCTGACTGGTGGCAGGACCACAGCTTTCTATTTTGAGTATATTCACATCATTTCCTAGGGAACCCACTAGGCTCCAGTGCAATCAAGTACATAATAGCAGAACCAGCTTTTCTTCTTAAGCGGCAAGCACAGGAGGCAGATGACTCCCTACGTGATGTTATTTTAGACCTGGCAAAATCAAGATAAGATGCCAAGAGAAACCAAAGCTAGTTGAGTTTCATTGCCTCATTGTATTCTTCCTAATAAAATGACACAAAATATCAGATATTTTCTGTATTGGTTTTCACTATCTGTCAAGAAGGGATTCTCCAAACATCTGAAAGATCCTGGATCCTGGAGTTAAAGCTACTCCTTTGGTGATGGGATGTACATGTGGAGATAATAGGTAATTATTACAGGGGAAAAAAGTGTTTGTATGTGTGTAGCATGCTTGTGCATGTGCTTATGTGTGTTTTCTGATTCCTCTTATTAGCATTCCAGGGGCAGAAACTGTGGTCTTCTAGTGGCATGTAATTCCAACTTCCCTTCACATAATTTCTGACACAAGAGGATCAGTCTGTCTTGTAGCATAGACACACACAACAGGAAGATGGAGACCTTTAAGAAATCTTGCTTAAACAACAGAAAGTTACAGTCTGTTCGTGGTGGTCGTGGAGATGCATCACTCCAAGCCTTCTAGGGAGAACCTCCTGAGAGGAGCCTTTTTAGCTGACAGCTTCCACTGCCATGCCTGGATCCACCATGACATTCATGCGGAGGCCACTGTCCTTGCAGACAGCTCTCAGCCAATGAGCATGGTGGGAATACTAGAGAGGGGCCATTACTGTCTGATACAGGAATGATACCAGCTTTTCTACTGGGCAGTATGTGCTCTGGGAATCCTGGCACTATTTGTACAGAGCTGCACTGCCGTCTGAAGCTCATTCCACTTAATACACCTTCTTTCCCTCTCCTTCCACAGTTATCAGATCTGCATCACCATCTGGAGACTATCTCTTTCTACTCCTGCTATTTTGACTTTTCCCATACATGTCTCCAGATACCTTATCATGGTCTCACTGTATCATGGGATTTTAAAAAGTATTATATTTAATTACTTATCGCGGATTTTTTGCTGTATCATGGGATTTTTGCGGTACTGTATACATATGTTGTTAAAGTTACGTAGGTTTAAGAGTGTAGAATAAATATAAGGTTCCTACTTTGCGGGGGTGTCTGGAACGTAATACCCATGATAAGTGAGGGAACACTATATTGCCAAATGTCCACTGGGAGACCTTGTCTCCCCTGGATGAGAACCTCTGGTTTAAGGTAATAAGGCTTCCATAAGCAAGGTGCTCGCTCCTCTGAGCTCCTGTTGCACTTAGCTTCATCAAAGCACTTTTTATGCTTAATTGCCATTCTTTAGCTATGCGAGAAAAGAGATGGAACCTTAGCTCTTCTGCCTCTTATTACAAGCTTCTCCAAAGGAACTGTGTCTTTCATATTCATTTTATTTCTCCAGCCCCCAACCTTGGATCTGTGTAAAATGTAATCATTTAAATGTTGAATCAAGGAAGAAAGGAAGGGGGCAGGGGAAGAGGAACAGAGAGGGAAAAAGGACGAAAGTCAGCAGTTAGGCAGCAAAGGAGGCAGAAGAAGGTGTCTGACTCCATGGTCTGATTTTCCTCTACTGACCAAACAGGTCTGCAAAGTGTTTATATGTTTGAGCCTAGTCATTGCTAGTTCATTGCTTCCCATTTTGACCTTCCTGCATTAATTCCTTCTATGTTATCTGTTTGTTGAGGACTCATTCATTTATCATACTCCTAGTATTGAAATCCTCTTTGGTTTTTGGATCTTTTATGGCCTCTTCTGCTCACTTTGAGGCCGTTTCCAGGCAACAGCGGGCAGCTTGTGGTCCCTCCCCAGTAGATGACAGCAGTTAGCCATCAATAACGTGATCTCACACTTCAAGGCACTGCTCCAGAGGGCAAGCACTTTTGTTTTGGATTAACAAAACAAAAAAAACAGATTCTGAATAATGCATTGTCCCAAATGGAAAGGTAGGTAGGAATGCAGTCAATTAATTTGGATGATGTCAGAATCCACATGAGCTGCAAAGGAGCTAGGATTCCAGCCTTTTCCTTGCTCAGCTATTCTGATCGTGATTAGCAGTGTTCCAAGGCCTTCATCAGGCCATTGTGTTCTATTTCTCTAACGATAAAATAGGCTTTGGAGATTTGGAACAGGATTTACTGGTTTATTAAAATTATTTAAAACTCAGACTAACAAGAATGAGAACAATGCTGGTAGGCATAACAAAATTATACCAGTGTCAGTTTAGGCTCATCTTTCTCTCAAAGCCAGCTTTCTTCTGAATTGTAAGAGACAGCTGATGTAGCCAGAGGCAAAGGCACTCTGCCCCAGAAGGGCCAGGTGTTACAATTAGCCCTAGAAGTCCTCCTAACCCACAGGCCCAGTTCTTCATTTAAATCTTCTGAATCTAAACCTTAGATAGAGATCTGCCAAGTTAAAATTTTTTTTTTTAATTTCTAGAGTTTTTAGCCTTCCATATTTTTTATAGTCTGCATACAGTTAAAAATATCCTTTGCCATCTATCTTTGACATTAAGGAACTCTTTGCCAATGTCACCCAAATTAGAGTTCTGTGGAATTCTAAATCTGTAAGGGACAGATAAATTATTAAACTCAGTAGTTCCCAAATTTTAGTAAATAAAACATCCACTGAGGGAACTTGTTAAAAATTCAGATTCTGAAAAGGCCCAGGAATTAGATGACTTTTGGATGAGATATAATTTACGTACAGTAAAATTTTCTCACTGGAGTAAATTTTGATGAACTTTGATAATTGTGTACATGCATGTAGCCTCCACTGCAATCACAATATAAAACAGCTACGTTGTGGTCCTTTGCAATCCATCTTCTTTCTCCTCCCTTACCTACAACCACAAGGTGACCACAGATCTGCTTCCTTTCCTATAATTTTACCTTTTCTGAATTTCATATAAATGTTGTCATGCAGCATGTAGCCTTAGTATGTTTTAGAGATTCATCTGGGAAGTTTGCAATTTAAATAGACACTCGAGCAGAGAGTTTCATGGCCATACCTTGAAAAGCGCCAATCCAGTCCAAACTTCTTATTTCATAGATGAGGAAATTAAAGTATAAGTAAGTGCTTTGTCTTCAGTGAGAAATCACTGAAACTTATGTCCTCTGAGAATCTTCCTTGAATAATTAAATATTTCTCTATCTCCCTATTGCCATATCTTTTCTTAAATTAAGAAATATTTACTGAGAAACAGATTTTCATTTAGTAATAAAACAACTCCTCAACTTTCTTGATAATAGTACATTTGCTATTGTACACTGTGAAATGCATTGAACAGGACTCACAATTTCTTATCATGGAGAATCCTTAGTTTTTAACTTGACCTCAGGCCTCATCAAGTTCCTCCAAAGGAACTGGGTCTCACTAATTTTATAGACTGATTTCTCACCTGCCTATTCACATGCTTCCAGGTTGGAAACTGGTTGCATTGACCTTGAAGAGCTAGCACAGTGATCCCCCCACCCCATACACACACACCTTTTTCTCCATCACAGGCCCCTTTGAGAATTAAATAAAAGCTATGGAACCTCTTGAGGGCAGGGGCTGAGGGACACACAGGCAGGTGAGGTGGCAGCTAAGCAGAGGATTCAGGATCAGGCAAGCCATAGTCTGGGAGCGGGCTGGGAAGGTCTTTGCAGAAGGTTTATAGCTCCTGGGGACGTGGTAAGAGGGTGGAAGCTCTGGAAGGGTGTCACTACTGACTGAGTCCTTTGATCTTGGGGAGTTCAGGTCTACTCCATCAGAACTATGCCCAAGCATAATTTTACAGAAGAGGAAACTAAATTTTGGGGCACAAAAATCTACCTGTAGTTCACACTTAACTTAGTTACATAGCCAGTACCTAACTTAGTCATGCAGCCAGTGACCAGCTCCTGACTTTAACATAGGTCTTTTGTACTCTGTCACCCATTCTAGGCTCTCTTCTCTGTTTGCTCTAAAACTGAATACAGGGGAGTGATATTGGGTAGCACATCAGCTAGTGACCATTTTTAGGCAGAGGCAAAGTTTTCAAGGCCCTCACCATTTGATCACCTATCCACAGGACTATTTTAAAGGGCTAATGATATTTTATGAGGCTATTTCCCTTTTTTGTTGCTTCTCTAAATATTGGAAATGCAATCAATGCCATAAAAATAAAATGAGTTAATCAAAAGTGGAAAAGAAAGGGAAAGCAAACAGAATATATCCTGTAAAGTAAGTAGACAATCCTAAAGATAATACTCTGGATTTTTAGTTGTGATTTTCTTCTGCTAGTCTTCAGTACTATCGGGTGGGCATTTGTACTTTATTGATCCTGGACCAGAGTGCTCAGTTCTTGTCTTGAACAGACCTGTAATCTCTTGACACAACCCGACATTTGAGGCAAGATGGATGATCCTATAATGACTTCCTTCTGTAATCCTTCTTCAGAGCTCCTGGAAGTTAAAAAATGTGAATGCCAAGAAAATAGACAAACTGGAGGTGTGAATTATGTTTATAATTACATTACATATTCACATATAAATTTATACATTGCAACAAAAATAAATATCTTGGAAGAATTTCTAAACAACACATACTGAATTTATTTTTTAAAGTCCTCAAAGTAATCAGGTTCTTCAATAATTCTTAGCCTCTTTGTGCTGAATCTCTTTCTCACTGAGTGGCAATGATTATGTACTTTTAATTCTTTTCCTCCTCTTTTTATCTGTAAAACTCTAAATCAATTTTTAAGACTTAACTTCAGCATCAGCTACTGTGACTTCCTGAGTGTGGTATACATCAGTTCATTAAAATACAGGGGTGGGCAAAATAGGTTTACAGTTCTAATACAAATAAATAGTAGAATAATTAATAAATAATAACATAAGAATCAACTGTGTTTTGTGTAGTCATAACTGTAAACCTACTTTTGGCCACCCCTTCACCTACCTGATTGTATTATAATAATTGATTTTTGTGTTTCTCTCCCTATTAGAATATGGGACTGTCTTGCTTATCTTTGTGTTCCCAGCACCTAGTGCAGTGTCTGGTAAGCAGCTGATACTCAGTACTGGTAGGCAGTAGAATTAATGAATGCCACCTTCTCTTCCATCTTGTCACTGGGTCTATCAACCTCTAGTTTACTTTCTTACAAACACTGATAACTTTGGCATCTTGCATCTCTTCACTTCTTTATCTCTTACTATCAATCCAAAAGATTTCATGTAGTTGACACATCTAACATCCTTGACATGAAGTCAAATGGAATTTTCATCCTGATTCTGCTTCATAAGTTCACTCCTATGATTCAAGGATGGTTCTTCTTTTCACCAAAATGTTTCCCTTTCAGTGTAGTAAATTCCAGTATGATGTTCTATGATCTCAATTCCATTCCTTTCACTTTTATCCTTTTATTCCCACTAAACCAGATTTTAAATATGTTAGGACTTTTAGTCCTCTTCTCTGACTTTTCTGGCCCACTCCTGAATGATTCCTTTTTCACCATGTTCAGATTTTATGATTGATCAGTTCAATTTATTCCTCTTCTACAACCTCACCTCCTTTCACCTTCCATTATCCCAGAAATCTTTAGTCTAAACTCCACAATGTAGTGACAACCCTCTTGTGTTGGGACCATTGGATGTTGTTGGAGAAAATAACATAGCCTTGCAAATTATTGCCAGTCTGAACGTTTGGTATCCATTGTGCCTTTAGCACTGCTCAAAAATTCTTCTTATGTTTAGGGAACAATTGACTTTTGATGTCTTAACTGTTATTTTTAGGCTAACTTCCTGTTTTAGTCACTTCTTCCATATAATGCTAGAACCTCATGGTCTTACATTTCTCATGGCCCCTCAATCATTAGTTTTGCCCCAAATTCCACTGCAAATATCTGCTCTATATGGACTCTTTACAAGTAGTGTCTCACCCACCATCTTCACATGGGCACAACAACTCACCTCTCATGCTGGGGCTTCCCTGGAAGCCTGCTAGGCACTCAGATATTAGCAAACTCGTAGTACAGGGGAGTTGACATTCTCTGGGGCAAAACTTTGACCAGAGCTACTAGAAGAATTCCCTCTTTATTCTCATTCTCTCCCTGGACTGCCCTGCAATATTTCACTTGGCCTTCTGCAGATGAATCTCTGGTGTCACATAATCATTTGCATTTGAGAGCAAGCAGCAATCATCTCAGTAATGTGCCTCCTCCTACTTGTTCTTCCTCTGTCTCTGTCTCTGCAGAATTGTGCCATACACTCTCTACCCTCATTCACACCTCCATAAAGTGTTAGAAAATAGGCTTTTGCTCTAGGTTCTGTTTGTGAGGAACCTGGCTAGAATACTTCTTATGCCCCATTACCTCACTCACCTTTCTTACACCACAGATGTAAATTTAATGATCTATTCCCTTGTGTGTCTCCAGTCTCAGAGAAAAGGTATCTTTTCTATAATGTAAGTCTAATTTTTTTCATTATGCTTTGGAACCTGTCCTTCCCTTTCCTCCTTTCTTTTATTTCACTGTCTTCTTTTATATGGATCCTTCCCTATCGGTTATAAATATGTGTGAATCTCCTACATTTAAAAAAAAAATCCTTCTCACATTGAGAAGTACAGATTGGTAGTTACAAAACAGTGGTGGGGATGTACAGTACAGTATAGGAAATGTAGTCGATAATATTGTAATAACTATGTATGGTGCCAGGCGGGTACTGGATGTCAAGAGGAACCCTTTGTAAAGTGTGTGCTTGTCTAACCACTATCCTGTACACATGAAATGAATACAGAATAATGCTGAACATAAACTGCAACTGACTAAAGTGAAATAAATTAAAAATTAAAATTAAAAATTCTCTAAAACTGCATTCCTTTTATACTCTCACATCTTCTTTACAGTCAGGTTTTTTAAATGAGTCATTAATAGTCTTTCTCCCTCTTAACATCCTTCAATATACTCTTAACTTCACATAATGTGCTTTCTGCCTTCACCACTTACATGAAACTGTCCAAGCAAAGGTAACTAAACATTTAATCATTACCACCCCTCCTCTGATGAACAATTTTCAGAATAGATTTTCATGAGGTTCTTGATGCTTTCGGACACTTTCATTTTTTGAACTCTTTCTTTCTTTAATTCCAGGATTCTACTCTCTCTTAAATCCCAAACCTGATTTCAGACTGTTCTTTTTCAGATACCTTGTTGGAATCTTTTCCTCTGGCCATCTTTAAAGCAGAGCAGTGTAAGATTTCATCATCCTCTCCTTGCCCCCACACCTCCACTGTCCTTTAGTCTACACATCTTTCTTCTGGGATTGTCTCCACTACTATGATTCTATCTAATACCAATATACTGATGATTCTCAAATCCCTGTCCTACGTAATTGTATGTCTTGAGAACCAGGCCCATATGTCTAACCACATAATGGGTGTCTTCATCTGTCAATCAACTCAACACAGTGAATATTTCATGCATGTGTTTTGATCCTACCCACTGTGCTCTTCTCTACCAGATCCACATATCAAACTTCTTTTCACACTTCAAAACCCACTTTAATATTGTCTTCCTCAAACTTTGCCCAATTTCATTAGTTAGAGTTGATCATGCTTTCTTTTGAGCTCCACATTCATTGATAATTTCTTTTTATAAAGATTTCATTTATTTATTTTTAGAGAGAGGGGAAGGAAGGGAGCAAGAGAGGGAGAGAAACATCAATCTGTGGTTACCTCTCATGGCCCCCCATTGGGGACCTGGCCCGCAACCCAGGCATGTGCCCTGACTGTGAATTTAACCAGTGACCCTTTGGTTCGCAGGCTGGTGCTCAATCCACTGCAGCAAACCAGCTAGGGCTGTTTTTTTGTTTGTTTGTTTATTTGTTTAAGTATATTTTATTGATTATGTTGTTACAGTAGTTCCAATTTTTCCCCCCTTTGCTCCCCTCTACCCAGTATACCCCTTCCCTCCAGCAATCCACCCCCCCTAGTTCATATCCATGGGTCATGCATAGAAGTTCTTTGGCTTCACCCTTTCCTATACTATTCTTAACTTCCCCCTGTCTATTTTGCACCAACCCATTATGTTTCTTAGTCCCTGCATCATTTCCCCATTTCTCCCCCTCCCCCCTCCCAGCTGATAACCCTCCAAATGATCCCCATACCTAGAATTCTGTTCCTATTCTGGTTCGCTTCGTTGAATTTTGTTTTTATTTTTTAGATTCAGTTGTTGATAGTTGTGAGCTTGTTGTCATTTTAGTGTTCATAGTTTTGATCTTCTTTTTCTTAAGTAAGTCCCTTTGACCTTTCATATAATAATAGCTTGATGATGATGAACTGCTTTAGCTTTACTTTGTCTGGGAAGCACTTCATCTGCCCCTCCATTCCAAATGATAGCCTTGCTGGATAGAGTAATCCTGGTTGCAGGTTGCCTTTTAGCACATTGAATACTGCCTGCCACTCCCTTCCTGCCTGCAAAGTGTCCTCTGAGAAATCAGCTGATAGTCCAATAGGCATCCCTCTGTAGGCAACTCTCTGCCTCTCTCTTGTTGCCCCCAGGACTCTCTCTTTATCTTTCACCTTCAGCATCTGAGCCATGATGCATACTGGTGTGGTCCCCTCTAGGTCCAGCTCTCCCAGGACCCTCTGTGCTTCCCAAACCTGTATGTCCATCTCCTTCCCAAAATTTGGGAAGTTTTCTTCATTTTTTTCAATTCTTCCTCATTCTGCACTGGTTGACTGTTTTTTTCTTCCTTATGTTCCAAATCATTGATTTGAACCCCAGTTTCCTTCCCTTCAACATTGGTTCTGTGTGAATTTTCCTTTGTTTCACTTAGCATAGCCTTCACTTCTCATATATGTTTGCTGTACTCAAGCATATCTGTCAAGCCTGTGAGCATCTTTATCACCAGTGTTTTGAATTCTGCATCTGTTAGGTTGTCTATCTCTTCATCTGTGAGGTTAGCTATCTCCTCATTGTTTAGTTCTCCCACTGGAACCTCGATTTGTTCCCCCTATGTCTATGTCTCCTCATTCTGACAGACTCCTTTGTTTGTTTGCCTCTGCATCCCAGGTAGAGCTGTTGCTCCTGTTACGTTGTATGGGGTGGAGCCTTAGGGATTCATTAGTGCACGGTGACCTGTTTCACCACGCTGTGGTGCTGTATGTGGCAGAGGGGTCCAAGAGGGAACAATGCTGCCTGCCCGGCAGTCGCCCCTTTTCAAGGCACCTCTCCCACTTCCACACCAGAAGGCATCCCTCTAGCTGGTGCCTAGAGTGGGTGGGTCTGTGGACATTCTAGGACCATTGAGGCCCTTTAAACAAGTGGACTCTGCTGAGAGATCAGCAGTTTTTGTCTCTGCCCCAGCCCCTACTGCTCTGCAGTCAGAAGCCACGAGGCTTGATTTTCCCTGGTGCTGGGATGGTGACCTGCAAGGTCTGGTGAGAAGCTGGGAATGCTCCCCAGGTGTGCCTCCCAACTTTTTAAAACATGTGACTGCACTTTCTGCTGGCCTGCTGCTGCCGCTGCTTCTGCTACCACCACTCTGTGTCCTCTCCGCCCCAGCTCCACCCCTCCTACCTGTCTGGATGAGTATTTCTTCTTTATATCTTTGTTTGCTGGACTTTCATGTAGTTTGATTTTCTGGAACTTCTGCTTGTTTCTAGTTTTGATGTAGTTGTATTCCCTCTTAGTTGTGGAGGGATACGCAGCGTGTTTGTCTACGCCTCCATCTTAGCTGGAAGTCTCCAGGGCTGTTTTAAGAACTTTTTTCATTGGCAATTTATTTTATGTTTAGCCCCAGAGAAAAAGAAATGAAAACTGCTCACATACCAGCAGAGAAGTCACTGCAGAGCTACAGTTCCTCTAGTAAAGGAGACATACAAGAACATTTGGTATGGCCATGGTTTTCAAAGTGTGTTTTGTGAACCCCTGGCAGGGCCGGGGTATCCCTGAAACACTCTCAAGGGGTTCACAAGAGCAAAACTACTTCCATAATAATGTCAAGGCTTTATTTGCTTTTCCACCATATTGATATTTGTACTGATGATGCAAAAGCAATAGTGGATAAGTTTTTTGGTGCCTGATAATGAATCAAGACAGTGACACTAAACTAGTAGCTGTTGTATTCTTCACTTCCACCCACTTATATAAAAGAAAAATGTCAATTTCACTTGAAATGTCCTTTTTGAAGCTATTAAAACTATTAAGTTAAAACCTCAATCCTTAAGTATATATGTCTTTATAATAGTCTGTAGGTCAAAATGAGAAGTATGCAGAAAGTACTTGCTGCACGCTGAAACGTGATGGTTATCTGGAGGAAAAGCATTTGTGCAATTGTTTGAGCTGTAATCTGGACTAGCCACTTTTTGTGAAATTTCATTTTTACTTGAAAGAATGACTTATGAGTAAACTGTGATTATTTAGATGAATATTTGGGAAACATTTCTTAAAACAGAGTGACTCAGCCTGTCATGGAAAAACAATTGGCTGTATTTGTTGCTAATGATAAAACTCAAGCTAGCAAATGAAAATTAGAATTTTGAGAAACATATCCACCTGTAACCATGACAGCTTCTTAATATTAAAGGGTTTTTTTTTTTTAGATTGGTGGTAATATTAACAATGTGATTTGTTTGATAATATATAATGAGGTGTATCAACATTGGAAGATCTGCATAATGCACTGAACTGGTGTTTCCCAAAGACCAGTGCATTAAGTTAGAAAATCAAACATGAGTAAAATATCCTTTCAAAGTGAAAGATAGACCAATTAGTTTTTTAATTTAACAAAGAATGAAAAGTTGATTTAAATACTTTCAGAATCCACATTATAACTAACCTTTAAGAAACTAGAGCTTGGCAAGTTTTGATACAGTATTAACAGAAAAATCTATAATTATCTGAAAAAGATGTTGAAATATTCTTTACTCTTCAAACTACATATCTGTGTGAGCCCAAATTTTCTTCATATACTTCAATTAAAACAACATAACTATAGCAGATTAAATGTAGAAACAGATACTGGAAACCAGCTGTCTTCTATTTTGCCAGACATTTAAAAGATTTGTAAAAATGTAGAACAACTTCACTCTGCTTACTGCTATTTTTTTAATTTAGAAAATGTACTTTGTTAAATGATAATTTTTAAAAACCCAAGTAAAATCATAACTTTCATACAGATGTAAAAATAAACATAGGTTCAATATGTTATATTATTTATTAATCAATAAGGGAACCAAGCAGATATTAGAAACAGTTCAAAAAAATAGTTAAAATCAAATTCATATGACATAAAGGTATGTTGAAATTAATTTTAAATGGAGGCACAATGAATTTTTCCAATCTAACCTTTATCAGACAGAAGGTAATTTGCATATCTATCAGTCATCTATAATTACAGAGTTATGAAATAGTTCAAAGAAAAGGAAAGTTTTAGAGTTTGGTGACCTGGAAGGGTTGTTCTCTACACAATGTATCATTTCACACTGAAATTAATTTTTTTCAACAAATTAACTTTTATTCTAGTTGTGTTAACAAGAAATTGGTTTGTTATTTTTTTAAATAACATAATCAATATTTAAAATTTTTCTCATTTTAAATTTCTAATATGGTAAATATATCCCATACAAACAAAAACTCTTTAGGGGCCTCAATTGTTTTTAAAAGTATAAAGGAGTTCTGTAACCAACAAAGTTAAAAATCACTGTGGTAAGGATTTAAGAAACTAAATAATCCCTCATCTTGCCTCTTCACTAGGACTAGGAATTCCTCAAAGGTCAACCAATTCTGCATCTGGTGTAACTTCTTCCTTCCTCCCTATACCTCTCCCATTACCTGTGTACTGAGACAAGTAGATCATTTGGACCACTTAAGGCTAACCAAATTCATCATGCTTTGTACTTCTGCAAAGGCTAAAATATATGTCACTCTGGTCATCTCTCTTTCAATTCAACTTTTTCCTAATTCCTTGCATTGTCCCATAGCACATGGATTTTTCTTTTTCCTTGACCTGAACATTAAATAATTTTTAATCTCCCGTCTTTGCTGAAGTCTGGCCCTCCCCTGAAATGCTGTTTCCCTGGCAGCTTTATTGAGTCTAGTTGATCATTTTCCACATTCCTTAACACCAGGAAGAAGAGTGGGCATCCTCCTGCTCTCTACTGTTGCTTTCTGACCATTATTTCATTCTTTTATGCACAAAAACAGGTTCATTTGAAGCTAACAACATCTCCCTTCTACTCTGATTGCCATCAATCACCCACCCCTCATTTGTTGAAAGCTACTGAAGACTTAGGCATGGGCTGACAGTCTTCCTTTCTAATCTGTTACCATTCTGGATCAGAAACACTTAGCATTTCTGGATCTTTTGGACTTTAATGACCTCCACCCCATTTATATGATCATATCTTAGAACTTGTCATTACCAGGAATTACTTCCCTTCACCCCAAACTTATACTTCCTGATAAACAGTCACATATTCTTCTCGTTCTCTCAACCTTGCTACTCTCACATCAGTTCTTCAGTATCTTTATAATCTCTACTCCTTTCTTTCTTCAACCATCATGCCCGTGTCATCTTCAGTCCCATCGTGACCAAAAGGCAAATTTCTTCAGTCTCTCTCTCTTCAAATATCAATGTCTTTCTTTTATTTCCTATGCCTAGTGAACTTATGATTTTACAGATCTGCTACTGATTGTGGTTTTCTGCTTCCATTTGCAGGGTTTCCAGTACTGCACACGAATCTTGGCAACACTAAAAATGCATGGTCTCTAATTTCATGCAGTCTTTGAAGACACCTTAAGTTTATACATTTTCTGGGTCAAATCTCTCCAAATTTTTCCACATCCCTCCAGCCCTTTACTACCCTGTCCTCCTGTGCATCAGAAATGCATCTGTCTCCTTCCCGCACACACACAATGAAAGGATGCTGTCAAGTGAAAACTCTCAATTTCCTGCCATGCCTACCCACAACTCCATCCACACACCCCTGTTTCCTATTCTCTGGTTACAATGGAAGAGTCAGAAAATGTCCTTTCTTTGGCTAATCACTGTTCCTACAAGATGAATCAAGCAAGAGCTGTGTCATTGCTGGAAACATGTAGCCACACTTCAGTGACCCCACAGGGAAGGACTCAGGAAATAAATACCGCTTCTCACTTACTTCCTGTCCTTTTCTCTTGCTGGTGCTTCCTACTGACTGAACCCTATTAGAAGCCAGAGGGCAAGGGAGCCCATTGATGCAATCCATAAAGTTTCAATCTCCTGGGACCCAGGCCAGAGAGGAGAAGGTGGAGAGTAAACCTAAAGGCCAAAAGAAAATATTCAGCACATCCTTATTTTTCAGAGCCATGAACTGAGAAGGATCTTTCAGCAGTTTGCACTTCAGTGGGATTGCATCCTTACAGCACCCCAGAGCTCCAACCAATTAAGGGGTAGGGAGCAGCAGGAGCAGAGGATTGAACTAGAACCTGCATACGTATTCCTCTGTACATCAGGTCCTCTAGCTGAAAAGCATTCATGATTCCATCAGCAGTGCCCCTAAAAAGGAAGACAACACCCTCACACATTGCCCCTTGCCTGCTTGATCAAATAACACCCTGTGGTGGACACTCTGTGGATGTGTCACATGTCCCTTATCCTTAATCCATTCTTGGTATATGGAGACCTCTCTTCTCCTCCACATGGAGGAGTCCTCGGAGGACATTACTCGTGCCTGAAGAGGCTCAGGTAATAGTTAAGTCAAAGGCTACTTAACCTAAGGGGCCCTTTTTGAGACCACCTGCTACCATCATAGTGGAGAGCTGAACTGAATACACAATGGGTGAGCTCAGACAGGTGAGATGACAGCACTGGCCCCAGCTTTCTATGTAGCCAGCTTAGCTCCTCCTGGCTCTTCTTTGCTCCACATCATATTTAAGCAGCCCCAACTATTACAGCAAGAGATTGCTTTTGGTTTAAGCATATATGCTTCTATTAGTCATAAATATTATTCTGTGTTCAGTCACTGTATATGAGAAATTAAATCAGAAGGTTTTTCCAAGGTCTGAGCCTAGTCACAAATAAATATGTGCAAGCTATGTTGATGCTTGGTTTAAACACACTACAATATGATGGAGAAGATGAATATCTGCCCTTCTGATTTCAATTTGAGGTTAGAATGGGTAGGTTTGTGCCACAGTTGGCCAGACCTGGACTGCAATCAAATCACCTTCACTGAGATCAGCCCTTATAATGGGAAATGAAGTCACCCAGTTAAAATGAGCTCAGCCTTACAAAAGACTTCCTCACTGCCCCTGTTTATATAGGCAAATTACTCACCCCAGTGGCTCCTAGGCCACTGTACTTGCCGAGCCTCCGCCTGCTATTTTTGAGCTAGCAATTTATCACAGCTAGAGCTTTATTAAAAATGTACCCTCCACTCTTCAGAGAACAAATAGCAAAATCTGGTTTCTGAAGATATCAGAACCATTTATTTTTGAAGTTGGCAGTGCTGGCTGTGAACACTGCTCCAGGATGGATCTCTTCTGTGGAAGCAGTAGTTATATATTTTTTAGAACAAGCTTTTCTCTTTTCATCCACAAGAAACAATAAAATATTAAAGATAGCATGAAAAAATTAAAAGATTTTGAAAGGGAAAGAGCAAGCCAAGCACACACCCTGACTGGCAACCAAGGCAGGGAGCCTCTGATAACAAGAAAGAGAAAGTGGTCAGAAACAGGGCCCTGTGATCATCATGTCTGTCCCCTGGCTTCTCTGCAGAGCCCACTGCCCCATGAGGGGTGACTGCACTGGCTGCTCCCTGGCTAGAAAGGGGACAGGAGCAGATGAAGCATCTTTGAGGTGGCTGTTCTGGTCTAGCCAGGACCCTCTTATGGAACACTAGGTCTACTAGTTGAAGAGTGAGAAAGTCAGCCAACTAGCTAGCTGTTTTTGTCTTCATGAGTGTGAAAGGATGGCTTGGAATTAGAAAGACCTGAGTATGAATTGCAGCTCAACCATATACCCACTATGTGGTCTTGAAAAAATAGTTATCTCTTCTGAAATCCATTTTCTCATCAAGGGAAATAAAGATAATAATATTTGTTATCCACCTAGAGGGATTGATGGCGATCACTAATGTAAAGCATCTCCCCTGGAGATGCAAACACTTACATAGTACTGTTGCTGTGCTAGGCTCTCTCAAGCACTTTATTTCTTCACTCATTTAATCCTGAAATGACTGCATGACACAGGTATAATTTTTCTGTCCATTTGACAGATAAAATAAACTGAGGCACAATAAGGTTAAATAATTGCCCTAAAACACACCCCTGCTTGTGAGATACAGAGCCAGGGTTCAAACTCAGGAAGTCTTATCCTGGCTCCTGATTGCTAGATGTTTAAGAAAAATCTTAGATGAATTGATGGTATTTTCCCTACACATAGAAATAGTGTGATTTTTCTTCCCAGAGAAATGAAAGGGAATTTTATTATTGTTACTTATGCTTAGTCACGGCTCCCATGAATTTGAGAGGGCACTTCAGGACTCTGGGCTTCTGTTTTGCAGTGAATAGCCTTTCTTTTCACTGTCTAAGAAATCCAGCATACTGCAGGCTGAGATTATTTAGTTTAAATTGATCATGTTCCAACAAGAAACAACTGATTTTGTTATACTGATGTACAATGGACAATACCTAAACTGGTTGTATAGGTATTTTCAAATTTCATCAGGTTGTCAGGACCTTGTGGAGATATTCTAAAGCTGCAGAATCACAGACCACCAAGATGCAGTCCTAGAGTTATGATGCCATTGATAAAATTAGACATCAGTTGCCAATCAGCACCCTCTGCTGTGCAAAAATGAGTCACTCTTACCTTTGCAGGTGCAAACAAAAGGCTGCCATGTTAAATTAAGATGTTGCCCTGTTCTGATTTGTATTAGTCTTGTTCTACATTAATTAACGTGTTTTTGTAAATGTTAATATTGTGGTCATCAGTAAACACTTATGAGTGGTTCAGTGAATTAACTGAAAACAGCAAGGAAAATTAATTTCATAAATAAATCAAAATTTAGATTTACAGGGATTTATTATTTTGTAAAATCATTTTGTGAAACAAAGGTTTCTACTGTGATAGAAATATGTTCTGGTTAATGTACATAATTAGTACCTTCAATTTTTGGTATGACAAGGTTTCTTAAAATGAAATACAGACACACACACACACACACACACACACACACACACACACACACACACAGTGAGAGAGGGCATAATCCCAAACCCTTGAAGGGCATTAAGCTTTGACAATGAGGTTCCCCTGGGCGCCACATTTTGTTTTGCAGTATCTTACCTGTGACTTGTTGGCAGTAATCCAACTGTAATCAGACACCATCTGTGATTGCCTTTCTGTTTTACATCAAAACCTCATTGAATATAAATACCCCCATTCCTCCCATTCCCACCCCTCTCCCAGCAGACCTCATGATTGCTCTCTAATCAGTTTATTTCTACCCAAGAGACACACATAACAACTTAATGGTAAGTTGAATTTTCCAAGTGTCTGAGTGTAAACCTTACAATCATATATCAGTAGAGACATGAGTATGAGCTAAAGCAGAAAAACCTTAAATTCTTCAACTAGGTTTATCAACAGTTCAGCCTGATAACAGTTTATATGTTTCTAATTACAGATGAAGGTACAAACATCAGACCAGCACTGACATCATCTGAGGAAGCATGAGGGTGATTTCTCTCCATGTAGACTTCAGTTTTCAGAAGATCCTATCTTTTTCTAATATGATGATTCAGGTATGCTATGCACTTGTAGTGTCTTATTTACATAAAGTGAGAAAAGAAATGAGAAAGAGATTGGACTTTATCAGATCGGCTACAGAGTAGGAGAAATTGGAATTGGTCTACTGGACTTAAAATTAATTTTAGGTCTAAGAATATATGCATTTGACATTCAGTTCTTAAACAGATGTTTTAAAATTCTTCTCTGTGACAAATGTAATTTATTTTCATTAAATGTTTAATCACACACTGTTCCTGTTAGGTCAAGCTTCGTTAAGGGAAAAGATATCGCTGGGTATCAAGTGCTGATTCTTTTGCCCTCCTGGTGGTAACGTCACTGATGCACAGGTTACTGCCTTTAGTCCCCTTCATTTGCCAGGCATGACTGAGCTAAAGGAGAGAATTCACTCCACACATAGAATAAACTAAGTAGGAGTAACTGAGAGATTTTGAGCCCCTACTTATAAAGGAACAGAGCAAAGAAAAGTCAGACTTGTATGAAGTGTTTAGCCTTTATGGATGTGGGTGGAACCTGCAGAAAGACCAAGGGGATCTTCCCGGGGAGGGAGGCAGTAGATAACAGGCCTGGGTTTGTGTAAATGAGGTAAGTGGGACAAAGAATTGGAAATGATTAGCAAGCACTCGAAAAGATGGTGAGACCATAGATTTGGGAATCATCTGCTCTACAGTATCAGTCGATGCTGTAATAAGTGACTTTTGTTTGGTTATATGCTTAATCTTATTATATTTGACATCTTATTAGTTTTTCTAAATAGATTAATTTGCTTTGGGGAAAAAAAGGAAAGGAATGTACATTTCAATGTGAGAGAAATTGAATATACATGTTCACCTCCCTCCCTGTAGAAGCTACACTGAAGAGATTTTTTAAAGATTTTTAAAAGAATGGGGAGAACACTAGTAGAAAAGGAGCTTCAAGAAATTTCTAGAAGGTCGGAGGTGGTTGGAAGCCTGTAGACAGTTAAACATTATAAAAACCACAGTCCAGTATGTGCTATGAGGGTCTGCAGTGGAGTAAGCACCCATCTGCCTAGAGGAGCTAAAGGCTTGAAGACATAGGAATGATAAGGAATAAGGGGTGACAAGAAGACATAAAACAGGAGATGGTTGCATGAAGGTCATTGCCTGGTAGCCCTAATTTCTCCTAGACCCCAGCAATGGCATAGGCAGCCTGGTCATTACCTCCAGAGTCCCCCTCTAGACACTAAGTAAATCAGGGAAAACCATGACCTCTTCTGACAGTTTGGACCTCTCAACACAAGACATCCCTCATTCTGATATTTGGATAACCCTAAACTGTCATGGAGGTCCATGTCCGCTTACCATTAAGCTGGTCTTTTAACCTGCCCTGCCCTGCCCTTACACACAGATCTTCCAGGAAGAACCCACCCGCTACCTCCCCAGGCAAGGAGAGATCTGTTGATGAAACACATCTTTCTACTGAACAGAGCAGGGAAGACACACCTTCATTATTAATATGTATCTTCTGGGGAGGATGGAACACAAGAGTAAAACAAGTAACATGAAAGAGAAAGGCCACAATTACCAGAGAAAATAGACATAATTCAGAACACAAAAGAGGACTGCTATAAAATCCTGTAGTAGATTTGAGAAGATATTGTATCCCTAAAGTAAAATCAAATTGCTGTGAAACAGAAGCACAGAACAAGAAAGATTGCTCAGAAATTAAGTATAATAGTTGTTAGATAAAGTAGAGGAAATCTACAAAAGATAGAGCAAAAAGGCAAAGAGAAGATAAAAATGAAAGAAAGTAAGAGACATAGAGGCTTAATTTAAGACCATCTTCTCACTCATGAATGTTCAAAAACAGTAGATCTTAATAAAAAGGAGTAAAAATTCTTCTAAAAGTTAATAGAAAAAAGTCTTAGAATAAGGATAGATACAAATATTCAAATTAAAAGACATACTGAGGGTCACAGGGGATAAATGTAGGGGTAAAAAGATTTTTATTTAGAGACATCTTCATGGAATTTCAGAACACAAAGATTAAAGAAAAGTTCATAAGCTTCCAGGGAGAATAAACTTGAACTTCAAAGGAATGAGAATCAGACTGGTACATGACTTCTTATCATCACCTGTGGGTGTTAAAGACAAAGAGGAAAAGCTTTCAAAGTACTGAAGGAAGACAGTTTTCACCGTAGTTATCTTTCTTTTTATAAAATTGAGATATAATACCCATGGTGCACACAGATCTTAAGTGTAGAATCTGAAGGGTTTATGTGTTACAGCCATTCAGATCAAGATACAGACTATTTCCATCATTCCAGAAAGTTTCCCCATAAGCATCACATACTCTCCTCTCTCAAATAATTAATATTTGACTTCTGTCACCATAGCTTTGTTTTCCCTCTTCTGAACCTTATATAAATTTAATCATACAGTATATACTTTTTAAGTCTAGCTTCTTTTGATTAACATAATTGCTTTTGTATTCATCCAAGTTGTTGGATATAGTAGTAGTCCATTCTTTTCTATCGTGAGAAGTATTCCATTGTAGAATTATCGTATGGTTTGTTTATCTTTTTCCCTTTTGATGTGCACTGGGCTGTTTATACTTGGAAGTTATTATTAATACAGCTATTACAAGCATTCTTACACAAAATTAGTTGGTCGTAAGTAGGTGTGTGTTTACATTTATTAGAAACTGCAATACAGTATTTCAAAGAGTTTTACCCTCTCATCAGCAAGTATTCTGAAGTTCTAGTTGCTCTACATCTTTGCCAATACTTGGTGTTTTAACTCTTTTAGATTTAAGCCATTTTGGTCAATGGGTACTGTTATCTTGCTGTGAGTTTAATTTCATTTTGGGCAACTTCTCACATACTTTTTAGCCATTTGGGTGTTTGTTTGTTTTATTATTTTTTGCAAGGTTTTTATTTAAGTGTTGGCCCATTTTTAAAAATTAGATTGCCTTTTTCTTAGATTTTTAGAAGTTATTTACAAATTCTGGATCCTGGCTTTCTTTCCAAATCTGTGTTTTGCAAATATTTTCTTCTAGTGTAGCTTGCCTTTTCACTTCTTTATTTTACCTAGAATTCTATACTCAGCCAAACTTTCCAGTGAGTATGAAAACAGAAGAAAAGACATTTTTTAGGTGTATGTGTCTCAGGATTTCCTAAGATCCTTTCTTAGGAAGTTATTTGGGGATGACCTCTGAAAAGACAAGGGTGAAAAATCAAAAAGTGGAAGATGTAAGATCCAAGAAATAGTAGACTCTGAGACAGTGAAGAGATGAGGACAGAACCTATGCAATGGACCTAAGCTCCTGATTGGAGCCGAAGAATGCAGAGTTCAGGGGAGAGACGTTTCTGGGAGGGGAGACTGCATGCTCTGGAGAGCATGATTGATAATTTAGATAAGCCTGAGGAGGTTGGAGGTGCATCATTCTGCTATCAACAAGAAAAAAAAAAAAAAGCAATTAGTTCAGGAAAAACAAAGACCTTACATGAGGAAGTGTGCTTCAGATAGTATGAAGTAAAGTAAAAGTCATTTTTTTCCTGATGTGACATGTCACAATTTTAAGCATTTAATTGATTTTGTATAAGAACAGATCATTCATTTGACTCAGATAATTAGGATATAGATATTCTCCTTCAAATGGCTAGGGGGTTATGCCATTAGACCTTTTAGAGACAAAAATGTAATTTTAGCATATTACTCGGCCCTGCAGACATTGATATTTACATAGCATTTGGTAAAGAATGAACGATCTATTTGTATTTGAAAAAGAGAATGGAACATTAAGAATCTTGATGTACGAAATACAAGTGCAGTTGTGAGGAGAATAGGGCACCAACATCCTCATATTGGATGTAAAGGAGGTAATTGAGACACTGACTAGGCTGATGTGGCCCTATGAGGGCAGGGATTTTTGCCTTTTATATTTTGGTAGCATATTCTCTTCACTGCTCTATTGCTGGCACCCAGAACAATGCTTAGCACATAATTGGCCCTTGGTACAAATTTGTTGAGTGAAGCAGACATTCAGAGTTACAAGTATAACAATTAGAAGAACAAAATATATGCTTCCTCGTAGTTGATTTCCACATCTTTTCCCACTCCTTAAAAAGGCCAGGTTTGTGGTTCCTGACCTTGGTCCAATCCCTGGGGAAAATATTTCAGGTGTCTCTCAGTTTCAGCTTCTGAAACCCACCTCCCATTTTGTCTTTAGCCTTCATACAATTCATACCGGTTGGTGAGGCGAGTTTGGATAGATGCTCCACCTCCCAGTTGTCAATGAGCTCAGTGGCAGGACCCAGGAGCTGGGGGAGTGCCCAGTGGCCAGCATGCTTACCAAGAATAGGGTCTACCTAAGATTCAGGATGAAACATGCACTTCTGAGGCACTAATGCTGAAAGGGCCCACATGACTGAATGAAACAAAAAGGAATTCACATCAGTTGAAACTATGTCTTTGAGTTGTTCAGCTCTTTGCTGTCTAGAAATTAGTAAATTCTTAGTGTCTTAGCTCAGGATGCCATAACAGAATACCATAGACTGGGTGGCTTGAAGAACAGTTCTGGAGGCTGGGAAGCTCAGGATTAGGGTCCCAGCATGGTTGGGTTCCAAAGAGAACCCATTTTTGGTTTGCAGATTGCCACTTTCTTGCTATGTCCTCACACAGTGTAGAGAAGAGGGGAGAGTTCTGGTCTCTTCCTCTTCTCATTAGGGCACTAATGCCATCCTGTGAGCTCCACCCTCATGCCCTTGTCTAAACCTAATTCCCTCCCAAAGGCTCCATTTGCAAATACCATCACATTGGTGGTTAGGACCTCAAAATCTGGCTTTACATGGGGGCACAAATATTTAGTTCATAACATTTAGCAAATTTCAGTTTGGTTGTGCTCATCTTTTCCGTTTTAACTTGAGAGATAGAAGCTTGTTACACTGATCAATTTGACACTTGAAGGACTTGATACATATGGGCAAAGCACTAGAAAGTGTCAGGCAAGAAACAGAACGTTTAAGCAGGAAATCTCTAATTGTGATTTCCCCTCATTTACAAAAAAAAGAAAAAGGAAATAGGAAGCTGGAGAGATTTGAAGACTTGGCTGAGATCTGGATGCCAACCAGGTTAGAATGAATAGATTAGAAGCCACTTAAGCTTCAGGCAAGTGCTCTTTCTACAGTGTAATAGCTGCCTGCTCAGTCATTCTTGCTAGTGATAAGTCATGAGTGGCCAGAGTAAGTGATTTGACTCTGATGGGCCGATTTTAGAGACTTTTGATTTTTGCCATCACTATCTAGATAAGCATGAAAATCTACTGTAATAATTTTTTTAAGACTGAAATGGTGAACATCAATGAGATTGTGTAAAGATGATAATGAAGTAGGGTAAGAGAGAAAGCTCCCTTGATGGAAGACACAATCCCATGAAGAATAAGAAGAGGGAGAGAAGTTTCACACCGGAATTCATCTGGTGTAGATAATTTCAAAGTTTGGGAGTCATTTAATAACAGACTAATACTTTAAAGGCATCTAGTTGAATCTAGCAAACCATCCATTTCATTAGGTTCTTTAAAATAAGTGTCCATTTCATCAAATTCATTATATATATATATATATATATATATATATATATATATATAATTAAGACTCTTTGAGTGTACCTCCCAAAAAGCCTATATAAAAACAAAAGAAAAGATTCCATGTCAGGTATGCTTGCATAGGTCATGGACCTCTGGAAGGATCTGGAAGAAAGGCACAAGGATTGTCTCTAGGAAAGGGAGTGGGACCACCAGGGAGAAGGTTGGAGAGACCTACATTTCAACATATACTATTTGCACCTTTTCAGTTGTGTACCACATGCGTGAATGACTTATTCAAGACTTTTCGACATAAATTTTCATTTTAAAATTAAAAAAACCAACTCAGTTGAGTTTTTAAAAGTTAAATTTGGAGCACACAGTAAGCTGTCTGGCTGCTGCCAGGAGTAAGATGTCCTGAAGTATCTTGGCAAAATTTCTAGAGTCCTTTTGTCAGAGCAGCTCAGAAGGAAAGCCATGGCTCTGCAGACACTGCCGCTTTAGTTTTGTTTTAAATTTTTTTTTTAATTTACTGTAGCTGTGATGAGGTGGTATGCAGAGTCCCAGAAGAGAAGGCTGCACCTTAGTCACTGGCAAAGTGCTGACTTGAGGAGTTTTGTCCTCAGTCATGTTTTTTTCAATAAAAACTGGCCGCCTGCTTTACTGTTTTTCCCCCCAAGTGTATACAAATATCAAAATTGCATTCCCATTTCTAATGAAAAAGTTAACATGACCAGCAAAAGGGGAAACTGTCAGCTTCCCAAGACTTGCCTTTCCTATGGATTTTTCAAGAATGAAGCTTTTAATAAGCCCTCTGCATGCAGTATTTCATTTCCTTCAGACGAGACGCTACCTCACGGCCTCCCCACGCCCGCCCCTTGGCTCAGAGCAGCTGCCTGCCTGTGTAACCTGCCCGGGGTGGTGTCCGACCTCCCCCGTGGAATCCCGTTTGTTTTTAGAGAACAGATATAGTAATTAAATGTCTAAGTGGCATGTGTAGCTGCTTCTCTCTAATATAACAAACTTGCATGTTTAAGACATTATGGAGAGGAGCTGGGCACCTGAGCAAAGGCCACCAATGCTACAGGGACTACAGAGGTGGAAGAACGCTGCTGGAGAGAATTGTGAAGCATTGAGACTTGGCACTTCCAGAATATCAAATATTTTCTTTTCTCTTTCCCGCTTTCTTTTTTTGGATCCTCCAAAAAACAAATACTATTTTTCTTCTTGGAACAAATATGGAATTTAGAGACGAACCTACAACCCTTATGGACATCAGTTTTTTATTAAGCATCGGGTGGAATAGGGTGAGTGTTTCCAGAGACAACTCACCAAAAAAAGGTGGTAAATCAGTGTTTTACAATCTACCATAAGAGTTTAAAAAGGCAAGACTTTAAATGATACTTTTGGGAACTACAGACTTTGTTATAATTGCACATTGGGGCACATCCATGTGGGAGGGAGCCTTTTATTTATTTATCTAGTCATAACTTTCCTCTGTTTGGATGGGCTGAAACTGGGGTGCATTACATCTAGGACCCGATGCTGTCAAATGCACCGTGCATGGGACATGGTCAAAGGCTACACCCCTGCAGATAACTGTGTCCCACTGCTTTGAAAGGGGAAGTGGAGGATGAGAAGTTGGAAGTCATGGAGAGGATGGGCTCACCTGGTTGGGGGCAGTAACAAACATGCAGCTATGGTAGACTTAGAATGGGCACCTTTTTGTGTGTTTTTGGCCCTTGCCACAATATCAGGGTTGGCATTCACATGGGTGAGATCTAATTTTGGCTCTTTAAAACAAGCAGTAACGTGGAAAGTTCAGGATACAAAGAGACTTAGCAGAGGCTTTGTGACTATCCAAGTGATTTCCTACTTCTATTTGATGGTTTAGCTATCTGCTCACAAGGATCTTCCTTTGTTGCTGTTATTTTCTTTTTAGTTATGTTGTCTGAGATGCAGACGGACAAACCATGTTCTTTTGAGGTTTTGGCAACAAATTCACACCTGTCTCCAAGTTAGGGCAGGCGAGAACAGGACCTTTGGTCAGGCTTGCTTACATCTCTTTTGGGGTGGGGAGTGGGAAAGGCGGAATTGATTGGCAGTGCTGTAGAAAGCATATTGACTGTTTTTAATGTGGCTTCCCTGGGCAGGTCCCTCTTTTTTCTTCATCAGCAATATTAAACAGTAACAAAAGCTCAGTTTGAACAGAGAGACTTCTCCCACAGGAATCTGAAAGCATCGTGTATTCTGGTTATTGCAACAATGTGAAATTTATCTTTCTGAGAAAGGTACACGCAGATCTCCCTGTGCTGTTACTTCAGTAAAAGAGATAACAGTTACAATTTACTAATCCCATTTGTTTCCCCAAAGAGGAAATAAACCACTAATTTTGCAGCAAATACCCCATATTTCATGTTATATAATGTCATTGACTATAAGAACCACCATTATTTTACCGATTGCTATGAAAGAAAAAAATGCTATCAATTCAATTTACATAACATTTTTCTCACTTAGTTTTTATTTTCTTCTTCTTGAAAGAGCTATTTTAGAGTTATTTAGACATAGATTATTATGATATAGCACTCTTGTGCATTCCTTAAAAAGGAAAACATAAACAAATTAAATTGCTTAAGGCATTTCTAAAACTTCTTTACATTCAGATGCCTCTTCTGAAAACTTTTCAACTCAAAGTGGTAGATACTGTGATTTCCCATGTACTATTGTCCTCTGTGATGTCAGGAGAGTTAGTGATGTCATGTTTCTTTAAAACTACCCTCCCACCCTCTCCAGACATTTCTTCCAAGCCACCAATCCCACCCTACCACTTCAGATGCGTGAGCACCCCATGGCAACCATATTCCTGCTGTCTCCTGGCTGACTGGGATTGAGAGATCCCTCCCCACTTCAGAGATGTAAAATGTTTGTGTTGGGGGGGAAGGTAAGAAATGACATCTTGCCCTATATATTGGGATTTGTCAAAAGTCTCCCAAAGTGCTATGATACTTTGGGATGGACTTGTAACAACCTTTTATATTTATATGCTATGATACCCCAGTCCAATGGTAGCATTCATTCATCCACCTATTCATCTCTTCATGTACCGAGTCTATAATACATTTATTGAAGGCCTGCTTTGTTCTAGGCTTTCTGAAACTTACAACAAAATTGAGAAATGGACTTAAACATATAGTTACAATATGATATTATCAGTGAAGCAATAGATATTGTAATAGGTACCTGTTATAAAGAAAGTAACAAAGATCTTTGATTGGGAGGGCTAAATAGAAAGAAGACCTAGACCAGCTGTTGAGATGGGGGCAAGGGTATTCCTGGGAAAACATCTTGCCTTCTTTAAAAGTAAGTTTTATACTTTTCTCAGCCGTACTGCGCTCCAGTAGAGAGTACTGCCCAATTAAAACCACCGCTGTCCTTCTCTGACTGTGGGGTTGTTTACAATGTAAAGGCTTACCACTTTTGTGGACCTCTCATGCTTGGAGAACTGTACCCTTAAACAGGAGGCATGCAGGGACTTCAGTAGCAGACCAGTAGAAATTAGAGAGGAAGCTAGAAACAAGTGGGCCAGAGCCAACAGGGCCAATCCAGGTGAGCAGCTAGCCTCCCCAAAGAAGCTCACCCTTAGTGTACACGCTAAAAAACCAGGGGTGCGGTGAGCTTGGGGCTGACACTGGAGGGCTGATTGTAACGTTTTCTGGCAGAAACAGACACACTGTTATCACTAGCCAGCCAGCAGCACTGTCTTTGCAGTGAGATCAAGTCAACAACTTCAAGGGAAAAACAGGCCATTCATTTGAGCCAGAGGAAGAGTCATGCCATAGCTTTGGAAGTTTCAGCCTGGGAAAACTGGGGCACATTTAAGGGGTCAGGGTGGAAGCCAATTGTGAGAAATCCCGGGAGAATTTAGGGAGAAATGTTGTTCAGTGAGCCCCCGAAAGTCAATATCTCACCTCAGGCACACAGACTTCATGCTGTAAGACTAATTCCAGACACTTTCCTTTGCAGCCCACCTCTTCTCACAGGGGATGAGAGACCTCTAAGAGACTCTGAGGCCTATTTATGATTGAACCAGAGGATTCCTTGGCTAAACCTACAGGGAGAATGCCTTTATCACTCATAGCTGGTAGGGAGCGGCACTCACATTTTTAAAAAGGGATTAAAATTTCCAGGTGATAAATAACTGCTGGTGTTTTTCTAGCTAAATGGTGATGGTGATAGAGGTGAAGGTGCTGGTGGTGGTTTTGGCCTTTGGCTTGAATCTAAGCTTTCTGATTCCAGAGGCACGTTGATACCTAATAGTAAAGGAGACTCCTTCTACCTTGTGTTTAGCTTCTGTCCAAAGGAAAACAGAATTTCTTCCCAATCTTCTTTTCACCAGTCAGAGGAACATAGAAGGTATAAATATCAGTGGTCACAACTCAACTTTACCAGAGAGAAGGATTTTTCTTGGTCTGAACTTGACTTTCATTGGGTTTCAGTTCACTAGTGGGTGGGTTCATTGCATAGGGAGCAGGAAAGCATTAATGACCAATGTCTTTTGTTTCTGATGGCAGTTTTCTCAGGGCAGGTGCCTTGCACATAAATTTTTCCTCCATTCTTTCCTGGGTCTTTCTGTTCTCCAACAGCAGGACCACCTGGGTAGGGCTCTTGACCCACTTTTATAAGACACAGGCTGGACCAGGGTTTTTTTCTGCATAAGAGGAAGCCAAGCCCTTTGTTCTTTGTTCATGTTCATCTCACATGACAGCCTCCTATCCATTCAACAGCCCAGATAATGGGGGCACGGTAGCCTTGGCAGCTAAGCAGTGGGCATTGGTGATGATGGTGATAATTACATGATGTTTTTAAATTGTTCCTTGTTTCCTTCACTGACACTGGTGGGTGTGTTTTGAATTGGCTTTCCAACGGGGTGGAGGCTAGTGGGCATTAATGTAGGCCAAGACTTACTTACCCCTCTTGGCCCTACCATGCTAAAGCCTGTTCTAGAGGGTCCCTGAGTAGTGAGTATTTTCTAAGATATTTGGCCATTTTTCTTCTATGTTCTGAGTTTAATACATAAAAAACAAAAACAAAAACAAACAAAAAAAACCCTGGAAGCTAGAAGAGGTGATAAGAAATAGAACCTGAGCCCTAAAATCCAAATTCAACCTTGAACTCCTAACAACAGCGCTATCCATGATCAGTGGTAGGAATTCAGTAACTGTTCGATTTTACAAAGAAATTCAGGTGCCCGTGAATCCTTACTGTGTTTCTTTATATACAGAGCCCATTAACTTTCACATTTTCTAATCAATTAGCCCAAGTATCTCCTCTTCCTTGTCATAGCAACTAGGAGTTGCCATTTAGCATATGCTAATTCAGTTTCCTTGTGAGGCAGTGACATTTCTAAACCAAGACATAGACTATTATGAGTTATTTTCTTCATTCACTAGAATTCAAGATAAACTGTGCATCCTTTGCTTTTGACAGCGATTGCTTGTTTGGAAGAATGTTTTCTAGAGAAATGTGGCATGAAAAATAAAATTCTGACAATCAGAAAGTTTTCACACCATAGAGGAGTAGACAATGAAGAGTTAAGAGGAGGCAATGAGTCACGTTGCAGTTTGGAAAACAATTCCTAAAACACCCTTATACAATGCCAACTAAAGAGACATTCAGCCAAAGGATAACAGTGTTATCTGGTCTAAACTTTTTTGTACAGTGTGAAATTATTTTCTATGATCAGTGCTTCTTACATGAAAGAAGTATGCTTTATAAGAGCACTTTTAAAAGGAAAAAGAAGTATTTTGTTTTATAGCAATATCTTCTTAAGAGTGCCAGAAGCTGTCTTTAATTTGAAACACTACTTTAAGTTAAAGTTGTAGCATTAGAAAGAAAGATTTAGTGATTTGTGTTGTTTTCATAATACAATAAAAAATTGCTGGACAAAATTTATATTTCTAAAAAATTGTGAATAGTTGAAGTCTACCAAGAAATCACTTATTATTTATCTAGGTGATAATAAATAACTGTTTCAACTCAACTGTGGGGTTTTTTTTGGACCTGTTGTTTGATATTCTATAAATATGAATTTAATTAAGAGAAAAAAGGTCAGTCTTGTAAAACTACTTTTGAATATATAACTTGTTAATCTATTGTGTAGTTTGGATAAGTCAATTAAATTTGCTAGGCCTTAGTTTCCTCATTTGTAAAATTAAAGGAGTGAGCAAGAAGGTCATGTTGGAAGTCCATCTTTGTTTTATTCCTCTTTCTTTATCTCTCTTTTACCACTTATTTTACTTGGAAAAAGAAGTCTGTATTTTATAATACTGACAACCAGTTACAATTATTACATTTCTTCCTTTTATTCAGATGTTTATTTTCATCTCTCCTATTTTATTGGCTCTTTCTGTAGTAACAACAAAATGCAGACAAATCTTAATGTGTATGAAATAACTTCAACCAGAGCCTTATTCTTCTGTAACATACTGTGTGACTTTTAGCAAAGAATTTGTGTGTTAGCATTATGTAAGGACTGGTAAGATGACATTTGCTCTACACTGTGGAGTGGAAAGAAGGAACTATGTACCATGGAAAACCCTGTTATCTTTATCAGATTATGTTTTGCCCACAGGGAAATAATACAAAACTGAGCTCTCAGAGGTATGCCATTCTGAACACACGTTCTTTGAAATATCATTTCCATGTTTATAGTTACTGCTGAAATACCTTCTAATCAATGTGTAGTTCTAGTTTGCATGTTGTGGTAGCATCCTCTAAGGCGTCCTGCAGCAATCCTCACTCCCCCATTAAATAGGGTTGACCAGTTATTACCAATAGGATAGTGTAGAAATGGTGGTATATGACTTCTGAGCGTGGATAGTAAAAGACATGTGACTTTCACTTTGTGCTCTCTGGAATCACTCAGGAGGAAGTCAGACACCATGTCATGAAAACACTCTAACAGCTTTATGAAAAAGTCCACATGGGAAGGAACTGAGGCCTCTTGCTGACAACCAGCACCGATCTGTCAGAGGCTTAGTGGGCTGTCTGGGAATCCTTCAGACAGCCGCTGTCCCGGTCATCCTATTACGGCAGCCTGATGAGACAGCCCAGTCCAGAGCCACCCAGCATCCAGGTAAGCCACTCTGGAATTCTGTACCACAGAAACTGTGTGAAGTAAATATAGTTCTTTTCAGCAGCCATTTTTGGGGGGTAATTGTTATGCAGTAACAGATAACAAAAACAGAAGTCAAAAGAAAAATGTAGTGGGTGTTGATTTTTCGGTCAATTACTCATAAGTGGGAAATAAAACAATTTTCTTTACTTTTCTGTAACTCAACTTAATCTCTATTTTTAACTTTAATATGTCTTAATATGGGGAAAAAATAACCTTGATCCATTCTGGGATACAGTAGTCCCTCTCTATATCGTGGTTCATTTATCGTGGCCTCACTGTATCACAGGATTTTAAAAAGTATTATATTTAATTATTTATCACAGATTTTTTGCTATATCATGGGATTTTGTGGTACTGTATACGTATATTGTTAAAGTTACGTAGGTTTAAGAGTGTAGAATAAATGTAAGGTTCCTACTTCATGGGAGGGGGGGTCTGGAACGTGATACCCTCAATAAGTGAGGGAATACTGTAGTTCAGTAACTTCAGTTAATTGAGCTTTTTCTTCATTCTCCCGTCTGCCTAGGAGGGGAACCTATGATCAAGGGATAGTGACTTACCCAGCTTCGTGGTATTAGGAGTCCTAATCCTGGTCTTTATAATCTGTCTCAGTGAAAAACCTAAGTAACTATAGGTGTATTGCCAATAAGACATATAAAGTTAGACCTTCCAATATTCTTTCTTGGTCAAATGCTTTTTTATGGTTTTATTAGTGCTAATATTTCATTAAAATCCAAGGTAATTGTACAGGGCACAGAACAAACCAATAAAGTCCCACTTACAATTATACGGCTTCTTATGGACTTAGAAGGCCAATGTTAATTTAAATGTGTGGGCTCCTTTGAAACTCCTTCCCTTTGCTGTGTGAAATGGGCTATCTGTGAAAGTTTATTAATACCCCAGAGCTGGTCTGGAAGGGCAGAAAGTAAAAGAAGCCATTTCAATATTGGCAGATTTTTAAAAGTGAAGGATTATTTGGGAAACTTTATGCTGAACGCCAAAAGTTGCTTTCCATTTGTAAGAACAATTTCATTTTTTACTTGCACCTCCCTGGAATAACTATCATTGTTTTCCTCTTCAGTCAGATAGAAGTGTGGTGGATAAATGACCAATGAAACAGATCAGTGACAGAAATGTGAATTATGAGCATCCAGAAATGCAATTGCCATATAGTGAATCACATAATTAGATAGGTACAGTGCAAGACTCTTAAAAATGAATCACCTATGACAGTGGATCCGGACAAATACTGCAATGTGTCCTGTCCCTTTACATGGCATACCTCAGACATGAACAAAATCGACCCTTACGTTACATCTGATTTGAAAACTTCTCTTTGGTTTCTCAACCTTTGTTTCAGTGTTAGAACTTAAAGGACTTTCATCATGTTCCAAGTTCAGTGATATCTCCAGTTTTCGGCCATTTCATCAAAGTCACAGCCTAATACACATTTCTGCTGCACCCTCCCCTTCAGTGTTTATCGTGGCAGAAGTGATTCTCTCGTTAGTCTCTGTAGTTCTCATTTAAGCCAAAGGGTAAAAACAATACCTTGGAGGGCAGTAATGTGAAAAAGTCTCCCTTTTTGTAAGGGATAGCATTTCATGGTTCATTTTTTCTTTTGAATTTTCTTGCTATTTCTTAATTTCAGGCTCATCGTCACTTGTAAAAAAAGATCTGAATCCACAAATTGCATTACCAAGCTGCCTGTAGAATGTGTATTTATTTTTCTGTCTTACATATTTTCTTTGTTGTTTATTTTTGGGGTTGTTTTGGAATTCCTTTATTATTTTATAATATTATTTTTGATTTATCACATGCTTTTTGCTATGTGAAAGCAAGTCATAAAGGAATAGCATATCGTACAAAAGTGATGACAGAATAATAATATCAAGTCCTGAAATAATGATTAAATCAAAGAGAGACCAGTGTTATGGTAAACACTAGAACCAAGGCCTTAAAATGTGTTGATTTCTATTTTAGTTCATATATAAAATCAGTTTGGAAAACCAACATGAATCCTGATGTTTGAGGCAAAGTGAAAGGCAGGACTATGAGGAGAAGAGAAATTGTAATTCTTGTAGTAATGAGTGACACACTGAATTCTGGGGACTATCAATTATATTGTCCCTTTGAATTTTCACTGCAGCATTAGGGACTCTCAGTGAAATGTATTCTTTATTTTTTTAAGTATATTTTATTGATTATATTGTTACAATAGTTCTAATTTTTTCCCCTTTGCTCCCCTCCGCCCAGCACCCCCCACCCCAGCAATCGTGCCCCCAAGTCCATGCCCATGGGTCGTACATACAAGCTCTCCCGCTTCACCCTTTCATATATTCTTTTTCTTCTTCTTTTTTAAATTAATTAATTAATTAATTATTTTAACAATAAAAAATAACAGTTCCTCTCTCTCAGACTTAAGACCCTTTATAATCTTATAAAGGACAATGGGTGAAGGTCTCGAGCTCCTCTAGTTGCTTCAGGCTGGACATGGTTATGGTCCTTCCCACCCTTGGGTCCAGAAATCCTTAATAAGAGTGGGGATGTGTTCTTGGAGAGACAGGATATTCTATTTAAAGTTAAGAAATTCTGCTCTGTGAACAAGGACATCCCATTCCCGCAAATAATTTTCACTGTGGTTTTTCAGAATCTTAGAACATTATCCTGATTTGAAAGTATTTTTATTCTTTATTGGCTGTATAGAAATTACTTGGAGATGTGCACTTGCTGTAGTTACAGGATCTATGATGGACTCTAATCAGAAAAGACTTTCCCTTATCTTCTAAACCATAATCTTAAAATTATATTATATTAGAAAAACACTCTGTAAACTCTACCATTTCCATCATCAATATCAAAAGTATCTGTTGAGCAGCATTATTTGTCATCATACAAATTCTATAGTCAACCAACAATACATACTAACTGTAAAACACAGACTGATAGGTTGTTTATAATGATATTTGTGTGTGTTAAAATAGATATAAAAAGCCTAAACAAAGTATTATCAAGCTAAAAATCAGCAGCACACAAAGAAGCTAGTACATGAAAGATATAATTGAGTTTATTTCAGGAATGCCAAGAATGGTATTAGATCAGAAAAATTATAAATATAATTCACTACATTAATGAATTGAAAAAGAAAAGCCATACACTGATTCCTTAAAAGCAGAAAAATCATTTCATAAAATATGCCTATTTAGGTTAAAAATATCTTAGCAATTTAGGCATAGAAGAAAACATTTATCCTGGTAAAGATTATTTTAAAATACCTAGAGAAAACTTCATTCTTTTTAAATATACTAATCCTCATTTTTATTTACTATAAATGTTATTCTAAATTAACAATTATAAAATAGACTTGAATTACAAATAGATCTAGTCTAATGAGAGAAAACTTCATTCTTAATGGAAAAATATTGAAAGTACTGCCTTTAAAAGTAAGACCAAAATAAGGATACTATCACTGCACACGTTCAACACTTACTGAAGGCCTTGCGTGCTCCATAACACGAGGACAACAGAGTCAAGCCACAAAGGTTAGGAAGGGAATAATAAAATGCTCATTATTTAAAGATTGATGATTTACTATATTTATTAGGATAATATGAAAAATAAAGCGAAATAGGCATATATAAGATTAACATACAAAAATGTTAACTGCATTCTTAAATATCAGATAACAGTTGTTATTTTGAAACTATATGACATTTAAAATAGCAGTGAAAAATGTTAGATCCTTGAAAGGAAATCTAACAAAAACAGTGAAGAACCTGTTTGGAGAAATTAACAAACTTTATGGAAAGGCATTAATGAAGACTAAAATTGTAAAATTTAGCAGTAGGTTTGAAGGGCAGGATAGCAGCATTGCTCTTCTCCCTGTTTTGCAGCAAGGCATCCAATGATACTGTCAACAACTGTACACACACATGCACACACACACACACACGCACACGCACACACACCCAACATCTTACTGGTCTTCATGGGGAAATTTCTTACCTAAAAGGATATTTTAGAAATCATTATATTGAGTACTGAAGAAAGGTTTTCATAAAAATTAACAATTCCTTCTGTTTCACTTCATTTTCTTTCATTCTGTTAAATCACGATACATTAATCACTTCTCATTTTTGAAACACTATGTATAGCATCATCTCATTTTTAGCAACTGATTTCATTCCCTCTTTTTGTATAACGTCTATGATTTCTTCTCTCTGTGTAGATGTTCACTCAGTAACAATGGTTATTTCTGTTGATACTCGAGGTGATTTGTTGCTTTCTTTTTTATATCTTTCTGTATTTTTTGAATTACTTATGATACCTGTTTTATTTTTACTATAACAACAAATTAATTACTTGATTATAAGTTATACATGTTTAATAGAAGAATAAGACATTTGAGGATTTTCACTACAGTGAATTAATTTGTTACAGTAATGCATAAGATGGTAATATTCTTGAAAAAATGGTCTGCATTATGTTTATGTTCCTCATGACACTGTACATAGAACAAATGCTCAATAAATGTTTCTTAACTAAAACTGTACATTATTTTCTCTACTTAGACTTAAGAATAACCAGAGAGAAAGCACCCCAAGAAATCAGCATGTAAATCTTCTCTAAAAAAGATTCTCATTGACTTTCATTTGTTGTGTCTCCACAAAGCACTTAAGTGTGTTTGCAGATTAGCACTCGTCGTCGGCAGCCGTCCGTCTCGAGAGACGATGGTGTAGCTTCTTAAGAGTCTATCTGCACCGCCGAGAATGGCTGTGCAGTCCGACTCGGGAGTGACATGGTATCTGTCTCCTCCCGTGTTGAATCGACATCTTGCGATGACGCTGAAGCTACAAAGCCTGGGCAGGGTAATATGGAGGGTCTGCTCTTGCCCATGCAGCAGACCCCCCCTCTCTTCGCAGCTGAAGGGTCCAAGGGAAAGACGGAGTCGATACAGCTTGGCTTCAGGTGCGCCGCAGGAGTTGCCGGTGTTGACTACAACGTCAAACCGCCTTAGGGACTCCGGCTCCGGATTTTCTGTCGGGGTTTACTCCCTTAGCCTTTCCCCTGAAGAGGTATGCCGCAAGGCAGCGGAGGTTTTTTGGAGTCAGAGTTTTCCTTCTCTGATGTACCCTGACTGGAAGATCGAACCAGCGACACTTAGCTCGCAGGCCGACGCTCAATCCACTGAGCTAAACCAGCCAGGGAGATTAGCACTAACCCCTAGATAATTGTCTTTTGGAGTGACAATCAAACAATTGTTTTACCTGTTTGTTCATTACTTCATTCAACAAATATTTATTGAGCACCTACTATGTGTATGTATGTTTCTGTGTTGTACATACAGCAATGAGCAAAAGAATGTCCCTATCCTCAAAGAGCTTACATTTTAGTATGTGAACACTGACAAGAAGTAAATAAACAGGTATATAACACCTCATATGTTGCTAATGCTGTAAAAAATAATATAGTTCAGAGGATAAGAATTATAAGGTAGGGGACATAGCATGGTCACAGAAGGCCTGATAAGCTGACATTCAACAGAAGACATGACTGAATTAAAGTTGAGTGAGGCATGTGCAAGGATCCTTTCAAACAAAGGTTGGTCAGTGCAGAGTACAAGGGTTGAGCACAGGTGTTGACCTGAATGACAGAATGAATGGAGGTGCCGTTTAATGAGATGAAGACAGGTTTGGCCAGATGGGTGGGACAGGAGTGTGTGGGAAATTAGGAATTTGGTTTTCGATGTGTTTACTTTGAGATACTCTTTAGGTATTCAAACTGTAGAGTTGAGTAAATAATGGATAGATGAGTCTGGAAGCCAAAGTACATGTTGAGTTATATGGGACAACCAGTCAAAGCACATGTATATTTGAAGTAAAAATATGTATAAAACCAAATATATAACCTTAATGTAACACAGGTTAAAATAATAATAAATATCTCTCCTTAGCAAATAATACACTGATTTTGAAATATAAAATAAATTGCAAGAACATCTTTCTAAGCAATTTATTGTTTCAATTTGTGTGCAAGAAGAAAAGCTTCTGGTTCAGAGCTATGGTGTGGTTTTCTGCTGGTTATTTGAAACCTCAAAGCTGGGGCTTGTCAAAATAAGGCTCTATTGCATGGAGGTAAGGTCTTTTGCATCTCTGAACCTTGTGCTCGCTGGCCTGGCTGTGCATAGTGTCCTGCTGTCAAGCATAAAGGCCATGAAGAGCCATTGCTTTGTTGGAGCTGTGGTTTGACAAGTAGGTTTACTACTGCAGTGGGTTTTCAATGCAGCCTGCATAACAATGAAGAAATTCTGCCAATTAGTGGATGTTGGTGGGCTGCAGGGCAGGCCATGCCAAGGCACAGCAGCAATCGGGCCAGGAGATTTAACATTCCATTCCCTCTTCCCCTTTCCCTCATATTCCTTGACTGCCAATGTTTCATGTTGATGCTAGTCCCCAACAGCTTCCCCACAGCCTCAGCGAGACATTCCTTCTCCTCTCTACCCCTTGGGTTTAACTAACACGTGAGTTGGGAGATGGATGGATTTTGGTTAGGCTCAGCATTGTGCTCCCTGGGCCAAATCTGCTCTGAACAACAGCCAAAACTTGAGACCTTGTGGACACTCAAGCAATGTGACACACTTTAATTCAGAATATGGAATATTCTGATTCTTCCTATCTAGAAAATATCATGTCACATGCCTCATAAAGATGGGGATATGTCTCACAAAACTGTTATCACAAGGATGTCTAAATGTAAGTGTTAAAGGTTAAGTAGGCATTGCTCATTTGGAATCAAGAAACTACACATTACATCCAGCATGCGGAATTCATAAGTAAAACCCAAAAGTAAACTAAGGTTCCCTTGACCGTTTAAGATCTCAAGTTGATGCAAACACCAATCCTCCCATTCCATGGCCAGTGATAGTTCATCATCTTCCCCTATGATAAGGCCCCTCTATCCCTTATACCTATACCCACTTTTACTGTCTCTCTTTCCCCCATGTCTAGCTATACCACTCCAAACTGAACCCTTTCACTGGTTTTCACACAGAAAGGGCTCATTCTCACAAAGCATATGGCAGGTTTGATAGCTTTCCTAGAGATTTGAAGGGGGACAGGGAGGGGGCCAATTTAGTACTATGTGCCTTTGGTCATCATGCTGGTGTTATCCCTTCTTTCTTCCTCTCCTTCACCTTCAAACGTAACATTCTTACCTTGTACTTGCTTTGAATCTCACACAACTCCCACACATCATGGATCAATCAACCAGAATTCTATGCTCACGGGTATTATAAATCATCATATGGAAATGAAGTCCCAAGGAAAACAGACACAAATACTGCACCCCTCTCACCTGCTCACACATGCTCCCTTGTCCCATTGGAGTTTGCTTACAAAGAACAAGTTCCAAGATAAGTTACAAAGAATTTCAAGATGGCATAAGGAGGGCATTAAACCAAGGGTGTGAAGCACTGCCAAGTGTGGTTCCCTGTGTGACTGCCCCAACTGCATGCCCGGGAAGCACACCCTGGAAATGAATCTTCTGGTCCAAGTCAAGCCTTCACATTTCTGCAGCCCTGACTGATCTCGAACTGAACCATATGAGATATCAAACCAGAAATACCCTACCAACCTATCCCAAATATCTGATCCATAGGAACTATGAGAGATAATAAATATCTGTTATGGACAAACAAATAACTGATATGAGTCTCAGTAAAATGCAGACTCATAGAAATTAATTCAGGGTCAGGTTGTAGCCCAGGGATATGCATTCTAAGTAATCCCAACCATCAGGGAAGTGCAAGTCAAAACCACAGTGAGATAACACTTCATACTCACTATGCTGGCTCTATTTAAAAAGATGGATAGTGACAAGTATTGATAAGGATTTGGAAGAATGAGTCTTCACATGCTGCTGGTGGAAATGCAAATGGTGTAGCTACTTTGGAAACAGTACAGAAGTTCTCAAAATGTTAAACATAAAATTATTAGGTGAGCCAACAGTTCCATTTCTAGGTATGTATGCAAGAGAATTGAAAATATGTCTACAAAAAATATTGTAACAGATATTCATGGAAGTATTATTCATAATAGCCTCACAGTGAAAACAGCCCAAATATCTGTTGCCTGATGAATAGATAAAAAAATAGATGGTACATGTAAACAATGGAATATTACAGGGTAATTAAAAAATTCAGTACTGATACATGCTATAACATAGATAAACCTTGAAAACATTATGCTAAGTGAAAGAACTCAATCATAAAAGGTCACTTATTTTAAGATTCAATTTATATAAAATGTCCCAAATAAGCAAATGCATAGAAATAGAAGGTAGATTGGTTGTTCCTGAGCTGAGAAGGTTGACAAGAAATGGAGAGTGACTCCTAATTCCTAAGAAGTTTCTTATGGAAGTGATGAAAATATTCTAAAATTGATTATGTTGATGGCTGTGTAACTCTGCGAATATGCTAAGAACCATGGAATTGTACACTTGAAACTGGTGTGGTATGTAAATTGACTTTCAATGCAGCTTTTATATAAAATAATAATTCCCACATGATTCTTATGCCAGCAGTCCAATTTTTACACTTGAGAAAGGCCACTACAGGCTTTTAAAGTTGATATTCACTTAAAATTAAAAGCATAACTGTAATAATTCTAATTCATTTTCTTATTCTGTTCACCACTTGCACCTTTCTAAAGAGAAAATACAACATGAGACAAATGAGGAAAAACTTGGGGGAGAACAGATCTTTAACATCAGTCCCAAATGACTTTTAAACCATTTATCTTTCTTGGCAAAGAACAAAAATAATGACTGTAGCTGTACAGATTGAAATGAACTCTTGAGAAGAGAACAAGTGTGTCAGAAAGAGAAAAACATTAATAGCTTCTCTTCAGAGTCTGTAAAGAGGAGCTTTAATTTCCCCTGAAGTAGCCTTCTCGCTTGTTGTTAAGATGCCCTGTCCAAGCCTGCCACCATGAGTGTTATTCATTTTGCTTTTTCTGTGACATAGAGTATCTTCTCTTAGCTGGGATACGATGACAAGAAACAGGATGATGACAGCTATTGGGAGGGGCAGTTAGGGGGTGGAGGGATCAAGTAAAAAGGAAAAAGGATTCATGGACTTGGACAACAGTGTGGTGATTGCTGGGGGAGTGAGGGGTATAAGGGGGTTAAATGGAAATGGAAAAAATACAATAACAAGTTTAAAAAAAAACAAAATGTACCTTATAGTTTCAGTGAAAGCAGTTTTTATTCTGATTTGGCATGTGTTGAAGCCGAGCATTTCACCTTTTGTCTGTAGAGCTTGCAGACACAGTAATTACTTAATTACATGAGTTTGTTTTGTCATTTGCAGGGTTTGAGCTCTGTTGAAGCCACAGCTGAACCTGTAGGCAGAAAACAAAGATGCTCTGTGCACTGAAGAGCTTCCTCCCTGAGGTATGCTTAATCCTCCTTTTCTCTTACAGAATGAGAGGATCAAAAAGTGGCCCCATTTCCACCCTGTATTCCCTAAACATAAGATCTGAACTCTTAAAAAAAAAAAGATAAGCTTAAATTTGGTGTCTATACAATGTATAGGAACACATGTATATACGTATTCCTCATATAACTCATAAATTAAGAATGGAATCATATGTTGGGACTTCAAAATTTTTATTTTAAATGTCTAAGGTGATCGATATTATTTGAAGAACTATCAAGTAGAGTTGTAAATAGGGAGCAAAGCAGGTCTTCATGATTGCATTAGTTACACCAAAGATTTATTACAGATAACCTGAGTTTATAATATATGCCACTGTATTCGTGATCAGTTTCATCTGGGAAAAAAAAATAAAAAACTTGATTTCAACTCATGCACCTCCCAGGGAGGGACTTTGCATTATTTATGTTAGCACCAAGTCCTGAGTGTGGCCTGTGGCCTGGATCTGGAGGATGTTCAGTAAATGTTGGAATTTACAGAATTACATTGAGAACATTCCTGTTTCTCTTTGGGCAACCCCTCTTTGCTTCCATTATTCTCCAAGTGGCTTTAAGTCTTGCCTTGCGTGGTCTTGTCTGTAACCTAACACCTCCGCAGCAACACGCTTCATAATGGAGGCTTGCTGCATTTCAATAAGTGCCATGTGCCGTGAATTACAAGGTATTAAGATCATGGTTTAGAAATGACTAGAATTTGCCAATTTTTCAAACTGTCTTGCTTGAAAAGGGAATGTATCAATCCCCAAAGAGCTCTGTTAGATAAGTTCCATTTAGCTGTAGTGCCATTAATTTTAGGAAAAATCTTGGGTCCTTCTCAGTTCTGTTCTAGGAAGCTTACTCTAGAACTCATGGGAGAGTCTAGTGGATGGAGAAGGGAGTAAGAAAGAAGCCATAGAAAGGAAAGGGCCCCAACAACCAGCACAAAAATCCCAGGAACAGGTCAGACTAACTGATAGTTCACCCAAGAGCATTGCACAGGGCTGCAGGACACCATAGAGCCCAACATTATTGATAGCCCCTCCCGAAATCAGTCCACTAACTAGTTCCGAGGAGACACGTTCTTCAGTTTTACTTTGTCCTAGAAACATTTTCTCTGCCCTTCTATTCTGAATGACAGCTTCGCTGGATAGGGTAATCATGGTTGTAGGTTTTTGCTTTTTATTACTTCGAATATTTCTTGCCCGTCCCTTCTTGCCTGCAGAGGTTCTTTTGAGAAATCACCTGATAGTCTTATTGGGACCCCTTTATATGTAATTCTCTTCTCTCTTGATGCTTTTAAGATTCTCCCTCTATTCTTAATTTTTGACATTTTGATTATAATATGTCTTGGCGTGGTTCTCTCTGGGTCCAGTTTTTGTGGAACTCTCTGTTCTTTCTGGACCTGTAAGTCTATTTCTTTCCCCGAGTTAGAGAAGTTCTGCTTCATTATTTTTTCACATAATTTTTTAATTTCTAGTTCTTCTTCTTCACCCTCTGGCAACTCTTTGATTCAGATGTTGGCCTGCTTATAGCTGTCTGATAAGTTTCTGAGCCTCTCCTCATTTTCCTCACTTTTTGTTTTCTCTTTCTGCACTGGTTGACTCTTTGTTCCTTCCCTATGTTCCGATATGTTGATTTGATCCCTGGCTTTCTTGCCCTCATCGCTAGTTTCATATGTGTTTTTGTTCATTTCAACAGGACTAGCCTTCATTCCTTCCCCATCTTGTTTAAGATCTGCTGTTAGGTTTGTAAGCATTTTTACAACCAAAGCATTGAATTGAGCCTTAGAAAGGTTATCTCTCTGCTGGTCCGTTAGATTAGATATTTGTTGTCTGGTCAGCTGCATCACCGGGATCTCTATCATGATCTGTGCCATCCTGACAGTTTTGTGTTTACCTTTGCTTCCTGGGCAGGGCTGTCACACTTCCTATGCTATAGGGGGTGGAGCCCCATGCACGCATCACAACTGGACAACCCTTCTCACCACACTGTGGCAATTTCTGCGGGGGTGTGGGTCCATGATGGGTTCCTGCCGTTCACTCTCTGCTGAGAGACCAGGAGCCTCCTCCTCCATCCCCACCCCCTCTGGGCCTCACGGTCCAAAGCAATGGAGGTCTGCCTTCCCTGGCTTTGGAATCGAAAGCTGACAGGTCTGATCTGAAGCCAAGTGTGATCCTCAGGCGCTTCTTGCCTCCCCTTAAATACAGGTGTCTGTGCTCACCGCTGTTCCACCACCGTTGCCGCTGCTGCCCCTGCCAGCACAGCTTGATCTCTCTGCCCTGGCTTCACCCCTCCTACCCATCCAGACGAGCACCACTTCTTCATAAGTTTATACATTGGACTTCCTTTTATTTTCTGGAACTCCTGGTTATTTCTGGTTTTGTGGTAGTTGTATAGGGAGATGGAGCATGTTGGTCTAGGCCTCCATCTTGGCCAGAAGTACTTTTCTTTTTTTTAAAAGATATTATGTTTATTTTTAGAAAGAGGGGAAGGGAGGGAGAAAGAGAAGGAAAGAAACATCAATGCGTGGTTGCCTCTTGCATGGCCCCAAGTGGGGACCTGGCCTGCACGCTAGGCATGTGCCTTGACTGGGAATTGAACCAGGGACCCTTTGGTTCACAGGCTGGTACTCAGTCTACTGAGCCACACCAGCCAGGGCCATATCCCTTCTTTTTATTTAAGAAAACATAATGCAATTTTGCCACTAATTTTAGAGAAATTCTATTCAAATGAACAGGAAGAAATCAGAATTTAATGGAAAAGTTTCTGCTTTGGTTTTAAAAGCACACTGAAGTAATGAAAAACAGCAGAAATCATGTTTTTTATCCCCAGAAACATAGGTTCCGAGAGGTAAAGCTCTAGTCTCTGTATAGATTTTTATATCATGCTTTGTATTGCATGAGGCTGGCTCCAATGTGTTCTTGCTTCTCTTCTCAGAAGCCCTTGATTTCTAGTCTTGTGCCTACTAGAGATGGGAAGGATGGACCTGATGCTGACCTGGGGAGCAATTCTTAGGAAGCCAAACTGAAGCTTTTAAGATACAAAATGAGCCCTTAGGGACCAAACTGCCTTCTCTCCCTAAAGTTCCGTCTCCTCATCTGTGGACTAAAAGCGTTCCACAGAATCTTTAGGTCACCTTTACATTCTAAGTGTAATGATAATGAAAGAACTATACTTATTATTAGCTTAACTTCCCCAGTTTTCCTTTAATTTACTTCAATTTTATTCATTTGCTGGAGCACCTTGGAAAGAACATGGGCTTTGAGGTCACTAAATCACACTTTAAATCCCATTTGACCTTTTCCTTGCTGTGTAACTAATAACTTAATCTTCATGAGATCCAAATTGTCTCTCCTGAAAAATATTGTGATACTAATATTGTGGTGACAATTGAATGAAATAAGCTATATACTTGCATTATAGACTAAATTGTGTCCCCCTAAAATGTATATGCTGAAGTCTCAACTCACAGAACCTTAGAGTGTAATCATGTTTGCAGACAAAGTTTTAAAGACCTTAGGGTGGGGCCATAATCCAATATGACTAGTGTCCTTGTAAGAAGAGGAAAAGATGCTGAGGATGCCATCTCAGAGAAAGGGCAATGTGAGGACACAGCAAGAAAGCAACCATATTCAATCTAAGGAAAGAGGCCTCAGAAGAAACCAAATTTTCTAACACCTTGATCTTGGACTTCTAGTCTCCAGAATTGTAAGAAAATAAATTTCTTCTGTCTAAGCCACCCAGTCTGTCATATTTTGTCATGACAGCCCTAGCAAAGTAATGTAACTTGCTACAGTAGTTGTACTACAGTCCACTTTAAAATAAATTCTAGCAAAAACCATTCACCAAACATTGGCTGAGTGTCTACCTACCCTGTGCTGGGTCAGCTGGGGCTGGGGGTGGGAATGGAGTCTGAGGAGGTTGTAATGATAAATATGCCATGTTCTTTCTAAAGAAGCCTATAGTCCATAGGGAGATAAATATATTAACAATTAGCACATTATAGTATGATTAATACTATAGTGAAAGCATGTTCTGTTTTAACTTTTAATTTTTAAAATATTTTTATTTTAAAATTACAGTTGACATGCAATACTGTATGAGTTTCATGTGTACAACCCTGTGATTAGACATTTATACATCTGAAGAAGTGATCACCATGATAAATGTGATACCCATCTGACACCATGCATAGTTATTACAATATTATTAACTATATTCCCTATGCTGTGCTTTACATCCCATAACTATTCTGTAGTTACCAATATGTACTTCTTAACCTCTTTTTCTTTTTAACCCATCCCACCTCCCATCTGGCAACCATCAAAATGCTCTCTGTATCTTAGTCTGTTTCTGTTCTGCTTGTTCATTTGTTCTGCTTTTTAGATTCCACATATAAATGAAATCATCTGGCATTTGTCTCTCTCTGTTTGACTTATTTCACTCAGCACAATACCCTCTAGGTCCATCCATGTTATTACAGTGGGCAAGATTTCATTCTTCTTTATGGCTGAGTCATATTCCATTGTACATATATACCACTTCTTTTTTCATTCATCTATTGATAGACACTTAGTTGTTTCCAAAAAGCATGTTCATTACTTGTTTTACAATTTTCTTCTTTTTCTTTGTCATTTATATGTTATCCTTTTATCAAACCATCCAACAGATCCTAATTTCTCTTGACTCCTTTTTTCCCTGTTCAACTCCACATGTGCCCAAAAAGCATTTCTATTTTTTCCACTTGATACTCCTTAATTATCATTTCCATACGTCTATTATTCAAAATTTTTATTTGTAATTCTTTAGACGTATCATAACTCAGTTGGTGATTTCTTGGAATCATCTGCCCAGACAATTCCTATCATTCTCAATAGTGTCTGTAACTTTCTATGTAATAATAAAACTAAGCAATGGCTTTCCTGGTCCCTCAATTGCATCAGGTTTAACTTTTGTAGTTCTGAATTCCAGAGTGTCCCGTTCCCTCCACCCCATGTTTTCCTCCATTACTGTACTTCAGTGGCATATTTTACTGTGGTCATTCTATAATTTTCTCTATATGGCTCTAAGCTCAAGGTATTTTGAATATGCAAATGAGGTTCTTTTTAAATATAAAATTAATTTTATTTAGTTTGGGTCATTGAGATTCTTGACAACTGCTGACAGATATGTAGGAATACACTAGCTGAAATTACTTCCTTTCCAGTTTTTACATATCATGTGGTCATATTCACATTCAAAGATAATTGATAGGTGTGTCATAATGTTCATTAAAATTATGACCTATCTTGTCATTTAGAAAAGATCTGTCATATTCAGGAAGAAACATCTACTTTCTATGAAAAAATTATTGTGGGATGAGAAGCCCAAAATGTCTCTCAGCTCAGAAACATTTCCCTCCACTCTCTTTCTAAACTGTAATGTCAATTTTTAATTTTTCTTCATTCTGGGAGTTGGGATTATCTTATTTTAATGGTTTTTCCCAGTAAGTCTCACATGAATTCAGTAGCATTTTTGCGTCTTTGGAGTTTTTCACAGGTACTTTGTAGAATTAGTACTTGAAGATATGGTGCAAATTGAAAAATCAGAAGAGCAACTGTATCAATTTTTAGGCTGAGTGGAGGAAGCCAACATCTGAAAAAAAAGCAAAGGGTTTTGAAGCACATGTACATTGTCAAAAAAAAAAAAAAATGCAGGAGATTCTGCTGGATTCCTTCCAACAGCCTCACAAAAAGATGTATGAAAAGCTAGCAAGCAGAGGGAGCGGAGTAAGTAAACCAAGGATGACCAGAAAGGGAATTGTGAGCGGGAAGTTTTCTTAGGCACAGCCTCGCTTTTTATGGGTTCTCATCTTAATTAAGGAATCATGCTCTCTAACCTTACGGTATTAATTACATGTGACTTCTTCCTCTTTTTTTGTCCCCAAAGGATCAGTACATGTCTCCGTCTCTTGCTCTGTAGAGCTGCCATAATACTCAAGTTCCTCATTCCCTCACCACTGTACTCCTCCCATTGCTTCCTAGCCTTCCTCAAGACCTCTGCTCCTCCTCCTCTGTTAAATAAGATTAATGCTTATATCACTTAACATGTTGCATACCGAGGAATTTAAATGCCTTTTAGAAATGACGAGAATTCTCGCCACCCGTATGCTATGTGTTAAAACAGCACCTGGTACATGGTTAAGTGCTCATAAAGGTTGGATGCCATTATTTACTCCTCCAGCCAAGTCTTCAAAAACATTTCTTTTATTATATCATTCATATAATTGTGAATCTTGGTGAGGCCCTACTCTAAACCCAAATTCTTTGGCTGGGTATCTGAGGTTCAGTCTTGACTGGCCTCACCACAAGTTTTTAAGGTCATCTGTCAGTGTTGTAGCCTCTGACCCCACTAGGCTAATATGTAGCTTGTGCTTAGGTCTTAATCATCCTGCTCTGGTAACATTTCTGTAATCCTAGCTAATATTTATGCATCATTCTTTCTTTTGCACACCTACACATGCAGTAAGTATTATCAACCCAATTATGCAGATTAAGAAATTAGAAAGGTTAAGTTCTTTATATATTTATCTTTATTTTATTGATTATGCTATTACCGTTGTCCCAATATTTCCCCTTTTGCCCCCCTCCACCAAGCATCCTCCACTCCTTCAGGAAATCTCCCCACCATTGTTCATGTACGTGGGTCATGTGTATAAGTTCTTTGGCTACCCATTTCCTATACTGTACTTTACATACCTATGGTTATTCTGCAACCACCTATTTGTACTTCTTAATCCCCTCACTTCTTGAACCATTCTCCCGCATCCCCCTCCCATCTGGCAACCATCAAAACACCCTCAGTATCCATGATTCTGTCTGTTCTTCTTGTTTGCTTTTTAGATTCAATTGTTCATAGATATGTATTTATTGCTCATAGTTTTGATCTTCTTTTTCTTTAAATAAGTCCCTTTAACGTTTCACATAATAAAGGTTTGGTGATAATGAACTCCTTTAGATTTTTCTTGTCTGGGAAGCTCTTTATCTGCCCTTCAATTCTAAATTATATCTTTGCTGAGTAAAGCAATCTTGGCTGTAGGTCCCTGCTTTTCAAGACTTTGAATATTTCTTGCCAATCCCTCCTAGCCTGCAAAGTTCCTTTGAGAAATTGGCAGACAGTGTTATGGGAACTCCCCTGTAGGTAACTAACTGCTTTTCTCTTGCTGCTTTTAAAATTTTCTCTGCATCTTTAAACTTTGGCATTTTAATTATGATGTGTCTTGGAGTGAACCTCTTTCTATCCATCTTGTTTGGGACTCTCTGTGCTTCCTGGACTTGCATGCCTATTTCCTTCACCAAATTAGGGAAGTTCTCTTTCATTATTTTTTTCAAATAGATTTCCTGATCTTTTCCTTCTCTTTCTGGCACCCCTATTGTGTGAATATTGGAATGCTTAAAGTCCCAGAGGCTGCTTCCACTATCCTCATCTTTTTTATTGTTTTTTCTTCTCGTTGCTCTGATTGGTTGTATTTTGCTTCCTTTTGTTCCAAATCATTGATTTGATTCTCAGCTTCATCCAGTCTCCTATTGTTTCCCTGTAAATTGTTCTTTATTTCAATTAGTGTATCCTTCATTTCTGACTGAATCTTTTTTATGCTGTTAAGGTCATCTCTTAAGTTCCTTGAGCATTCTTATAACAAGTGTTTTGAACTCTGCATCTGATAGATTGCTTATCACCAGTTGGTTTTTTTCTTTTTCTGGAGTTTTGATTGATTCTTTCATTTAGGCCATGCTTCTTTGTCTGCTCATTTTGGCAGCTTCCCTGTGTTTGTTGCTATGTATTAGGTGGAGCTGCTATGACTCCCTGTCTTGGTAGTATGGCCTAATGTAGTCAGTGTCCTGTAGGGGCCAGTGGCACAGTCTCCCTTATTACCCAAGATGGATACTCAAGGTGCACCCTCTGTGTGGGCTGAGTGCACCCTGCTCTTGTAGTTGAACCTTGATTGCTATTGACAGGTCAATGGGCGGGATTTACCTAGGCCAGTCAGTTTTCGAATTGGGGGTTATCACTGACCACCAATCTCCACCCTCCATGAAGGATCATCTGTGCAAAGGCAGGGTGGTGGTGCTCCACTGTGGTGTGTAGCTGTCCACTTGGTGCACAGGCCATAGGGTTTTCCAGGTGGTGCAGGCCAAGGTCAGCCCCCACCTGTGTTTTGTCCAGGGCCATGTTGCCTGAGTTATAAAGCCATCTGAGATGGCTGCTACTTGTGCTTGGCTTGGAGATTCCCAGGTGAAGCCAAGCTGGCTGCTTCTAGTGACATGCCTGGGACCACTTAGCAAGACATATTGGGGCTGGGAGCTCACTGAGGCTGGGAGTTGCTTGTTTGAAAGGATTTAGGAAGTTGTGAAGCATGAGCCAAGACCATGGAAAAGTCACAGTTAACAGCTGTAAGTTGGGAGGGATGGAGCCTCAGGGGATATGCAAGGCAGGGAAAACAGTGTTAGCCAGGTTGATGGAGTCTAGCTTGCCAGCTCTGTGGCTCTGTGGTGCAAGGGTTCAGAAAAGGGGCAATGACTTCTGCCCACCCTTCTGTCTGGGAGAAAACTGTCCCCCAGCTCTCGCCTTGATGCTTGATACTTCAGTTCCTCCCTGTATGCCACTGGTGCCTTTCAAGCTGATAACATGGTGCTGGAGCTCAGAGAGAGTGAGTCTGAGTAAGTCCATGTGTGGGTTCTTTAAGAGGGATGTTTGGGCCTCTAGAAGTTTCTTCCACTGACTCAATCCCTGCTGAGTTTTGCAGCCAGAAGTTATAGGGACTTGTCTTCTTGGCATTGGAACCCTGGGCTGGGGGCCTGGTGTGGGGCTGGGACTCCTCACTCCCATTATATCCCTCCCAAGTTTTTATCCACCACACGTGGATATGGTACCAGGCCTTTCCACATCTCTCCCCTTCCTCCCAGTCTGGATGAATGTGGTTTCTTTAATTTTGTAGTTATCAGACTTCCATTCAGCTCAATTTCTGACAGTTCTGAGTGATGGTAGTTCTATAATTTATTTGTAATTTTGATGTGGTTGTGTGAGGCAGCAAGCCATGTTTACTTATGCTGCCATCTTGACTGGAAGTTAAGCAATTTATTTAAAATAACATAGTTAGGGTATGGCTTAGCCAGAACTTGGACTAGGCCACCTCAAAGCACACGACAGTGCACAGAACTCCATTCTTTTCTCCTCACAGCACTAACGGAAAGACCCTCACTCTAACCTATACCTTCTTTGGACCTCCTCAACTTTTTTTTGACTTGTCACAGAGACATCAGTCCTTTACTTAGTTAATCATCTGAGTCCACAGTCTTATGCTGTCTCATTATTTTGTTTTCGGTGTTAGATAGTTTATTGTCCCTATCATCACCTCCTCAATCATTTAGTCCCTTGTCTATGGTGAAGCTGGTATATCTCTTCTTTTAATCATCAGAATTGTCTGTATTAGCACTTTGGGTGGAGATGTTTATAAGAGGTATGTGAACAGATGATCAGTACTAGAAACATTGGGCATTCAGCTGTATTTTTTAGCAAGGGGGTTCCTGCTGAACTGAGTGACTAGATATGAGGAGAGAAATGCTAAAGCACTGAACCAAATTTTCTTTGACCTTAACCCTGGGCATTCTGACAGCAATCACCTGTCCTGAATGAATATGCTACACATGGCTGGCTTCCCTGAGTTATGGAGCAGCACTTGACTAAAGCAACTGGACAAAAGGTATATGTGATGCTGGCTTTGTGTTCCCATGACTCTTACAGGGTATTCTGTTGGAAATGAAAAGGGCAGGTCAACTGTGCAGAAGCATAAACTCCTTTGCAGTCTCAGTTGAGAATGAAACTGAGACTTCAAGAATAACTGTGAATTGTAAACTAAAAAGCAAACCACTTGGGCATGGGTTTTGTTTCCTACCTGCATGAATTGATCTTCTCTAGAGTCTTATCTCTACGTAAATGTCACTGTATCTAGTACATCCCTAAAAATATGACCTATAGGAGAGGTGATTGTGGAGTTGGAAATGGCTGCATTGTCAGCAGCAGAAAGCAAATGCAAACTTATCGTGTGAAAGTAATGTGATTGAATGTATTGAAGGGACTTAAACAGCATGCAAGGCCATACCTGCCACTCAAGTAGGGCTTTGTAGTTTTTGGTTTGTTCCATTTGGTACCCTACTATTCAATAGCAGACCAGAAGAGACTTAACTGCAAGCTGATGGTAACAAGGCCCAGTGCTCTGCTTCCATCCTCAAGGGCCAGAGAAATCCTCACTGGCAAGGTGTGTTCTTTAAAAGGAGAGTGAGGAGGCCAGAGTGCAGGTTCTGATTTGTGGTAATTAACTCCATTAGCTATCAATTTAAATGGACGCAACCAGACAGGAAAAGAGAAATTGAATGGAACCACTTAAATGGTCAGAAATTCAGGAGCTGCTGTATGAATTTTGAAGAAAACATGAATGTTTCCAATCCTCAAGATGCTGCTTTGCTTTCTGCTGCTGTTGCGTTGATTCTTTGGAAGAGAAAGTGAATGATTTGGTTAGACTGCATGTATTCTAGTCCCTGAAAAGTTGGGTTTTATCTTTGTATCACATACTGCTGTGAATGAAAATAAGAAATCTATCTTGCTTTTGTAGCTACAAATCAGAAAAAGGTTTGACTGCACTCTTCATCAAGAAAGATATTTATTATACTTGCTGCTTCTAACCTGCTACCTTCAGGGGCTTACTTAATCCTCTTGTAACAGTTTCTGTTCTCAGCTTTAATTTTTTTTCCTTTTGTAGGCTTACACTGGATCCCTCATGTTATTGAAACGTTTCTTTGAGTGTTTATTTCTGAAGGATTCATAAGTAGTGTGTGAGGTAAAATCAGAATACTAACACCACTTATTCTATTTTTGCCCACTCACAATTTTCTTTTGGGTTGAGCCTTTGTATTTTGTTCCTTTTTTTCCTCTCTCAAATTCTCAGCTAAATATATTAATCTCTTTTGTGTATGAATAGACCTCCAGTGGGAGATTCAGCTACCAACTTGAGAAGAACTATAGCTTTTTCAAGTTTCAGTTTAGCTTCATGGCTGCAAGTAGTCCTAGTGGATTTGGGAAATTCTAAGAAATACTGTAGGTTGTATATTGTTTTAGGACAAAAACTTCAGGTGAAAATATACTTAATTAAGTCACTGGCTTCAAACAACAATATGAATATTTCACTGTGACCCTTTTATGACTGTAGAAGGACTGTGATATGCCATACTTGAGTTCTTAAATTGGCACCCTCATGACTTTTCACATCACTATTCTCATATTCTTTTAATTATCATTCGAAACTAGTTTTTAAATTACTTGTTCTTTACTAAAGAAACAGCAGGAAATGAAGGTATTTTTTATCAAGTCATTCTTTTATTCAACCAAAATTTTTAAGGGTACTTATTTTTCTTCTGTGTTTTGGTTTCTCTTCACTTTAACTTTGAACACTACCAAATCAAAGCATAGGGTTTTCCAGGCTGAGAACCCATAACTCAGGGCCAGTTGTGCACATGTAGTCAGGAGACAACTCTGCGAGAAATGAATGGTCTAGCAGAAGGACAATTACCACTGAACAAAGGAAAGAGGGAACTAAAGAGTGGCTATTATGGCAGCATTATATATATTAAACGAGGCAAGCTGTCCTAGGAGCATAGATCTTCCCTGGCATTTTTCTTTGATGATTTATGATATGGTTACATTGAGTGTCCTTGTGGCCTCATAGGCAGCAGACATTACTTTGATTTTCTTTCTCTTGAGCTTTATTTCATTCTGCAGAGCACAATCAAAGAAAGCTAGAGAGGTTCCTGTTCAATGCACTGTACTCCATTTAAGCTAGGTCCCTTCCAGTTGACAGAGAAAGGGGAATTTGAACTGGCAAATTTTATCTGGTAGAACAGTTATAAACAACACTAGACTAGTCTCACCTTTACTGAAATACTACTCCTTAACCCCCAGTGTTATGTGATGCTTTTTCTTTTATGTGTGTTTTTTCCCTAACAGTAAAATTCAGAATATATACATTGAAATAATTTATTTCTTTACCTGTTCAACTGAGCCAGGTACTTCCAAATACATCATTATATTATTTAAATGTCAGCATCCCTAAGTGATAGATGTAGTCACTAAATCCATTACAGAAACTTTCACACACCACATACGTAGTAATAAAATTAGAATTCAAGCCAAAACCATCAGGATTAAAGCTCAAAAGCCATATACTGTTTATTACATGATGCTAAAATCTTGCTGAGTTTCCCTATATAATATACATCTTTCATGCCAACAACTCATCCTGGGCAGTCTTCCTTTAAAAACTCAAGTCCAAATTAAATTATGTTTTTGTACTCTGGCCCTTAAGCTCATTCTTTCACAAATGAAAAATTATACTTAAGCACCTGGTTAAAGGAGGTCATCTTAGGACAAAAAGGAAGAGACTGTGCTTATTTTAACTGATGTAGAAACATTTCATGTTCAATTGTAAACTACTATTTAAACCAAGGGAAAAAATAGTTATTGTTTTGATGGCCTACGGTGACATTATGAAAGAAATCATTAAATCACATGATTCACAAAGAAAATGGCATCCTTTCACTAGTTAGATGATAACAGCAAATAATCAGAATTTTGAGATCAGATTTTTCCCCACTTTGGAACAAAATTATGGGTCTGAGTCACGTTTGTTTTTAGTTTCTTCTTTCAACTTCAGAGATTCTAGGCAGTGGTTTAACATCTGAAGTTTATGAGTTTCTTTTTCATTGAGTAAAAGAGAACGTTTAAATTTGTTTATTGATTCAGTACTAACCACTCCAATTAGTGTTATATTTGATACTTTAGCTTGGTTTTTCATGTCTTAGAGTGGATTCTTCTAGAAGAGACTAGAGGCAAGCATTTGACAAGTAATTTATTTGGCAGGTGATCCCAGAAAACCAGTAGTAAGTAGAGAAGTGAGACAGGGAAGGAAATAAAACCAATAAAAGGTGTGTTTATAAAGCCAGTTGCTACAGTGAGTAACTCTAGCTGGTGCTACTTCACGATCTCCCTGTCTGTTACCAGTTAAGCAATGTAAGTCCAGCAGTTGAGATCAAATGTTTATAAAACACTTAGAGCACGTTGACATTGTCATAATATACACATGGATTTTTATTGTATTTTCCGAAAACATTGGTCAGAAACAAAAAAAAAAAACCCCTGTTGCCTCACAACTTAAGGGTTGAGAATCATCGGTACAGAGCAGATGCCTCAGAGTAAACTTGCCCCAGGGGTGCATGTACGCTCAGGCAAGCCAGTGTTCTGGTACTGCTCCTGGAAGCTTTCATAACTCATCTCTCCCAGTCTGCTCTACACGTGGAAAGAGAGGGCAGAAAAGCAGGTGTTGGCTTTTTCAAGTTGGATAGAGCACAAACAACTGCTACATTTTCTTTTAACTGAGAACAATAAGTTATTCTAGAAGTAATCATATGGCTAGGGCACGAAAAAATATCGATCAGCCAGCCTAATATTCATTGAACATTCTTAAAGATCATTCTTATTTCCTCCTTGTAATTTTTTTCTTTTTCTTTTATTTTTCTGTATTTTATTTAATCTTTATTGTATTTTTTTCCATTACCCTTTGTTTTTGGTATTTTCTCACTGCCTTCTTAGAGATTCCCACATTATTGATATGATAATGACGTAAATCCTCTTACTCCCTTCCTACCACACGTTTACACTCTATTTCTAGGGAATATTTGGGGTTTTAAGAGCAACTGCCTAGGGGTTTCTTCTTCCAGTATGATGATAGACACTCCTAACTGTATAGCACTCCCATAAATAAACATTTATCGACTTGGACAAAAATTTTTTAAAAATCTACATGGAAACTCTGGAAAATGATCAAAAGAAGGCAGATTTTGGAAAGAAGTCAAAACTTGGAAAAAGGCATACATGAGTTTTCTCATTTTACAGACTTAGCCTGCATGCAGGCTGTAGCTGTAACAAGTTTTTAGTATGAGTATAACCATGTCTGCCCACTAAAATAAAATAATCAACAGTATTCAGGAAAATACCATGTTTCCCCGAAAATAAGACATCCCCCGAAAATAAGACTTAGAACTTAGAAATATAAGGCCTCCCCTGAGGATAAGACCTAGCACGTCTTTAGGAGCAAAAATTAATATAAGACACTGTCTTATTTTCAGGGAAACATGATATTACAAAATCCAGAGGCTCAACAGTATCACATCCATAATGTCCAGGATATGATCCAAAGTGATTTAACAATAACAATAAAAACAAACAAGAAAATGTCACTCACAAAAGGTAATATGCAGATACAAACTACAAGATAACCCAGATGTTGGATTTACCAGAAAGGACTAAATTGACTATTATAATTATGTACAATGAAACAGAGGAAGATATTCTCATAACAAGTGAAAAGATAAATATTCTCAGCACAGAAATAGAAAATACAAAAAAGAACCAAATGGAAATACTAGAATTGAAATAATAAAATACCTGAGTTTTTTTTTAAAGAATGGACTTAATAGGCAGAATGGAGATACTTGAGAACAAAATCATTGAACTTGAACACAGATAAATAGAAATTAGCCAAATTTTTCTGAATTTGTTGAAAGACAAAAAATTACAAATTGAGGGAGTTTAACAATCCCTAAATAGAATATATACGAGGAAAGCCATGCCTAGTCACATCATAGTAAACAGATTTTAAAAACAAAGATTAAAAGAAAATCTTCAAAACAACAGGAAAAAATGACACATTATATAGAGAGAAACCACAGTTCTCATGAACTCAGACTTCTCATCAAAAAATATAGACAGGAAGATAGTGAACTGATATTTTTAAAGTGCTGATAGAAAAAAATAACCTATATGACAATCAAAAACTCAATATCCAACAATAAAGAAGGTAAAACCAAAACATTTTCGGATGAAATAAATTTAAGAGAATTTGTTTTCAATACAAGAAACAACAAAAGAATTTCTGTAGTCTGGAGGGAAATGACTTAGAAAAAATGTGGATCTTTGGGAAGGAGCAAAAAGTATCAGATAGTAAATAACTTGGCAAGTATAAAATTATTTTTTCTATTTGATTTTTAAAAAAATAAATAGGACTATTTAAAACAAAATATCAGAACATTGTCTTGTGATATTAAAATGCATTTAAATATTATATATATCTCATCAAGTTTTCCAGACTTTGAGAAACCTATATGATTTCAAGGTTTCTATGTTTTATGTGAAGTGGTACAATATTACCTTTATTTAAACTGTGAAAAGTTAAGAATGTATACTATTATCCCTAAAACAATCACTAAAACCGCAGAGTGATAATGCCATTAAAAGTTAAATGGAATATTTTAAATGATTCAAATAATTTCATTTATTAATGCCATCAAGGTCCATCCCTAGTGTCACAAATAGTGGATTTCCATATTTCTCATAAACCATCTACTGGTTTTGACAGGAAAATACATGTTGAAACTTTCTAAAAATGAAGAGCAATATAATAAAATGCCTGGGAACCAGAGAGGATAATTATTAATAATTTTTGAAAGATCCTTTAATAACAAGATAAATTTAATTCTCTTTTATTTATTTGTCCAGTATCTATAAAGTATATTTATTAGGCATAAATTCTTTGTGAAGTACCCTCTAGAGCAGAATGTATTCAGACATTGGATTAAAGGTGTTTCTTTTTTGTTATATATACATTTTAGCTTTACTTGAGGGAAATAGAGTTGAATAAATAGCTAATATTTTGAGCTGGCAAAGTGGTTTGGAGAAAGCAGAGCTTTCCTCTCTTTACATTCTGGATTTAAAAGGTTCTAAATATACACCTAAGAACAAACTCCTAGACATCAGCATAAGCAAGATTAAGTGAGTATCTTTATTAATAACTGAATTCCCATAGTGTGTGCATCACATTATATTTTTACATAGTGGAAACATAAGGAAGAATTTCCTTATAATGAGAGATATCTATACATGGACCTTGTTACGATTTACCAGCTGTCAAAGGCATGAGAGGTGGTGGGACTTTAGAGCTCAGTGGCTCTGAAGGCTTGTTCAGATTGTGAAACTAAAACTGTGAATTCCAAGTTTGTCTGACTTTATTATGGAGTTTTTCACTATTATATTATGAATGTTTATTTCCCCACTGCCTTCTGTGTACTCCACCCCCAACACCTCTGCTCTTGATGTCTGCCTGTCTTTTTCCCTAGGGACATTAAATCCTCTCTCTCGTAGTCTCCCCTTCATGTCTAGTGCCTTTATGTTCCTGTTCTAGCACCATGGTGTACAGAAAAATCCAGAAATGTCTAGCGGAGGCAGCAGGAAGCGAGGGACATAGGAGGTGAATAGTAAATAAAAGTGGCTTCTTTTCACTTCGAAGTGTACTGGACTAAGGAAAGTGATAGATGAAAGATTCTAAATGGGACTCCGGGGCCTTGTAACTAACTACACTTCAGTCATTAGTGAAATGGGAGTAATTTGCATGGAAGCAGTTGTCTTCTGCAAGGTCATCTTCCAGCCTTTCATCTTGTCACCTTTTTACATACACTTGCAGCTCTCATGCTGCTGACAGTACTTATGTATCCTGTGTCCTGTTGTCTCAGAGCCTTATCTCTAATCTTAGCTACCATAACAAACTATGCTAACAAGGAGCATGTATAGTTAATGTGTTACCTTTTTCAGGTAACGTGCTGGCCTCACAGGAGGGGTCTTACTCTAGTCACTGCTTTCTGAAGGGCAAAACAATGAGGGAGGCATTTGGAAGCCCTCCAGTGACCCCTGGTTGCTTCAGGTAGGCAGCTGCCCATCCTACCTACTTTTAGGTGCCAGTTTGAGGAATGTATGACTCCTCTGCCCTACCATTACTTCTCTTGTCTTCTCCCAAATAACACTACTACCCAGTGTAGCTGCTGGAAGGGCAATGGGAAGATGTGACTTGCAAAGGTTGCCCTCTTCTGAGTGTATTGACAGTAGATGCAGTGGCACAGGTGATCCAGGAACTACGTGTGAGTCCCAAGTACTGCAGAGCATAATTCTACAGTCACTGAGCTGGTGTTGGTTTGCAAACTTGGGAATTTCCCAAGTGAAATCTGAAATTGGCCCCCATGAAGGGAGGGCAGGGAGAGATGCAAGGAACAGACAGTTTTACCAAGCAAAGGAACTTACATATGAGGTTGTTTGGGGCCACAGGATGAGTAGATCTCCACTCTCAACCTCCCGAATCTTAAGTTTATTATATAGAGGCATTAACAGTGTTCAGTCACGTATACTGTCCAGACAGTCTCAACAACACCTTACACTCTCAAGGCTGCATCCTTGAAAACAGCATTCCAAAGACCAGGAAGGATTGGGGAGCCTCCAGTTGGCAGAGTCTAGCTTAAAAGTCAACTGGCGGTCACAATCTCTCGATGACCTCCTCCAGCAACTGCTAAGAGCAGAGCCTGGATTGAAAGTTAAATCTGTAGATTGCAAACCAAATCAATCCTAGTGGGATATATCCTGGGAACAAAAAGAACTGCAAAGCAATCATCAATGTGTTTGATAATCTTCCACCTGAAAGAAACAGCACATCTTGTTTTCTATATAATTGATTTATTTTCTCTACAACAAAGGAAAAAGGTTAAGAAGGGACTGAGACTCAAAGAGAATAAGACTGGGCAAGGTTCTTGGAAAAATAGGAAAGGGCCATAAAAATAGAGAAACGACCTCTTGGATATTCAGATTTTTTTTTTAATTACATTTTATAGATTATATTGTCACAATAGTTCCATTTTTCCCCTTTGCTCCTCCCCGCCCAGCACCCCCTCACCCAGTAATCCCTCCCTTCCCCAGTCCATGTCCATGGGTCATGCATGCAATCTCTCCAGTTTCTCCCGTTCCTATGTTACCATTACTTTAGAATTAATTCATTAATTGATTTCTTTTTATAACAATAAAAAAAGTAATATGCCCCCCCCCTCAGACTTCAGACCCTTTATAATCTTATAGAGGACAGTGGGCAATGGTCTCATGCTCTTCTAGCTGCTTCAAGCTGGACATGGTCATCGTCCTACCTATGCTTGGGTCCAGAAGTCCCTAATAAGAGAGGGTGTGTGGAGGGGAGGGTGGCCTTCCCACATGGGGAAGGATCGTGCAGACTCCAGGTCAGTTGGCTGTCCCCGGACAACGGTGTGCTTGGTTTAACAGGCTGGCATCCTTGTTGTATTTCAGTCACTCCTCTGCATTTGCCCTGAAGTCCCTCCATAACAAGAGCGAGCAGAGAACACTGCCCCTACTCTGCTGCCATCTCCCCACTCCAGATGTTCAGATTTTTGAACAGGCCACTAGCCAGCATTATTTGGACATCAAATCATGGCAGCTAAATTTTAGGTGTACCAGACAGAAACAATGTACCATCATCAGTAATAAAGCTGAGAGCAGGTAAGGATCTCTGTCATCTTACCTACATGTGTGGGAAGTAGCAAATGCCACCAATGCAGAGCAGTGGTCCCCAGGGCTTGGCAAGCAGTCTCCCTGCTGTAAGTAGGTTGGAGCTTTAACATTTCTCTGTTGAACTAAAAATAAAACTACCTGATTTTCTCTTAAGTGCCCACTGGCCAGCTGCCTGCCATCTATTACTGGAAAATACTGTGTAGGAATAATGACTAGTGCTTCCTGTGTTTTGATCAAAATGGCCCGAATTTACATTTTCAAGTTCAATTCTCCTTACAGAGAATTCTATTCCAGGCTCTCCCTTCTCCTCCTGTCTTCCCCATATTTTAAGTGAAGAGATATACAAGGTCTGTCCAAAAAGTATCCAGCCATGTAATATGAAAAGTACATATTTCTTGAAGAAGATACAAAATACAGGGAACATTGTACATAGGACAGTGATGCCTTATTCCCCTTCAAAGTAAGCACCTTGGAACCTCACACAGTTCTCCCAATCACCATTAGCTGCCTAGTCATATTTTCCTGAATCTCACTGATGGCCTGAAATCTCTTCCCTTTCAAAGGTGGTTTTAGTTTTGGGAAAAGCCAGAAGTCACAGGGCACCAAATCTGGGCTATAAGGGGGCTGAGTCACCTGGATAATTTGATATTTTGCCAAAAAACTCTGCGTGAGACATCCATGAGTGGGGTCATTGTTGTGATGAAGCTGCCAATCACGAGTTGCCCATAGCTGCGGCCTTCTGAATCACCTAAATAGTTTTATGTAGGAATGTTTAAGGTTAACGCAAGATTTGATGCAGATTCATTGCACTACTCTCTGTCATTTTTGAATGCATGTGCACTCAGTCACAGTACGCATGCTCACTTAATCGCATCTACTGTCCCCACTGACTAGTATAGTAAAGGCATCAATGTTCACACATGTGCATTCCAGTCCACTCTCCTTGGTTGCCAGCTTACATCAATGTTGTGCAAACCATTCAGACTTCCTACAGAAGTATTGTGAATGGACTTATGGGGGTGGCTGTCACTATGACTTCAAGATGCAACTTATTTGCTGAAATTGGTTACACAGGATTGGGAAAGGCTGGTCAGTTTTAAAGAACCACATCAGGCCTTTATTTCCTTTTTTGTCTGTGTATTGTGAGAACCTCTCTTAGCTTGGCTGAGGAGGAAGTTGATGACTAAGTTGTCTGGTATGGATTCTGTCTGTCTCAGGTCAGTATATCCTTTGTCCAGATGTTGCTAAGGCATCAAAACCTATTGATGGCCTTCAACTTGATGACATTACTAGCAGAGCCAGCTTTGATTCACCCAGCTCATGAGTTATTCAGAATCTGGTTTCCACCTATTATTCCACCTTCTCTCCTAGTTCCATCAACAACCCGCTTCTTCTTTAGTCTACTCACCAACCTTTAGGCATGTTGGAGATAGTCCTACCTCCAAACACTGGCTCACACCCTATTTCATTCAATGCCACCCCCTCTACATTTCTGCTTCTCTATGTTCTATTCATTCTTCTTTAAAAATTTATTAATTTATTTTTATTGTATTTTTCCATGACCATTTAGTCCCCTTATACTGCCCCCACAATTACCACACTGTTGTCCATGTCCATGAGTCCTTTTTCCTTTTTGCTTGATCCCTCTACCCACTATGCCCCCTTAGCCATCATCCTGCTCTCCATCTATGAGTCTGTCTCTATTTTGCTTGTTAGTTCACTTTGTTCATTAGATTCAACATATGCATGAAATCAAATGGCATATGTCTTTCTCTGACTGGCTTATTTCACTTAGCATGATGTTCTCCAGGTCCATCCATACTGTCACGAAGGGTAGAAATTTCTTTTTTTTTTATGCCTGAGTAGTATTGTATTGTGTAAATGTGTCTGTTTTTATGCCAGCCCCATTCTCTTTTGGTTACTATGGCCTTATAGTATAGTTTCATATTAGGTAGCATGATTCATCCAACTTTCTTCTTTCTCAGGATTGTTGTTGCTTTGCGGGGCCTTTTGTGGTTCCATATAAATTTTTGATATATTTGTTCTATTTCTGTGAAACACATCATTGGAATCTTGACAGGAATTGTGTTGAACCTATTGCTTTGGATAGTATGGACATTTTAATGATGTTAATTTTTCCTCTCCGGGAACACAGTATCTGCTTCCACTTATTTGTAAATTCTTCAATTTCTTTCTTCAGTGTCTTATAATTTTTGAAGTACAGGTCTTTTACACCTTTAGTTCATTTTATTCCTAGGCATCTTATTTTTTGAAGCAATTGTGAATGGGATTGTTCTCTTAATTTCCCTTTCTGTTAGTTTGTTATTAGCATATAAAAATGTAACTGATTTCTGAATATTAATTTTGTATCCTGCTACTTTGCTGAATTCATTTATCAGTTCTAGTAGTTTCTCGGTGGAATCACTTTTTACAATTCAGATCAGTCCCCTTTTTCTCTGTGAAGCCTTTCTCTCCCTGATCCTCTTTCACTTGTTTCCCAAAATGAGGTTCATGTTCTAACAGCATCAGCATCATGTGGAAGCTTGTTAGAAATCAAAATTCTCTGCCCCACCCCCCGAGATCTACTGAATCAGACTCTACAGTTTAATAAGATCCCCAGGTGATTCCTATGTACAATATATGGATTTTTGTTGAGAAGCACTGTCTTAAAGCACCTACTGCTTAGCACATTTGGTATTTAGCAGCTGTCTTCCCAAATAGATCCTAAGCTCTTAAAGGGAGTGACCTTGACTTCTATCTCTTTGTGGCCCCATGCCATGTTCACAGTGTCTAGTGGTTGAATGTCATATAATCATTCAGTATACATGTTGCTAGGCACTGAGCTTGGCTCCAAAGATATTAATATAATTGGGTTATATCCTTTTAAATGTTTCCAGGCGCATCTTCCTACCTAAGTTCTGTTGCCCTTGGGTCTCTATCCTAACTAAAACAGTGGGCTTTAGTGCTTTAGAAGACAGGTGGATTTTCCTTTGGCTGGAAAATTAGAATATTTTCTGAGTACATTACAAGATGGATTTTCTAAATTTCTTCATGTTCCCATTAACATGAGGCCTGTATGGCTTAATCATGAAGCCCTGTTATAAGCTATAGGGTAGAGAAAATTCCAAGTATAATGTAAGGAAAAGAGATACTGCTAATCCATATCAGTAGATTATGGGAAGAAGAAATTAGAAGTTGGGAAACAGGCTATGAAACATGTTTGTCTTGTCCTCCCAATTGTTGGCCACAGACTTGGAGCAGGAAAGTGTTATAGATAAATCAAGAGGAAATCCTAGAGAGGCTTTTGTTTCACTATTTTCCATTTGTGACTGTGGAGGCAGGAAAGACCACAATGCCACTTTGCCCTACAGGATAGGAGAACAAATGGAAGTCCCAGCCTTATGTCAGGAGACCTACCATTCCAGAGCTGAGGAGGCTTCCATGAGCAAGTGGAGGTGACTGATACGGAGAAAACAGACCTTCAGTGGACACTGAGCAGTGCACACTGAGGACATTCAGGGGCAGGACCAAGTTGTAAAAATAAATGAGAGATTTTAGTAATCAAGTCCTGGTGTACCACTTCATGGTCATCGAAAACTCGGGGTCCTTTTCATCTTGCTGACCATCTATTGCTTTCTCCCATATTGTCCAAGATGGCTGCTCCAGCTCTTGTCACCATGTCTGCATTCCAGCCAGTTGGGAAGAGGAATGAGGGGGGAAGTGTGCACCCCCACCCTTTTAAGGAAATAACAGGTAATTAGTGGTATACTCAAATAAGATAAGTGAACAGAGTTTCATAAAAGGACTGTTGACAAGAGTTTGAGCAGAATTAGGAGAAAAGTAACTAAATACCTGGGTCTATCAACTGGTTGAGCCATTACCACCAGTAGGCCTGAAGGGACAAGGAGAGCTATTGAGAGAGCTGTAGCATTCTAAAGACTCGCCATAGAGGTGGCTTGGCTTTTAGTGATGAAATGCAACACTGCAACTTGCAGCCTGGCACACTCACATAATTTCTTTCAAGTGACTTTAAATCAAGCTACTTTAAACATAAATTCCTAGTTTGATATGTACTGGGAAAAAAAGAACTACAAATAAATCATCAATGTATTTGATAATTTTATAGTTAGTACCGTGTTTCCCCCAAAATAAGACATCCCCCCAAAGAAAATAAGACCTAATGCTTAGAAATATAAGGCCTCCCCTGAAAATAAGACCTAGTGTGTCTTTAGGAGAAAAAATTAATGTAAGACACTGTCTTATTTTGGGGAAAACACGGTAGTAGTACAAACTCTGACCCCTCCCATCCTTCGGGGTTTTCTCTTGGTGTCTCCTTGGCCAGCCCAAGTGAAAGTCAGAAGTGGAGGGAGCCCATTGATATATTCTGTAAGGGCCCATTTCCAAGTCAGAAAATATTATGTAAAGGGGTGTGGAGTTGATTTGGAGAAGTAAACAGGGCATCCCCAAGATATTTTCTCTCATTTCCATATAAATTTAGGCTTACATGTTATTGGTCTGAATTAAGTCACATGCCAAATGGAGAATGTGGTCTCTTATTTGGTTGGCTCTAATGACTTAAAAATTAGGGTTCTCATTAAGGAAGATCAGAATGGATTTGGAGAAACAATTACCAATATCTGAAGTGTAGACCATTTCCTGATATGGAACTATTATATCATGATACATTTGTCTATCTGTTGTCTTTAAGGAAGTCAGCATATTTTAATAGTGATTATTGACTGTTGTCCTGGTGTTAAAACCGTGAATGCTTTCTTTCTTTTTTTTTTTTTTTTTTAATGCTTTCTATTGACTATAGAAGTCCCCTGCCTTTGGATCTAACTAGTGCCTTAGTGCCTTTTTTTGTAAGGGAGCAGGAAAAGAATGAGAAACCATTTCTAATCAAATGGGGAATGCTCTGGTATATTTGAAATAGACCTCCCTCCATCTGGCCTATTGATCAGCAGAATTACTTTTCAATGAGCTGGTGAATTTGGTGTCCATGCTACCATCCATCATCTTTATTTAGCTGGATTTTATATGGTGCGATGTGTATAGAACAAAAACTTCCTCCTACATCTCATGAATCTTCTGCCCTCTCTGCTGGCCCACACACCCATTTAGTTCCCATTCTCCTTACACTATTTCAATATAGTCTGGCTCACATCTTTTCCCCTTTTCTCCTGATATTTTCCATGCACTTTACTGTTTGTGACCTGAAAGTTAGGTTAACTTCCTAGCTTATAAGAAGAAACTCTGTGCTTTATTGGTGGAGGTTTTTGTTTCTAAACTTTGCCACCTTTGAGGAATAGGAACTAGTGTTCCCAAAGCCCTCCACTCAGGGTCATTGATCTTGGGCACTTGATATCATAGGTACTGCTGCAGTGGAAATGCAGCTACTGAGATAGCTCTCAAAGACCTCCCGTGAAGATGATTGGATCAAAAAAGATCTTAACAATGCATGTGGAATGTATTTAGCCATTTAATAAAATATTTTATGTCCTTTTAAAAGATACAATTAGTAGATAGTTTTAACAATTAATATCCTGTTAAGTTAAAATTGCCACAAACCAGGATATAAATCTTATCTTAAAAGGGGTTATGTATGCATACAGAAAAAAAGAAAATGAGGAATAAATGTGTATTAGGGTGCTATGACATATTTAATATGCAGCCCAAAAGTTTGGTTCATTAACAAAAAGTCAGATGTCTAAATTTTTTGAACAAATTTGGCTTGGTTTGCAAGAGGTACAGAAAAATCAAGGTAACTAATCTTTAACTTCTCCACTTTTTAGGAAGGAACAAAGTCAACAACAAATGCTCCAATGATGTATGTGTGATGAAAATTGAGTTATATTTTCACATGATGGCTGGTGTGCCCACCTGAAATTAAACTGCTGTACCACATCAAAGTCAGAATCAATAAACCTACAAAGGGGAAAATAAATTGATGGTCCACTCTTATCTTTGCCCAGGAGACTATATAATAAGCCATTAATGTTTTTTACCCATCTTCCTAATTAGTGGTCCTCTTATTTTTATAAATTAATATAGAAAAATATTAGCATTTAAACTATCAATAATTTGGTCTCCTGGTTGCACAGAAGATTAAATAGTCAACTGACATGAGTGATTTATAGGCCACCCCACTCCCCTTTTTATTCCCTGATGAATCGTTTGACAAGATGCCACCGAGGCAGCTCAATTTAAAAGAACAGTATCAATGTGGACATAAAAGCAAGGGGATCAGTGACAGCCATTAGCCAAAGTGTGTCTGCTTTTCACAGAGTGAACACATTCTTTTCTACAGTTCCTAATTACGTGTGGCACGCTGATAGGCAGTATATAAATGGAAAAGGTGAATTTGACTGGTTTCTTTTTAGTACCACAGACACAACTAATTATGTAGAAATGTATTCAAACAACACTCCTGTTTTGTCAAGAACAGAAAAGGAATTTTAAAAACTGGGGGGTGAGACACAGTAGAATAACAAATAATAAAATGTCCAAAAATTGTGAAGAAAAGCAAATTGCAAATAAAGTGATGACTCCCGCCCCCAAGACCATCAGAAGAGAATGAGGAAGATGAGAAAGGCTATTTCCAATATTAAGATCTACTTGATTAGTTTTTATTGGTTAAAAAAACAATAACTATCTTGAAAACAAACAAAAAAATCATAAATAACAGAGATCAGTGTCTTATACCACAATTTCATAAGACATGTAAATTTCAATATCAGATATGAGTGGGGTGGGCAGGGGTGTTGCCAATAGACCCCAAGTAGTTGCATTTGAAGGTGATGATTATACACCCTCCGTTTTATTTATTTTATTCAGTTTGAGTACCAGAGACTCCAATTCATCGATACTTCAAATACAATTGGATTTAGGGATTCTGAATCACGAACTAAACTACAGATGCTGTTACTTAGAAGCATAGTGACAATTTAATAATTTACAATGAATAACATAACTTTCATGAGGAACAGATTATTCATTTTAACTTGTAGAGCCCATTTTCTTTCTATTGAAAAGCCATACAAAAGAGGCAAATAAAATTCAAAGGTTTACTTCACAAGTATGGAAAGTTAACTATGGAATACAAAAAAATCTAATGTCATTGTGAATTTAGAGCTCAGTAATTCATATTCACAACAGTGGTTAACTGCAAAGTGGGTCTCTTCTTATCAAGATTCTGTACATTTTTTGCACATTGTTTCTCTGACTATTATTTTCTAACTCTCTTTTATCTCTGTTATTTCTGCTGACTTCCTTCTCTACCCTTCTGATTGATGTATTCTTTCTTTAGATATGAGAATAACGTTAGTTAGGTATTATTGTTGTTAACCTGTTCTTTAGACCATTTTCATTTCTTTAAAGTACTCTGAAATACCTCACTACTCCCAGTGTGGTCTGGCATGATGTCACCCAAAAGCTTGTTGAAAAGGCAGAATCTCAGGTCCCACCCCAGACCTGCTGAATCAGGTTGTACATTTTAATAAGATCTTCAGGAATTTGGATTCACATTAAAGTTTAGGTCACTTTTCTCTACTTCTTTCCCTCCATTCCTACCTCTCCTACCATCTCTTTCTACCTTTGCCTTTACAATTGGGTTAACTCCAATTCATTATTGAAGGTAATCGCAGATATACTCTCTTTTCTACACTGACCTACTATGCTTTAAATTGTATCTTTGCTCTCAAAGGAAAATCTTCATTTCAAATTCTGGAGCCTACTTTGCTGTTGCATCAAGGGAAACAAGCTCTCTGATGAGGACTGGGCCTGAAATTGAGACCCACAGCCCCAGGGGTGTAATTAAAACAAGCAGACACACCCGAGGCACCTAGCCCTGTAATTGAATGAACAAACGTAAATTCCAACAAAGGTCTCTTGACTTTGAATTAGGATTCTACAAATTGGAAGTTATAGAAAAGAAACTAAAACAAGTTAGGCCAACAGGAGAATTTTTGATTCTCATAATGGGAAGGGTTGGGGTCACCAGCATCTAGTCATCACTTTTAAAAAAAATCTTTACCTAAGGACATTTTTTCATTGCTTTTGGAGAGAGAGGAAGGGAGAGGGCGAAAGTTCAATACAATAGAGAAGTATCAATTGGTCGCATTCCCATATGTGTCCAGATCAGGGATGTAACCTGCAGCCTAGGTAGATGCCCTGAACAGGAATCAAACTGGCAACCTTTTGGTTACCGGATGACACTCTAACCAGCTGGGCCAGACTGACCAGGGCTCGCTCTTTCCTTCTGGTGCCAGCTTTCCTCTTTCCTCCTGCAGGGAATTGTTCCCTCTGAGGATGGTTGCCAGCACTTAAAGATTCAGACTGAATAGCTTGCAGTATGATTTGCTTGGTAACACAAGACAATTTCTGGTTTTACTACTTGAGAGACTGGGGTTCTGACATATTCTTGATCAAAATTAATTAACTAATTCTATTACTGCTAGAGCCAACTGTGGAAAGTTGAGGAAGAACATTATTAAGGAGAAGATGCATAGGAAACATGTGAGCCTGACGGATCTGGGCTCGATCCCCCCACTGTATTTGCCTCCCAGGATCAGGGGACCCACCCATCACTGTGCAGATAATTAATGGTCACCTGGATAAATGGTCTTTTTTCCAACTAAGTGATATCATCTTTACACAACTTCAGTTTATAATCTATTCATCATTTAGATATCTTTTTTCAAAGTGCATATAACTGATCTGTCCCCTAACTTGTTTATAATATATTTAAGATTAAAAACAAATAGTTTTCCATGAATTTATTCCAATCATCACATCATAGAACTTGTATCGATATCTGTGTGTAATTCCCATGATATAAATTTTAGATATGTATGAAAACAAGAACAAACCACTTTGGGGGAGAAGCTTGTCAAACTTAATCTTATTTCCTATTTAAAGTGCTGTTTTAGTCAGGGACTATGAACTTGAGAGTGCTTTTTCTTCATAAAGAAAACTTCGTAAGGAATCACATAGTAAAAGTCCAAACATTATGAATAAAAGTATAATCAATCATCTTTGGAGGGCATTACTTGAACTTTTTACTAAACAGAGCAAGCATGAAAAATAGATCCCATGGTGGCTAATGTTAATTTTTCTTCCTTTTTACCCCAGTCAAATATAGCTTGCTTTTTTAAAAAAATTGCATAATATTAAGAAAAAAGTGGTTGAAAAAAATTCCTTGACTTTAGAAGCTATACATTCTTTAATTTGCCAAAGTGATACTGTACTCAGTTGTGTTTGTCTTTGTCTGTCCTAGACTAGGGTACCAAGTCCTCAAGGTACAACTTAGAGGTCATGCAAGCATCAGCTTTCCATCATGAAGGTCAGGAGTAATGCATCTCAATTGATCATGACAGGTACTGGTGAAGTTCATCCATTTGAATAGCACTCCTAAAAATGACTGGAATACTTGGCCATTCATGGGGCCTGGCAGTCCCACCAATATAATACTGAAGATTACTTACTGAACACTTAAACTATGTATATCAGTCAGAACATCAGAAGGAAATTGATGGCATACTCAAATTGAGTAACTTCAACAACTTAACAGCAGAACGTCAGGGAAACATAAGTTAGAGTGCGTTGCCTTGAAGCTGGTGACAATGGAGCACCTTTACCACTGCTAGGAATGAAGAGATGGAGACCTAGAGAAAGAGAGAGCTAAGTATGATGGGGAGTAGGGTGGGGCAAGTGAGATACATAAGATGCAAAATTTAAGGAGACACCCTCAGGGTCTCTTCTCTGGCTCTTGCTCCCCGACTCCCACCCCAATAGATGAGCGTTGCCACTAGAGGTGTTAATTTCCCTATACTTCTGTTTCTCCTTCATCATCCTTGAGGCAGAAACTGAGAAGACTAACAAAGAAGCTTGTCATTTGCCATAGGATGCCACTCATCATTGTAAGGTGATTCTGCACTCATTCACTAGTACTGTTCCTGAAAGCAGTGGTAGACTGGAGGGACATGAGCCCTGGCCCTAAGGCTACATTTTTTTCAGGTCACGCCCTAGATGAAGAAACCACAGGAACAACTGCCAGCATCTCACTACTTTGCTTTGCGTTTGAGTCCCCAACCCCCATTCCAACAAGTCCAGAAAACCTGTATCACCTCAGTTACAGGATTTAACACACTAAGTATATCATGTGTTTGAATATCTATTTTCTTTAAGGGGCAAAAATCAAAACCTTTTTTTTCAAGCTAGCATCTCTATCACAATTTACAACATATATTTTAAAACTCAAATGCTGAGTATTGTCCCTTTATTTCCTCTTATATTTCTGCTATTATGACTCTACCTCGAACTGCAGGATGTGGGAAAAGAAGAATTGGAGTAGCAGGGCATGGCATCGAAAGAAGCATGGGTTAATGTTTCAGAATGTAACCCATACCCCTCCTCCACAATATGTGTGTTAGAGGTCAAAATCACCCATATCTGGATGTCCCCACTTAGTCAGGAAGACAGTGGCTTGACCTGCTCAATGCCCCCTATCTCCCATCCCACCCCAAGGAAGGTCCTACTTGGCCAGACTGATCCTTAGGCTGTTGTAGTAGACAATCTAGAGGAAAATGAGAAAAAAGACTTGAAAAAGGCACATAAAAGGAAGAGTTGGAGGAACTTGGGGAATCAAGTTTGAGGGAAGCAACTGTGGCATAGGAGGGCTATGTGCAGAATGAGAAAAAAATGGGACCTTTTTAAAGCAAGTATTGCTTGAAATTGAGTCTTTTTGTTTGGTATTCTACAGTACCCACATAAAAGACCCAAGATGTTCCTAAATTGTTTTTGGTTTTGATAGCGTGGACCATGTTCTTTAACCGCAACTTGACTCTGAGACTGAACCACAGGAACAATGAAAGAATTCCGTATCTCTCCTTGAAAAGACATCTGTCACTCTCTCCTTTCTCACTTCTTTTCCACCTCTGACCGTGCACCTTTTTCCTCCCAGCTCATAAGGGGGGTGCTTTTTAACTAGGTTTTATAGATTTGTAACCCTTGGGATATTATCCTACACACAGATGTAGACCATAGTGATGAAAAGAAAGGCATCATCTCAGATACTTGGTTTTACACATTTTTGGTTTTTGAATATTATATGTCATCTATTATGAGCTTTGTATTTATAGTCTTAATGAATATTGCTAAGTCTTTCTTTATTCTGCTTCCTCTGTCATGACCATGTACACCGTAAAAGCCTTATCTTACCCTGAATTTGTTTCTAGCCCAAGCCCAGTACTGAAGAGCATCAGTGGCCCTCCTCTTTAGGTTTCATGCTTGCGATACAATTTGTATTCATTTCTTAATGCTGCCTTAAAAATAATCACAAAGTAGATGAATTAAAACAACAGAAATTTATTCTGCTAGAGTTCTGGTAGCTGGAAGTCAAAGTCAAGGTGTCAGCAGGGCCATGCTTCCTCGAAGACTCTGGGGATGAGTCCTTCCTGCTCCTTCCTTGCCTCAATACCTGGTGTTCTTTGTTTGTAGCTAGTCACTTGCCTTTCCCACGCATGCAAGGAGTTCGGACTAGCCATCAGCCTGACGAAGACGAATGTTATGGCTCAAGGCACGGGGACTCCCCCATGCATCACCATCGACGGATACACCCTGGAGGTTGTCAACGACTTCACTTACCTCGGGTCCACCATCTCGAGCTCTCTGTCAGTCGACTTGGAGGTCAACCGGAGAATCGCCAGGGCAGCCACAGTTATGGCCAGACTGAACCGGCGAGCATGGAACAATTCCAGCCTCACTGAGAAAACCAGACTGCGCATCTACCAAGCCTGCGTACTCAGCACTCTCCTCTATGGCAGCGAGACGTGGACCACCTACGCAAGGCACGAAAGGAAACTCAACAGCTTCCCCATGAGGTGCCTGCGACGCGTCCTGCATGTCGCCTGGCAGGATAAGGTCCCCAACACCGAGGTGCTGAAGCGAGCCAACATGAGCAGTTTGCATGCAGTTCTTAGTGAGAGACGCCTCAGGTGGCTCGGCCATGTCAAAAGAATGGATGCAGGCCGTATCCCCAAAGACCTCCTCTACGGCGAGCTAGCAGAAGGCAAGAGGATGACAGGGCGCCCAAAACTGCGGTTCAAAGACATCTGCAAAAAGGACATGACACAATGCTCCATCAATCTCAACACATGGGAAGTTCAAGCAGACGACCGCCTAGCCTGGAGGCTCGCGGTCAGGCAAGGTACGTCACGCGCGGAGGCTGCGCGCAACGAGGAGGCGGTCCAGAAAAGATCGAGGCGGAAGCAGCGTCAGCAGCAGCAACAACAGCCATCTGCCTTCACCTGTACCAAGTGCGGCAGGGATTGTCACTCCCGAATCGGACTGCACAGCCATTCTCGGCGGTGCAGATAGACTCTCAGGAAGCTACGCCATCGTCTCTCGAGACGGACGGCTGCCGACGACGACGATATCGCTCCAGTTTCTGCCCCCGTCTTCACGTGGCCTTCTCTCTCTGTGTGTGTCCTCTTGGAAAGACATTAGTGATTGGTTTTGGATTCTCCCATAATCTAGTGTGACTTCATCTTAACCTAACCAATTACATCTGCAAATACCTTATTTCCAAATTAGTTTGCATTCCAAAGTTCCAGCTGGACATTGAATCTGGGGAGATACAATTCCATGCAACAAACTCTTCCTTCCCCTTCATCCATGAGCACCACACCAAGACTGCCAATTCTATTGAGTCTATGGCCAAGAGTAGACATGGAACTTAGATTTGCTCAATGACCCACTGAGTTGCTCCTATTAAAATGCAATGTTAGTGATTCAGCTTGCTCTGACAATTCAGTTGTACCTTTTCCTGAAAGGCATTCACTCCATGGGCTGTGAGACATACTTTGGCATGGCTGCAGGTATTTGATTTAGTCGTAATAATGGGGTTTATAGCTCACTAAGGGTAACCAGTTATCCAGATAAGACCCATCAACTCTAAAGCACAATCTAGTCTATCCTTTTATAAAACATTTCAGAGAATGTGGGCAGACTTATTTGATGATGGTTTAAACATTTCTGTGGCACCAGTAAAGGAAGAGCCTGATTCTTAGAGTCACGTGGACTTACTGATATCTTTCTGTGTTTGGAGGCTGCCTGATAATGCAGGTTTATGGAACTAGATTTAACTCTAAGGAAAACTAGAGAAAAAAGGTCAGCAAAGGGCAAAAGAAATTACCTCTTGTTATATGAATTCCTGAATTGAAAATACAAGTAAAATCCAAGGTTTTAAAATTATTTTTCAAATTGAGACAGAAGAGCAATGCCTTTTTCATTTATTTATACATAATGATTCAGACTCTGTATCTGTGAGTGTGGCGGAGAAGTCTAGTTGCCACCATGAGGTTCCTGACCACTGAGTCTCATTATAGTCTGGCTTAGGGCCCATATCATTGATATTCTGTATTGATGGCTGCCTTGCAAAGCCTCTGGGAAGACTGAGGTGCCTGATTATAATCTGTGCTGGATGATAACTAAAACCATTAATCTTATAAATTCAAGGCAAGGCTTGTAAAACAAAATGTCTCCTAGGGTCCAAGCAGGTAATATAAATAGAAGAGGTGGTCTGGGGGAGGGCTGTGGCCACTGGAGAGTCCAGAACCCAGATGTTTGGAGAAACTGCCAATTATTGTTGGTGATCGTTGACACATCAGCATGTGAGTTTCAGTATCAGTGGAGCCACATATTAAAGTTCTTTAGGGCAAACAAAACATTTCAACTTTTAGCTAAAATTCCTGCTTTTTAAAATATAGAGTACAGGTTAAAATTTTTTAAAGAATCATCCAGGTAAAATAATAATAATAATAATAATAATCCATAAAGCCTGGTTCCACAAGTATCCACTGATTTAACATTTCTGTCTCGAGATTAAAGAGGAAATATCATTTACTGGAAAACAAACACCCAAATCACAACTTTCTACCATCAGCTGTATTAATAGTAGGTCTGCATTCTATACAAGGAGACTTGGGTTATACTCACAGCTTTGTCACTAATGAACTCAAAACCCTTGAGCAAGTCATTTTCACTCATGAGACCTCAATTTCCTGGGTTGGACCAGGTACTTTCTGAGTGTCTCTGTCAATCTCACTTATTCTGCACCTTTGAAGGAAAACACTGTGTCCTTTTAACTCAGTGTCTAGCATAGACCACTCAGTAATTATTGTTCAGTGCAGGACTACATGCATGAATGGATGAATCAATTTTATTCTTATTTTCAAGATAAGCAAACTGAGTCCCAAAGAAGTTAAATAATGTGTCTAAGTTTCCACCATTTATAAGCACAGAGACAGAAAGGAAACCTTGATCTCTCTGTCCATGAGGTAGTAAGTAAAAGGAAAAGCATTAAACATCCAACATGGAAGAGGACATATCAAGTGCAAATTCCTTCAAGCTTACATTGCCAGAAGTTCAGCTTGGCCCAACTCATTGTTACTGACCACATTTCATTCCCAGGTTTTGAAAATTAAGACATAATTTACCTACAATAAAATCACTCCATCCTTGTTGTATAGATTGGCAAGTTTTGCAAACACTTATAGTCTAATAACTACAACCAAAATCAAGAAATATAACACTTCCACTAAAATTATACGTATGAGTTCTGTCCAGAAAAAGCCCAGCCATTATTAATACAACAAGAACAGTTTGCACAACATTAATGTAACCTAGCAGCCAAAGAGAGGGAACTGGAATGCACATATGAGAACATAGACAACTTCACTGTACTAGTGAGTGGGGGCAGTAAATGCCATTGAGTAAGCATGTGCACTATGTGGCTGTCATATTCAAAATGACTGAATGAGTAGAGCAACAAATCTGCATCCAATTTTGTGTTAAGCTTGAACATTTCTCTGTGGAAACTATTTGGATGATTCAGAAGGCTGCAGCTATGGGCAACTGGTGATTGGTAGCTTTATTACAATGCACGTGCTCATGCATCACATCTTGTGCAGAGATTTTTGGCAAAACAGCAAATCACCCAGGAGACTCAGCCCCGCTTCAGCCCAGATTTGGCACCCTGTGACTTCTGGCCTTTCCCAAAACTAAAATCACCTTGGAAAGGGAAGAGATTTCAGACTATTGATGATATTCAGGAAAATATGATGGAGCAGCTGATGGAGATTGGGAGAACTGTGTGAGGTCCCAAAGTGCCTACTTTGAAGGGGACTGAGGCATCACTGTCCTACGTACAATGTTTCTTGTGTCTTGTATCTTCTTTAATAAATGTCTGTTTTTTATATTACATGGCTGAATACCTTCTGTACAGACGTATATTAGACATACAAAAGGTTGTCCCACAACTGATGTTTAGTATTTTTCAGATATTTTCCTCTCTGTTTTTTATTTTGAATAGTTTCTACTGATGTATCTTTAAATTCATTGATATTTTCTTGTGCCTATTTTGTATACTTGTGATTCCATCTTGTACATTTTTTACTCCAGACTTCATGTTTTTTGTAACTAAAAGTTCAATTTGGGTCTTTTTGAAGATTGTACTTATCTTCTATAGCTCTCCTTACCATGCTGATGTTTTCTTCTGCCTTCTTGAAAGTATAAGTTATCGTTATAATAGCAATTGCAATGTACTTGGTATGAATTCCATCAGGTTTGTTGTTACTGGTCAGTTTTAATGAATTGATTGCTCATATGGTCATATTTTCCTTCTTCATATGTCTGATAATTTTTTATTGGATTCCAGATATTTTGAATTTTACACACTTGGTGCTGGATGTTTTTATTTTAAAAAGGGCCCATGAACTCTGTGCTAGAATCCAGATAAGTTACTTGGATATTCTTGAATATTTTTGTGGCTTGCTTTTAAAGGTTTGTTAAGTGGGACCAGAGGCGTATTTGTTGTGGGGCAGATTTTGCCCCACTATTAAGATAAAAGCCTCCTGAGTACTTTACTGAGCACTCCTGGTATCTACACTGGTGGTGGGAACAGGAATCATCCCATGCCTGTGTAAACTCCAGGGGTGGCCCCACCTGTCCCTTCCTGTGATTGTGTACAGATCTCCAGAGCTCTCACTCTCTGCAGTCCCTTTCTCTCTGGTATCCTGCACTGCAAACTCTAGCTGCATTGGCCTTCAATAAGTCCCACCTTTCTCTCCTCAACTCAGGGAGACATCCAGAATTTACTTGGGTTTCCCTTTTCCATGCTGGAGCCTGCAAACTCTCTCTAACCAGTAAGGTGGGGCAATGGCAGAGCTCACTTAACTTGTTTCTCCTCTTTCAGAGACCACTTTCCTCCACTCTATGCTGTCAGCTGTCTAAACAACATTTTTTTTTCAAATATTTTTCTGGTTATTTATATCTCTAAGAGTGTGTTTCAGCAGGAGCGTAAATCCAGTCCTCATTGTTCCATCTCCGCACGAAGCAGGCCATTGTCTCTTTTTTATTCTACCATCCGTGTATTCGGCCACTCATGAGGTGAGTCTTTTAATGGCTTCTTCTTTTGTCCCCTAACAATGCCTGATCCAGATTTCCTTTCTTGTCAGGTTGCCTCCAGTTTGTAAATTGGCAATGGGAATAACTTTATTATTTTATTTGTAGTCAATAATCATGGGTAATTCACTTTTTCCATTGATTTATGTTGCTTATAAATTGCTGCATCAGCCACTACTTCAGTTTAGTATTGATTCCTGGTAAAAACATGCAATGCCCCGAGCTGCCAACCTGTTTCAGGGTATTGCTGTGTTCCTAGAATTTGAATTCGCTTCTTAGTAGTATCCCTGCTGTCCCATTCATCTCCAAGATTTTTATATTGTTCACATTCATGCTCATTTGTTCAAAAATTACTGTGGAACATTTACTAGTGTAGTCTTGTGTTAGGCTTGGGAATATAGTGGTAAGCAAAGAAGCCATTGCTCTAGTCTGTATGAATAAAGGGAATAGACATTAATCAAACACTCATTTATATGTTTGTAAGAATGCAACTCTGGAGTCTTCACAATGATGGGTAAAATTGGTTTTCAAACACTATTTTAACCACAGTTTAGTAGCTGATCAAGAGGGAAAAAGTGATAGGCTCAATATAAAAAAGTTGTGTAACTTCTCCAAAATAAGCTATAATGGACATCAAGGTCTCCACCCCTGGGATTCCAGAGGCTGGCTTTCAACAGACCACCTATGAGAGGACAGAAAACAAATCTAGAGCTCAAGGAGGAGAGAGGTTAGGACCTACAGAGAGGACCCGAAAGAGTGATGCCACCGGGGGAAATGGCCAGATTTCATTCCGCAAATGAGGTCATTTCAGCCTCGCCCTTGGCTCTGCGTAAAACAGAAAAGTGAAAACAGCCTCCTTTGAGAATTCATTACTGCAGCCTTCAATCACCTCATACTGGGGCTCAGATTTAAATGTGAAGACCAAAGATCCTCAGGCCAAAGTGTATTGCTGACAGTTCATAGAGAAAATAAATGCAAATGACTGTTTAACGTAGAGCAAGGTGACAAACTTCGGTCATAATAAAAGTACACCAGATAAAACAGTGCTGCTACCAAACTGGTCAAAATACCAACATGCCTCTTTTTCCACTGCTCTTGAGGCTGTAGAGAAACAGACATCCTCATATGCTGCTGAGGGTTTTATGAAATGATCCAACTCTAGTGGAGGTGAATATCTTGTAAAATTAAATATATATTTACATTTACTGTATACATATGCCTGTAAAACATACAAATTCATATCAGTACATGGCTAAGAAATTGCAGCTCTACTTATAATAACAAAAGACTAGAGACAGCCCAAATACTAGATGAATAGATTACTGTAACAGAGTACTAGGAAGTTAACTGAATATCAATAAAAAATTCTGCTATACGCTATTTATAAGAACTATTTAATAAATTTAAATGATTGAAAATGAATAAGAGCGATATAAGTGACAAATACGAACCACAAGAAAGGAGGATAAAAACATTAACTATAGACAAATTAGGATTTGACAAAAATTCTAAAATATTTTGAGATCAAGATAAAAATTTTGTGACAAAGATCACAGCATATTAATAAATGGTTAATTTCATCAGGAGGAGATAACATTTCTAACTTTGTATAATCCTAATACTAAACCTTAGAAATATGTAAGGCAAAACTTGACAGAATACAATGAAAAATTGACAAATCCACCAGCATAGTAGAAGACTTCGAACAGCATGCTTAGTAACTGCAAATCAAGCAGAGAGAAAAATCATAAAGACTGTGGTAGAGCTGGCCACTTTCCCTCCAATATCTAATTTTCCTTATTTTAAATAGGCAGTTGGTGACCAAGACTAAAGATTACATTTGCCAACTTCCTTGACACCCAGGTGCAGTCATGTGAGCAAGTTCTTGGTAAAGGAAAAGTGCTGAAGTGCTAAGTACACCTTCTGGATCATGCACTTAGAAGGCAAGGGTTCATTCCTACCCTGTTTGGTCCAGCTGGCTGGAATGGAAGCTTGAAGGTAAGAACTAGAGATGGACCACAAGGTGGAGGCTGTGTGTTGAGGGGAAGGGCAACAAAATAGAAGGACCATGGGCCCTGAACACTATAAACACTTTGGACTGCTTATGTGATAACTATTATGTGCAAGGGAAGTAAACTGTCTGGTTCAAGCCACTGCTGTTTTGAGTATTTTATAAATCTGTATCATAACAAATACAAATTTAGTTACTAGAAGTGGAGTTGCGGGAACAGAATCGGCGTGACATTTGCTTGGAAGGTGCATGGCAGGCTCTGAGAATGTAGAATTGCAGGCTGGAAATCTGGGGGCCTGCAGCAAATCATCTGGTAAACCTGTCTCCTCAGATACTTCAGCAGGTTTTTCACATGCTGACACAGGGTTTCCTCTCAATTCCTTTATTTTGAATGACTTCAAGGCAGCTGTCAATAAGTTGAAGCAGAGCAAGATTGGGAGAGCACAGAGATCATTAATAAAACTCCAGAACTGAAAAACTCTGCTTATGTTAGCACTTTCTAACCTTTCTCACATCATGCATTCTTAATATAATATTTGGGTAGCCCATAGTGGTGCATGAATGAGGCTACTCCTAGCCAGTGGTAATCGTCTGTATGTTTCAGTCACCCCAAACAGAGGTTAAGGGCAAAAGTATCTTGGATGTGTTTGTAATCTATTTGTGGCTAAACAGTGTGCCAGATGACTGCTTGGATATTTCTGTTTTACATGAGATATTTGACTGTGGTCACTCAAACATGGAACTCACCAGAAGCAAGCAACCTAAGAAGTCTCAGGAAATTTTGCCAAAGAACCCACAAGCCTAGCCTGTATAAAGATATGCCTATTAATCCTTCAAACAATTTCGAAGTCCTCATGTCTGGATGAGCAGGAATTGGTGTAATAGCGTTGCCTTATCAAGGAGGCAAACTTTCCAACGGCCACTTCAATGAGGCCATGCGACAACTAACAGGCAGGGAAGCACTTTCTAATGGCAAAGCCAGAGGACAAAGGACAAAAGGGTTCCTACCAGATACACAAAACAGTAGCTGCCACATGGGCTAAACAAAGATCTCCCTCCACTGCCAGGACAGGAAGTTACAAGGTCTGCCCACCAGCATTTAATTTGTCCTATGGGTATTACTTTTCTAAGTGAGGAGTTTTTATTGCAACATCCCATTCATTCTCCACCACATGTGAGGTGGGAGAGGGGATGAGGGTGAGCATATAAACAGGCTTCAGTGTTGGTGGCTAGGTCCTGTGGAGCCAGACCTGATGGAGTGAATGGGGCATCACTCAGGAGTCTACGCTTCATGGATGGTTGTCCTTGGAGAGAGAAGGTTGTGTTATGTGCAATAAGAAGTGTGCCTGGGCATAATTGGGTAGGCATACTGGGTGTCTACCCCATCAGCCCAGGATTGCTTATACTCATACTATTTTGGGAGCTAGAGATAACTTCTACCTTGTTTAAGTCAGACTTCTTGGGCCTTAATTATATAGCAGCCTGGCCTATATCTTAACTAGGCTAGGGACAGAGTAGATTTGAATAACAACCAAAAAGCAACAGGAGACATGAAGAAGAATAGTCCTAGCAGGTACTTTTAGAATTGTAAAAAAAAAAAACAAAAAAAAAACCTGTAATTCAAATATCCATCAAGAACAGAATGGATAAATACATTATAGTTTGTCAGACTGTGAAATATAATGTAATGGAGGGAAAACAGGAATACTACATGAATCAACCATGCTACAAGCGTGATGTTGAGTGAGAGAAAACTGTAGAAAAATGCATGGAGAATGGTGCAGAATTTATGTAAATTGTAGATAAGATAAAACCATAAGACTTATAATTTAGGTACACATAGGTAGCATAGTCATTGTGATAGTTAATTTGACATGTCAACTTGATTGGACCACGAGGTCCCTAGATATTTGGTCCAACATGATCTGGGGGCTTCCATGAGGGTATTTTTAGATGAGATTAACATTTAGTTCAGTAGACTGAATAAAGCAGATTTCTCTCCCTAATGTGGGTAAACCTCATCCAATCACTCAAAGGCCTGAATAGAACAAAAAGGCTGATTCTCCCTTGAGTAAGAGGGAATTCTTTGTGTCTGGTGACCTTTGAACCAGGATGTTTTCCCCCGCCCTGTCTTCAGACTCACACTGAAATATTGGTCTCAAGCCTGGTGGCCTTCCGATAGGAACTACACCACCAGCTCTTGCCAACTCATCCCGCAGCTCTTGCCACTTGTCAGCATCCACAATCATGTGAGCCAATTCCTTACAATAATTTTTTTTCCACATTTACATGCATCCTGTTGTTCCTGTTTCTCTAGTAAACCCTGAGTAATACAACCATTTTAAAAATGAATTAAGAACAGTAAACAACAAATTCAAGACCGTGGTCACATCTGCTAGGAACAGAGAGGAAGCTCCATTCAGAAGGGACATGTGGGGGTTGGTGATGTTTAAGACAACTCTCTATTGCTCTGTCCTGGGTGGTAAACTTCATGAATGTGTACCCTATTAGCCTTTAAATTGTACTCTTATCCTATAATCTTTTTATATGCATGTTATGCTGCTCAATGAAAAAGTTTTTTTCATTAAAAATGTTGCAACCTCAAAAGTACTTTGAGGAAAGTTAAAGCTTCCTTGGGGGCCTGAGGAAGGGTGGTTGGGGGAGATGTCACTGTTTCTGTCAGGCCTGCTGCCTCTGTGACTAACATTTGTTGTGTTCCTGTCTTAAGCACATGAAGGACTTCCAAATAAGTACATGTTTTCTTAACATGCAGTTAACCAGGAAAGGAAGAGGTCAGTTGCTCCTTGAAATCGGCACTAGTTCAGCAGCTCCAGAAGCCAAGTAGAATGTCATTTTCTGCCCCAGAGCACACATTGAGGTCATGGGACACCCACCAAGAAGCAGGCTTGGAAACACACCCCCCCCCTCTAATTTTGTGCCAAGCTTCTTTGATTAATTCCACTGGGATTATCTCAGACAGGAAAACTTTTAGTCCCTCAGACAACTGGTCAGAAGAAAGCACATGGCAAATCCTGGGCTTGAGTATCAAGGAGAGTAAATTCAGTTTGCTCAGTTTTATTTTCTTAATCTAGTTATGACTCATTCATGGATACATTTAAAATCCCCAAATTGTTCTTTATGCAGGTGTGGAATGTGGAGCCGGATGCTCCAGTGAGCTGGATACAAATTCTCTTTTAACTAACTTGGGGTATAGAACACCTGCCCTCCATAGTAGAAATTCATAGAAAAGGTGTATTTAATGTGAGGAAACACAGTACTGGCCAGTGTCTTTAAATGAAGGGCAATACAAATTAAAGTAAAATAAAATAAAACAAGAAAAAGACAATTGTGTTTTATGTGGCAATTGGAAATAGTCATGTATGTGTATATATGTGGGCTTTGGAGAGTTGTTGACACAGCAAAATAAGATTATCATTTATGAAGTGCCTGCTATGTGCCCAGAACTATGCTAGGCACATCAGGCACATTATCTCTTATATTTACATATACTCTATGCAATAGGCTTTATTATTCCCATTTGTCATAGACAGGTTCACCATCTTGCCTAGATCTGAGAAACGTCCTGTGCTTGAAGCAAAAGGTATAAAGAGCTGCCAGCTCCTACTTGCCTTGGGGTGGAGCACTAAAGTGCCTCTGGTGTGGTGCTGCTTTTACTAACCCACATTGAAAGGTAGCACCTGCTATTCCTAAGTAACTTGTTCAGCATCTTCATCAGCTTAAAGAGTGAGGATTTTCCCTTGTTCTTCCCTACCCCCGGCCTCTGTGTCCATTGCTGTCTTTCCCCACATCTCTCTTTCTGGAATTGGTCCTCCCCTGTTGCGTCCTGCTTCTCCTTTGCCTTGGGACCTGATGTAGGCTCCTTGCCCAAGTTTGCATTAGTCATTACCTTAGTTGGTCTTTGATCTTCCTGATGGATGTTTCTGAAAACATTTGTATGTGACCCCCAAAATGATGGATCTGATACCAAGGTTTTTGCTCCTTCCTCTCATCTCATTAGACAGTAATCAACTGAGACCAGCCCTAAAGATAACGTTCAAACTTCTTAATATGACATGTATAGCAATTGAGTTCATTCTGATATCACTTTATTATCTTATGTTAAGTCTACTGTAGGAGACTCAAAGAATGAAAAGCTAACATTCCTTCCACTTGTCTTCTGGAAGGACAACCAAGCATCTGTCTCCTGGACTCCTTGCCTTAGTCATAGTGGGGATTAAAAATTCCTTTGTTTCTCCAAAATGTCACTAACGATATATTTGAATGGCTTTGTTTGGAAGGCATGAGTCTATCTAAGAGAAGATAGAAATCGGTACTTTGATAAGACAAGGAATGTAACAAGGAATGTGACCCAATCACAGAGGAGCTGTGGGTCTCCTGAGTGCCAGGCACTAGGACTCTGCTTATATTCATGGCCATAGTGGGTGGTAGGATCTCATGCATATATGTTCTGGAATGCTGGGCCCTGAGCCCCATATCTTGGGGTCCATGGAAAATGTGCCTCTCTGTACAGGGTTTGTCATGGATGGAGGGATCCTGGCCTTCAGATAGAGAGAAGCCCACACCAAGAGCCCTGGAGGCAGCAGCGAGGACAGATGAAACATCAGAGGTCCCTCATCATCCTTTCTGGAATATGAATGCTCCAGAAAGAGGAAAGGATTACCAAAAAATGTGACTGAGAATAGGTATTCTTCAATCCTTCCCAGATAAGAACTGAGACATTTTTTAAAATTTAGAATATAAAGAAATTGGATTTTTCTTACATCTCCAGAGTCCTGGTACCAATTTACCTGTCCCCAGTTTTGCTCTACACATTTATCAAATTGTATTTTACCTTACTGTAGTTAAAACTCTTCAGTATTTCAAGCACATCATGCGTTTCCTTGACTCCAAACCTTCATAGTTTTCATTGTATGTTTGAAATACTTCTGTCTCCTTCTTCCCAGCCATAACACACGCAAGCATGTGCACAAACACACAGCTACTCACACACATACCCTGACCCAATTTGCTGTCATCCACCCATAGGTGAATAGAAGTTCAGGATGGGGCCGTGTGACCCTAGCATTGATGATAAGCCTGCCTTTACTGATTCATTTGTGTAGCTGACTAAGGATTTTTACTTGTTTAATTTGGTCACTTTTAAATACAGCAAAGGAGACTCACACACACACACACAAGGAAATAAATAATTTTGTCATCCTGATTTAGAGGAACAAAAGTGCTAAAAGAGTCAAAAGAATCTCATACAAAACATGTTTCCAATCAAAGCTAAGAAATACTGTAAACAAAAGACTGTCACTTGTCTTTTATTATAAATCTGACATACTAGCAAAGGCCTTGAATTGTTCAGCTCTGGTTATAATCCATAAAATAGTCTTCTCTAAGGAGCTATTACAACCTCTTTTTTATATAACCCTCATTATAAATTAATTCTCCATGACAACTAACCAGGGAGATATTTTAACCTAGATAGACAAAAATCATACTCTTCTAAGAAGCTACCATTAAGTTCTATGTTTTGTTACTAGAAATGATTTTATTAGGGTTCAGGAGTGATATGCAAACTAATGTTGTTTTGATATACATAATACATAATATAGTTGCTGGGTTTATCTCCTGAATTAGTCCCTTTTGGTACATATTACATTGGAAACAATGTTGGGGGATGATAGTGAAACTGAACCTTGTTTTATGATTTGATTACCTGTATTATTATTACTTGCTCCCCTGAAAGACTTAAAAAACAATTAAATTTTTTCTTGGGAATGGAATGAGAGCAAATGTTGTTCTGCTGTGGAGACACACAAGTGTAAAAATACTACCAAATATTTCAAAGAAACCAAAGGCAACTCTGCCTGCGGGAGGTTTGTCTTCTTGTCAGAAATCTAGAGATTAGGTTTGCTACGTTAAAATCAAATAATACATATTTCAGTCAAGGGGATATTGAAAGTAGAGTTATATTTCTGTGTTCCACGCATAAAAGATCAGCAAATAATTCAGTGGTTGCTGAACAGTTGGGTTTTTTTTTTGTGTGTGTGTGTGTGTGTTTTTGTGTTTTTTTGTTTTTTTTTTTGGTTGGGATCTTGCTAGCATGTTTTATAGCTTTGCAATTCTCTTGAGCAAAGTGATAAAGGTGATGAATGTCTATTTTGAATTAACTCCGGCTAGAGTGAAGTGCCAGTTGATCCAAGCTCTTTCAGTTATGACAACTCAAATGTATCTCATTCGTTTTGTAAAAATCTGGGTAATACGTTCCTGAAAAGCTACAACTGACAAGAAGTATGCCTCCCTGGAGATAAAGAATGGATGGGAATCATTGAATTGATTTTTGAAATGTCATTGTCAGATTGCACTAGACACTCTGCAATCACTCAGTTGCAGAGTTGCTCCCCAGCCTCTCCTTGGTGTTCTCAACTTCAGTTCCCCAAGGCTGAGTTTTGGGAACTTAACCAAAAAAATTTAAAAAGAAGAAAAGACATGAGTTTTTATAGCTTTTCGAATCTATTTATGAATAGGTCTGACCATTATAAATGGATTGTGAATATTACACTCTTCTGATATACATTGAATCTTAAAATGTTTAAGAGTTAGAAGAGACCTGGAGGATCATCTTTACTCTAAGGACACTATGGCCACAGGAGGCAAAGTAACTTGTCAGTTAGTCAGTAGAAAAGCCTGAATTGGAACTTTGCATAACATATGGTGTACAATAGGTGCTCAATCAGTTTTAGCTGAATTTAATTGAGTTGGAATGTCTTCTCTTACATCCTAACTTACAATGCAACAAAGATGACTTACCACTTTACAAGATACTTATGATAGCTCAGAAAGTCATCTCTGTTCTAGCGAAGAAGAGCTAACATTTCTTGAATTTATACTATATGCCAAGCATTCTACTAGGCTTTGCATACAGCTTTTCTACAGTTCAGTACAGTATATCTTTTATCTTTTTTCTTTCTTCACATCAAGAAGCCAAGGATCAGGAAGATTAAGTAACCTGGCCAGAGTTATCGGCTAGTGAGTGACTAGAAGTGGGATTCTAACTTGTGACCATTTAACTCCAAAGTTTTTTTTAAACCACTATGCTGTAACCAAGTGTTTTTATTAGCCAAGTTAAATAACTGAAGTGTTCACAGAATAGCTCCAAGTAATGAGTGTCACAAAATATAGATTTGTTAATAGATCCTAAGAGAGTTGATCTGAAAAATGCAGACAGTAGTCTAATCTGACTTTCAATTCTCGCAACTTAGCAAACTAAGCTAATTTAGAGGCTCTCACATGACAACTATCTGTAGAGCTGGATGAATTAATTTTTAATGTGAAATCCCTGATGCACCTAACAGGAAATCACATACATACATGTGCATGTGCTCACATGTACACACACATGAAAGAGATATAACTAAAAGAAAGATGAAGGATTTCTAAATGGAAAGTGAGACATTGAAAATTGATTCTCAGCCAAAGTTACAAAATACACATTAAAAAGATCCACCTTGAGCCAGAGTCCTTGGGCACAACAACCAACAGGATTAATACCGCTCAAAACTTGGGACACTTGGACAATATTACACACACACACACATACACACACACATGTACATGTCTGAAATTATGACAGAGATGGGGTCCATTGGGAAATAAGACACTGGAAAGAACAATAGGCAGGTGTAAAGGGAAAAAATCTTAACTAGAATTACTGTATGTGAAAAATAGAGTAGTTTAAATAACACCTCAGTAGGCAAGCTAATTAGTAGATTAGACCTGGGTGAAAAGAGAGCTCGTACACTGATGAGACATTTGAGCGATTTTCCCATCAGTAGCTCAGAGATCTGAAGAGTTGGAACAAATGTCAGATATTCTAAGCACCATGGAAGATGTGGTAAGAAGGTCCAACATTATCTAACAGGAGTTAAGAAAGAGAGAACAGAGAGAATAAGTATTGTCAATATTCAATATAATACTCAATGATTGAAAAAAATTTTCTAGAACAGATGAAAGATGTGTATGTTTAAGGTGGAATGCATAAAAATCCCAAGGAATTTAAATATAAATTCATACTGTTTAAGAGAATTTTTGGTCAAAGTCTAGACAGTTATTGTGTGCCCGCATTCAAAGCAATTAAAAGATTATTTTTATAAGGCAATAATTGAAAGGCTTAGAAATCCAAGAAAAAGTCAGTCAAAATGGCTTTCAACAAGTCCATTTATCCCCTACTCAAAATGGCAAAAAATAATAATCAGATATTTACTTTCACTGTTTCCAGACATTTTTTTTCCATTTTTTCATAGCCTTTTGTTCTTGAGATTTGTTTTAGTTGTTTTCTACATCCATCCATGCAGAATGGAAGGATGCCACCTCCACAAGTGCTGTCAGAAGTGACACGAAAAGAAGTTTGTGGTGAAGCTCTGTGGGCACAATTTAGCTAGTGCTTCCCCCAGCAAGTTCACACATATCCTAGGAAACCTCACAGATTTAAAAACAGTCACATATTGTATCACCTGTAAATGAATCAGGTAGAAATGGAAGGGGAGAAAACTCAATCCAATAGAAAACAGGAAAGAAATCAAAGAAAAAACATTATTTAAGGAAAATTAAGGTATATTTGGATGAAATAAATCTAAATATACCATTAATCATAATAAATATCCATGTGCTAAACTTAACAGTTCAAAGACAAAGTCTCAGTTTACATTTTTTAAAAAAGTAGCTAAAGGAAAAAGAATTCAAGGACATAGACAACAGTGTGGTGATTTCAGGCAGGAGGGAAGTATAAGGAAACTCAATGGTAATGCAAAAAAATACAATTAAAAATTTTTTTAATAAAAAAATTAAAATAGCTCTATATTCTATTTAGAGAATATGCAAACATAAGATGACAAAAGAGAAAAAGCTAAAGGATGGAAACTATATGCCAGGTAAATACTGAGCAAACATTGTAAGAGGTGATGCTCCATGGCCTCAGGACACGGGCCATGTGGGTGGCGGCAAGGACAGACTGAATGTCAGAGCTGCTGCATCAACTTTTCTGAATGTACGTACTTCACAATTTGTGAACAAGTAAGAGAAAGGGATTGTTTTATTCTTCCCAATGTATTTTCTTGAGTAAATGTTTAGCTCATTAATTTTTAATCTTTAAACTTTCTGCTTTCAAATATATGTATTTATTTATATGTTCTAAGTTTTCCTCTAAGTACAGCTACATCCATGAATATTTATATGTAGTGTTTTTGTTATTTACTTCTTAATATTCTAATCTTCATTATGATTTCTTCTTTAGCAAAGTTAAAATTGCCATTTCTTAATATTTGAGTGCAGTTCTTTTTCCATTGTTAATTATATTTTATGTGAAGTATAAATCACATATAGCTAAAAAAAAAGAGGCAAAGTCCCTACTTCATAAAATTGATATTCCAATGGGGTTGAGCTAATTAACACACAAGTTATAAAAAATAAACAATATAATTTCAAATCATAATACATCTATAAAGCTGATAAAGTAGGATGTGAAGTAGACATTCTATGACAAACCAGTTTTGGAGTAAAGTAGGTAACTTCCTCTTAGTGATTCATTATACACATTAACACATGAAAGGACATGAAAAGCTGTGCAGTTAAGGAACCTAGCTGTTGGTTTTACACATTCCAAAGTTATCTAACATGTCCGTTTATAATGTTGTACCAGTTGCAGTGACACTATGGGTGCTCTGCCCAAATCCCCTCAAAACTCAGAAACGTTGGTGCATGACCATAACTACAAGCACCTGAGAGTCTTCTCTTGCGCTACAGGTGAAAGTGCCAGGGATTGGAGGCCACTGGGAGCATCAGAGTTCTTATCCAGGGATTAGTGGTTAGAATTCAGAGTCCTTCAACTTGAGAGCTAATACCCTAGCTTCCTTGCTCCTTGGGTGACACAGCTTGTTAGTGGGAAGCATGTTCTTTAAAGTACCTCTCAGGGTGCCCCATTTTCCCATAGTGGAAACCTGCTTTACTACACACATTTTCTTGACTCTCTTCCCTTTCCTGTCTCATTTCCCCACCCTTTACTATGCTCCTAAAATTTCAACCCAAAACAACCATGAGCAGCTTGAAGGATTGTAGAGTTCTGAAAGGAACAGAGCTTGAGGATAGGAACTCTGAAGCACTGGGCTACCATCGTAGTTGCATGATTTATTTTACCAGAGATCAGAGGAATTTATTTACATTCATGAACTAAAGAGCTGGAGGCAAGTCAAGGAACATATTTTATCCCAGCAGAGAGCTTATACTCCCTCAACCAACTTTTGGAAAACCTGAAACATCTTTATCTTTTAAAAATAAATAAATAAATTTATGTTGTTTACAAGCCACTCAGTCTATGGTATCCTGTTATAGAAGCCTGGACAGGCCAAGATGAGAGGTTTTTATCCAGGGACCCATGTGTGCCCTAAGGGTAAGTGGTTAGAATTCAGAGCCCTTCAACTTGGAAATATAGAAAAATGATAGGAAGGAAAGATAGATAAATAATAGCTAGATAGACTTAAATATAGATCTCCATCTAAACATACACATACAGAGTGGGCAAATGTAGGTTTATAGTGCCATTGTGACATTCTTTTGAGTTAATAAAGTTGTTGTAATAATCATAACCTGCATGTCTTTTTCCTTATGCGCAACTATAAACCTACTTTTGCCCACCCCTTTATATCTGAAGTTTCAGTAACCTTTAACTGAAAATTAATATTTCCTTTAATTGTGAATGTAGCCAACAAACCACACAATAGAACTGGCAGTACCTGTAACTTTATAACCTGTAAAAATTGTGAGTCTTTTTATGTCACATTATAATTGTTGATGTCTTAACAATTATTTTCATTTACCATGACTTCAGAAGTATAGTAGTTACTATAGGCCAAAATAGCTAGTGAAGATATATATTTGATATATATGATCTGTTTAAGTATTTTGATAACTATAGTTTGATATATTTGGTGTCCTTTGGAATCCTAATTTACTTTATGCATTAAAATTTTTTTTTTCTAAGACGGCACCCATAGGTTTCACCAGATTGCCCAAGGTACAAGGCATAGAAAAAGCTAAGAACACCTAAAAGCCACTGTTACTACCCATTTCACAGTTTTGGGGGCTGAGGTAAAGACAGCCTAAACAACTTGCCCAAGGTCAAAGAGCTTATGAAGAGCAGAGCTAAGATAGGAAGCCAGGCGGTATCTCCAGAGATCATGCCTTTAACCGTGTGGCTATCTCTCTTGAGACTCTATGACAGTTTGTCTACTAGATTCCAGAGGTGCCATGGTCTCCTCCACAAGTAATCTTGAGTCTTCAGTCCATAGCAGCCAGGTGTGCTCAATGAAACCGCTTTTTGGCTTCCCCTTATACCATCCTGCTTGTTCTGGCATTTGCCTACCTATCCAAGCCCCTCCCCCTCCCCCCTTTTCTCAATTTCCCAGCCACACTGCATAGTCTTTCCTCTCCATAAAGTGTTGTTCATCCCTTTCCCTTCACTTCCTTCTTGTCCCGTGACTTCTGTTTTCATGCGACCACCACACAGAGGGCTTCCATGTTGAACTCATCAATGTAAGTTCTCACTGTTTTTCTGTATATAATTGCTGGCTATTGGAAATATCTTCTCCTAATTCTGGCTTATTTTTTTACCTTCTTTAATTTTATTATTTGGTAAGCAAAATATTTAATTTTTACAAGTAAAATTGGTCAGTCTTTTCCTTGATAGTTTGTACTTTTTGTTTCTTAAGAAGTCATTCCCTACCTCCAAGGTCATGGAGATCTACTTTTGGATTTCTTTCTAAAAGTTCTAAAGTTTTGGCATTCACATTTAAGCCCTTGATGCATCTGAAACTGGTTTTGGTGAAAGTTGTAAAGTAGGGATTCAGTTTCTTTTTATTTTTCCATATGGATCTGAAATATTTCTTAAAAATGCTTCTGTTTTGGAATATTGTATTTCCTAATGATCAAAAATGGGGTTTGTAGTACCAAGGGAAGGCCCTGATGCTGTGAAGAGCGTGCTGTGAGTTGTGCTATAGAGGAATAAAGGAAGTACATTTCTATTTTATATTTACACTAATTAGTTTCTAAAGGAATTGCAAATGGCCAATTTTAATTAAGTACTCACATTTTAAACCCTTTAGAAAAGAATAAATGGGCTGTATAGAACTGGCACCCATCCCTCTCTGTTTCACATGCTACTTCTAGAGGCAGCCCTACCCAACACTGTGTCCCACAATGTGGCATTTAACACTCAGAAAGTGAAGCTCCTAGAAAGCAAAAGATCAGGAGAAATGTGTGTGCATGCCTGCATGCATACATACATGTCTTCATGTGTTTGTGTTGGGATTTGTGTGTTTACATAGGTATGAAGTAAGGGGGAAACACAGAAATGCAGTGTGGCATTTCATCCTGAAAAATGTACCCTTCTCTAGTATATCACAATCACAGGTGACAGAGAGTCAGGAAGAGTCCTAGTAACAATGCATGCTGGATGATTGCTTATATAAATTCTGTTAGTGCAGCGGGTCAGGTGTAGGGAAAAAAAGGGCAGACCGAAGGAAGTGGGTGACTGGCAGCCATTTCTGCTGTGAGATCTGCATGTACAGTCTTAACAATTTGTATGTAAATCTTGGCATGCAGAAAGATATGTCAGGGCCTGGACTGTGGACTCAGAAATCCTTACAGATGAATGAAAGGTCACAGCTGAGCATCTAGAAAGAGCACTGCCTTCTAGGAGAAGTAAATGATTACAGCTGTAGCCTGCCTACTGAAAGATCAATAGCCTGAACATTTTATTCCCTAAATTGGGCTTTAATCTAAAATGGCACCGCAAGACTTTTTTCAAATGAAACAGAGGTGAAAGAAATCTCCTCTTCAGACACATATAGAAGGATATTATATAGAATAAAATAGGATGGTTGCCACCGATTCTCTAGAACCCCCTAAGAATTGGGACTGGGTCTGATTCTCATTAGTACTGCAGGGCCATAGTTAAGAGCTCAGATCCTAGAGCTAAACACCTGGAGTCCCAACCCTGCCCCCCGTATTTATTACTTGTTTTTTCTTAACAAGTGACTTTACGCCTCAGTTCCTTTATAAACATGGGAGAGGGAGTAAAAACAGTATCTACCCCATGGAATTCTTTTAAGGTTCAGGTGAGTTAATGTGTCAAATGCTTGATCGGGGCCTGATTGCTAATGTTATAGAATCATTAGACCCCACTCTCCAAAGTGTTCTCTAGCATCGATGTAACCTCAAAGCACTTGCTAGTGTAGCAAACTGAGTTAGTGGGAAATAAACTGCTAACTGGTTTATTTTCCCATGGTTACTTCTCCTCCAGGGGACTTGATAATTTGTTTCTGTTAAAGGTCCCCAGAGGGGGAGTGTGGAGGCCGTGTTATTGTTCCCAATTCTTTGACGTTTCTCCCACTGAGTAGTTTACTTCCCAATCCATCAGTTTGGCCCTGTGATATGTTTTGGATGATACATTGTAAAGGGAGAAGATATATGAAACTTCCAAACAAAAGCTGTTCTGGATTATTTCATTGTGTGGTATTCTTTTCCGTCTGCCATGAGGCCAGTCAGTTAGGGGCAGCTCCAGCAACCTGGGGCCACTCATGAAGATGATATGAATCAGAGCCATCTCCAACCTGTAACTGACATGAAACCTGTGCTGTAAGCCCGGGAGAGTGTGTTTGTTACTGCAGGGTGATGTACGTAAGCTGACCAACACAAGGGAGATGGAGAAGTGTTCGTTTGGGTAGCGACAGAAATATTCAGTCTGGGGGAGGGAGAAATTGTTTAAGACTGAAAAAGTCTTTTTTCAGGAACCCACAGCAACTCCTCATATCCTGCCATTTCTTTGTCTAGAACAGCAGACTGACCTGAGTAAAACAAACAGCTTAATGTGGTTAAGTAGGAAGAAATGTTAGCTCCTACTTCTCAAAGACGCTTTTGAGCATCCATTTTCAAGGGTCTTGATCCATGGCCATGGACCTAAAGCTAATGGAGCCTCCCTGAAAGATCTGGAGTGAGTAAGCCCCGACAGGACTTCAGTTTAACTCTGAGGGAACTGGGAGCCCCAGCAATGGCTGGGATTGAGTTTCGTACCACTCTTAACAAGATTAGAAATTTGATTTAGAACAGTGAATTAATGTGATATATTGTGCATGCAGTTGTATTACTTATGAATTCATGCCTACTAAATTTGCTTGATTCCAGAAATTTCACTTTTGTTTTAGAAGATTCTTTCGAAAGACATGATTACCTTTAAGATATTAGCAGATATATTTTCTGGATGTTGAAGCTATGGCTGAATTAGGGACCACTATGGCATGGTCCCTGTGTTGATAAATTTCTAGCATGGCAATTTATTACTTTTGATTAACACACAATTATTGTTTTATTGGCTGATATCTTTATCTCCTCCACTTTCTTTACAATTCTTTGAGTTGTTGACCTATATTCACCCAATTTTCCCAGCCTAGAGGATTGCTTTTTAATTATGAACTTGTATTTTATCATCCGTCAAGTTCTTTTAATATTAAAATAATCCCAAATATATTTATTCCAAGAAAAGTATTAAGCTATTTGGTGTGCATATAAAGATATTTCTGATGAAATGGGATGTTAATAGTAGAGTAAGTACCACAGCAGAATAATATTGGCAAGAATCAGTTTCTGTCAGCATAAAAACATGCTCGTATTTTTGCCATCTTTCATTTCTCAGAATTTATTTTAAAATACCTTTTGACACTGTTGCTGCTAAAAGTCATTGCACCATTTCTCTATTTCCCTTAACATCCAAACTCCTTTAAAATTCTGCCTGTTTTTACTGTTTCCCATTCTTCCACTATGTTCTTCACCCCACTCCTGTCAGACTTCCACGTCTCACCTGATTCCACTCACTCTGCTGGTCCCCACACTGTTCAATCTGCTAACAAACCTCATCCCTCATCAAATGGGATGATGAACAGCATTGGATATTTGATCACTCCTCCTGGAAACTCTCTTTTGCATGGCTTCTTGATAACACAGTCCCTTGGTTTTTGAGTGGTCCCTCTTTCTTCCACACCTTTGCCATTGGAACATTCCAGGACTCAGTCCTTGGATGCCTTCTCTACTCTTTTGGTAATCTCACCCAGTTTCATAATTTCAGATAACCTCTTTCTGTTGATGACTTCAAAATATTTATTTTCACCATGGATTCCCCCCCTGGCTCTACACTCATATACTTAACAACCTTCTCAAGCACTTCAGGTCTTTATATACATCTCACATTTCTCCAAAATCAGAATTCAGGTTCTCACCCACCAAATTGCCATACCCATATTTTTTTCCATCTCAGAAAGTGGAAATGATACCTCATCTAGTTGCTCACACCAAATGTCTGAAAGCTACCTTTGAGTCCCCTGTATTTTAGCTTGTGTCCAATCCATCAGGAAATTCTGATGGCTCTACCTTTAAAATATATTGAAAATTCAGCTGCTTCCATTTACCAGAGTGGTCCAATCTACCATCACCTTTGGCTTAGAATGTCATGATAGCCTCCTACTGGTCTCCCTGCTTTCACATTTGCCCCTTCCTGTAGTCCTTATCAACAAAGCAGCCAGAATGGTCCTGCTCAACTTAAAATAGATTATCTGAAATTTTCTGCTTGTAATTTCATAATGGCTCCTCATTTTTCTCAGAATCTAATTTACAGTCCTTACAATGTACATAGAGCAAGTTTCACCTGCATTCCCTTATCTCTCTGACTGCATCCCTTATCTCTTCATTGCTTTTTAAACCTATCAGGCATACTTCTGTCTTAGGGCCTTTCACTGACAGTTCCTGCTGCCTGGAACACTTTCCCACCAGATATCTACCTGGGCCACTCCATGGTTCCCTCCCGTGATTGCCCAACTGTCTTTTTCTTCCTAATGCCCACGGATCCCCATAAATCTAGACACCTCCATCTAAAACTGTAGCTCTTACTGGCACTCCCAGTTTCCTTTATCTCCCCTCTCTTTGTAGTATTTAGCCAGCTACTTATCCCATTCTGACATACCATACCATATCTCATTTGTTATGTTTCTTTTCTGTTGCTTGTGCTTCCTTACTGGAATGTGAGAGCAGGGGATTTTGTCACTTTTGTTCATGGAACACCTAGAGTGGTACCTGGCACGGAGCAAATGCTCAATAAGTATTGGGGGAGTGGACTGATGGACGAAGGAAGTGCAGCACAGTGTGCTAGTGGTCGCAGGTCAGAACGGAAGCCCCCACTTTGTGGTTTGACTGGCCTGTGCTGTAACGAGGTGGGTTCCTGTGTTTGGGTCTGAGTGGCGCTGCGAATGAACGCCCCCTTCAGTTTGCCACCACGGGCACCTCACTCATGCCACCTAGTGCCAGCCCTGGCTGAACATGATAAGGTCTATTCCTTAACTAAAAATGTCTGAACAGAAAAGATGATACAAAAACAACAAAGTATATCTGAGTAAATTTTAAAATGTATCCCCCATAAGTCCAGGCACATAATTTTTCCCCTCTTTTTCATAGAGTGCTTTACTGATTAGACAGCAATAGGGAAGCAAAACCATTTTCCTCTAGGGAATGCAGGTGTCTTCAGGAAAAGGGCTGTGATTGCCATATTTTAAAAAATCTTCTACAGAAAAAGTTGTAAAATTATACATTAATTTTTGAAAAACATTGCAATATATTTACTCATAAACAGGTAGACTTAATATTTGATTCAATTCAGTTTAGTTCAGTTATGCTCACTTCCCTCTCAAATATGCAAAGGCCATTTAGTTCTCTGCGAAACTCTAGACTTCAAGAGTTAGTATTCAGAAGACTTCTGAGAGGCAGCAACTGCAGGCATACCATTCATACATGCAGGAAGGCGAGGCTGAACCTCTGGCTGGCATAAACTCTTCTGTATTCAGATCCTAATACCGCTGTCTGCTTAGGTTTTGATATTGAATTCACAAAAAAAAAGGCCCCACAAGGATTCATGTTGTGACCTAGTACCTCAACTGTATCTAAAATGTTGCTCCCTACTTCTTAGTATAAAGATTTCCAAGGAGCAAAGAGAACATCCTATTCATTCTATGCTTGCTTCCTGCTGTAACAGCAATTACAGCAGAGATCTGGAACCTCAATAAAGAGAAAGCTTGCTCCATTACCAAGTTAAAAATTTTTCTGACTGCTTTAATGTGGGTAGTTTTATCATTTTGCTTTTATTTAAGTCACAAACTGAAATTGGCATTTAAAGTGCCTTAGCATTAGAACTAATATTATTTATAACGGCAGTAACCCAAGAGCCAGGAGGTAGTGTGGGAGGAAGCACAGTGGTCCCTGTTCCGGACACACTTCTTAAAAGCAAACTGACACGGTCCTTCCCTGTGGCCATAGATCAGTTTGTTTCAATGCTGAGCAGAGGTGGACATCTCTGATGTGCAGAGTTCTGAGCTCCTTTCTGAACCCCAGTCTCTCATTAATAAAATACGTGAGCAGCCTAAGAATAAATCCTCCTCTCTCTCTGTCTCTCTCTTTCTTCATCTCTGTCTGTCTGTCTCCCTCCCTCTCTCTCTCTCTCCTTCAACTGCACATGAAATATTTCTGTCAAACCAGAGATGCAGGCTCCAGAAGAGCCCATGGGCTGTTGGTTTTTTTTCTAAGTTTCTTTTTAGAGAGGCCACTGGAAAGAAAGTTCCAGCAGGAGCGTATTTGTAGATGCTTTTTATATCCCAAACCAGAAAAAGGAGGAGGGCGCTGAGGGGTTGCAATTGGCATTCGGATTATTTATTTATACATCAAACACAGACTCCCCAGGAAGAGTGTTGCTTTCAACCCTATGGCAGGCCAGGCCGGGGCAGCCAGACCCACGCTGCTGTGCCTTCCCTCTCTGCAGGCGTGGCGACTCAGTCACCCACCTGTCAAGCCAGCGCACTGGCCTTCTGTCCAATCCCAGGTTCCAGTCAGACTCTGAATGTTTGAAGCAGATGTTAATCTTACCTCTGTGCCTAACACACAGATCTGCAGTCAGCTTGCCTGGATACACATCTTTCTGCCACTTAGTAACTTCATGACTTTGGACACATGGCTTCATGACTCTTAAGTCTCAGTTTTCTCACCTGTAAAGTAGGGGTAATGGTAGCTCTTATTTTGTATGGTTTGTCTGGGGACCCAATCCATGTAAGGAGTTTAGCTCAGTGCTTAGCATAAGGTACTCTCTAAATACTAGCTATTATCATTTTTATTGACATCATAAGACTAGCTGCCTTGCAGATAATTTTCATAGAGAAAAATCTAACATTTTAGGATGTCTAAGGATTTCTCGGTTTCTGTAGTTTGAGTTCATCCTGAAGTAAACCCTGAAGCTAAGATTTAGATGTAAGTGGTTTATTTGAAAGATGATGTCAGGAAGCACAGTGAGAAAGTGGGGAAGTGAGACTAGGAAGGGAGGAAAACCAGTGAAGGATGCATTAATGTCATAGTTATGTGTGGAAACTATGTGATGTGGACTCATGCAAGCCAATTATTAAATTTTCAGGACCATTGCAAACCAGCTGTTAAATACAGCCATTGTTCAAAGTTAAACAATATAAAATTTCAGTTAAATCAATTATGTTTTAAAAAGTACTCACTTGTAATTATTTTGTTAATATTTATGCTTTTGAGGTCATTTACTTTTATTGTATCCAGATGATGGAAATACAAGGCCATGCTTATGAACATCTATTCCTCACCAGTATTTAGTGATGTCCCTTTGGTGGCTGGAAATTAGCCATGAGGGAAATTGGAAAACACTATGAGTTGGGGCATTATTTTTCAGTTAGTTGTTAAACATTTCCTAGCATTCCATTGTTGGTGTGGGGCTTACTACTCTGCATAACTGAACCCTCTAAGAGAATGTATGAAACATGCCTGATCGTTCTTCTGCTGAGGTCTGGGAAAGTCAGATGAAATCGGCCACCATGGGAGTAAACTAGCCTGCCCCTCCCATGGCTAGGAAGAAACCACAGGCAGAGACCAGGAGCCACAAGTCCTTCAAACTCATGCCCCTGAAACATGCTTTTGCTCTATGCTGCCTACTTAAGGAATTGGAAATGAAACAATCATTGACTTGATTAATCCAGAAATGTCAACATTTTTTGGAGCACCCCCCCCACCCCTACCCACCCATAGTCCTGTATACCATCACTCACCAGGCCCTGTTGTTTCCATTGAATACATCTACTTCTCCCCACCGCACTGCCACTATCTGAGTCCATATCTTACCTGAATGATGAAAAAAAGCTAGCTAGTGAAAATCTAGACATATTTCTCTTTCAGTCCTTCTTCATATACCTGCCAGTGTGGCATGTCTCATACAAAAACCTGATCATATCTCTCCCTGCTGCTTACAATCCTTCAATGTCCAGAATTCTTATGATCTGGCATTGCTTTCTTTTTAAGTCTCATTTCACTCCACTTCCCCCCTAACAACCTGCCATTCCCCTATACTGAAGTTCTTTCAGTTCCATTTCAGGCCGTTTCACTTACAGGATATTGCACAAAGGTCTCCTCTACCTGGAACACTCTCCCCTCATTCTTCACCTGGCCAACTCCTCTTCATCTTTGGTTATCAGCTTAGATGGTGCTTGAAATCTGGCCCCCAGACTTGAGGAGATTCCCTTCCCACATCTATATAGCTCGTTTACTTCCAGTGACCACTGTACTTTTCTATAACCCCTGGTGGATTATAAACCCTGGGAAAGAAGTGCTTGAGTTTGTATCACCTTGTAAAACAAGCTTCTAGTGCAGTGCCTCCTACGTGGTCATAGTTGAGCAAATATCTGCTGAATGGATGAATAAATGGATGTGGAAGGCCATTATCCACAACTCCTGACTCCTTCGTTTTCATCATTACCAAATCCAAGCAGTCAGTAATAAAATCAGTCAAGAGGTATTGATTGTGGAGTTTCTGAAAGATAGTTCTAGGAAAATATAGACTTATGTAGCGATCATTCTGACTTTTTCCCTCTTGTTTGGTGGTTTTAAAATTAAAAGTAACAGTGTATTTTTAATTATATGTATAATCATTGTAAATAAGATTATTAATTTATTCACCCAAAACAATACTTTTTTCTAGATTGGTTTCTCCATTTATTGCAGTTGTGATCATACTATATTGTTTTGTTTTTTAAGCTATTCATTAACAACATTTTGATGGATGTATCATATCTTATTATTTGCCCTGGAACCATAAGCTAAAGTCAATCATCTTTTGATTCAATTGTTTAAACTATCTCTAAAACATAAAATTTTAACTTCAATTAATATATTCCTGAATTTCCAAAGAAAACTATTCTGCAATATATTTCTCTCAGCTCGGATATTTACCAAATAGAGTTTTCAAAAATTTCTGATCAGAGAATCCCCTGGCGCTTTTTAAGAAATTGGAGTTTCAAGTCACACCTTTCTCTGTTGCTATAGAATCCCCAAGAAGGATGTGGGGTCTGCCGTGCCTTCACTTGTCTCATAAGATGCTAGAGCAGTAGAACCAACGCTTGACTAGGAGTCATGGAGACAAGTCTAGTCGGCACTAACTTCCAGAACTGAGACTGTAGGAAAGCTGCTTTAGATCCCCAAGCCTCAAGTTTTCTTACCATAAAATTCTGATTCTGTTTCTTACATTGTGTACTCCACAGGAATATTAACCAAATCCAATGCAAAAATAAATATTGATAACTGCTTTGAAATTTACACAGCGCTACACTGACACTGACATGATTTGTATCAGATAAAGAGCACAAATCTATCATTTCTATTTGTATGGTTTAAATCAATAGCATCACACTCTTACTCCTTTTTCAGTTACAAAGTTAAACCAATTCTAAATGCTTTTGAGTGAAACTTTAAATCAAAAAGTGCTAACAACTCACACTCTCGGCAAAGATTTCTATTTCGATAAAGACTCAGTTTTCTGTATTTTCTGAAAATAACATTTTGGCTAATCACTAGACTCTTTTGAAAGATTAACCCTTTAACTTAAAGACAATATTTTAAAATATTAAAAGTGCTAAAAGTATTTGAGTAATTCTTACAATTTTTATACTATTCATTTAATAATATACCTACACAGATTGTTAAAAAGAGCCAATCTTACATCTTTGTTTTTTGAGTATTTACACATGAAAACTCGCTACAGGACCACAAAGCTAAACTGGTTCAATATTTATTCATGATTTTGAGTAATTAAAACATTAAATGTTAAGTATTATATGACATCTAGATGGAGGGAGAGAGGGAAGAGGGGAGAGAGACAGAGAGAAAGAAAGAAATTGATTATATAATAAGACTCTGAATGACTATTAGTTCTCATGGAGGCGGTATACCATGGAAACACCATGGAAAGAACATAAGGTTGGGAGTCAGACAGACAAGGTTTCAGAAGTGGTATCTGACATAGTTAACTGCAGTAATTTTGAGCAGGAATTCTACATACATAAGTATCAGTTTTCTCATCTGTAAAATAGGAAATAGCTTCTTGTTTGTAGAATTTTGAGAGACAGTGTAGTAAAAGGCTGGCATAAAGTAAGCATTCACCAAAGATTAGTTTACTTTCTCTATCACTGGAGCTGATTTTTATCTCTTTTATATAATCTCTGAGTTTTCTATTTGTCACTATCTAGCAACTTTTATTCAGTTTTGCTGATGTGCTGACAAGATAAATTTTTTTCCTCTTTCACATTTCAGGCTTTTGTTTCACATCCCAGCCTATCATTCATCTGTGATTGCATCCCTCTTTTGTTTACAGAAGAAAGGAAAGGAATTATGAAACAGGGTAAAGGATCACAAATAAAAATAAAATGGCCTGCAGCATGGGTAAGAGGCAAATATCAATAAATGCAGCCCCAGGGAAGTAAGAGTGAAACTGAGGCCAAGAAATTCATTCCTTCCCTTCACCTCATAACTTTGTGTTTGTCGCAGGCCTGCTGGGTGTGTGGTAGCATTCCAGATGTTCTAAGTACTGGATGTTATTGTCACTGCCCTTCCTCCATTTCAACACAATTGCCCTTTCCTTTTGCTTAGGTTGTTCTTTATACCTTGTGCCATTCCCTTGGCCTGAACTGCCTTCATCTCATAGTTACGTTATTAATATTTATCATTATCCCATCATCATCACCATCATTATTACTTCTGGGTGCCCGTAGTATTTTGCTTGTGCTTTCTATTTGGCGTTTTAATCTGCCTGATACTGGAGGATAGTATGTTTCATCAGGGATGGTGCGCACTGCTTGTCGAGAGCTCGCCCCTTTCCTTACTGTCGTCCCAGAGCCTTGTCCAGCGCCTAGTGCAGAGCAGACACTTATTAGATACTTTCTGTGGAGGAAAAATGGACAAATCTCTTGTTTCCTTAAAGAAAAAGTTCAAGATGTCCTTGTCTGTGGTTTAAACTTAGCAGTTCTCCCCATGAATGCTGTCTGCAGCAGGCAATGTGATTAAAAGAGGATTTTCTTTGTTGTCTTTCCTTTATTAAATGTTTAATAGAGAATTAGGTTTTCCTTCTGCAAGGAAGTCCCCGGAGACCAATCATTTCAGGAAAAAAAATGTGTGGCCAAGACATCAGGGCTCCCTTCTTTTCCCAGTCCTCACTCACAGGGCAGCAGCTCTGCCCAGGCACAGTAGACCACGTCACCATAGCACAGAGCTCCCATGTCACAAGACACAAGCTCAAGTATCAGAGGCTACCATCACTTCCAGGAGCCCTGTTGGTAAAGAACAAATGTATTTGTGTCCCAAACTCTGAAACAGTAGCTCTGAGTTTTGTGCAAGGGGAGAAGCAATTTATAAGAACAGAGAGCTCTGAAGCTTTCCTTAAAGGAACTGACTTAATTTGAAACAGAACATGGGGAAGTTCAAGCCTAAGGGCACTCTTGAAATCAGTGGAGATTTTGGTGGCATACAATTTAGAGGAGGCTGCCAGCTCTATGAGAACAACAATAAGCCACAGGACTGCTAGCTTATCAGAGAGAACCAAGGAAAACTATAGTGAGGCCCTCCTGGAAGCAGAACAAACCTCAAAGACTGGTATCAAAATCTGCCCCTGCAATGGGCCTAGAATTGAAATGGATCAGATTATTGAGTAATTTGTGGCATGCACAGTGTCAAAAACGACAGAGCGATCAGCTGGCAGCTAGTGAAGCCTAAAACCAGGACATCAGAGGAGTCACACTGCGGGGGCAACGGACTTTTCTAAGAGTCAAACCAAGTCACTAAAATAACAATGCAAATAAGAAAGACAAGCCCTGGAGAAGGGAAAGAAAATTAATATCAAAAGTTGCTACACTATATTCTATAAAATGTCCATTTTCAACAAAAAGATTATGAGAATGCACAGAAACATGATAAATATGTAAGAAGAAAAAGATTACATTTTACTCTCCTTGGTAATTTCTTTATTCCTTAAATGGACAAGCCCATGCTTTTCCAAGAATTTATATTAGTATTATTTTATTCATTGGGATTTGAAGGAACGTATACAGGAGAAAAAAGGTCTCTAACTGGGCATTTGGAAGAACTATCTTTTACGGTATTTTTCACATCAAGGAAAAAAGAATGTGTTAAGAGAGGAACAGTGGTTGGACTTGAATGGAAGCTGAAGTTAACCACCTTTTAGTCTTTAGAATGTCCTATTAATTTGAACATGACTATTCCTCTTTTTTAATGGCTCTTTGGATATCATTGAATGAAAGTACTGTTCAATGTCCCCACTGCCCACTCAGCCACATTCCACCTGTGAAATGAAGGCTCTGCATTCGGAGAGAGGGATTCTGGCACTGCAAGGGGCGAGGCCTGGCACGGGCACCGGTCCTCCCGTAGGGAGGGGATGGGGAAGAGTGTGAGGGCCGTGTCATCAGGCGGGCCCCCATGAGAGCCACCTGGTGCACGGGCAGGGTTGCGAGGTGACGTCAGAGGAGGCTTTGGGATGTGTGTGGGGGTGGCCATAAAAGTGGATGGCGGGAGGCCCAAGTCCTCGTTGAGCAGAGAGATGTTCACCTCGCTGCAGCTCTTCCTGCTCATGGGATGGATAGTCACTGAGAACTGTGTCTCCATTTGTGTCTTCGAAGATGGCATACCACCAGCCCACTCCTGCTGCTACTCTCTGCCCCTCCGCAGCCCTTCTGGTTTGAGCACCCATCGTTCCCAGTGCCTCCGTGAGCCCCGCCCCACGGTGAGGCTGTCCAAGGCTGGCCAGACTAGTCGTCCCAGTGCCGCGGTTAGCTTGGGAGCTCTCGGTTGCTACAAGTCTGAGGTCACCAGATCCTTACCCAACAAGGAAGTTCCCTGACCAAGCCTCCAGCATCACAACCAGTTTCCCCCCTGCTAGGCAGAATCCCCCTGATACCACATTCAGCAGATGGCAACTTAAGCTGCCACTTAGACACTCCTCAAACTTGGACCACTGCCAGACCCAAATCCCAACCAGATCTCTTCCTTGGACTTCCCCAAAGGGTGGCCGCTGACCAGCAAGAATGCTCTGGAACCCTGCCCATGGGCTCAAAACCCAATCGAGGGCAACCACAGAACCAGTCATAGCATCGAGTTTCTTGGTTCACCTAGGAACCTTTGTCCCACTCCATTGAAAGCAGTCAGTGACTCCGACTCCTGCTCCTGACTCCAGGACCCACTCACATGCACACCAGGAAATAAGCCCCAAATTGCCCCTTGACACTTTCCAGGTGGCCCTGGGTAGCACAGAAGGGGGGCTGGGGTGAAATGTAAGTCATCTCCTGGGGTAGAAGTTACCTGAACCAGCGGGTCTTCCATCTCGGCTGTTCATGCTAAATCTCGTGATCTTTATTATTTCTGTCATGGGAAATTATTGCACCACAAATCCTCATTTTGGCTTGAAAATAAAAGTACTGTTCATTTTTCAATGGAAGGTCAAGTGTTTTATTTGGCATATCTCTACCTTTTTACAGGTGTCTTCTTGTAAAAGAGGATGTTTTGGGTCCATCAGAATTTGTCACCTGCAGATGATTCCATGACAGTTATGCATCTGTATTACAGCTGGTGCTTGGTGGGGTGGATGGGGGAGGGGTGAGAAAGAAGGGGAGGAATAACTCCATCTCACACAAGTGCACATTTGGAAGGTGTCTATGGACAGCATCAAACGCCAGATTCTAAGTTGGGGGAGGCGAGCACTCATTTGGATTTGTCTGAAAACATAGTGATAACGAAGGCATAGATGTAACAAAGGCATAGTCATATTTTTAAAGTTGTACTATCAGCCAAATGAATTCAAAATGGGATATTAGACATCTGCCCCAATTAGAGTGATTATAACATCCTTTCATGCTGTAGTAAAAGAAGAAAATAATAAGAACATATTAAGAATCATCAGAGGTTAAAAAAACATACAAGATAAAAATCCTTCCAAATGCAGCTGTGACAAAAAGACATCTTTGCAAGTCCATGTAGAAATGGCTGTGATAATTCAGAGAAATTATTTAGTGCTCAGGAAAACATTGCATGGAATGATGGAGGTGTCTGGCAGGAGAAATTGTCAAAAGACGGGCATCAATCATGGTTAAGTGCGGCGTCTCTGCTGATTACATGTACCCTTCAGCGAGCCTGCCAGAAACAGATCTTTGATACCACTATGACACACTGACAGGTGGCTGTGAGAATGATTGATGGGGCAGCCTGCTAACATCTGGGACTACAAGGGCCAATTGCCATTGCTGAGTGTTTTAAATATAGAGTAATTCTTTGTGATCCAGGTATTAATTCCTTGAAGCTAAATATAGACACTGAGAAAGAGGAGACTTTTTTGTGTGTGTATGTGTGTGTGTGTGTGTGAAATTACCCTCATTATTTGCTAGAGAAATCAAAGATTTGTAAGATTAAGGCCTAAGGTATCCCAAGAATCTACAAAGCAAATCCTTTACAATTTTTCTCAAGAATTATAACTACCACATTTTGAGTGGCTATATACTTCATATCATTTCAAATATAACACCTACCATATGAGGTAGATATTAATAAGCCCATTATATAGCTGTGAAAACAGACCCAGAGAAATTGTTATTGGACTGAGGCTACCCAACCTAGAATTCAGGATTGACTATTCTCTGCCCACTCTGTCACACTAAAGCTTCTCCCAAAAAGCTGCTTACAACATACTACTCACTGGGTCTGTTAAGAGATTATGCAACTGCCAGCTAAGTAGTGATACCTTAGATTTGAACTCATTGTTTAGACCAATTGGGTTTTACATAGACCTGAACACTCAGCTATAATAATTGTTCAACTTACTACCAACTCCAGTCTTCCTATCATGAAGCCAGCCCTGACCAGGTTCTGTCCAAGTTCTGCATGTGCCGAAAAAGTGCTCTTGGCCCAGGCAGGATGGCTCAGTTGGTTGGAGTGTAGTCCTATGCACCAAAGGGTTGTGGGTATAATTCTCATTTGCAGTGCATGTAGAGGCAACCCATCGATGTTTCTCTTATACATCGATGTTTCTCTCCCTCTAAACATATCCATGAACATATCCTCAGGTGGTGATTTTTTTAAAAAGTACCCTTGTTCACATACCTATTAACTGTTTATCTTGTTTATCATGGTCTAGAACAGCAATTTGCAACCTTTTTCATCTCATGGCACACAGACTAATTACTAAAATTCTGCAGCAAACCAGTATATATATATATTCTTTTTTTTTGCCAACCTGACAAAAAATAATTATAATTTTGATTCATTCACACCATACATCTGTTATGGTATTGGCTGTTGTAATTTTTTTATTTGACACTCTAAGAAAAAAGAGGTCAATGCCCCTGACTACATAGTCAAGTATTGCATGTTTTAAAAATTATTTTGGCACACAAGCATGCTGCGGCACACTGGTTGAAAATCACTGGTCTAGATCACTACTGTCCAATAGAAAGACAAAGCAAGTTATCAATTAGTCACAATGTAATTTAAATTGTTCTAGTAGCTATATTTTAAAAAGTAAAAACAGGTGGAATTTACTTTAATAATAAATTTTATTTAACTCATTCTATCCAAAGGTTACCATTTTGACATCTAATCAGTCTAAATAATTTAATTTTTGTACTATGCCTTTATACAAAGCATCTCAGTTTGGACAGGCCACATTTCAAGTGGTCAATGGCTACTCTATTGGATAGCATAGTTCTTTTTTTTTTTTTTTGAGATTTTTTTTAATGTGTTTTATTGATTACAGTGTTACATTTGTTCCAATTTCCCTTCCCTCTGCTCCCCTCCACCCGGTGGCCCCCCTCCCTCCCCTTGTCCCCCCCTTTTAGTCCATGTCCACTGGTTGTGCATATAGTTCTTCTCAACCTCTCTGTCTATTCCATTCCCTCCTACGATGTTTCTTAATTCCTGTACCATCTCCCTCCCTCTCCCCCTTCCCCTTCCCTGCTGACTTCCCCCCAATATGCTCCCCATACCTATAGTTCTTTTTCCACTCTCGTTGCCTATTTAGTTTGCCTTTGTTTCAATTCCCTAGCTTCTGTTGTTGTTTCTTGTGATGCAGTTTTCATTTTAGATTTCATAGTTTTGATCCTCCTTTTTCTAAACCAGTCCTTTTAACATCTCATATAACAGTGGTTTGGATCTAATGAACTCTTTCAGTTTTATTTTGTCCTGGAAGCACTTTCTCTGCCCTTCTATTCTGAATGACAGCTTCACTGGATAAAGTATTCGTGGTTGTAGGTTTTGGATTTTCATTGCTTTGAATATTTCTTGCCAGTCTAGCATAGTTCTTGATAGTGAGTGACATGGCTTAACTGACACAATTCCCTGTTTTCAGACCAAACTTCTCTTTTATCTATAAATCCACCTGTCCATCTCTGTATCAATTTCTCAACAAATTTGAAGGGAGCTAACACTCTAAATATTCACTTCACCTACCTCTTCTGAGACTCTGATCGTCTCAAACTTCTGAAATCCTGAGTACAACCTAACATTGGGACTCCTTTCTCTTCTGGCTTCAGATGTATAGCCATTTTCCCAAAGTTTATGCATGGCTCCAAGAACACTGTTGGCTTTCTTCATCAATTATCCTTTCTTGTGATGTTCACAAATCATGAGTAGGTGACTCGGTGACTTCTCACAAAGTGAGCTTACATGAGTAATCAGCACCCAGATCAGGAAATCTTACCAGCGCCCTGAAGCCCTCTTCCACCCTCTTCTAGTCACTGCCCCTCCAAGGTAACCATTATCCTGACTTCTAATGGCACAGATCGATTTTCCCTGTTTTTAACATCACATAAGTAAATTCTTCAAGGGCTTACTCTTTTATATCTGTGTTTTTAATGTGTGTGAGATTCGCTCATGTAGTTGTAGTTTTAGTGCTTTCATTTTCATCATTGTAAAGCATTCCTTTGTGTGACTGTTTTATAGCTTATTCATATACTCTACTGTTAATGGATATTTGGATTGTTCTAGTTTCTGACTACTACAATCCATGCTGTTATGAACATTATTTACATGCCTTTTGGTAGGAAAAAAATGTGGCCCTGAGCAGCATGGCTCAGTTGGTTCAACGCAGCGAAAGATCACCAGTTCGATTCCCGGTCAGGTCACATTTTGTCGGGGTTGTAGGACTGGTACTTGGTAAGGCACATGAGAGGCAACCGATTGACAGTTCTTCCTCACATTGCTCTTTCACTCTCTAAAAATAAATAAAATCTTTAAAAAAAAAGTGTGTGTGTGTGTGTGTGTGTGTGTGCTTGTGTAGAATTCTGGGTCATAGTTGATGGTGCCTGTGGTAGGTAGTTATGCCCTCTCCCCCCACCACAAAGATATCAGGCTCCATTCCCTGGAACCTGTAAATTTTACCTTCTAAAGAAAAAGCATCTTTGCAGATCAGATGAAGTTAAGAATCTTGAGATGGAGAGATTCTCCTGTGAGTCCTACACGCAATCACACATATCTTTATCAAAGGGAGGCAGAGGGAAGCTTCACACCCCGAGCAAAATGAGTTGTGAAGACAGAAGCAGAGATCAGAATGATGCAAGCTCAATGCAGTGTGAGCAGTCACCAGAATCTGGGAGAGGAAGGAACCAGCTCCCTTCCGGATCCTCCAGAGAAAGCGCAGCCTGCCCAACACCTTGATTTCCACCCAGTGGTGCTGATTTCAGAATGACAGCCTCCGGAACTGTGAGAGAATGTATTTCTGCTGTTTTATACTCTCCAGTTTGTGATAATTCGTTATGGCACATGAATAGTGCCAAGTAATCTTTCCAAGTGGCAATATTCTGTTTTTTAAAAAAAGAACCTTAGTTCTCTAATTACCAACAATATTAAAGCCAAGTATAAGCTCTAAATAGCAAAGTTTAAAAGAAAACAGTATATCATCACCATCACCACGTTTTAAAAAATCACAATTGATTCAGTGAAAACCAGATCTCATGCCTTTGAAGCAAAACTTGAATACTTTCTGTGAAAATAAAGAAAATAAAAAGAAGAGATATGAAACATCTTATACACAGAAAATAAAGAGTTAGAGCCTTGAATAAATGCACTAGCAGAAAGAAATATTTCCTGTGTTGAGAGAAGAGCTATGTATTGAATAAGCTCACTCCAGGCAAAACTAATTAAGAGACCTATTTTTAGATAAAAACTGAGAAAAAGTTGTGAGATACAAGGATAGAAACAAAATACCTTACTGGTAATCAGGCCAAGTTAAAGAAGGCACTTCTAACAAAGAAATAATTAATTTACCACAAACTTCTTTTCTGTACTATTCTATTCCAGACAATACCTGGAGTTCTAGTAGAAATGCTATGGCTCATAAATTATATAATCTAAAACTATCATTCTTATATAAAGGCAACAGAAAGACATTCTCAGATATTTAAAAACCCAGAAAATACACTGCCTGCATACCCATCTGGAAAAAATTTTTTTAATCCGTTGAGATGAAGCAAAACCAAGGACTCCAAAAATTGTGAAGTCATAATACTAAAGGACTGGGCAATATTCATATTTTAAAACATCTAAATAGTGTTGTGAAGCTGTTTAAAAAATTGGAAAACCAAATGATAATTATTTCTTAAAAAGTTATATAATGTGTAAAATAATTTTATAACTATTATCCAGATCTTAATACAAAAATATAAGATCTGGATCATATATCTATCTCAAGGACTCCTAGGAAGTCTCCCTTCTGCCTGTCCTGATACACCATTGCCTAGAATCCCCGTCATTGCTCCCTACCTGTATTTACAACCTCAACAACATGACCTATGTGAGAGCATCAGAAATGACTTCATTGTGTGTCCTCTCTCTCTCTCTCTCACTCTCACTCTCACTCTCGCTTTCCTCTCTCTCAACCTAAGCCATTCAGGAAGCTCAAGACTTTGAGATTATCTTTCTTTACCTGGCACTAACCCCCACATAGGCCTATAAATTCCTTGTACTTATCCAGTCTCCTATTCTTCTTATCTCCACAAATCCTTCTAATCCCTATATATTCAGCTCTTTCCTGAATGATTTTTTTCCCACCTCTTTATTCTGAGATCTGATTCTCTCCTGAGGACACTGCTCCCTGTTATCCTCCCAGAAAGTAACTATTTTCTCTCCCACACCTATAAGGGTCGTTGAATTTAAGATATCTTCCTCAGTACTCATTCTTTGAAGATTTTATCACCTGGCTCACTGTTACTCTCTCCAAAATTAGTCTTGTCATAATCATTGATGATATGTGTGTCAATATCCATGTAGGTTAATCCAATAGACTTCCTTAAATGAAGGGAATTTTCTGTCTCTGCATTAATGTGGCAACTACTAGACATGTGCTATTGAGTACTTCACATGTGACTAGTACAACTGACAAACTAAATTTCTCTTTGATTTAGTTTAATTAATTTAAATAGCCATGTGTATTGGTGACTACCATTTTGAACAGCATAGACATTGATGATCATTTCAATAGCCGCCTGCATTTGGCCTGCATTCTTCTAAGTAGCTTGTGCTTTCAAACTCTAGAACATATCATTTCCAATAACTGCACCTACTCTAAAAATTTGATATCAAATATACCAGCCACCAACTGTCAATCATCTCTTTACAAAGCTCATCTCCTCGATACACATTCCAACAATTGCACAAATTCACGTGCATATGTTGATATATCTGTGGTTCTCTTGCCTCTCCCTCTGTCTCTCACTCTCCATTTTACTAATCTGACAAAATATCAAAGCTGATTAATTCAGTTTTAAACATATCCCCACCAGCTAAATGTAGCTGGTGGAAACAACCATGCTGGCCTGTCTCGCTTTAACTTCATATCCAGAGTGCTTCCAACCTCCAGAGGGCTTTTACCTCTTGCACTCTTACTCCATTTCTCTAGTCCATTAACCTGCACTCTGCTGCAACTGTTAACACCCTGTCCCAATTCCTCTCTCAGTGCTCCCTCTTCCTGTTTATTCTCTGCTGAAGATTTGATTCCTGTTTCACTGAGAAAATAAAAGTACTAAACATGGAATTTCTATAATTCTTCCACCAACATGTCTCCCAGTCCAGCTGCATCTCTCCCCAAATATTCTCCTTCTGTGTTTATGTTTTAATGTGCAGTGGATTCCAATCGCCAAAAGCAATTATTTCTCATATCTCCTGCACCGTCAATTTCTCCCTCCCTTCTAGCTATTCTCATTAGTATACAAACTAACTATAATACCTCTTGCATTAAAGATAAACATAAAAGCTTTCTTTGACTCATAATCCCCCTCAACTATAATCCCATATGTCTGTTCCCCTTTACAGCAAAACACCGTGGAAGAATTAGTCGCAATTGCTGTCTTCATGTCCTCTTTCCAGTTCTCCCTCACATATGTTTTTATCAGGCTTTTGTCGGTCCTGCATTCACTTAGCTCATGTAAAGGTAAGGTATACAGTGACTCCTATGTGGGCAAAATTTGACTGTCACTTTCTAGTTTTTATCATCCTTTGCCTGACTGCAGCGTTACATAGTCACCACTCCTTCCTTCTGGACATTTTTCATGTGGCTGCTCATCCCTCTCTTCTACGTTCTCCTGCTACAGCACTGGCTGCTTCTTAGCCTCCCCTGTCCTTCCTCACCTCACAGCCTCTGAATATGGAATTGCTGCAGAGCTCACTCTTCTGATCTATTTGTGCTGATCAATTTACACTCACCCTCAGTAGCACATGAATCTGATACCTTAACTTTAAATACTCTCTAGGTGTTGATGAATCCCTAAATTTACTTTTCCCATGCAGAACCTTCCTTTAAGTCTAGACTCTCATTTCCATGGCTTGCATATTGAAATTACAGACTTGACATTAAACTGGGATGTCTAATAGACAATTCAGATAGGTAATATACCCAGAATTGCTCCTTCCATAGTGTAAATCATCTCAATTAATGACAACACTACACTCTCAGTTATTCAGGCCAAAACCCCTTGGGGGTCTTACATTCATTCTCTCTCTCTCTCTCTCTCTCTCTCTCTCTCTCTCTCTCTCTCTCTCTCTCTCTCTCTCCTCTCTCTCTCTCTCTCCATCCTATAGCCAGCCCATTAGGAAATCCTATTGCTGCTTTGTGTTCAAAGTGTATCTTGAATCCAAGTACTTCTTACCATTTTCACCACCATCATTCTTTTTCTAGATTTTTCCAATAATGCCTTGTTATCACTCCTGCCTTCTGAAGTTCACTAATAGACACAATTATACTTTTTAAACAAAGTCAGATCCAGTCTCTGTTTGCCTCAAACTCTACAATGACTCCCATCTCACTCAGAGTAAAGTCCTTTAAAATGGCCTAGAAGACCTTACATAATCTTGTTATCAATTCTGTGACCTTATATCCTGCAAGTATTCTCCTAGCCTTCTGACCTCCAGCTACCCTGCCTTCTAAGTGTTGTTCAGTGAAAATCTCTAGCCTCAGAATGTTCGCTCTGCCTAGAATGCTCTTCTCCAAGATACTCATGTGATCTCTTGCCTTTCTTCCTTCTGGTCCCTGCATAAATGTTGCTTTATCATAGAGCCTTTTGTGACTACCTGGTATACAATTTCATTAACTCTTACCCCATGACACTTCACATCCTTGTACCCTGCTTTATCTTTCTCCATAACACATATCACCACCTGATCTAACACTACATATAGATCTTATGTATATCTGTGTCTATTATCTATATATTCAAGAGAGAGAGAGTTATTTCTGAGGACAGTAACTTCAGTTTTTCATGTTCTATATCTATTTCCTGGTACTTAGTGGAATGAAGGAAGAAAAGCAATTAAGTATGGAAGGAAGGAAAGAAAAGGAAAGGGAAGGGAGGGAGGGAAAGGAAGGAAGGGAAGGGAAGAGAAGAATGGAAGGAGGGACGAAGGGAGGGAGGAAGGAAAGAAAAAGGAAAAGAAGGAAAGGAAGAAAGGAAGGGAAGAGAGGTATGGAGGGAAGGAGAAAGGGAGGAAAGAAGGAAGGGAGGAAGGAAGGAAGGGAGACAACCAGGCTGATATGGTGGAATAAGAACTCATATGAGGAGGTGGAGCATGAAGCTCAACTTCCTATTGATTATCACTCTGATGATGGCACTTATGATTATCACAATTAGAGAAATAATATTTTTAAATTGTATTTTTAGCTCTGGCTGGTGTGGTTCAGTTGGTTGGAGCCTTATCCCATACACCAAAATGTGGGTTTGATTCCGGTCAGGGCACGTGCCTAGGTTTCGGGTTCCATCCTTGGTCAGGGCACAGCTGATCTGGTTTGGGAGCATATGGGAGGCAACCAGTCGATGCTTCTCTCTTGCATCAATGTTTCTCTCCTTTTCCCCTTCCTCTCTCCCTAAAAGCAATGGAAAAATGTCCTCAGGTGGGGATAAAAAAATTAAATTGTATTTTTAAATAGTAATAGTAACTACTAGTAGGCTATAAAATAGAGTGTATATTTCCCACTGAAAATTATAAAAGTGAAAGTATAAAAAGGCTCACATATCAAGACAATTTTAATGAGATAAGCCCTCTATTTAAAGACAAAAAATCTCTGATTAAACAGGTAATCAAATTCATGATTGTTATTTAAAAGAGACAGACATAAAATTAAGCTATAAAAATAAGATGGACAAAGATCTATCGGTCAAATACAATAAAAAGGCTGACTTGCAATATTCATGTTGGAAAAATATTGAATTTAACATAAAAGCATTAAACAGAGCAAAGAAAGTTCCATTATGATCAGAAATCATGTGGTATCAGCTTTGTGGTTAGGTTATCAAAGACAGTGACTTCCATCTTGCTGCCACTCTCTGTCCACATCTCCGTCTCCACTACCACTACCTTTCACATGTTCTCTCTGATGAAACAAGTAGCATGTGCTGAGATGCTCTATGAGAGGCACAGATGAGAAGAAACTGAGGGAAATCTCTGGCCAGGAGCCTGCAAGGAACGGAATCCTGCCCCCAAAAAACCATGAGTGAGCTAGGATACAGCTCCTCCCCAGTCCTGACTACAGCCTTGGGAAAGACCCAGAGCCTGAACTTGAAGTCACACCTAAATGCACAGAAACTTGGAGATAAAAATGTTATGGTGGCTGTTGTAAGCCACTCTATTGGAAATGATTTATTACACAGCAATACATGATACATGCATCAGAAATAAATAAAAACTGGTTGAAATTAATAACCTGAGGATATTGGACATCAAAAGTTATGGAATATGACCATAACTGCCTAGGGAATTGTTTGTGGTCTTAATTATTTTACTAAAACATGATAAAATTAATGAAAAATGAACAAAGCATTAAATCCAGAAAGCCATTAGAAGACCCAAAAAATAAATAAATAAGCCTCAATAGGCAAACCTTTTGTGAGCCTACTTGAGAGAAAAAAGATGTACATGCATAGCATAAAGAATGAGAAAAGCAATTTGTGGTCATAAGGTGGTCTAGTTAACACTGCAAGGCCCCTCTAACCATCCTGCTCCAACACATAGAAACAGCAGAAAGATATAGAAACCAGCTACACATGACAAATTAATGAAGAGGAAACTAAAAGCCAAGGCTGTGGGTGGTGGCTAAAGTCAAATGGCTCTTAGGGGTAACAGAACCACATACATGGACCGAGCCCGTGACATCTTGGTGCGTGCCTGGACACAAGAGTCTAGTCTTTAGGCTGAGTGCATGGCATGGAGGAAGTACTGAACTTCCTGCCTAAAGCTAGGAATACAAAAGACCATCATTTCTGTGACAGTGTTTGTGTCACTGGCCCGTGGGTGTGGTATGGAACCAAACTAGAAAAAGAATCACTTGCAAGGGATTGAAACATTCAAGCCTTCTCAAAAAAAAACAAAAACAAAAAAAGCAAACAAAAAAAAAGGATAGGGGTACAAGTTTGCACTGTACACAAATGGAAGGAACTCTGATCCAAGAAATGAACTCAAAACTGGCCCAGAGAGGCAAACTCACTGGACCTCAGAAAAGGCAAGTGCAAATGCCCCATATTTATATATCATCTACAACTGCACCACGGGGTTTCTATTTATTTATCCCTTCTTTCTTTCAAATGTATATATATATATATATATATATATATATATATATACATATATATGAATATTCTGAATATTTTAAAGGCATATATTTTAATTTACATATGTCTTTATATATAAAATATTCAGAGAGATGAAGAAAGACATAGAAACTTTAGGATCTTTTTTTTTTTAGAACTAGTACTTCTGGAAATGAACTTGGAAAGCTGAACAGAAGATTAGATGGCCAAAGAGAATACTAATAAAAGGATGAATAATTAGAAATCATCAGGAAATCAAAAAAGATAAAGGTATGGAGATTATGTAAGAGAATAGAGCAAATAATAAGAAGCTCTAAAATACATTTAAGAGAATTTCCAGAAAAAAAAAATTGAGGCACTAGCAAAGAGATAATACATAACTAAAAGAAAATTAACTCAAAGAAGAACATCATTTTTAAGATGGAAATCCACAGCTCATAATAAAGGAAAAACCAAATCCAAATTGTAACAGAAACTATGGAATATCAAAAATAAAGAGAATTATAATAGTTATCAAAAGTAAAGGCCTATTATCTGAATAAGTAAAATAATCAGATTGATAGCAGTCTTTCCACTAGTAAAAATAAAAGTCAGAAGTAAAAGTAAGAGCATCTTTAAAGCAATAAGTGCAAAATAACTCTCAACTATTTTACATTCCCACCAGCAATGTACGGAGAGATCCAATTTCTCCATATCCTTGTCAACACTTATTTTGCTTTTTTATATTATTAAAAAGCTGTCCTGGAGAATGTGAAATGGTATCTCATTGCAGTTTGATTCACATTTCCCTGATGATATGATATCAGATATCTTTTCCTGTGCTTATTGGCTATTTGTGAAATTTCTTTGGGAAAATGCTTATTCAAATTATTACCCATTTTTACAACTGTAATAGAAAAACAATAAAAAATAAATTAAAAAAGTATTACCCATTTTCAAACTGAATTATTTATGTTTTTATTATTGACTTGTAAACATTCCTTTTATATTTTGTATACAAATCCTTTATCAGATATATAGTTTCCATATATTTCCTCCCATTCTCTAGGCTCTTTCTTCGTGTTATCATTTGAAGAACAGGATTGCTTAATTTGGATGAAATACAGCTTATATGCATTTTTTCTTTTGCTGCTTGTGTTTTTAGTATTGTAGTAACAAAACCATGCCTAACCCAATGTCACAAAGTCCTATATTTTGTCCTAAGAGTTTATAGTTTTAGGTTTTACATTTTGGTTTAGGTGTCTGATCCATTTTGAGTCAATTTTTGTATATGGTGTTAGAGACCCAGCTTCAGTCATTTCCAAGTATTATTTGCTGAAATGACTATTCATTTTGCTATTGAATTGTCTTGGCACCCTTGTAAAAAAAAATCGATGATAAATGTGAGAATTTACTTCTGGACTCTCAATTCTATTTTATTAATCTATATATCCTTATGCCAGTACCACACTGTCCTGATTACTCTTGCTTTGTGCTTAAGTTTTGAAATTGGGAAGTGTGAGTTTTCTAACTCTGTTCTTTTTAAGATTGTTTTGCCTATTCTCATTCTCTTTTATTTCATTATGAATTTTAGGATCAGCTTTTTAATTCCTGCAAAAAAAAAAAAAAGCCATCTGGGAGTCTGGTAGGAATTGCATTGAATTTATAGCTCAATTTGGGGAACTTTGCAATCTTAAGGATATTAAATCTTTCAGTTCATGAGTATGTCATGTATTTCCATTTATAAAGACCTTTTTCAGATTGAAATCTTAAACAAGTCTCATACTTTTTTGTTAAGTTTATTCTTAAGTATTTTACTATTTTTGATAGTTTTGTAAATGAAACTGTTTTCTTTAATTTTCAGATTGTGCATTGCTTGTGTATAGAAATATAATTTATTTTTACATTCGGTATCCTGCAATCTTGCTGAAATTGATTTTTACATCAATTTTATATCTAGTTATAATAGTGTTTAGCGAATTCATTAGGATTTTCTATATGCGAAAAATAAATCATGTTGTCTTCACATAAAGATAATTTTATATTTTCCTCTGCTATCTGAAAGCTTTTATTTCTCTTACTTGCTGAATTGTTTTGACTAGAACTTCCAATACAATGTTGAATGAAAGTGATGAGGATGGGCCTGGCTTGTATGACTCAGTTGCTTGGAGAATCATCCCAAGCACTGAAAGGTTGTGGGTTCAGTTCCCAGTCAAGGCACATACCAAAGTTGCAGGTTTGGTCCCAGTCAGGTCAGGTCAGGTTGCGCATACAGGAGGCAACAAATTGATGTTTTTCTTTCACATCAGTCTCTCTCTCCATCTCTCTCTCCATCTCTCTCTCTCTCTCTCTCTCTCTCTCTCTCTCTCTCTCTCTCTCTCTCTCACTCTCTCTCTCGCTCTGTCTCCCCCCCTTCCCCTTTCTTCCTCTACCTCTCCCCTGCCCCCTGTCTCTCAAATCAATAAATGTATCCTCAGACGAGAATTTTTTTTTTTAATGATGCGGATGGACTCCAGTGTCTTGTACCAGATCTTAGGAGAAAGGATTCATTTTCACCATTAAATAAATTGTGAGTTTTTCATATATGAACCTTAAGATCTTTACTAGGTTAAGGAAGTGCCTTTATATTCCTAGTTTGGATTTTCTCAAATCCATCTATGGCTTCTTCCCTTTATTCTATCAATATGGTTTATTATATTAATTGACTCTTGTACATTGAGCCAACCTTACATTTTGGGCTGAAACTCATTTGGTAATGGTGTATGATCCTTTCTGTATGTGCTGGATTCTTATTGAAATTTAGTCATTTGTCTTGAATGAATGTTTCCTCATTTGCTGTATGTATTAAGACTATTTCCAGAGACTTAAAAAATTTTATTACAATTTTCACTAAATTGTTTTCACCAACTCCTTATTCTGTCATTCTAAATAATTCCATTTCATTCTCTCTTACTCTTACAAGTATTCAGTTGTATGATATAATAAAACATGTTCTACTCTACTTTTTAAATATTTGTTTTATTTCCAGTTATTTTTGCTATAAATTTTATGTTTATGTCTACTGAAACAAATGTGCAAGTGTTTTTAGCAAACAAATATACACACTCACTAGCTGTAGAGTATGTGCAACTTCATATTGGGTCATCATGTCATATTACCCAACTTTAAGTGGTTGTAGTGAGAGTTCTTGGTGTTACCTATCTTCGGAACACAGGGAATTGTCAGACTTCTTACAGTTTCCGATGTGGTGGGTGTGGAATCATATTATGTTATAATTTTGTTTTAAATATATGAATATGAGGTGTGTCCAGAAAGTATCCAGCCATGTACTATGAAAAATAGACATTAATTGAAGAAGATACAAGATACAAGAAACATTGTACATAGGACAATGATGCCTCAGTCCCCTTCAAAGTAGGCACTTTGGGACCTCACACAGTTCTCCCAATCACCATCAGCTGCCCCATTGTATCTTCTGGAATCTCATCTAAGGTCTGAAATCTCTTCCCTTTCAAAGGTGATTCTAGTTTAGGAAAAAGCCAGAAGTTTCAGGGCACCAAATCTGGGCTGTAGGAGGGCTGAGTCACCTGGGTGGTTTGATATTTGCCAAAAAACTCTGCATGAGAAGTGATGCATGAGTGGGCATGTGGTTGTGATGAAACTGCCAATCACCAGTTGTCCATAGTTGCAGTCTTCTGAATCATCTGAATAGTTTCCTTGGAGGAATGTTCAGGCTTACTGCAAAATTTAATGCAGATTCATTGCTCTACTCAGTCATTTTGAATGCTATGGTCACACAGCACACATGCTCACTCAATGGCATCTACAGCCCCCACTGACTAGTACAGTGAAGTCATCACTGTTCACATGCACATTCCAGTCCACTCTCCTTGGTTCCCAGGTTACATCGATGTTTTGCAAACCATTTTTGTTATATTAACAATGGTTGGACTTTTTCCAGAGAGACCTCATATACTATTAGGGTTAAGCATTTCTTTTACATTTATTCTAATTAATGCTTTTGCTTCTCTTTTTATATCTATACACACACACACTTGTGTTTTTTCTATTGGGTTATTTGTATTTATTGATTTTTGTTTTCCATTTTGAAGGTCTTATTTAAGAGATCCTTCCCTATAACAAAGTCAGAAATATACACTCATATATTTATTTACTTCTATAATATAAAATATAACATTTGGCTTTCAGATTGAAATCCTTAAGACATCTTGAATTAATTTTTGAACATGATGTAAGTTAGAGATTCAATTCTTTTTTTCTTTGTTTTGTTTTTCTCCCTATGTACAATCAATACTATCAGTACAATTTGTTGAATAATTTTTTTCCCATGACTAGATTTGTTTTTAGACCTTCTATTGTACCCAGTTGGTCTATTTGTCTATCCTTGAGCCAGTGTGACACATATAAAATATTATAACTTTGTAATAAAGACTTGATAATCTAGTAGGACAGGTTCTTCAAAATTAATTAGAATACTTTAATGAGATTTTTATAAATTATAAAATTATGTTGTGAAGTTCCAAGAAAAATCATTTTAAGTTATGATTGGAGTTACATTGACTCTCTATATTGAGTTTGGGATAATTGAGTCTTCCTATACATTAATATGACATATGGTATTCCTCTCAATTTACATATTTTAAAAATAAAATTTCTTAGTTTTTAATTTTATTTTTTGGTTTTTGTAAATATTTTTATTAAGTTTATCCCAAGTATTTTGCATTCCTTTTGTTTTGTTTTTTTTTTACATTGTATCTTATTTAGTCCATTTTTAATCTGTTTAAGTTAGAAATGTTATTAATTTTTTACGCATTGATCTGTTATCTACTGACTTTGCTTAACTCCCTTATTGATTCTACTAATCAGTCTGTTTTGGTTTTCTAGATAAGCAATTATGCCATCTGGATTTAATCATAGATTCACTTTTTTTGTTTTTCAAACCTTATGCATTTTAGTTATTTTTCTCTCTATTGCAGTCATGATAGTGAGAATCTCTCCCTTGTTCCTGATTTTCAGGAGGAGTCTTTTAGCTTTTCATCATTAAGCATGATCTTTGCTATAAGATATTTATGGTTATTCTTTTTCAATTTAGAAAAATCTCCTCTGTTTCAGGTTTCTCAGCTGATTTTTAGCAAAGAGTAAAACTGGAGTTCTCAGACAGTTTTTCTCCTTGAATCTATTAGGGTAAATTGCATCATTTTTCTAACATTGATATAATCATATATTCCTGACGTAAAACCAGCTTACTGATGACTTGTTACCACTTTACTTATTTCTGGGTTTTATTTGATAGTATTTTTATTTCATCTATGGTCATGAGTGTTATTGACTTGTAATTTTAAATTTTTGTATTTTTCTTGTGTCTGAATATCATGTCAAATTTTTGCCAACCTCATATGAAGGGAATTTTCCCTCTTTTTCTGTTCTCTAGAAGCATTTGTGTATGTTTGTAATCATTTGACCTTACAATATTTGTTAGAACTTCCCAATATAACTTCCTAAGAAGACTTACATTTTTACTTTGTCCTTTTAATGACTAGAGCAACATTAACATTTGATATATTATTTGATCCCAGAATTTGTCCAATTTTATTTCTATATAATTGTTCATAATACTATTTTCTTATTTTTAAAAGTTCTGTTCTTTTTTTTTTCTTGATTACTTTTTCTAGATGTTAGGCAAGCTTGATCTATTAACTTTGTTGATCTCTATTCTGTGTTCTCTATTTCATTAATTTATGCTTTGAAATTTATTATCTCCTTTACTCTATGTTTTTTTCTTGTTAGTTTTGTTGTTCTTACTTCCTAAATTGAATACTTGGCTCATTAATTTTCATCCTTTCTTGTTCTCTCATATAAGCATTTAAGACTACAAATTTTTTCCAAGTTCCACTTTGGTAGTATCCATTAAAATGTTTATAAATTGTATTTTCAACATCATTTAATTTTTAAAATATTTTCATCTGCCATTGTGATTTACTTAAATATTTTTATTTATAACTACAAGAGGTTTTTAAAGTTACTTTGATTTGTACTGGAATTCATTTGGGTTCAGAGAAAGCCATCTTTCTAATCACTCATCAAGGATAACTTCGTAGGAAGCCCACTTCCTTTGCTGTTAGAGACCTCTTGTCTTCTCCCTGGTGCTGCTTCCTATGGCTTTTTCTATCACTCATAGGCTGGATAAAAATATATGTTCATTGATGGCTTCTCTCCTTTCTCTAACCCCCATCTCATTCTTTTTTTTAAAGTATATTTTTATCAATTATGTTATTACAGTTATCCAAATATTCCCCCTTTGCCCCCTTCTGCCCTATATCCTGCTTCCCTATAGCAATTCCCCTCTTAGTTCATGTCCAGGGCTTGTGTGTGTAATTTTTTTTACTTCTCCATTTTCTATACTCTTCTTAACATCCCTCTGTCTATTTTGTACCTACAAATTATGCTTTTTAATACCTGTACCTTTTCCCCCCTCTCCCCTTCCCCCACCCAGCTGATAACCCTCCATATCATCTCCATACCTGTGATTCTATTCCTGTTCTGGTTGTTTGCTTAGTTTTTATTTATTTTTAGATTCAGTTACTGATAGTTGTGAATTTGTTGCCTTTTTAATGTTCATAGTTTTGATCTTCTTTTTATTAAATAAGTCTCTTACACATTTCGTGTGATAATGGCTTGATGGTGATGAACTCCTTTAGCTTTACCTTGTTTGGGAAGCTCTTTATCTGCCCTTCCATTCTAACTGATAGTTTTACCGGATAGAGCAATTTTGGTTGTAAGTCCTTGCTTTTCATCACTTTGAATACTTCTTGCCAGTACCTTCTTGCCTGCAGAGTTTCTTTTGAGGAATCAGCTGACAATCTTATGAGAACTCCTTTGTAGGTAACTCTTTTGTTTTGCTGCTTTTAAGATTGTCCCTTTTATCTTTAATCTAGCATTTTAATTATTATGTGTCTTGGTGTGGTCCTCTTTGGACCTAACTTGTTTGGGACTCTCTGTGCTTCCTGGACCTGTATGTCTATTTTCTTTGCCAAATTTAGGAAGTTTTCTTTCATTATTTTTTCAACTAAGTTTTCAATTTCTTGCTCTTCCTGTTCTCCTTCTGGTATCCCTATGTTTTGGATGTTGGCACATTTGGAGATGTCCCTAAATCTTCTTATATTATCCTTGTTTTTTGAATTCTTGCTTCTTCTTACTGTTATGGTTGAATGCTTATTTTTTCCTTGTGTTCCAAATCATTGATTTGAATCCTAGCTTCCTTCCCTTCACTATTGGTTCCCTATAGATTTTTCTTTATTTCTACTAGTGTAACCTTCATTTCTTCCTTTATGTTGTTGCCATACTCAATGAGTTCTTGGAGCATCTTTTTTTTTTTTTTTTTTTTTTTTATTTCTTGGAGCATCTTGATCACCAGTGTTTTGAACTCTGCATCTGATAGGTTGATTCTCTCCATTTTGTTTATTTCGTTTTCTGGGGGTTTTGTTCTGTTCTTTCATTTGAGCCATATTTCTTTGTCTCCTCAATTTGGCTGCTTCCCTGTGTTTGTTTCTGTGTATTAGGTAGAACTGCTTTGACTCCCTGAAAAAGGCACCTGTAAATTGTGTGGGGAGGGAGGAGCCTTGGGTAATGATCAGGGTGGGACAACCTGCTTCACCGCTTTTTGGCTCTGTGTGCGGGGTGGCCTCAGAGGGGATTGTGCTACTTCCTGGCTTCAGGAACTTTGCCCAGCACTTGCCACATTTCCAGTCACTTCACCCACTCCCTGTATGCAACTGGTGCCCTTCTCGCTTTTGATCTGGTGCTGAATCCCAGAGTACATGGGTTTGTATATGTTTTAAGACCATACGGTCCCTTAAAGTGAAGTTTCCTGAAAATCGGGCAGTTCCTTCTGCCACCCCAAGCCCCACTGGTTTTTACAGCTAGAAGTTATGGGGATTTATCTCCCCACTGCTGGTACCCTGGGCTATGCAGTCTGGCCTTGAACTGGGATTGCTCTCTCCCAAAGTATCCCTCCCAATTTTTATTCACCACACATGAATATGGGACTGCCACACCCATTCTGCCGCTGCTACTGTTTCTACATGCCACACTGCATCTCCTCACCTCTCCTCCCCATCTCTGCATCTCTGCCCCTCCTACCTGTCTGAATCATTGTTGCTTCTTTAAATCCCTTATTGTTGGACTTCCATACAGTTAAATTTTCTGACAGTTCTGGGTGTTATTTGTTTTTGAGATTTAGTTGTAATTCTTTTGTGGTTGTGCGAGGAGGCAAAGAATGTCTACCTACACCTCCATCTTGACTTCCCCATCTCATTCTTGAGAGCATCTGTAATAAAATGTTTTGAGGACCACATAGGTGTTTGTCCTTTCAATAATCTCTTAGCTTTCCTCTACTACCCAGTGTCTCCATTATTGTCAAAGCCTGTGCCAAAATCCTGCCTAAAAATCTCTGGGCTTAGTCCTGATGTTCTTCAATCACAATGAGTTGTACCTCCAAGTTTTTAATCCATTTGTGTTTTTTTTCCATCTTTTCTCATGACTCCCTGTCTTGGGTCCAGATTACCTCAACTTCTTTAACTTCCTTCATGCTGGTTTCATAAGTAGATGGAATTGCCGACCCATCTTCTTCTCACCACACACACACACACACACACACACACACACACACTTGCAGTTTAACCTATTTGCCATGGCCACCCATTGGCCACATGCTCTCTATGTTTCTATCTTTAGCCACTGTCCTAGGTTTCTATACAGTCTGTTCCTTGCAGTTATTTATACCCACAATCCTTGATTCTCTTATTGTTTTCTTTGTTTTTGTTCCTTTATTCTGCATGGATACTAAATGTTAAGGCCTTATTTTTTTATTAATTTGAGTTCTTACTGTTAGTATGTGGTAAGCATTACTTTAGTACTGTACAAATATTAACTCAGCCAATATTTATTTATTACTCCAGGAATAGGTACTAGTACTATCATTCCCATTTTATAACTGGGGTAGCTGAGGAAGGGAGGGTGAGTAAACTGTCCAAGGAGAAATGGCTAGTTGAATGGTGCCATTGGGATTGCAACCCAATGAGTATGATTCTAATAACTCTGCTCTCAAACGCTACCCAACTATGCTTTGTGAAGCCTTTTCTTGCCACTACTCAGAGTTGTTCTCTTGCTCCCCTGAGCCACCACTGAGTCTTATTTGGTTATTCTTGTGAGTTACTTTAGTGTATATCTCCTCCGCAGGGTAATGTGCTCCTCAAAGACAGAGAATGTTCTTATTTTTCCATTCTTAAAACCAACTGTCAGTTTGTGCACAGAACAGCCATTCAAAAAGTGCTTATTGACTAAAGTAAGACCTTTAATCAAGAAACCTCTCAGAAGGCATCAGTGGAACAGGGAAAAGGGCATGGAACTTGGATTCAGAAAAATTGAGTTAATATTCAGGTTCTGGTATTTGATAGCTATATGGCCTTGTACAAGTCACCTTACCGCCCTACCGTCAATACTTTTAATGAAAAATAGGAATAACCTGAAACTTATGTAATTTTATTAGCCAGTGTAACCCCAATAAATTCAAAATAAAAATAAATAGGAATAAAATCTTCTAATTTATGAGGCCTCAGTATTTTTTTTTCAGTATAGATTTTTAAATGAATGATTTTATTTTTAATCTTCTTATTCCCTTTCCTAAAGACAGGCCCTTGAGTCACTCCAACAGTCTTCTTCCCTGCATTCTACACAGCTCTGTTCTTTCCCCTAGACTCACTTCTTCACCTCCTCCTCCTCCTGTGACTTCGTTATATGTGCTATAAGTCCGTAAGCATTCCAGGAGCAGCAACTATTTCGTATTGACAGTTGTGCTGAACTGTGATTTAGTCACCTTTTTGAGTTGAGGAACTAGGAACTCTTTCCACCTTGGTAGCTGATTAGAGTTGGCCAAGGGAGAAACTCGTGTGATTCTTGGGAGACAAAAGGAAACAGCAGTCATTCTTCTCGGGAAGTCTTTTACACAAGCAGAAACTGTCATGGAAGGACGCAGAGAAGTCTATTGAGTGGGCCCTAGCTTGTCCCAGTTCTCCTCTCTGCTCCAAATCCAGTCATTTCCTGGCCATGCTGGTCATGTTGCTGAATGGCAGACCAGACCGACCCCAGATGCTTGAGACAGAGGCAGCACTGTTCCTGCTTCTCAGTCTCTCTTCAGCAAGAGGATATCCTCAGCTTCTTGGATTTCCCTGCCTGCTTCAAATTGTCCATTCATGCCAATACCTAGGCAAACTAGTTAGCAACTCAATCTCTGATATTCCAATTGTCCCTTTCCAGACCTTGGCTTACCCAGCTCCTCCTACCTTTGAACAAGATCTAGAGACGCATGCAGTATCTCTAGCTTTGTGTGTGTGTGTGTGTGTGTGTGTGTGTGTGTGTGTGTGTGCGTGTGTGTGAGAGAGAGAGAGAGAGGAAGAGAAAGATCTGCTATAGAGTAGGTGCCCAATAAATATTTGTTAATGAATAAATGAATGAATGTGAATACATATATTGATTTAATTCCCCTATAAGGTTGTTTGACTCCTAAGATCAGAGACTACATCTAATGATTCTATTAAATATTTTTATAGTACTAAATTAGTATTTGTTAATTTGCAAAATGGCACATGGAAGAACCAGAAATGATAATGAGCCCTGATAAAGGGATAAAAGGTACAAAGTAGACTTTTATGTGACACAGAAAGACAATTAAATTCTATAGATTCAAAGAAAAACACAGAGTGAATCAGACCTTGGAAAAATTATCACTCCATAAAGCTGATGTAGGGTTTTATTATAGATAGATTTCATATCCTAAAGGTCAAATTATGTCCCTTTTTTCTTATGTTGTTTTTCTATCAGTGAATTACAAGGAAGAAAGAACTTTGTAAAGGAAGAATTTGATACATTGATTGAAAATTATACATGTTATAAATATTTTGCAAATTCTCCTCGTTTTTTCCTTAACTGCCATGGTACCCACCCAGATGTCTGATCCCTTAACAAGTGACGTGTTCAAGGGTACACTTAATTAAAGGAGGATTTAACAGGAGCACTGGTGTGACTTTTAATTTTGAATTACATATAAAAGAGAAAGTCAAAAACCTATGGTAATGTGACATTTAAGTTGCAAATTCAAACTGAAAAAAAAATAAGAAATGTAGAAGTTACAGTTGTCATAGTAATTCTAGCTAAACCATGGTAGCATAGTGTATTTCCTGACACTCATTTACACTATAGTCTTTTATATTACATATTCTATAGTATGTATCTTTTATTGTTACATGGCGCATGCTTTCTATTAGCATAAGCATTTATATGAAAACAAAACAAGCTTTTTGTTTACATATTTTGCTACAGTTCATATACTAAAAATGAATTTAAAACTTTCTAAATTCATGGTAAAATTTTATATTCTGGTTCTGGTTTATTTAGTATGTCTCCTTTCTTACCTTGAGAACATTACATTTGGAGTAATGTATTCTACAATATATAAGAAGTCTCATTTGGCTTCATTGATATTCACATCAAAACCCTCCGAGGTGAAAAAGGAACATTTAAAAATGTACAGAATGCTAAGTTCTTTAATCCCAGTTGACTTTTTTATCATTTCTACATACCCCATTACACATTGCGTGCCAGGTACTTTAAGGCTCCTTCCAGCCTGGAAATTCTGATTCTATGATTCTCCCAAGTTACAGACTTCTTTCTCAAGAAGCACCCCATCATTTCTCCAATCATCATCTCACTACCCCTGATGAATACTTTTGAAATCTCATTTATTTTTTGTAAGACAAGACAAAATTGGAACATCCCTCAGGCATCCAATAATAGCATGCATATCATATCTTTTTTTTTCTTCCACTAGAAGTTGTGTTTTTCTTAAGGCAAAACGTTATAGAAAAGACAAGATTTTTGTGATTAACTTGAAGGCAAATTATTACAGCTCACACCTTCAGAGCTTCAAAGCATCAGAGCCAAGAAAATAGCCCTAAATAAACAGTTTTTGCTATGCTTTATCAAACAAACCTAAGTGCAGGAAAGGATTTTTCAACTTCCCTGTTACTTTTAAGCATCATTCAATTAAACATCATGCTCTTTCTAAAGAGAGGTAGCAGGGCCAAGTATTCTCAGCTTAAACAAATCCAGCCAGCATGTAGTTGACCTTAGCATTCTGTCCATTCATAGCACTTATTTCAGTGTATTGTAGTCCTGTGCTTATTCATCTCCCTCCTGTGTAGACCTTAGGTTTCAGACCACGTCTCGTTCCTCTGTTCTGCACACCATTGCATCCTGGCCAGTTCACAAAGTGAAGAACCACATAGTAAGCATGCAGATATGTATTTCTGAAATGATATAATTAATGACTTATGACATACTAAGCCTTGTCTCACAGTATGAATGTTATTACTAAGTTCATAGTAGGCATTCATTAATTTTTTTTTTTAGGAAGAAAGAGGGAAAGGAAGAAGGCAAGAAAGACTCTACCATCTCTCTCAGATGAGTAGAAAACTTCTTTAGGACATCCAAGGAATGCTACTCCAAAGGAAATCACAGACATTAGTGACCATCAGGATGTTCGCTATTTTAAGAATGTACTATATTTGGTGCTAGTGCTGGTTTCTGAGGTTCTTGTGCCTTATACTTGAATAGTCATGGAAACATCTAAATGAAATGTTTGCCTATGCAGTGTTTTGCAAATCTCAGTTCATATTGGCAATCAAAACCTGCTCAGATATTGAGAAATGTCACTTTGTTGTGTGTGTCCAGGTGTTTGGCGGCATGTGGCTGTTTTGTTTTCACCTGCCTCATGTTTTTTCCTAGTGATTGAAAAGAGAACTCCAGAAACAAACAATGAGTTATCACTGTGAAAAAGAGCCTTGGGCCAAGAGTCATCATTTTATGAAATGAGGGATCGCTGAGTATTTGAAAATCAGGAGACAAGAACATGTTTAAAAAACAGTTTCCACTTGGTGGGGGTCCAGGGAGTCAAGGTAGGAGGTGGAAATAGGTGGAGAGTTTATTCTTCTTCTTTCAAAGGCATCCATATGAAGTCTTGGCTTCATTCTAAGTGTATTATAAATACATTGGCTACTTCCTATATTCCTCTCTGGGTTCTTCATTCTTTACAAGTATTAACTCATTTTATCTACATGACATCATTGCAAATGTCAGGTTATACTACTATTTGCTTAATCAATATCCATTTCCCCCCTTTCTTCCACACAAATAATACCATGATTTTGTTTGAGGATGGTAACATGGCAGCTAAGAGTAAAATTCCCATCCTCCCTTGCATGGTCATGTGATGCAGGTCTGTGCAATGAGACAGACAGGTTTTGAGATATGTGGGCAGCCCCAAACAATAAGGTAGAACAGTCCAAGGGAAGACTTTATGCTCTATGTTTCATCTCTTTCTCTTCTCTCCTCATCCTCCCTGGACTATGAAATCTGTAGATGCAAAATCCACCTTGAGACCGTGGAAACAAAAGACACATATTAGTTCCACAAATTAAGGATGATGGCATGAAACTATGAAAAACATCTGGACTATTGATGGTCACTCGGATTGCCTGCTCCTGACTTTTTGTTACCATAAACAAAGAAATATTTACTATTTGATAAGCCACTGAACTCAAATACTCATTAATAGCAGTAGGTACTATTTAAATCCCTATGTTTTTGGTGAGGAAACAAGGCATGAAAGGAGTTGGTAACTTGGCCATGATCTCTCAGACAGAAAGTGGCAAGACGACGTAAGAGCCCAGGTCCGTGACTCTTGGAACCTTGCTCCCAGCATCCTGGTGTGAGCTCGCTCTCAGCTTGGTTCCTTCAGATCTTCAGGACCTTTGCACATTCTTAAAACCCTGCACCAGTTATCCTGCTTCCCTGGTTCCAACATAGAGAAAAATAAAAAAGTTAATGTCCAGAGCATGCTTTATAGCATTCAGTCTTCACATAGAGAAAACTATTTCAGAAAGAAACTGCTCATGCTATTTCTCTCTAAGAAACACGTGAAAGCTTTAAACAAAGTCCTAAATTAAGAGGGTACAAATCTGTCTTACAATGTGCTTGGGAGGAATAAACTGCCAATAGATGAAAACGTCTTTCATTTCCTAGGACTAAATCACTGTCTATTATATGACAGTTTACTTGCAAGACAGTGCCGATAGGGCTGAGGCTCAGTTGTCAATCTTCAACCATCATGCTCTCAATCTTTTTTTTGAGTGGAATATGCATTGGTTCTGCCTCTTGATACACATTGTTTTAATTGGTTATTAAAATTGGAAATGTATACCTGAGAACAGGAAGAAGAATGCAAATTTTCTGTTAACAGCCATTCTCCCAGGAAAGTCTACAGCCCTTGCAGATGAAACTGTCCACTAGATACTTGCCTGGCAGGGGAGATACCATGATCATGGAGGTGGTCTTCCCAGGACAAGGCTTAGCCATTGCACTCCGGATGTGCTGACCCCTGCGATTTCCCCAGATGTGGGAAACTCGACTGCATCATTTGTGGTAGTGGGGGACTACATTCACGGGCTCTCCTTGGGGGAAAAAAAAAAGAAACTCTCCACTAGAACACTGAGGAGGACAACAGTGTATCAAAGATCTGGAAATAGGCTTACTCCCCCCACCAGCTCTAAGAAGCATTCCAGAGGGTGATCTTTGGGCTGGTTGAATGACAACCTTTATGGGGCAAATTACTCTTCTAGTCGAATCAAATATTTCTGGGCACTAGAAATAAATTCCAGGTGGTTTTGTCAGCAGCATCTCAGAGCAGCATTTCCTAAAGGGTCTAACAGTCAAATTTAGGAAATACTATATTTTGTAGAAGTTCACAATGTACACTAGCATATTAAAGACTTGGAAGATTTCTGCAATACAGGGAAAGTCTAGGCATTATTCAATACATTTCAATACATTTATGGAAAATATTAACCTACACAGAAATTGGCAACATTCTGTCTTTCCCTTATCAGGTTAATGTAAACATTAACCCTTGTATAATCTTCTTCCACCCTCACCCCTACTCATAAAACTTTTAGCTATACAGATATGTTGAATCAATTACCGTCAATTCTCTTTTTTTGCAGATTTTGTATTTGCAAATCTGCCTACTCACTAAAATTCATGTGCAATAGCCAAATGAAGACTCACAGCATTTTGGTGATCATTTGCAGACATTCGCAGAAAGGACAAATCTGTCGCCCAAAGTGTATGTTCTCAGCTGAGGTAGAAGAAAGCAAAGCTCTGCCTTCCCATTGCAGCTCTCATATAGTAAACGCATGTCCTTTCTGCCATCTATTACATGCCATGTTTTATGCATTTTTGTGCTTCTTGTTGAAGATTAGATGTTTTAAAGGGTCCCCAAGTGTAGTGCTGAAGTGCTGACTAGTGTTCCTAAGGACAAGTGTGCCCTTGAGTAGAATTACATATACAACAAGGCTATGTATCGATTGCTTGACAAACATGTGACCAGAGGCCCATACGAAGCTAATCCTGTGTTTCTCCTATGAGCCCTAGTTCAGTATTCACCAACTCAGTGTTCACAGCAGATTTATTGGACATATCAACCCCAAACAATGAGAATCAATTATATCATGTGCATAGTTAATCAGATTTAAAACTTCTTTAAAACATGGAACTGATAGGAAGGCTTTTATATGATGCTCTTCATAGGAAATTTTTATTTAAGAAGAGCTGTGATGGAACTAAAACTTTTAACATTTGCTCAGTACTCACTATAGGAGCCAGGCACTATTTTAAGTTCTTTACATGTATTACCTCATTGGATCCTTAGAACAACTCGTGAAGTAGGAACACGTTCTTGTCTGTATTTTATTTGAGGAAATGGACACACAGAGAAGTTAAGTAACCTGACCTTCATCACACAATTAGTAAGTAGCAGAGCTAGCATTTAAATTTAAGCTGTGTCCTAAACCATGCTCATAAGCAAGGTTTTATGCAGCCTGTGAAGAGAGAGGTAGGGAACAAGATGCATTTTGTCTGAGATCTCAGACAAAAATAAATCAAAACATTTTGTCTTAAATGGTAAATGCCTGCTTAACGCAGTAAATAATATTGGGATCGTTTCAGTTGCATAGGTTCCAATGGCTCTCATGGCGTCTGGGATTGTTCTAAACGCTGGAGGATACATGGTTCAGGTTGTTTTATTCACTTGGGGTTTTGAGAGTTAAACACACCTCCATTTAAGGCATATTTAAATCAAGCTAGCTTTGGAGCAATAGAAGACCCTGTGGACAAAGGACCATGGGCAAAGTCTTCTCAACTGCTGCTGTTGCTTTTCCTTATCCTCTTCATCTGTGCAGCATCTCAGTGGGAGACCCGCAGCAGTCAGAACAGGGCGGGGAGTGTATAAAGAATAAGAAGGGGAAAGGATTGTGTTTTTGGAGTGAGGAGAGGGCATTTGGGATAGGTGGAGAAACGGAGAAATTAAAAACTAAATCATAAGAATAAATTAGGAACCTACTTAAATGATGCTTTTCATGGCTTCCTTACTATCCATTTCTTTCCTCCACCCCCTATCTAGTAAATTCCTGTCCCTTCTTTAAAACTCACTAGAACCTATGTGCTAATTAGTATCCATGTGTCACTGCCCATCAATTTCCGTTCTCCCTTCTCTCTCTGCCTCTGTGGGCTTCACACATCTCCTGGTCTGCCTCAGCTAATGCAGAGATTGGGAGGAGAGAGAGCTCAGAGTATTCTTTCCTACCCTCAGGGTTACCAAATCATCCCAGCTTGCCTGGGATGTTTCTGGTTATAGCAGAGTCCCACTTATCGGGATGCCCTTCAGCCCGGGCCCACTGGTACAGTTGGTCACCCTGCCCTCTCTTCCTTGCTCATGCACCACGTCTCAGCAGTGACCAAGTCCTCCCATGACTACAGCTCTTGCTGGGGGAACCCTCCTCCATGCCTCCATGTTTCAAGTCTCACAGAGTTCTAGTTAATTTATTTTCTTACCTTAGTCATTCCTTTGACCTAGAGCTACCACCCGGGTGCCACATTCTCCCCCATTTCTTCCCTAAATCTGCCCAAACCTCCCTCATCTATCCTTTTATGAAAGCCTCCATGTGAACCATCAGGAGTAAATTCCATTCTTTCCATCACCCTGAATGAGACCAGCTCTCCTTATTCAGAAGGAAGCACCCATCTCCTTCACTTCCCTTCGTAGAGGCCTCCTGTAATGCTGGAAACATCCTAATATTCTGTCTTGATCTGGCAATACTTGTTTGCATTTCATCTCTTTGCAGACAGAGATTGCGCTCAATACTCCACTGAAGCCTTCACAGCAGTTAGCCCAAAGCTGGACATTTAGTGCCCCGTCACTGGTGAGTGAATGGCTGACAATGTGAATGAGTGACCCTGCCGTGGGCCTCACGTCCAGCACTGCACTGGTGCTGTTTTGACTCCTGCACCACCCTTTTATTTTGCAATTTTGACCAGGTTAAGATGATTTCCTCCAAATCTCAAATGTAGCACAATAAAGAGAGAGCTAAGAGTATTCTTTACCACCACCAGGGTGACCAAATCCTCATCTTGAAGGTTAAAAGACTACTCACTGTGGTGGCAAAATGATACTCCCCCAAAGATGTCATGTTCTAATCCCCAGAACCTGTGGAAATGCTTGGCTTCCTCGCAAATGATAATTAAGGGTGCTTACTAGTTGACCTGGGGTGGAGAGCTTATCCTGGATAGTACAGGTAGGCCCAGGGTAATCCCAGGGGCCTCGAAAGTAAAAGAGGGAAGAAGCAAATGAGTCAGTGGCAGAGGCTCAAAGACACGTGAAAACACTGGCATTGAAGGTGGAGAAAAGGCTGCAGGCGAGGAATGTGGCAACTTCTTGAAATTGGAAAAGGTGAGGAACGCAGCCCTGCTGACAACCTCCTTCTGGCCCACAGAAGCTCATTTCAGACTTTGGACCTCCAGAACTGTGAGCTAGCCAATTAGTATTCAGTTTAGAGTAATTTGTTACAGCAGCAATGGAAAACTGAGTCAGGAACCAAAAAGTAATTTTGTTCTGTTAATGCAAATATTCACTTGATTTTTGTAGTCAAATACTGTAGAATTAAAAAAAGAAAAAAAGCTAAACATCCCCCATTATTTGATTCATGTCTTCAATTCTACAGTAGGCATAGCCAGTAATAACTATATATGTTTAAGACTACAAATTTCGGTATATATATACACACATATAAAAATCTAAATTTGTAGTCTTAAAAAATTTTTAGCAACGTGTCTGTCAGTGACCAGAGGGGAAGGGGAAGGGGGAGAAGGTGGAGAAGGAACTAATGTAAATGGCCCATGGACTTGGACAACAGGGTAGAGATTGACTGTGGGAGAGGGGGGAGGTGGACGGGGCAGGGGAAAGCAATGGGGCACAGATGGAACAACTGTAACAACAATAATTTTAAAATGGGAGAAAAAAGAAACATCTGGTGAATATTAGTGTTAGATCATTGGCTTCATAGAAAGTTGAAAACTGTTCCCTATCTTCTGATCCACAAACAGCTACCTAGAATTTCCCCTGAAGAACTTTCTACTTTGGCCTCTTCAGTTAATTTGTTAATCAGGCCATGAACTTTCCTGAGTTTCCGGGCCTGCAGGATGAGGTCCTAGCTCTGGAAATGTATATTTAATCTAATCACACTCAGCTAAACTCATCAAAACACTACTGCCCACTCAAGCTCACCTCTCCACTCTAAAGAACCTTTATCTTAGACTTTCTGTCTAGAGATGCTGATAAACATTCTACAACAAAGTATGATCTGACCCAAAATGTCAATCATGCTGAGGTTGTTAAATCGTACAGCCATCACCTGTTTTAACCCTGGTCTAGATTGTTCACTGATTTCTTTATTACTTATTCATTTATCATTTTAAAACCAAACACTTGATAAACATCTACTGTTCTCTAGACCCTACATAAAATTTGATTTTAAAAAACTTAACGTCTTATTGGTAAGGCAGTCACATTAACATTACAGTTAAGAGCAATGGTATAGTCACTAAAATATAAGCTATACAAGGTCAGGGAACCACTTTATTGCTGTATCCCTAGCACCTCATAAATTCTTAATAAATGTCTGCTGTTTGAATGAAGTATTCAATACATAGAGGTATGCAAAGGAGCCTATGGGAACCCAGAAAAAGGATTTCCATCCGAAACTAAGAGGGCCAGAGTACACATCCTGGAGAAGGTTGTCCATGCATAGGGGTGGGATGACATGTGGAGGGTAGGAATGGTCATGAGGGATAAAAGTGAGGTGATTTCGGAGAGATCAGCTTGGGTGTCAAGATAGGCCAACATGCAGCCACTGTTGTGACTTGCTTTTCACGTGTCTGTGACATATTTCTCAAGCTCCTACTGCAAGCAGTTTGAGAGTTGGAACTATATCTAATCCATTAGCATAGTATCACCTCTCCCTTTGTCTCCCTACTCAAGGCCAAAGCAGTGTCTTCCACACAACAGGTGCTTAATAAGTGACTGCTTACTAACCAGTGCAACTCATTATAGGAAGAAATAAGTAAACAAGAGCACCTCTGAAAATATTATGATACATGTTTATTTACAAATATATCTTATTCTGTGAAATATATATGTTCTGGAAGAAAAGGATGTACGTGCATTGAATTTTTGTAAATTTTTAATTCTAGAAAATAGCTTTTAAAATCATCATTATTGGGCAATGCACAATATTTTTTTGTTGGCAAAATTTGCCCCCCATGTCCCAGATCTGTTTTCTGTGTATAATTGAACTTTTATATGTATTCAGACTATAAGCTTTAAGGATGAAAAGAAAAATGAACAGAGCCCCAGTGACCTGTGGGATAATATTAAACAGTCTAATTCATACTAACATTTTCAGTTTTAGAGAAAGAGAAGGAACCATTTGAGTAAATGATGGTTGCACATTTTCCAAATTTGTTGAAAACTAAACTCATCAGTCCAAGGACCTCAATGATCCCAAGTAGGATAAGCACAAAGAAAAACATACTAAGTAGTATTAAAATCAAATTGTGGAAAACCAGTGATAAAGAGTCTTGAGTAAACCACTTTTAGCTGCTGCTCTGCAGTTTTCTTTCATCTGTAAAATTGGTACAACGCCCATCCTGTGTTTTTTATTTTTACATCAGAGACAAAGTACGTAAAGCAAACAGCATGTATTAAGAAGATGCACATGACATGGTGATTCTTAACCAAGGCTCAGGGAAGAGCCTAGGTCCAAAGCCTGGCTCTGCCACCTAGGGATCTCTGGCAGACTACTGAAGCTCTCTGAGCCTCACTTTTCTCACTGATAAAATGGAAATATAACGGACCTACCTGTAGCTCATAAAGATGTGAGAGTTAAATAAGATGATAGCTGTAAGATCTAACAGTGCTTGACCAGAGTGGAGTGTTCAGTAAGTGTCAGCTGCTGTTGTTCAATGATAAACAAACAAACATGTTCTGGCACTGAAGTGATGTCCCCATTTTTGAGCTGTGCTGGCTGCATCCCAGGCCGTGGGACCAGCTCCCGGCTCTGTGGGTAGAGAAAGTGCTGTGCGTTGGTCAAGGAAAACATTGAGCATTGCTTCAGGGAGTGAAGTTGCAATACCAGGCAGAATCTAGTTTCCCTTAGGATCCCTTGAAAGACTATCTATTTCTTTAACCAGCAATCATTTTTAATAGAATAGTTACTTAATAAAAAAATTTTCCCCCCAAAGAGTGGAGAACTCTAAAGTAATATTAGTTTTGAAATAAAGGCTGAAACACTGTGCCCTGGAACTTTCAGCAATCACTTTTGTCCTTGCCAGCCCTTGTGAGCTTCCGAATTGTAGGTTTGAATGAGTTCTCAGTCAGTATTCACCCACTGGGATAAAATGGCCCATGTAAGCAAACACACAGATAAAAGAGAATCAACATCCCTCTTTGCACAAGAAAAAATGACAACCGATTCACATAAAAGAAGGTCTGTCCATCATTCTGTCACCAAAATCCTGCTTGCTTTGTCAATGTGACATCTTAATAAAGCCTTTTAATCCCCAAAAGACTAGGGTCTAATTCAGTAAGACCTTGTTTGTGGTATCATTTTGAACTTATATCATTTTATATCATCATGGGGCAAAGGAGTTTGGATCAACATCTCACTTCCCACTGATTTTACTGACAACATTGAGAATCTCATCTTAGAGGAATGAAAGTGGGTGCACTTACTGTCAACATCTAAATAAGAGAAGATTAGTGGTTTTGCTGGTGCAATAAAAGCAACCTGACTTTCAAACAAGCCTGTTTGAAACAGACTGCTCAGACCTACATACAATTGACACTTGGAGTTAGTCCATGTCCCCCTAAAGTATAGGCCAACTGTCTAGTCAAGATTCTTTTGGTTGCACATAATTGATAGCAACCCAAGTTTACTTGAAGGAAAAAAAATGCACTTATTGGAAAGTTACTGAGTTTCCTTGCGGAATCAGGGGAGACTGGACCTACCATTAACTGCAGGCGGAACTGGAACGTGAACAGGGATCTAGCTGTCTCGGTCTCAGTTTCTTGTCTCTGCTTCTCTCAGTGTGTCTTCATTCTTCTCTTCACTGAGCAGTTTTTCACCATCTCCTTGCATACAGCAGAAGGAGCCTGACCCCAGTTACTTTCACTTGGTCATGTCCACAGCCAGACATTAATGGGAATCCTAACTCCAAGTTACTAGAAAGCTCCAATCAGATTTTTATTTTTTGTGGTCTCATTAGCATGGTCAATGTGGGTACATAGTTTGAGGAACTAGATCATGTCACATAAACATGGGTATTGGAGCTCCATTTCTGTAAGGAGTTAGGGGGCAGTTCACAGAGAAGGGAGATATTGAGCAGATATCCCTGACAAACATTAAAAATATTTTTATACAGTGATAAGTATAAAAGAAGATAATGTCTGCTTTGCAAAGAATTCAACTCTTTTATTTCTCCTAAATGACAGATGTAAGGAGGAAGGCCCCACAGTCAGCACCTTGGTGTGTAGACAATGACTAGAGGCCAGATCTATAATCATTAGGAAAACACAGCCTGCTGTCTCTTGGCCTCCTGTCTTTTTCAATGGCCAACAGCAGAGTTTTCGTTCTGTTTTGTTTTGTTTTTCAATAAAATTCTTTCTGTAGTTAGTGCAAATTTGAGCTCAAACCTAAATACTAGCAAAGATAAAATTGTATCTAGAACTTAGTACTGTTTATTTTTTAAAGCATTAAAATGTATAGCTGAGCTGAAGTTGATTTAAAGTGTAATAAAATATGGGTTATTCTCTTGAGATAATAACCTTGGGAATATACAAAGCAGTTGATAAAACCTGAGAGCATTTTCCATCTTGATGTGTTGACTTGATGGTGAATTTAAACCTTCACCACAGTGTTTTTCAGAATGTTGTTATATATTTCTTGGAATTATGCATCATCTGTCTGCCCTTGGGTTTTTATCCTAAACTCATTCCAAATGGACTGGCTCTTCAATTTCTTCCTACCTTCCCATTCCCATAGCACTTAAGTTGGACTCACAAATAGAGTAGTTTTTTAAAATTATTCATGTGAAAATAAATCCATACATTTTAGAGATGTAGATAGAAGTATATTGGGATAAATTTGCATAATGTCTAAGATTTGCCTTAAATACTTCAGCAAAGAAAAATAAAAATGGAATTCATGAAACTAATGTGGTAAGGTCTAAATAATAGGGATATGGATGTGTATTGCACTATTCTCCAAAGAAAGTATACAAATGGCCAAGCAGTACATGGTAAGATACACAATATCATTAGTCATTATGAAAATGCAAATCATAACCACAATGAGATACTGCTTTACACATGAATAAGCCTTTAAAATCTCTGCTAAGTCAAAGAAGCCAGACACAAAAAGCAACATGTTGTATGATTCCATTTATATGAAACGAAATCCAAAGTCCAAAGTCCAAAGTGAGCAAATCCATAGAGACAGAGTAGGATCCAGGCTCTGAAAGGGTCAGCTTGGAGGAAAATGGGGAGGAATTGCTAATGTTTTTTGTGAGGGGTGATGAAAATATGCTGGAATTAGATAGTGATAATGGTTGTACAACTTCAGTGAATATACTAAACCCACTGAATTGTACATTTTAAAAGGGTGAGTTTTATAGTATGCTAATTATATCTAAAAAGAATTCTTTTTAAAAGTATTGCTTTGGGCTCTTGGAAATTTTCAGAAGAAAAATATATATTTGAGTACCCATAATTAATTTATTGGGTAATTGGGCAATTAAATATATAAGTTACTGTTATCTCAGATAAGAATAAATATATACAAATATATGAGAAAATTCCTATTATTTCAGATAAGAATCGATATTTTAAGAAGCGAAGTAAAGAGAATGCATATGGTATTCTTACTCCGCATCTAAGCCTGTCCTTCCATGTTGCTATCCGGCTAATAGCAATGTAAACACCACCTCCGTGTGCTCTCCTTAGTACTATCTGCCAAATACTAGTGCACATTTCTGAAAACGCTAAAAGGGTAATGAAAGCATGACAATGTAGAGGCTAAACGACTAGGACAAGGAGATACTAAGTTTGAGCCCCAGCTTGACCACTACCTGTGTGACCGGAGATACATTCCTTAACCTCTTCAAATTACAGTTTCTACACTTGGACATTATCATCTTGGGTTTGTTATAAGATTTTAAAAGATGGTAATTTCGAAAAAACATAGTGCAAAGTGTATGTGTTGGTTTTCTATTGTTGCATACTTAAAACATACACATTATCTCACAATTTCATTGGCTCTGCAGTTTGGACAAGGCTTAACATCGAAGCAAGATTGGGGTGTCCCAAAGCTGCAGTTAGGGGTGAGCCAGGGTGTGGTCTCGCCTGAGGCTCTCACAAGGAAAGACTGTAGAGAGCGGGACTGAACTAAGATGGCATCAGTCCTGTCAACTAAGAAGCCGTGTTTAGGGCATGCACTGCAGAGCAATGACTCAGAGATGATGCCAGCCCTCCAGCATGCACAGAACAAGGTGGTAGATAGCATGTGTTTATCTCAGGGATGCACAGTGGAGCAACACGGACAAGGTGTGCTTATCTGAAAGGTAACACCACCCTCTCAGAGCATGCACAGTAGAGTGACATAATCAGTACGTGCTTATCGAGGGGGCACAAGGCAGCATCTGTTAATCAAAGGCTGATACAGCATTGCTTCATACAAGAATATGAAAGCAAAGGCCTTTTGGAGACAGCTGAGATAGCCGGAGGGAGGGAACGGCACGCTGCAGCTCCCATCAACCCTACGCTAGCTGACTTTGAAGCCACTGCAGACTCTGTCTTGCAAGACTCTGACCAGCTGCCTCCCAAAGCCGGACTTTGATCTGGACTCTTGGGACTTGTTATCCCCCAATTCTCTCCTGTGATGTTATTGCTGACTGTTTCTGAGTGATTATTAGTGTTATTAGGTTGTTATAGGTTTGGGTTGAATCTGCATTAATAAAATCTGAGTCAATAGGATAGTCACCTGTGCTAACTCACTGTTATTCCTTGGCATCAGCTGTAGGACTGGGGGCCATATAGTAGGTGGCCCAATTCTTTTGGTTCCTAAGGCCCGAGTCAGATTACCCAAGCTGGGTCAGGGGTCGGGGTTGTCAAGGGCTGAACTGTAGAAAACATTCCATCACAAAACATTCACTCACAACAAAGATCCACTTCCAGTTTCCCTGTGGTTGTTGGCAAGATTCATCTCCCTCCAGCTGTGGGGAGACCTGAGTGCCCCACTTTCTTGCTAGGGGATACAATCATTTCCTTAAGGGCCCTCTCATAAGAGGGTAGCTTTTCCCTAAGCCAGAAAGGGAATCTGTCTTCATGAAGGGCTCAATCTATCTGTTAAGGGCTTTTAACTGATTAAATCGGGTTTACCCAGGATAATCTCCCTTTTGCTTAACTTAAAACCAACTGATCTGAGACCTTAACTGTATCTACAAAATCCCTTTACCTTTGCAGTAAAATGTAACCTATTCAAGGGGATGACTTCCATCATAGTCAGAGGTCCTGCTCAGTCTAGGTGAGGGGATAATACTGGGTGTATACACTAGATGTCAGGAGTTGGGGGACCATCTTAAAAACTATTTTTAGTTTTTTGTTAAATTGAGGTATAATTGACATAATGTTAGATTAGTTTCAGTTATACAACATAATAATCTGATATTTTTACATCTGTCACCATGTATTCATAGTTATAAAATTTTTTATTCTTGTGATGACAGTTTTTAAGATTAACTCCATAAGGAACTTTCAAATATATGATACAGTATTAATTATAGCCACTTTGCTGTACATTATAGCCTCATGGCTTATTTATTTTAGAACTTAAAGTCTGTGTAATTTTATCCCCTTCACCCACTTCATACATTTCTCCACCCCCCACCTCTGGCAACCATCAGTCTGTATCTATGAGCTCAGTTTTTTTGTTTGTAATTAAGATCATATAGTATTTGTCCTTCTCTGTCTGACTTATTTCACTTAGCATAATGTCCTCAAGGTCCATCCTTATTGTCACAAATGGTGACATTTTCTTCTTATGGTTAAGTTAGTTTTCATTGAATATATATTAACTTTTCTTTATTCATTCATCTATTGGCGAAAACTTAGGTTGCGTCCATGTCTTGGCTATTGTAAATAGTGTTGAAATGGACATGGGGGTACAGATATTTTTTCAAAGTAGTACTTTTATTTTCTTTGCATAAATACCTAGAAGTGGAATTGCTCAAGCATATGGTAGTTCTATTTTAAATTTTTTGAGGAACCTCCGTAATGTTTTCCATAGTGGTTATACCAACAGTAAACAGAGTTCTCTTTTCTTTACATCCTCACCAACACTTATTTTCATCCTTTTAATAATAGCCATTCTAACATTTGTGAGGTGTTATTCACTGTGGTTTTAATTTGCATTTCCCTGATGATTAGTGATGTTGAGTGTCTTTTTAGTTAGTATATGGACTTCCTCTTTGGAAAAATGTCTATTCAGATCCTCTGCCCATTTTTAAATCAAATTGTTTGCTTATTTTTGTTTGCTATTGAGTTGTATGAGTTCTTTATATGTTTTGGATATTAACCTCTTATTAGATATGATTTGCAAACATTTTCTCTCATTTAGTAGGTTGCCTTTGCATTTTATTTATAGTTTCTCATGCTGTACAGGTTTTTTTTTAGTTTGAAGTAGTCCCCTTTGTGTATTCAGATCTTACATTCAAGACTTTAATTCATTTTGAGTTAATTTTCATTCATGGTGTAAGATATTGGTCCAGTTCATTCTTGTGGCTGACCAGTTTTCCCAGCACCATTTATTGAAGAGACTATCCTTTCCCCATTGTATAGTCTTGGCTTCTTTGTCATAGATTAATTGATCATGTATATACATGCAGGTTTATTTCTGGGCTCTCAATTCTGTTCCATTTATCTATGTGTCTGTTTTTATGCCAATATGTTACTGCTTTGATTACTATAGCTTTGTAAAATAGTTTAAAACCAGGGGCATGTGATGCCTCCAGTTTTGTTCTTCTTAAGCTTGCATTTGCTATTTGGGGTCTTTTGTAATTCCATACAAAATTTAGGATCATTTGTTGTATCTCTGTGAAAGGGGTGTGTGTCATGTTAGAATTCTGTCTATCCTGATTTGGCACAAGAAAAGTGCTGAGTATATGGTACTTCTTGTTATTATTAATGATATTAATAGTATTGTTATTACTAATGTTATCAGTAGCCCATGGTAACATTTCTGTTTCTCCACATAACAGTGCACTGGAGGGAATTGGTACTATACTACAACATTGTGAGAAGTAATTAAAGCAGCTTAGTAACCTGTGTTTACAAAATGCAAGAAAAGTAAAGTTCCATAACCATCTAGCAAAAACCATTAAAAGCTATATTTATAAATTAAAATTTTCCAATTGATTTCTCATTTGAGCTGACTTAATTTTAAAGGGAAAAAATGTAGCCCTGGTTGTAGTAAAACCAGATGGGGCCTATTTTATCCATTCTGTCTCAAACCAATATCTTAAATGTAATACTGATATATTCTCTTTAGAACAGGGGTCCCCAAGCCCCGGACCATGGACTGGTACCAGTTTGTGCTCGTTAGGAACTGGGCCACACAGCAGGATGTGGGCTTGAATGTAATGTGCTTGAATCATCCCCAAACCATCTCCCCACCCCTGAATTTCATGGAATAATTGTCTTCCATGAAACTGGTCCCTGGTGCCAAAAAGGTTGGGGACTGCTGCTTTAGAATGTAGCAGAACATAGTTAATAGTACATCATAGAGAGATTTAGCTGGTGGCAAAGAGGAGAAAAGATAACATCAGAAGGTTTCCAAATTGTGTAAGTTTGAGGAATGAGTTTTTTAAGTTCAGATGTCTGTCGGTGACTTTATCCAAGGAGTAAGTAGATTTTTTTAAGTAGAGTTGACAGTGGCAGCAGCATTGCTTTTTAATCTCCCTGAACTGTCTCATAAAAACAGACAGGAAACTGTACTGAGATAATAAAATCAAAGACCCACAGAAAATATCTCCAGCAAAACTTGGTGACAAGATTATCTCTGCAAACTCGCGAATTTATCAGAACAAACCATGACAGCTACAAGACTTATATAGTAACATCATCTGCTGAGAGAAAGTAAAAAGCCACTGGTCTAAGCGGAAAAGAACCCCTAAATCCCAACATATACTACCTGGAAGACTCTGTCAGCCAGCCGAATAAGAAGACCTGAACAAGGAGGTTTCCACATCCCCATTTAAGGGTGAGTGTAACAGGACTGCTGTAAGGTAAGGTCTAGAGCAGTTTGGAGCCTGTAATTCTCAAAATCTACCAACTCAAACTCTCCTGAGACAGAGTCCCTGCCATTGACATAAAGATCTGCAGCTCCTCTCTCTGCGTGCAGGAAGCGCAGTGTAATCCACAATCAGGGATAACCACCAGGAAGAGTTGGCTCTGTGCTGCTAAAAAGTAAATGTTAAGAATAGAGTCAAACTAAGCAGAATAGAAGAAACAGAGTCAACGGACTGGGAGACCTAGTTAAAAGTAAGAGAAAAGAAGAGAAGAAGCAGATAGGAAATTCATAGCCATAGGTTTAAGAACTTGGTGAAAACTAGAAAAGAACAAACTAGAGGTATGGAGCTGAACGACCTACCTGGACTGCCTTTTTCTCCTAAAATAATGGGAAACATTACTTCACTTAAAAATGAGCAACAGAAAAGAACCATAGACAAGTTCCATAAGAAGTTATATTAATAAAAAAGTGAATGAAGAAAAGAAAAACACGTCTTTAGACAAATCACAATAGAACATGTCTACTAAAGAAATAAAAACTGTAATGTAGTTGCTAAGAGAGTATGTAAATCTTAAAAGTTCACATCACAAGAAAAAAAACTAACTGCGTGGTTATAAATGCTAACTTATTGTGCTAATCATTTCACAATCTACACTTATTTCAAACCACTTGGTACACATAAAACTAATGAGTGTTATATGTCATTTATATCTCAATTGTAAAAATCACTTTAAAAACACAATCTAATATTTTAAATAGGGAGGTGGGGAGAAGTACAAATTCTGATAAAACATAATTCAGAACTGGAAAACATTCAAAAATGAGATAATTGGAGAAAAAAATGAGGATTTGAAAAGGAAGCTTGCAGACAGTTAAAGGAAATAAACGTGAAAGGAAAAGTTATTCAATAAATATGTATTAAGTTAGAAGGAAAATAATAATATGACAAATAATTCCTTAAAAGATATAGAAGCAAGGGAATATAAATATTTTAAGTAGAAAAAAATTAAGAAATTAAAAATAGTCACAAGAAAAAAAAATACAGTAGATAGACAAAGAAGATCCAACTGAACTACGAGATCTGTCCAGAAGTATTCAGCCATGTACTATATATATCTGTCTCTCGTACTTTTTAAGAACAATCCTTTATATCAGAAAATTAAAGAGTAATATATTTAAGATGTTCAAGGAAAGAACATTTAAGCCATAGCTTCTTATATCCAGTCAAACTGACCTTTAGGTGTAAAGACACAGACCAGCTACTATAAGCATGTGGAAACTCAGGGAATATTGTTTCATGGAGCCCTCCTAAGGAATCTTCTGGAGAAAAGACTTCTGACATAAGGACCATTGGCAAAGACTAGTGATTTACTGCTCTATGTTTAGGACGCAAGGTGAGCCACAATTCAGGTCTATCCATCAGGAGGGGAAGGCTGTCTGCTACTCGGATTGTAATTGTGTCCAGTTTTATCCAGACAGTTAAAAAATTGAGAGAACCCCACTCTTTTTCCTCACCTTTCTCTGTTATTGCAATGAATTGGATTAGCTTATAAAGTCATATTCCTCTTTTATTCTTTACTCATTTTTGTAAACTACTAAAATGTTAAAAACAAATTTAAACTTTCCATGTAAATGTGAGGTCACCTATATGTTAAATTGCTATCACCAATAATAAATAAAATAATTCTGAAGTAAATTTAAACTATAACATAACAATTTGCCTGATTTAAAAAGACAAAACTGAATTATTTATTAGTCAATAAATAAAAACCTTTATCTCTCTACTGGGCTTATCGTCTTTGTACCCATAAGCAACTTCACAGTTTTGACTTCATACTTCAGTGTTTGGGAGTTTGAGAGGTGCTGGTCTGAATATGGCCTTCAAGCGGGAAAAAAATCCATAGGAGTAAGATAAAAAAAGAATAATCACCCAGTTGGAAAGGATATTTACACAAATATTCAGAAATGGTCCCATTTTGCAAACTCTAAACTAACTTCTGAAGAGACGTGTGTGGGTTCTGACTGCCCCATGTGCCGATGTAGATAGACATAACTCATGTCACATGAGAATTCTCATTTTCATGTAGGGCAAGCCACGGGAATAAGCATCGCTCTGATGGATTTTTCCAGGGAAAGAATGTGCAATATGGTGAAAACACATTTCATATTTTTCTTTTCCTGAATAGACTGGTCTGAGAAAGCCACAATGAACTAGAGAGAATTCTGGGAGTTACTTTTTTAGCTTCTCTGGTGGGAGCCTCAGGGTTCATTGGAATAAAGGTGTCCTTGCAGCTTCCTGCCTATACTCCTTGATTTCTTTCCATCTCTCCAATAATTACTTTTCCCCCTAAAAATTGAGCAGATAAGCCTTGTCCAGTGAATTGCCACGTAGCTCACTGAGCTAAAAATTGAAAATGATGAAAGCAGTATTACATCTTGAACTTAATGTCCCCAAAACAAAATTATTGATTTTTAAGCTTTCCATACCTATTCTTCCCCTAGTTTTCTCCATCTCAGTCAATGGCATCACAAAACATTTAATTACTTAACCTAAAAACCCAAGAGACCTGCCTGTTCCTCCTTTTCCCTTACTACCAACATCCAACCTATTATCAAATTCTGTTGGCTTTAACTCCAAAGCATCTCTTTAATTCATCAACTTCTCTCTCTGCCTACTGCTACTATATGAGAGCCCAAGCTATTATTTCTTGTAGGTGGACCACTGCACTAGCCTACTATCTATTCATCCTGATTCCACCACTTCCCCACTGAAGAACAGCCTCTCTGAAATGCTAGATTGGTCCCAGCAGGCAGTATCACTGTCCTACACCAACACATCTTCCTTTTCCTCTTATTGCACATAAAATAAAATCCAAAACCACTTAAAAGCTCCACTTTCTAGGACTCCTGCCTCCTCCTCTGATCACTTCTATTCTTGCCCTCGGGTAGACAGTCGCCTTCTTTTTATTCCTTTAACACACCAGGCTCATTTCCACTTTAGATTGTTGCACGTTTGAAACATTCTGGTCATTCCAAGTCTCAGCTTAAAAAGTTATTGCCTCAGAGTATCTTGAGTGATTACTAATCTCATACCTTTCCCATTATTTTGTTGTATTTTAATCATAATACTTATCTATATTTAAAATTGTCTTGTTTGTATTTTCAACATCTATAAAAGGAAAGCTCCACAGAAAATAGGTTTTTTTTGTTTCTCACTTTATCCTCAGATCCTGGAAGACCACCTGGCATCTAGTAGGAACTCAACAAATATTTGTTTACTGATTAAATATATTTCAGGACTGCATTTGCTGAGCAATGCATGAGTCTTTAAGTGCTGGTCAGTTCTTTTCCACAAGCATTTTTTTTTCCAGTGCCTTATTAAGTGCTAGGCATGATGCCAGGAGTGAGGCATAAAGCCTGAAGTCTTACCTTTGCATCCCTTGTTCTCAGTGCTGGCCAGCTGGGGGCCTTCGGTGGATCATGGTTGCTACAGAATGCTCAGTGTATTATGCCCAGATGAGATTGCTACAGAGACTATTGAACATTGCTGACATTTCCTACAATACTGTGGAGACAGAGACTATGAATGGATTTAAAGCACAGATTTGCAATTTAAAAAGATGTTGGGTTGCTAGTAATAATATACTGGTATGTTATTATAGTTGACATAATTATTCAGAAAATAGAGTCAGCATAGGGCATCCCTAAATGACTGGTCAAATGGTCAACCCACTGTGACAGGAAAGCAGCTGATACCCAAGAGGGAGGTCCACTCAACTGGGTGCTAGTCTATAGTGGCACTCACCCAAATGCAGAGGTTGACTTCAGCATAAACAACTTGCTATCTAAGACCCATCATCCTGAAGTACCTGCCAAAGTGGGCTATGCCAGGCAAGTGTCTGTACCAGGTTACAGGCCATGGTGTGGAATCCAGGAAGTTCGTCCAGTATTCACTGAGCACCCACAGGGTGTGAGACACCCTGCTGGCCCAGGAGTGACAGTGCTAGTGAAGACATAGGCTGGTAAAGCTGAATTGTGGATTATTTATTAAAACTCAATGTTCAGCATTCTTAATCATCCTTCAACATTCTTCGAAGACTAATTTCAAGCCACTTGAAAGTAATTAATAACTTTATAAATGCTAATTCATTTAGTCATTATAAAATATCTGCAAAGTAGGTATTATTATCATGCCCATTAAAAATTCAGGAAGCTGTGATGCAGAAAGATAAAGTAATTAGCCCAAGGTGACTCATCTGATAAGCAGAGGAGTCTTCTCCACACCACCGGCCTCTCCATCTGACTACAAGTCCTAACTCCACTTGGGGAACCCCAGTCCTCTGCCTCACCCTGGATCTGGTCTTGCTCCTCTTGAAGTTGACCTCTTTAACCTACTGTCCCTCAAAAGTCTTCATCCTGTTGCATTTGGTAACATCACCCTTTCTTACCATGATGTCAGACCAACTGTCTCCGATTTGTGAGAGACTTGTCACAAGAATCTCCCCTCCCTCTCCCAATGGCAAGTTTCACTGACAGTGACTGTCCTTGGGCGATTAATGCTACCCAGAATGGGTGGGTTGGCTTTGAATTAATTCATTCAACAAAAAACTGGGACACTGTGTTCTCCACATGGACATCTTGTAAAATGCCTTCATATGGAAAAGGATAACAGGCCTCCAACCACAGACAGGTATTTTGAATCTCTACAAATAAACTGCAATCTAAATGCAAGACTATTATCTTTCCAATAAGTCCCAGAACAACAGAGGTGAGACCAGCACTGCAGTGGACAGTACACTTTAAAATGTGGACCCAACTTTGATTGTCCTTTCTACTTTGTTAACATTCTTTTCTCCTTCATTGCCCTGCAGTACTTTCAACGAGGCATTTCTGTGTATGTGAGGGGATGTGTGTGTGTTGCATCTGAAGGAAATGGCTATGTACAACTGTGTTTGTTATAAATAGGAAAGTCAGTTGTCAGTGATTAAGAGCTGCACAATGAGTTATAAATATTACATTCCTCTTGAAGCATTTGGCACTCTGTAGTGTTGTTTTCCAGATAATGTGCATGGAACCGTAAGGTCATGTCAGTTTAGGAACCATGGGGTAAGACCACAGCAACCGTTTATTTGTAGGTCCTCCTGGATCATAAACTCCTAATTTCCAAGGGATAAGCTCTCAGAGCAGCCCCTCCCCCCTTTATTACATTTAGCCGAGAGTTCCAAAAGAAGGTGGGTGCGAGGTCACATGTCATTTCCCTACTGCCTGGACCTCTGCTGTCCTTACGCTCCTGCCCAGCTTGCCATCCCTCTGATCTGGTTTCTAACCACTTGGCTTGGGGTGCTTTCTGGACTCTCCTGGGGCTACTTACAAGGAATCACTGACCTAATCTTCATTTCCGTGCCCTTGCAATGTCTGCTCTGACTGTTGCCACCTGGAGCTCTGTAACCACGTGGCAGTGAATCTCCATTGCCAAATGTTACCTGCCATGGTTCTCTATGCTGCCCAAACTGCCAGGCTGCCCTTGCGGTGTCCCTGATCTGCTTTTCACCTCTGATACATCTCCAGCTAATGGGAGAAACTATTCACTGCCTTATGTTCCACTGTTTGTAAAGTAAGAATAGGGTCTTTCAGTAGTTATTTGAGAATCCTAATGTTGAAGTGCTAGATGTTTTATTTTGTATCCTTTTCCTACCCTAGACAATTAGGCACTTCTGAGGTACGGGACCGGGGTGGCTCATATACAACATCACTCCATACCGTGTACCAGTGCCCTCCTCAGGTCCCCTCCTATTGCTGAGTCTGGTACACACTGTCACCCACTCACTTCCAAGGCATCCAACATACCTGTATGTCCAAACTCAAGAGTAAAAAGCATCCACTTAGCACTGCATCACTCCCCTTTGCCATCTTGTGACTGGGTGAATTGAGAATGCAGAGGACAGAAAGGGCTGTGGCAGCTGCGAACATAAGGCTCGATGTGGAGTAGGGGTAGCCAGGGCTGAGAGTTGGGCTGGACAAAAACGAAAGTGAGGGCTCACTCCACCAGGCCAGCGAAGATAATGGAAGAAACACCTAGATTGGAAATTAGAGCAAATGTAACACTGAAGGGCCTTCCACACAGGTCAAAACTGTGGGAAGCCAAGAGAACATATGGCCCAAGTGCAGAGCAAAGTGGAGGTGCAAAGCCAACTCACATGGTCAGCATGAAGGATATAGCATAGAAGGCAAGAAAATGCACACAGAAACAGCCCACTTTCTCCCACTGAACTGTCTCTATTCTCTCTCTCAGTTGAAAGCCAATCTTCAGTACACCTGGCCTAAAGACCTGAGGGGAAATAATATCAGAAAAGAGCAAAAAGCAGGGAAAGGACACAGTTATTTAAGAGGTATTTTCTTTAGAATAACCATGACATTAAGGATGATAGCTCTCTGTGTGCATATTTTACAGAAACTCCACAAGCTCATGAGCAGGTTACATTCTAGAAGCTCCTAAACATGGGGATTCCTAAGCTGTTTCTAAGCCCACTTGTCTGTAAGTCCAAAGGGACAATGGGCATGTGACCACTGTCACCATCTCTTGTTGGTAAACAGACTAGACACAGTTTTTCTCTGGCTTACCTCCGTTAACTTCCAGGTTGAAAATCCCTAAATAGACAAGCTTCTTTATGAGCAAAATCTGAGTGTGGGTGGACAAAAGCCTTTCATGGGAAGTGAATGACTTGGGCACCTGGCTGTTCTGCTCCATCCAAAGCCCTCATCTCCCCCACACCACCATTGTGTAGTCCTCTGCATGTCACTTGATTTCAACAAGGATTTACTGAGGGATCACACTGAATCAAGCGTTGGACTAAGCACCAGAAAATAGAAAGAAAAAATAAAAATCAATCCCACTTTCAAGGAGTTTTCAAGCTAGTAGAGAAATTGATGAAATATTTACAAATTATTATACCCTCCATCTTACCAATAACCACAATAGGATGCAGGACTCCTTAGGGATGATTGGGTTTGCTAATTTGAGAAAAGATTGAAGGAGGTCACCCTAAACATTTGAAATAATACATGAGAAATGCATAGAACAGAGGTGTTAAAAGATGGCTGATTGAGTACATGTATTTAATTCCACTCCCTCCTAAAGTCCTCAAGCATGGCACATAAGAGACTTGTAAGGCACACACCCACAAAATAACAAAAAAAAAAAAAAAAAAAAAACAGAAAGGAAGAGAGAATTGTCCAAAACTTTGGAATCTGAAAAGCAGATAAATAAAGCCAAGAAAACTAAATCCAAAGATGGCACTGAGGAAGCCAAAAAGAATGCTGATTTATTCCACAGAACCTACCAAGATACTGCCCCAAGTATCTCTGAAACATGGCATGATAGTGGTGCTAAAAGCCAGAGGAAAGCCTCTGATCACATCCCCCACCGTACAGGCCAGGAATGCCACCTGTCCTGCCCTGTCCTTGGTGAGCATAAACCAGAGTTTATCTAACTGTGAGCTATCAGAAGTCTAAAGGAACAAATGAATATTGACACCCTGAATGTTGAAAATGCCCAGCCCTGTCCTCCCAGCTAATTGTTAGAGCCCTATCAGACAGATTGAGCCCTGCAGGATACCCAAGTGCTTTTTGTGAAATCTGTCCAGCCCAAAGGAAAGACCTGAAGATAATGACAAGATGGCTCTCTAACCATCTCTCCATAGAAGAAAGCCCATGCTCCATCCTCTCATCCATGCTCTGAGAACCCAACTGGCTTGGAATGCCGCATTCTGAAAATATGAGTACTCCTAGGTCTATAGCAAGAGAAATGAAAGCATATGTCCTCAGAAATACTTGTATGTGGTAGTTGTAGCAACATTATTCATAAGAGCCAAAAAGTGGAAACCACCTGAATATTCACCAACAGGAATATTACTCAGCCATGAAAGGAAATGAAGTATTGACACAAACCACACATAACATGGATAAACCTTGAAAACATTACGCAAAATGAGAGAAGCCAGTCACAAAAGGTGACATATTGTATGAATTCATTTATATGAAATGACTAGAATAGGTGAATTCATAGAAAAAAGTAAATGAGTGGTTTCCAGGGACCGGAGAGAGGTGAAAATGGGAGTGGTTGCCAATGGGTACAGGGTTTCTTTCTGGGGTGATGTAAATGTTCTATTACTTCATAGTTAGGATAATTACACAACTCTGAATATTCTAAAAACCACTCAACTGTACCCTTTAAAAGGGTGTATTTTGGGTATAATCCTAACAGTGGAATCGCTGGTTCAAAAGGCAGTTCCATTTTTAGTTTTTTGAGGTAATTCCATACTGTTTTCCATAGTGGCTGCACTAGTCTGCATTCCCACCAACAGTGCAGTAGGGTTCCCGTTTCTCCACATCCTCACCAGCACTTGTTTGTTGATTTGTCGATGATGGCCATTCTGACTGGTGTGAGGTGGTATCTCATTGTGGTTTTTATTTGCATCTCTCCGATGGCCAATGATGTTGAGCATTTTTTCATGTGTCTATGGACCTTCTGTATGTCCTCTTTGGAGAAGTGTTTGTTCAGGTCCTTTGCCCATTTTTTAATTGGGTTGTTTGTTTTCTTGATGTTGGCTCTTTATGTATTTTGGAGATCAGCCCCCTGTCTGTGATATCATTGGCAAATATGTTTTCTCATATGGTTGGTTTCCTTTTCATCTTGCTGATGTTTTCTTTTGCTGAGAAGAAACTCTTTAGTGTATAAATGACTCATGGACATGGACAACGGGGAGGGATATGATTGTGGGAGAAGGGGTGGTTTGGGTGGGGGGGAGCATTGGGGGAGAAATGGGACGACTGTAATTGAAAAACCAAAAAATAAAAGGAAAAAAATAAAAAATAAAATAAAAGGGTGTATTTTGTGGCATATGAATTATATCTCAATAAACCCATATACAGATGCACACAATGGCCAAAAAACCACAATTTACCAGACAACTGAGGAAAAAGTCTAACATAGGACTGCTCATTAGAAGTATCATGCAAGACACAAGTATTTTATTTATTTATTTTTAAGTATATTTTATTGATTATGCTGTTACAATAGTTCCAGTTTTTTCCCCTTTGCTCACCTCCGCCCAGCACACCCCTCCCCCAACAATCCACTCCCCAAGTCCATGCCCATGGGTTGTACATACAAGCTCTCCTACCTCACCCTTTCATATATTCTTCTTCTCCTCCTTCTTTTTTAAAATAATTAATTATTTTAATAATAAAAAATAACAATCCCTCCCTCTCAGACTTCAGAACCTTTATAATCTTATAAAGGACAATGAGCAAAGGTCTCAAGCTCCTCTAGCTGCTTCAAGCTGAACATGGTCATCGTCCTACCTAACCTTGGGTTCAGAAATCCCTAATAAGAGTAGGAGTGTGGAGGGGAGGGTGGCCTTCCCACATGGGGAAGGATCGTGCAGACTCCAGGTTGGTTGGCTGTCCCTGGACAATGGCATACTTGATTTAACAGGCTGGCATCCTTGTTGTATTCTGGAGACAACAGATTTGGCAACAGGGTTAAAAGACATCATTCAATCCATAACTACTAGATGACAAAAGACAGGTATTAATTTTCCAATGCCCCACATTAGGGAAAAGAAGGGCTTCTTTGGAGGAAGGTGTGCCAGGTACATCTCACCTGTCCAAAACCCTTTTGCCCATTATACTTAGTTTGGGCTGAGGGAAATATTTTAGGTTTCCCTCCTCTCAGACCTCTGGGCTCTTTCTGTCCAAGCCTTTAGGACAGAAAAGAGAAAGAGTTTTAAAGTGAAGCCCACAGACCACCCCATTCTTCACCAACCCAGCCATTTAGTTCAGCCAAACCATTGAGTCTCAGGAGGCAGCAATGCAGACAGGATTAAGTGAGGCCTATATGTACAGACAATCACTCAGGTAATGAGATCGTAGGCTTATGCCCTTTGAAAACAGAAAACATATGTTAATTTATGTAACATAACCCACATACAAGTCTCTAAATCTGTAGGACTATCTTATTGGAAAGACATCCAGTTGCAAGGCATTTGACATCCTTCTTGCCTGTAAATTAAACATCTTTGATAATGCCACAGACATAGTTTAACTTTCAAGTGAAAACAAATTTTAAATGAAAAGAAACTTTAAAGACAGTTAGTTGCACTACTTTATAGTCTACCACTGAGCATTGCGATTTTCCTTGAATCGCTATTTTTCTCCCTAAGATTACCCTCCTTGTCATTAAAGGGACTGCATTAAGTCCATTTTTAATTTATCTTGTTCATTTGCATAAACACAGCAAGAGCATAAAATGATCACTTATGATTTTTAGTTCTGCTTTGCTGGAACTTATGCAAGGAACATTTAGGGTGACCTTCAGTCTGCCCTTCAAGGCGCAGAAGCAGAACCACATACCTGGCATTCAGCCTTGTCTGTAAACACCTGTCTTTTCCAAGTCCTTCTGGTTTTCCATTGTGCCTTAAGGTCCCATCTAGCCATATTTCAGGAAAACAAGCTTCATTCCTTCCCTGGAAAGATTGCCATGGACTGCGCATCCATCCAAGGTACCAGGTCTTTTATCTTGTGGACTTTTATTACCTTTGAAAGTCAATCCCAGTTCCTTAGGGCTTTTTGGCAACAACCAAAGCCCAAGCATGTCTCCTTTAGGCATGACATTCCAGTCTAAGTCTTAGTTAAAAACAAAACAAAACAAAAAAAAACCTCTATTAACAACTGGTCTTATTAGTTTTATGCAAAGAAACTTATGTCATTACTTGTTTAGAATGCCAAACTCTGGAGGGATCAGATAGGGAGAAAAATATACAGTGTGAAGGAAAGTCCTTGTCCTTCTAATATTCACTGAACTTGCATTTCCATTCTTTATATTTTCATTTCTTCACCCATTAAAATTTTTTTGTTTGTTTTCCCATTACAGTTGTCCCACTTTTTTCCCCCTCTTGCTTCCCTGCATCCTGCCCCTCCTTCTCCTACATTCAGTCCCCACCCAGTTGTCCATGTCCATGGGTCATTTATACATGTTCTTTGACTAGACCCTTCCCCTTCTTACCCCCTTCTCTCCCTCCCATCTCCCACTTTGTAACTGTTAGTTTATTCCTTGTTTACATACCTCTGGTTCAATTTTGCTCATTTGTTTGTGTTGTTCATTAGTTTCCTATGATAGGTGATAGCATAAGGTATTTTTCTTTTGTTGCCTGGCTTATTTTGCTAAGCATAATTCTCTCTAGTTCCAACCATGTTGTTGCAAATGGTAGAAGTTCCTTCTTTCTTTCAGTACTTATTCATTGTCATTTTCCCCCTTTGTACTCGTGTTCCTCTCTGTCTCTCTGTGTTTCTTCATCTTCTTAAAGCAGACCCTTTAGCATCTCTTGCAATGCTGGTTTGGTGGAGATGTATTCTTTTAGCCTTCTTTTGTCTAGGAAACTCCTTATTTCACCTTCCATTTTGAATGAGAGCCTTGCTGGGTAGAGTATTCTTGGTTGTAGGCCTTTGTTTTTCATCGCTTGGAATATTTTTTGCCATTCCCTTCTGGCTTGTAGTGTTTCTGCTGAGAAATCTGATGATAGCCTTATTGGAGCTCCCTTGTATGTTATTAGTTGTTTCTCTCTTGCTGCTTTTAGGATTCTCTCTTTGTCTTTGAATGTTGCCTTTTTAATTATGATGTGTCTTGAAGTGGGCCTGTTGGGGTTCATCTTCATTGGGATCCTCTGTGCTTTCTGGATTTGTGTGACTCTTTCTCTCGTCATGTTAGGGAAGTTTTCTGTCATTAGTTTTTCAAAGAGGTTTTCTATCCCTTGCTCTTCTTCCTCTCCTTCTGGAATTCCTATGATATGAATATTATTATGCTTCATGTTATCCTGTAGCTGTCTTAGAGACTCTTCAGTCTTGTTCAGTCTTTTTTCATTTTGTTGCATTTTCTGGGAGTTTTTGTCTAAGTTGTCCTCCAGCTCACTGATCCGATCTGCTTCCTCTAGCCTGCTTTTAATTCCTTCTATTGTGTTCAATTCAGAGATCGTATTCTTCATTTCCTCCTGGCTCTTATTGATAGCTTCCATGTCCTTTTTCATACTCGTGTAATTCTCTGTGAGTTCCTTGTAGTTTTTCTGGAGTTCCTTGTAGTTTCCACTGAGCTCATTGAGCTTCTCCATAATCCATGCCTTGAATTCCATATCTGATAGTTTGCTCCCCTCTATTTCATTTAGCACTCTTTCTGGGGATTCTACCTTTCCTTTTGATGGGGGGTTGTTTCTCTGTCTCCCCATTTTTGTGACTTCTATTGTTTGTTGGTGCTTCTTAGAATGATCTGCACTTCCTGGATCTGCCTCTTGTGGAGTCAGATCATGTACTAGTCTGGGTCTAGGCAGCCTGTTGGAGACTTCCAGGGATCTACTGCCTTTGTCTGTCTTCTTTAGTTGTTAATCTATTCAATCTGTGATTAGCTGTCAGGCTTAAGGACCGTGGGTGTGGCAGCTTAATTCCTGTAGGCAGGGCTTTCACTTCCCCTCAGGCTGATGCCACTTGGAGGGGAACAGTCTGCCTGCAGTACTGGGACCTGGCCGGCCGCTTCCCCAGCTCTCCCCTCAAAGCCACCACACCAAACTCTCCCCAAGCATCTCCGATCCTCGCTGCCTTCCCTCTGCTTGAGCCCAGGGTAAGTGGGGGCAAAATATTTTCATATGTGATATGCTTAAGAGCTCTTTTCCTCCCGCTGTTTCTCTCCAGCTAGCAAGAAACACTGTGGCTTTTTGCTTTTCTCAGCTGGATACTATATTACTTTCCAATCTGTTGCTGTAGGCTGGGAAGCTCAGCTGGGGGTTTGGACCCTACCCTTCTCAGGGGGAATCCCCGGCTGCTGAGCTGTTTCTCAGTCCCTTCAGTTGCCACCCATGTGAGCCCAGCCAGCCCTCCTGTGTCTCCACACTCCCTACCGGCCACGTTGTGATGTAGCGGCCTTTTCTGTCTCTCCATGGTTATAAGACTTCTCTCCAGTTAGTGTTCGGTTGGTTATTCCAGGTGATTTCTCTAAAATTAAATTGTAAATCCAGACTAGTTCTGGGAGGAGGTTAGTGTAGCTTTCACTTACTCCTCCGCCATCTTGTTTCTCTCAAGACACAAGTATTTTAAAATGTTATAGTAGCCACATTAAAATATTTAAAAAGAAATAGGTGAAGTTAATTTTAATAATATATTCTATTTAATCCAACATATCTATATCATTTCAACATGTAAGAAATATAAAATATTAATAAGATCTTTTATACCCATTTTAAAATTGTAGGTTCTCAAAATCCAGAGTATTTTTTACACTTACAATATATCTCACTTTGGACTAGCCAAATTTCAAACACTCAATGGTACATAAATCTATGGCTTCTGTGTTGGAAATCATAGATCTAACATGAATGTAGATTGGTGCAGGCACTATGGAAAGCAGTATGGACTTACCTCAGAAAATTAAAAATGGAACTGCCTTAAGACCCAGAGATTCCACTTCTGGGAATATATTCATAGAAACCAGAAATATGAATTTGAAAGAATATATGCACCCCTATGTTTATTGCAGTGTTATTTACAATAGCCAAGATTTGGAAGCAACCCAAGTGTGTATTGATAGATAATTGGATAAAGAAGGCATGGTACACATATACAATGGAATATTACTCAGCCATTAAAAAAAGAGAGATCATTTGTGACAATACAGGTGGACCTAGAGAGTGGTATGCTAAGTGAAATAATCAGACCGAGAAAGACACATGTCATATGATCTGATACCGAAGTAGACAAAGGTAGGTGTACAGTTGTGAGTACATGAAGAGCAGAGTTCATTCTTGTATTATTATTTATTAATTTCTGATTCTTCCATATGAACAACTGTAAACCTACTTTTGCACACCCCTATATGTGGAATCTAAAAATTAATAAATAAACTAAACAGAAACAGACTCATAGAAACAGAGAACTGATGGTTTCCAGGTGGGGGACGGGGTTTGGGGATCTGGGTGAAAAAGGTAAAGAGATTAAGTACAAATAGGTAGTTACAAAATAGTCACAGGGATGTAAAGTACAGCATGGGGAATGTAGTCAATAATATTGTGGTCAACTTGTATGGTGCCAGGTAGGTCCTAGACTTATCAGGGTGATCACTTCATAAGTTATAAATGTCTAACCAGTGTGCTGAACATCAGAAACTAATACAATATTGAATGTCAACTGTAATTTAAGAAGAAAAAAATTTAATACAAAAAGAAATTTAAAACATGAATCCAGTGGATATTAACTATACTGTAAATGAATATGTGGGAACTTTTGAGGTGATAGAAATGCTATAAAACTAGATTGTGGTGATGGTTGCACAACTGTATAAATTTATTAATATTTGCCAAACTGTGTACTTCAAGTGCTGACTAATTTTATGGTGTGCAATGTATCTCAATAAAGCTGTTATAAAAAATAAAAGAAAGAAGCTATCATTCATAAGCTCAGGGAGGTAAGAAAAGACTTGGACTAATTTTTTCAAAACAGAATACTATATAAAAACACAGAGGACAAGAAAGGATCATTGGAAATTAAAAATATCACAGAAATTAAAAATTAAATATGTTTAAAGATAAAAGTAAATACATCTTCCTTATAGTAGAACAAAAGGGCTAGAAAACTAGAGAGAGAGAAAATAAGAAAATTAGAAACAAGACATAAAGAAGGGAGAAAATAATAAAGGAATATTTCAAAATTATTATCCAGAAATGAAGATAGGGTTTTCTGAAATGAACTCACAGTAAGGCACAGCAGTTTTGAAATTTCAGAACTCTTGAAATAAAGAGGAGACGCTACAAATTTCCGACAAGGTAAAACAGGTCAGGAACAAAGGAGCAGCAATCAGACGGATTTGGGACTTCTCAACGGCAACACTAGAAGCGAGGAAACAATGAGTGAATAGCTAAGAGATTCTGAGGAATAATGATTTCCAACCTAGAATAGTGTGCATAACCATTCTGTTTATTAGCTGAGGATGAGGGAAAATGAGGACATTTTCAGACATGTGATGTCTCAAAAAGTTTACCTTACCTGTATCTTTTCACGGCAGTCATCAGAGAAATGAACTCTACCAAAACGAACTGGAAAATCAAATACACACACACACACACACACACACACACACACACACACACACACACGCATACATAAATGCATACATACATACATTCCATAGAGGAAGGCTTGAGACTGAGAAAGCAGGGATGAGCCAACGGTAAAGCAAGATCCCAGAAACCAGGTGTAGACCAGACATAGTGAGATACCTGTCCAGATTGGAGCAGGTGAGAAGGTCCCAGAAAAGCCTTCTTCTGGATGAAACTGATAGGATAGCCTATTTGTCTGCATGTCTTGAGAACTGACTTAAACAACTGGTGAAGCATTTGGGATGAATTAATGATAAATAAGTTTAAAATTAGCAAACAATAAAACAATCACAAGTCTGAAATGTACCCACTGCCACTTCATCCTCCCCCCAAAAAGTGTGATGCAAAGTGGAACATAGATAAAATAAGAATACTCATGAAATCATGATTATTGTAACTGGATGTTGGGTACCTAAAGGTTTATTATACTATTGTTTATATTTCAATTTTTTGTTTTTAATATTAGGTGCACAGAAAACAAAACTGTGGGGGGATGGAGAGGAATCATAGTATACTACATGGCTCACTGTAAAACATTTATTTACTAAGCATAGCAATATTAGCATTCATATAACATAATTATGGCATGACTATATTGGGAGGAAGAGAAAAGGGGAAGTGTTGGGAGTAGCACATAAAAAGGAGTTCATTCTTAGTCTTCTATAAGGGGAAGTTGGCTTCAATGAGATGTCTTCGAGCTTTTTATCTTGTGTAATATCGTCATTTGCTTGTTGGCTTTTGATCTATCTGGTTCCTTTCTACTGCAAAATGTATTTTCCAAGCCCCGAAGCCAGCTCAATTTGGGCTAGATTCAGCCAATAGCAGGCAGCTGGAGGAAGAAAGAAACTAGGCCATCACCCCTCCCATTTTTCTGTGCTTTAGGGAAAGATTTCTGGCAGTGGCTGCCTCTTCTTGATGGTTTCAACTCTCCCCAGGCCAGACCAACTCCCACTTCTGTAGCCTCAGGTTTCATTTTATGGATTGTAAATCAACAATAATTCAATACTTGATCATCCTTTTAAAAAACCTACAGAGACGTCTGGCCAAGATGGAGGCCTAGACAGACATGCTGTGTCTCTCTCCACAACTAAGAAGGACTATAACTACATCAAAACTAGAAACAACCAGAAGTTCCAGAAAAATCAAACTACATGGAAGTCAAGCAAACAAAAATATTAAGAAGAAATACTCATCCAGACAGGTAGGAGGGGTGGAGCCGGGGCAGAGAGGACATGATGTGGTGGTGGCAGCAGCAGCGGCAGGCCAGCAGAAAGCACAGACACATGTTTAAAAAATTCGGGAAGCACACCTGGGGAGCGTTCCCAGCTTCTTGCCAGACCTCGAAGCTCATGGTCCCAGCACCAGGGGAAATCAAGCCTCATTGCTTCTGACTGTGCAGACCAGTGGGGGTTGGGGCAGAGGCAGAAACTGCCAGTCTCTCAGCAGAGTCCACTTGTTTAAAGGGCCCCCATTGTCCTAGAGCATCTGCAGACCCACTCACTCTGGGAACAATGGCCGGGGCAACAGCTGGAGAGGCACCAGACCGGTGCAGAAGTGGGAGAGGTGCCTGGAAAAGGGGTGAGTGCTAGACAGGCAGCATTGTTCCCTCTTGGACCCCTCCCCCACGTACAGCACCACAACATGGTGAAACAGGTCGCCCTGTACTGACGAATGCCTAAGGCTCTGTCCCTTACAATGTAACAGGAGTGACAGCTGTACCTGGGATGTGGAGGCAAACAAACACAGGAGCCTATCAGAATGAGGGGACAGAGAAGTATGGCCCAAAAGGGGAAATGCATCAAGGTTCCAGTGGGAGAACTAAGCTACAAGGAGATAGCCAACCTAACAGATGAGGAGATAGACAACCTAACAGATGCAGAATTCAAAACACTGGTGATAAAGATGATCACAGGCTTGACAGATATGCTTGAGTATGGCAAACACATAAGAGAAGAAGTGAAGGCTATGCTAAGTGAAACGAAGAAAAATCCACACAAAATCAATGGTGAAGGGAAGGAAACCGGGGTTCAAATCAATGATTTGGAATATAAGGAAGAAAAAAAACAGTCAACCAGTGCAGAATGAGGAAGCAAGAACTGAAAAAAATGAGTAAAACTTCCCAAATTTTATGAAGGAGATGGATATACAGGTATTGGAAGCACGGAGGGTCCTGGGCAAGATGGACCCAGAGGGGACCACACCAGGTCGCATCATGATTCAGATGCCAAAGGTGAAAGATAAAGAGAGTGTCCTGGGGGCAGCAAGAGAGAGGCGGAGAGTTGCCTACAGGGGGGTGCCTATAGGACTGTCAGCTGATTTCTCAGAGGACACTTTGCAGGCAGGAAGGGACTGGCAAGCAGTATTCAATGTGATGAAAGGCAACCTGCAACCAGGATTACTCTATCCAGCAAAGCTATTTGGAATGGAAGGGCAGATGAAGTATTTCCCAGATGAGGTAAAGCTAAAGGAGTTCATCATCACCAAGCCATTATTATATTAAATGTCAAAGGGACTTACTTAAGAAAAAGATCATAACTATGAACACCAAAATGACAACAAACCCACAACTATCAACAACTAAATCTGAAATATAAAAACAAAATCCAATGAAGCAAACCAGAATAGGAACAGAATCATAAGTATGGGGATCATATAGAAGGTTTTCAACTGGGAGTGGGGAGGGGGAGAAATGGGGAAATGGTATAGGGATTAAGAAGCATAATTGGTTGGTACAAAATAGACAAGGGGACGTTAAGAATAATATAGGAAAGGGTGAAGCCAAAGAACTTACATGCACAACCCATGGACATGAACTAAGGGGGTGGGGGGATTGCTGGAGGGAAGAGGGGTACTGGGCAGAGGGGAGCAAATGGAAAAAAATTGGAACTACTGTAACAACATAATCAATAAAATATACTTTAAAAATCCACAAAAAAGCTTTAGTTTAATAATCAGAAATTTTCATCATTCCTTTATTGTATTTTGGGTTTTCCAAATTTTCATCCTACTTCCTTCCTAAATGTAATGTTAAAAGTCTTGCATTAATCATGTCAAACAACTGCAACAAAATACATATGTAAACTTTTTTAATTGGTTTAATTTCCTTTGACCTTAAGTCTTAAGGAGACCAAACTTTTTCTGAAATGAGTTGTTGTTAGAATGAATAATAAATATTTGATCACAACAACATTTATAGTTTACAAATTTAAATAAGTAATATATAAGGAGTAAAATTTTAGTACAAGTGTTCTCCAATGAGATTAACTGGCTTTTTTCCCTCAATTAGATAAAAATGGCTATTGCCAAAATGAAATAAGGATCACCATTGATTCTTTAATCATTCTTTACTTCTATAAAGGTAATCACTATGAAACCATGTTCAAATAAGTTTATGGGGTAGACATTATTTTTTCTTTTAAAAAGCAATGTTATTTGATTCTTGAACTCCTTCCTGGATATAATCCAAAAGTCAAGCAAAACTCTATCATTAAGTTTTGTTTTGCTTTGTTTTAATGATATATAAGCTGACAATTTAATTGGATCCTTCTTCGGTCTTACAGAATGTAGAAAATTGAAAACTGGTTGCATTGCAAAAAATTTTTACAAATTAGATAGTTAAGTCAATCATTTTTTATATTTCAGGAAATAGAGTCTTTATCCAAACTTAAAAATTATTATTAATTATACTTTTTACTCTTCAATTTAAAGGTATCTTGTTTTACTTCAGAAAGAATTGAGAGAAATAAAAATATTGTGATTTTGTATACTTTTACAAGAGCATTATTTTTGATAAAATATTTTTATGTAACAATAAGATTTAAATAATACCTTCATCAAATCCCTAGAATTACAGATTTTGTTTATTCAGGTTATGGGAATTTTCTGCATATAACATAGTTAGAAAGAATGACTTTTATTTTCTACAGATCAGCCATATAAGACCTATTTTCCATCAAAAAAGTCTGATTTTATTTTTCAGTTGCAATAAGTGTATTATAAGGTAACCCAGGGAATTTAAAAGCACACACAAAAATAGATTACATCTTGCAAAATACATTACTAAAATTATTCAGGATTAAATTATTATAGATCTAATGTAATGAATATATCAATCCTCTAATAAGCTTTAAGATAATTCAATATCCTCTTACTCATTTTCTATCTAGTGAGAATGTAAAATGTTGCTAAATCTGTGGTATTTATGAAGCAAAAAATATAAGACATATAATTCAGTATATATATATTTTTGATACTTCCCTTTTAGGAGTAATTAAATAAGAATCAAATTTTTAAAATCAGAAATAAATAACTTTATTCATTAGACATTACAATTAAACCTATGTACTTAATGAAAGAGCATATGTTGATAAAAATTAGTGCTATTTTTGGTTAATAGGATATAGAAATACTAAATTTTTTTTATAAAATCAAAGATTTACTATATTTGAAATAAAAATCTCAAGACATTTTTGATAAAAGAATTACTGCTATTAACAATACATCAGCATTTTAAAGAAATCACATAAAACTTTCATCTAAGTTTTCCCCATAGCATCTTGAAAATTTGGTACTGGGAAATATTCATTATATTCAAGAGGATCGATAACACCAATCTATACTACTTCAGCTTTTGGAAGGTGCTTTTTGTTCTCAGTTGATTATATGTCACAAGGATAAGTATAGAGAATAGTTGCAATGAATTTGTATTTTAATATTTCTTAAAGCTCTTTTCAGTGTTCAATATTTTCTACCACTTTGCTATGCTCTTACAGGACCTACCCTCAGAACTAACTACACAGTCTTAATAGTCAGGGACTTAAATAAATTTATCATTACTACCACCACACTACTCTACCATGTGTCTGAATCTGAATATGCCAACAAGTACAAACGTACCCATTTCCCAAGAACAAGCTTCACCCTTGATAGAAAAAGTGAAGACAAGACGTCCTACCAGGTAATAACGACTTAACGGGTGGTTCACTGAGCCTCCTCCTTTATGTGGCATTCTTGTACACCCCAGGAATGATTTGTGGCTGGGTGAGGAGAAATGCCTTTGCTTTGTCAAATGGGAAAAGAGGTATTGTGAACTAAAACTCAATTTCAGCAACTGAAATTTTAGAAAGAGTATAAATGGGAGTTAAAAGCCTAAAATTGCACATCTAAATCTGTGCCCGCAAAACCCTTGGGAAATCTTTGTGCACCCCAATTTGAGGGCCAAACGCCTAGTCCATTTTCCTTTGTAGTGTTTACATTCAGGTAATGGTCCTCTGTGTAGCTTTTGCTGTTTGTATCGCATGTGACATAATGGGTTCCCTCACTTATTAACATGCCCAAGGTTTCCTCAGAGCAATCTCTATTCCAGAAAACCTCTTAAAGGTTTGACCCCAGAAATGGTGGTGAACAACTGTGACTTTCAGACTTGGTCTAATCTGTCTTCCGGGACCGGTTCCAGTCTTCTCTGCTGAGGTACAGGAAAAGGTGGGGCCTTTTAAACTTCTTCAGTCACAGTCACTTCCTGATTAGCATATGAGCTGAAAAATTGCCCATTGTGAAGTGCCAGGATAACACTTCCTGTGTAATACAATTTGCTAGCCTTCTAAGGAGGTCATTGCAATGTCTTAATCCCATCTCATTCTGTGAACTTCATTTACATCCTTAGAAAACATTATTTTTTAAATGATAGTATAAGTGGTTATATTTATTTTTTAACCTTAACCATAATTTTCAATCAGAATTTTGTTAATGAATATGAAATATTTTAGTTTTTCTGCCTTTAGGTACATTTAACATTGTTTCCATTTACCCATTCAGCATATAAATATTTATTAAATAACTGTGTGCCAGGATCCCATAGCAAGTGATGCAAAGGTGAAAAATGACAGGATTGTAAGCTATAGACATGAAGAATAGATTAGTGGTCACTAGAGACGGGGATGAGGGAGTGAGTGCCATTATAAAAGGGCGGCACAAGTGAATTTCTTTGTGGTAGTAGAATAATTCTGAGTCTAAAGGTAGATAGAGAGGTCAGCAAATTTTTTCTGTAAAGGGACAGATAATAAGTATTTAAGGTTATGTTTAGAAAACAGTCAATATGAGCAAAAGAAATTGTTTGTTCACTTTGAAAAATATGACTGTAATTTTACAGTAATGAACAGAACCCCTAGATCTGAATCCCCTGTTCTAAAATGTAGCTGGCTGAGCTGGTAAGGGAGCAAAGGACTATACATGTCTCTGAGGAATATGGGGGAGAAGAAAAAGGAGAGAGACCAGAAGGATCTTGACTCCTACATGCCCAGCAAAAGTGGACTTTGAGTAGACCAACACCATAGGAAAAGCAACGATTTGTATTAGGGTTGGCAAACTATGGCCCATGGGACAAATATGGTGTACTGCTTGCTTTTGTAAATAAGGTTTCATTGGAAAACAGCCACATCCATTCATCTATGTATTTTCAGTGGCAGCGTTAGCACCACAACAGCAGACTTAAGTAGTTGTAACTGAGATAATATGGTCCACAAAGCCTAAAATATTTACAATCCCTTTAAAAAAGTGTGCCAACTCCCATTTTACATTGATCTTAGACTCTATAGCTTTCTTTCTGCCATTATATGTAATTATTATGTCAGTATATGTGCTTATATGTCACTTCAGATGTCATAAGCATAACATTGAAGTTATATTGCATCCATTCATTCAACAGATTTCACTACAGCTGTTAACAAAGTTTAATGTAAATTCTGTATGAAATGAGGAATATAAAAACTAATCAATATGATGCAATTGAAAAAAAAGTGGGTTGCAGTAGAGTTAGTGTATCCTAAAGCTATATAAAATATAAATATTTTTTAATGCTTATAAAATAAAATACTCATTTTTTTACTTATGGGATAGTGGCCATTGAGATGGGTGAAACTATAGGGCATTATCAGTTTCTGATTTTTATTGTACGTTTCTGTATTATTTAGATTTTGTGTGAAGTATGTTATTTGGTAATCATAGAAAAAAGCTAATATAAAATTAAATAAGAACATCAAATATTGCCAGTCCAGGGGGACTCAAACAGAATACTTTCAATTAGTTTACATGTGGTCAAGGAAGCAGACAACATAATAAGGTAATGCTAAATTTGGAAAGTAGTGTGTTGTGGGTGGAGGGATGTCTAAAGCAGTTCCGTGTCTTGGAACAGGAGGAAAAAAGAAAAATGAGAGGAGAAGCTACGTCATCAGAACTGGGGGAAAAGGGAGAATAATTTGGTAACATTATAGATCAAGGAAAAATAAAGAAAAATTAATCTTAAGACATATAAAATTTTAAAATATTTTGAGGTATCAGATAATTTCTATACAATATTGAACATGAGTAACATTTGACAGCTTTATTTAATTATCTATTTCTTAAATAAAAAGAGGATAGCTTAATCATTTTTGTTTTGTTTTAATGAACTGAGTTGGCTTGCAAGGCAATTTGTACAATATTTTATTCAAGTGGTTATTTACTCTTCTCTTGACTAGATTATTCTCCTTGGTACTTTCTGAGTGGATTTCTTTTAATGCCCTTAACAGATTATGGCTGAAGTCAAGAGAATTCTTTCTTAAATTACTATTGACTTTTATACATGTTAATTCATTTTTGTTGCCAATTTTTTCTGTAAGATGAACTTGCTCTACTTTTTTATTAACCTATGAGGTTTGCATTGAGTTTTAAATTAGTTACTAAATTATTGCCATAAGTCAAAATTTCAATTGCTAACATTGATTGCAGCCATCATTGATGGGGGGAACTTACCATGTAACAACTCTAGATTTGGCCATAACAGCTTGTAACCTTGCACATGTTTCCATGGCAATAATTTAAGAGAGCTAAAGTACTGAACTTACCTTAAAAATTTCCAGAAAGAGATGACCCTTTAAGAAAAAAAAAAGTTTATTTTATGGAAAAAATGGTTATTTTATATTCAGGTAAATTTCTTTATATTAAATAATAATGATTTTTAAAATTTATTTTCAGGCACATTTCCATACAACTTTATGACTAATAAGCTGTGAACTTTAGAAACATATACTGTAGTTAAATATATGCATGCCAAATATTTAGAATTCCTTATAAAGAGAGGCTGGCTGAAATTTAATACTACAAAAGTCACCCCTTATCTACAGGGGGTGCATTCCAAGACCCCCAGTGAATGCCTAAAACCACACTAGTACTTGAGTACTAAATATGCTATGTTATTTTTTTCCTATACATTTGTACCTTTTCACCTAAAGGAGCCACTGTACAGCTTTTCTTTGGCATATTCAAATTACCAGCATTACTACTCTTATACTTTGGGGCCATTAGTAAGTAGAATAAAGGGTACCTTGAACACAAGCATTGTAATACTGTCTCAGTTGATCTGATCATCAAGATGGCAGCTACTAAGTGACTACTAAGCAGGTAGTGTATATAGCGTGGATACACCGAACAAAGGGATGATTCATGTCCTGTGTAGGATGGAGTGGGATGGTGCAAGATTTCATGACACTACTCAGAAGAAGATGCTATTTAAATCATATAAATAGTTTAGTTCTGGAATATTCCATTTAATATTTCTGTACAACAGTTGACCATGGGTAACTGAAACTTCAGAAAGCAAAACCACAGATAGGAGGGACCACAGTACACTCTATATGAAGAAACACCATGGCAGTTAAAGGAAATCAATCGACCAGGAAATTAGAATATCTCTTCTAGTTTCATTACCTTAGGCAAAACAATTAATTTTCTGAACTTCAGTTTTCTTATTTGAAACAACTGACAGATACATTCTTCATTTCTTCTCGTATGTGTGATGGCCACAATACTATATGTGGAAGCACTATACAAAGTCAAGCTTTATATCAGGTTGTTTCTGGGCTATCTACATTGATTGTGCTGAGAGATATTCAAAATAGAATTATCCAATAGAAAATTCCATATTGTCATTTTTCAAATTATAGAATAATATAATACAATTTCAGAGCTAGAAGCCAGCTTTGATATCATATACTGATTTAATTATTTGAACAGACTCCCTTATTCGTCGCTTCCAAGACAAAATCCTGTCCTGATTTTGTTTCTGCTGTTCTGGCCACTCCTTCTCAAGCTCCTTTGCCTGCCCCTCCAGGGTCAGGCTTTTTAATATTAGAGTTCCTCCTGACTCACCCATGCCCCTCTTGTCTTTTTATGTTACACCCTTTCCCTAAGCCATCTTACCTACTTCCATGGTTTTCATTGCCACCTACAGACAAATATCTTTTCTGAGTATCTCAGGTTCACACTGCTCCCCAGGTCCTATCCAACCAGCCAATTGCCTACTTAATACCTCCATCAGAGGTTTCAAACACAGTTCAATAAAACCTTTCCAAAATTGACCCCATATTCTTCTTTCCATCTGTCTCCCAAATTTGACCCTCTTCTAATGTGCTTATCTCAATGCATTTTAATTAAGTCCATGTAACCTGTAGCACAAATCAGAACCTTGGGTATTAGCATTGTCATTTCTCCATTACTTCCCACACCCAAAAATGCACTTAGTCTGATAGATTTTGCCTTTAAAAACTACCCTAGATCTACTTCTCTCCATCTCTGCCCAAGTTCAGATGACTCTTGTCTTTCACCAGATCTACTTTAAGAGCCTAACTCTTCTATTGTCATCACAGTGGATCTAAAGTGGTATTTGTAATCTATGATGATTATCATGTCAACCCCCTCATTGTAATTCTCCATCAGCTTCTTAGATTCTACACGATCTGCCTATCTACCTGTCTAGCTTCATATTACTTCCTGTTCTCTCTAACATTCTTCATTTTAGCCATCTGGCCTTCTTTTATTTCCTCTGAAATGCCACACTCTTTTCTGCCTTTGGACCTATGAATAGACTTTCCCTTTGCCTGGTACTATTATTTCCACCAATTCACCTAGAAAAACTCCAGTAGATTAAAAGCAAATGTAATTTCATCATGGAGGTCTTCCTGAAGTTGCTGACTAGTTCACATTCTTTTTCTGTGCTCTATTTTTTCCCCAGAGTATTTTCACAAGCTGTATTAGCTCTTTAGTGTATATGTCTGTGTGTTTATTATATATGCATGTGTACATATGTGTATGTGCATGATTTTTATATAATATATGTTTATACTTACTGGAATGAAAACATTATTCAGAACGATGTATGTTTTGCTACGTCCAGTATGAGCATAATACTTGGTACTGAAGAAATATTTCTGGAATGAATGAAAGAGCACAGTTCATAATGGACCTAAACTTCACTGTCCATCTTCCAAACAGATGACCATTCTGTCTCTGGTTGAACAATATCAATATGACAGGACATTTCCCTTTTCAACAACTCTAATAATTAGAGTGTTTTTAAAGTATTAAAACCTATCTCTCCAATTTCTACCAGAGCTATAGTTCTTCCCAGGAGAGTAGGAATAAACAAGCTTACTCGCTCTTCCTGTCACTCTCCCTAAGATAGTTGAAAATCGTACCATGAATTATGCTTCAGATTAGAGGTCTCCATTATTTTTCTTTTCATTTTTTTTTTTTTTTACTGTTCCTAGACCCTCCATCACTCTGATTGGTCTCATCTCTGTAGTGGTTAAGAGAACAGACTCCAGAGTCAGAATTCATGTTTGAATCATGGTGCTGCCATTCACTAACTTGAGAAACCTTAACAAATTTCACAACCTCTCTGTGTTTCTATTTCCTCACTTGTTAAATGGAAATAATAATAGTATTTATCTCATGGGACTACTAGGAAAAATAAATGAGTTAGTATGTGAAAATCTCTTAGAATGGTGCCTGGTAAAGGGTAAGCACTCTCAAGATACATAGCAATAATAGCTAAATATTATAATTTCAGTTATGGAAATTGTTATATAACTGAATCAGTTAGGGTTCAGCAGGGGAATCAGATATGAGCTTTGGAATAAGGGAATTAATGTAAGAATTACATAGTTGTTAGAAGAGCCAGGAAGTCAAGGTCTGAGAGGAGCAGTTGGGAAATTAGAAGGGGTCACCAGGTTGCTCAAGAGACCAAGACCACCTGACTGCCAAAAGGGGTGTCACAAACAGGGAGCTGGTGGAAATGCCAATGGGAATAGATGGTGGGTGAGTCAGCATTCTAGTCTTGTGTGATGGGCTGAGGCTACCATTGGTCAGCAGGGTCAGTAGCGAGGAAGAGCTAGATGCAGAGTATAGAACAAGGACAGCATGTTGTCTCTAAGTGTGTCACCTCATCTTACATCACAGCCTTCAGGGAGCAGTGGATGTTGCTAGACTTGCACCACCTGAATTTCCAGATAAAACCTTTGTTGTCCAACTCAAACTCAGAACCATATAGAGAAGGGAATTCAGGAAGTCCCATCTTAGCCCAGTTGACAATAAATGATACAGCACAGTACATGGAACTGCTTTGGTTTTACAGCCTCCTTCATAAATGTGCTGCCAACAATAAAAGCCAAGCAGAACATAATAGCATAACACAGTGGGGCTGTAAGTGAAACTTCTAGAGCCACCAAAGTATACTTGATTTTGGGGTCATTATGACATGGTTGTTTCATATTGAACTTTCTGACATTGAAAATCCTCTTCTTCATGTGAACTGCCATTGAAACAGAACTCTGAGACCCACTATTTGTATATTTGATTTACCCTGATTCAAATTTCAGCATATAAATTGGGAATTATGGTTTTAGTTGTCTCAGTTAAAATCATTTTTACCTTGATTCTGAAATGTAAATATTTGCTAGTCTTCCTATATTCATTTTATATGCAAACTAATACACATGTATTGCAGGATTGGAGTGAGTAAGGGGGAGAACAGCCCTGAATAGGATAGATCTCTAGAATTTCTCAGACTGGTGTTTCATGAAACATTAATTTACAAGTTGCTCAGGCCAAATGCTATACACAACATTTCCTTCTTCATACCTCAGTGAATACTTAGGGAAACTCCGAGTTCAACAAAATATACAGATTGCTTTGATTCTGAGTATTCAGAGACTCTATTCAGTTAATACATACATATTATGAAGCTCCCCACTTAACCCTCTTTCCCCTTTCTAGGGAACTGAAACTTTGGGCATCAAGGAAAGGTATCATGACCCTGGCATTTCCATTAGCAACTATGCATAATACTTAGTTTCTTACACTGACCAAACACATAGACACCTATCTCTGGTCCAGTTCACCAATGAGAGAGTCTTTTTTTTCTTTTTAATAGTTTTCACCCACCAGATTGGCAATAATTTTTAAAGATTTTATTTTTAGAGAGAGAGGAAGGGAGGGAGAAAGAGGGAGAGAATCATCAATGTGTGGTTGCCTCTCATGCACCCCTAGATGGGGAACTGGCCCACATCCCAGGCAAGCGACCTGACGAGGAATTGAACTGGCGACCCTTTGGTTCTCAGGCCCGCACTCAATCCACTGAGCCAACCAGCCAGGGCAACCTGAGAGTCTTGATTGGGACCTACCTAGTTAATCCTGATGAACCTCCATAAAGCTAAGTCTCAGAGGGGAAATATGAAAAGGGGGGCTGGTATTTGTCCCTTCCTCCTTCGAAGAATTTTATACTTCTTATGTAAATTGAGCCATCTCCTCCTAGGAACAGGTTTGCTTACCAAGGATCTAGAGAAATAGCATTATTGATCAAGTAAAAAAAATAAATCACAAAGCTCTAATTTATAAAACTGAGTGGCCACATTTGTGGCACTATTCTTCTTTTTTTAATGTATTTTATTGATTATATTGTTACAACAGTTCCAATTTTCTCCCCCTTACTCCCTTCCACCCAGCATCTCCATCCCCCAGCAATCCTCCCCCCAAGTCCATACCCATGGTTCGTGAAAAATAACTATCCCTCCATCTCAGATATTAAGACCCTTTGTAATCTTGTAAAGGAAAATGGGCAAAGGTCTCAAGCTCCTCTAGCTGCTTCAAGCTGGACATGGTCATCGTCCTACCTACCCTTGGGTCCAGAAATCCCTAATAATAGTGGGGGTGTGGAGGGTAGGGTGGCCTTCCCACATGGGGAAGGATTGTGCAGACTCCAGGTCAGTTGGCTGTCTCCGGAAGAACGGCGTGCTTGGTTTAGCAGGCTGGCATCCTTGTTGTGTTCTGGGGGCAACAGGTTTGGCAAAAAGGGTTAAAAAGCATCATTCAATCCATAACTACTAGGTGACAAAAGGCAGGGATTAATTTTTCAATGTTCCACATAAGGAGAAAGAAAAAAGAAAAAGAAAAAAAGGGCTTCTTTGGAGGAAGGTATGGTAGGCACCTCTCACCTGTCCAAAACCCTTTTGCCCACCATACTTAGTTTGGGCTGAGGAAAATAGTTTAGGTTTCCCCCCTCTCAGACCTCTGGGCCCTTTCTGTCCAAGCCATTAGGATAGAAAAGAGAAACCAGTTTTAAAGTGAAGCCCACAGACCACCCCATTCTTCACCAACCCAGCCATCTAGTTCAGCCAAACCATTGAGTCTCAGGAGGCAGCGCTGCAGAGAGGATTAAGTGAGGCTTATGCGTATAGACAATCACTCAGGTAATGCAGTCATAGGCTTATGCCCTTTGAAAACAGAAAACACATGTTAATTTATGTAACATAACCCACAAACAAGTCTCTAAATCTGTAAGACTGTCTTATTGGGAAGACATTCAGTTGCAAGGCACTTGACATTCTACTTGCCTGCAACTTGAATATCTTTGATGATATCACAGACATGGTTTAATTTTCAAGTGAAACCATTTTTTAAATGAGAAGAAACTTTTAAGACTGTTAGTTGCCCTACTTTATAGTCTACTACTGATCATTGTGATTTTCCTTGAATAATGATTTTTCTCCCTAGGGTTACCCTCCTTGTCTTTAAAGGGACTACATTAAGTCCATTTTTAATTTATCCTGTTCATTTGCATAAACATAACAGGAGCAGCAAATGATCACTTATGATCTTTAGTTCTGCTTTGTTGGAACTTACCCAAGGAATATTTAGGGTGACCCTCAGTCTGCTCTTCATGGCACAGAAGCTGAGCCACATATCTGGCATTCATCCCTGCCTGTACACACCTGTCCTTTCCAAGTCTTTCTGGTTTTTCATTGTGCCTTAAGGTCCCTTCTAGCCATCTTTCAGGAAAACAACCTTCGTTCCTTCCCTGGAAAGATTTCTGTGGACCGCACAACCAACCATGGCACCAGGCCTTTTATCTCGCGGGCTTTTATTACCTTTGAAAGTCATTCCCAGTTCCTCAGGGCTTTTTGGTAACAACCTGAGCCAAGTATGTCTCCTTTAGGCTTGACATTCCAGTCAAAGACTTGGTCAAAAAAAAGAAAAAAAGAAAAAAAAAAAAAGAACCTCTATTAACAACTAGTCTTATTAGTTCTATGCAAAGAAACTTATGTCATTACTTACTTGTTTAGAATGCCAAACTCTGGAGGGATCAAACAGGGAGAAAAATATACAATGTGAAGGAAAATCTTTGTCCTAATATTCACTGAACTGGCATTTCCATTCTTCATATTTTCATTTTTCCCCCACTAAAAAAAATTTTTTGTTTGTTTTTCCATTACAGTTGTCTCACTTTCCCCCCCCTCTTGCTTCCCTGCACCCTGCCCCTCCCTTTCCCCACATTCAGTCCCCACTTAGTTGCCCATGTCCGTGGGTCATTTATACATGTTTTTTGACTTGACCCTTCCCCTTCTTAACCCTTCTCTCCCTCCCACCTCCCCCCCCCCCGTTACTGTTAGTCTACTTCTTGTTTACATAGCTCTGGTTAACTTTGCTCATTTGTTTGTGTTGTTCATTAGTTTCCTGTAATAAGTGACAGCATAAGGTATTTTTCTTTTGTTGCCTGGCTTATTTCGCTAAGCATAATTTTCTCTAGTTCTATCCATGTTGTTGCAAATGGTAGAAGTTACTTCTTTCTTTCTGCTACATCGAACTCCATTGTGTAAATGTACCACAGTTTTTTGATCCACTCATCTACAGATGGGCATTTAGGTTGTTTCTAGCACTTGGCTATTGTAAATAGTGCTGCTATGAACATTAGAGTGCATAGGTTCTTTTGAATTGGTGTTTCAGGATTTTTCAGATATAATCCTAGCAATGGAATTGCTGGTTCAAAAGGCAGTTCCATTTTTAGTTTTTTGAGGAAATTCCAAACTGTTTTCCATAGTGGCTGAACCAGTCTGCATTCCCACCAGCAATGCACCAGGGTTCCCGTTTCTCCGCATCCTCTCCAGCACAAGTTGTTTGTTGATTTGTTGATGATGGCCATTCTGACTGGTGTGAGGTGGTATCTCATTGTGGTTTTTATTTGCATCTCTATGATGGCTAGTGATGTTGGGCATTCTTTCATATGTCTATGGGCCCTCTGTATGTCTTCTTTGGAGAAGTGTTTGTTCAGGTCCTTTGCCCATTTTTTAATTGGGTTGTCTGTCTTCTTGGTGTTGAGTCGTATGAGTTCTTTATATATTTTGGAGATCAATCCCTTGTCTGAGATGTCGTTGGCGAATATATTTTCCCATATGGTTGGTTTCCTTTTCATCTTGCTGATGTTTTCTTTAGCTGAGCAGAAACTTTTTAGTTTGATGTAGTCCCATTTGTTTATTCTTTCCTTTGTTTCCCTTGCCTTAGGAGATATATCAGTGAAAATGTTGCTACGTGGGATATCTGAAATTTTCCTGCCTATTTTTTCCCCTACGACTTTTATGATATCATGGCTTACATTTAAGTCTTTGATCCATTTTGAGTTTATTCTGGTGTATGGTGTAAGTTAGCGGTCTAGTTTCATTTTTTTGCATGTCCCTGTCCAGTTCTCCCAACACCATTTGTTGAAGAGGCTCTTTTCACTCCATTTGATGTTCTTTCCCCCTTTGTCAAATATTAGTTGACCATATGAACCTGGGTTTATTTCTGGGCTCTGTATTCTGTTCCACTGATCTATATGTCTGTTTTTATGCCAGTACCAGACTGTTTTGGTTACCGTGGCCTTGTAGTATAGTTTGATATCAGGTATTGTGATTCCTCCTGTGTTCTTCCTCAAAATTGCTGTGGCTATTCGGGCTCTTTTTTGGTTCCATAAAAATTTTTGAAGTATTTGTTCTAGGTCTGTGAAATATGTTGCTAGTATTTTAATAGGGATTGCATTGAATCTATAAATTGCTTTGGGTAGTATGGACATTTTAATGATGTTGATTCTTCCCATCCATGAGCATGGTATATGCTTCCATTTATTTGTATCTTTAATTTCTTTCTTCAGTGTTATGTAGTTTTCTGAGTACAGGTCTTTTACCTCCTTGGTTAAGTTTATTCCTAGGTATTTAATTTTTCTTGTTGCTATGGTAAATGGGATTTTTCTTTCAGTTTCTATCTCTGAGTTTTTATTGTTGGTGTATAAATTGCCTTCGATTTCTTAATATTGACTTTGTACGCTGCTATTTTGCCAAATTCACCTATTAGGTTGAGTAGTTTTCTTGTGGACTCTATAGGGTTTTCTATGTACACTATCTTGTCATCTGCAAATAATAACAGTTTTACTTCCTCTTTTCCAATTTGGATGCCTTTTATTTCTCTTTCTTGTCTGATTACTGTGGCTAGAACTTCCAGGAGGAATGCTCTCAGTTTTTGCCCATTGAGTATGATGTTGGCTTCAGGTTTCTCATATATAGCCTTTATTATGTTGAGATATGCTCCCTCTATTCCCGTTTTGCTGAGAGTTTTTATCATAAATGGGTGTTATACTTTATCGAATGCTTTTTCTGCATCTATTGATATGATCATGTGGTTTTTGTCTTTCATTTTGTTTATGTGGTGTATTACGTTTATTGATTTGCGAATATTAAACCATCCTTGCATCCCTGGGATGAATCCTACTTGTTCATGGTGTATGATCTTTCTAACGTGTTGCTGGATCCGGTTTGCCAATATTTTGTTGAGGATTTTAGCATCTATGTTCATCAGCGATATTGGCCTGTAGTTTTCTTTCTTTGTTGTGTCTTGACCTGGTTTTGGAATTAAGGTTATACTGACTTCATAGAATGAGTTTGGGATTTTTCCCTCTTCTTGTATCTTTTGGAATAATCTGAGGAAGATAGGAGTTAGTTCTTTCCTAAATGTTTTGTAAAATTCACTTGTGAAGCCATCCGGCCCAGGGCTTTTGTGTGCTGGGAGTTTTTTTATTACTGCTTCAATTTCACTATCTGTTATTGGTCTATTCAGACTTTCTGCTTCTTCTTGATTCAGTTTGGGAAGACTATAGGTTTCCAGGAATTTGTCTATTTCCTCTAGATTGTCAAATTTCTTGCTATACAGTTGTTCGTAATAATTTCTTATAATCCTTTGTATTTCTGTTGTATCAGTTGTCATTTCTCCTCTTTCGTTTCTGATTTTATTTATTTGGGTCCTCTCTCTTTTTTTCTTGATGAGCCTGGTTAAAGGCTTGTCAATTTTGTTTATCTTTTCAAAGAACCAGCTCCTACTTTTGTTGATCTTTTGAATTGTTAGTTTAGACTCTATGTCATTTAATTGTGCTCTGATCTTGATGATTTCCTTCCTTCTACTTGATCTGGGCTTTGCTTGTTGTTCTTCCTCTAGTTCTTGTAGCTGTAGGGTTAAATTTTTTATTAGAGATTCTTCTAGCTTTTTTATGTAGGCCTGTATTGCTATGAACTTTCCTCTTAGGACTGCTTTCGCTGTATCCCATAGGTTTTGGGTTGTTGTGTGTTCATTATCATTAGTTTCCAGAAACTTTCTGATTTCTTCCTTGATGTCATTGTTAATCCATTCATTATTTAATAGCATGTTATTCATTCTCCATGAGTTTGAATGTCTTTGAGTTTTTTCCTTGAGGTTGATTTCCAATTTTAAGCCATTGTGATCTGAGAAGATGCTTGATATAATTTCAATTTTCTTGAATTTGTTAAGGCTTGTTTTGTGTCCTACCATGTGGTCTATCTTTGAAAATGTTCCATGTGCACTTAAGAAGTATGTATATTTTGCTTCTTTGGGGTGAAAACTTCTATACATATCGACTAAGTCCCTTTGATCTAGAGTGTTGTTCAGTGCCTCAATATCTTCGGTTCTTTGCTTCGAAGATCTGTCCATTGTTGACAATGGGGTGTTAAAGTCCCCTACGATGAGTGTGTGGCTGTCTATATCTTTCTTGGAGTCTTTCAAAATTTTCCTTATATATTTGGGTGCTCCTAAGTTGGGTGCATATATATTTATAAGGGTTATATCTTCTTGATGGATTTTCCCCTTAAGTATTATGAAATGCCCTTCTTTTTCTCTTTTTATGGACTTTGCTATGAAATCTGTTTTGTCTGATATAAGTATTGCTACCCCGGCTTTTTTTTCATGTCCATTTGCTTGAAATACTTTTTTCCATCCCTTTACTTTCAGTCTGTGTAGATCTTTTGTTCTAAGGTGGGTCTCTTGTAGACAGCATATATGTGGATCATTCTTTCTAATCCATTCAGCTACCCTATGTCTTTTCATTAGAGCGTTTAATCCATTTACATTTAAGGTTATTACCGATAAGTACTTATTCATTTTCATTTTTCCCCCTTGTACTCATTTTCTTCTCTGTTTCTCTCTGTTTCTTTATCTTCTTAAAGCAGACCCTTTAGCATCTCTTGCTTTGCTGGTTTGATGGAGATGTATTCTTTTAGCCTTCTTTTGTCTTGGAAGCTCCTTATTTCACCCTCCATTTTGAATGAGAGCTTTGCTGGGTATAGTATTCTAGGTTGTAGGCCTTTGTTTTTCATTCCCTGGAATATTTTTTGCCATTCCCTTCTGGCTTGTAGTGTTTCTGCTGAGAAATCTGACGATAGCCTTATTGGAGCTCCCTTGTATGCTATTAGTTGTTTCTCTCTTGCTGCTTTTAGGATTCTCTCTTTGTCTTTGAATGTTGCCATTTTAATTATGATGTGTCTTGAGGTGGGCCTGTTGGGGTTCATCTTCATTGGGACCCTCTGTGCTTCCTGGATTTGTGTGACTCTTTCTCTCCTCATGTTAGGGAATTTTTCTGGCATTAGTTTTTCAAAGAGGTTTTCTATCCCTTGCTCTTCTTCTTCTCCTTCTGGAATTCTTATGATATGGATATTATTACGTTTCATGTTGCCTGCAGCTGTCTTAGAACCTCTTCAGTCTTGTTCAGTCTTTTTTCATTTTGTTGCATTTTCTGGGAGTTTTTGTGTACGTTGTCCTCCAGCTTGCTCATCCGATCTTCTGCTTCCTCTAGCCTGCTTTTAATTCCTTCTACTGTGTTCTTCATTTCAGAGATCGTATTCTTCATTTCCTCCTGGCTCTTATTGATAGCTTCTATGTCCTTTTTCATGCTCGTGTAATTCTCTGTGAGTTCCTTGTAGTTCTTCTGGAGTTCCTTGTAGTTTCCGCTGAGCTCATTCGGCTTCTCCATAATCCATGTTTTGAATTCTGTATCTGATATTTTGCTCCCCTCTATTTCATTTAGCACTCTCTCTGGGGATTCTATCTTTCCTTTTGATGGGGGGTTGTTTCTCTGTCTCCCCATTTTTGTGACTCCTATTGTTTGTTGGTGCTTCTTAGAATGATCTGCACTTCCTGGATCTGCCTCTGGTAGCCTCAGATCATGTACCAGACTGGCCCTAGGCAGCCTATTGGAGACTTCCAGTCATCTACTGCCTTTGTCTGTCTTCTTTAGTTGTTAATCTACTCAATCTGTGATTAGCTGTCAGGCTTAAGGACTGTGGGTGTGGCAGCTTAATTCCTGTAGGCAGGGCTTTTATTTCCCCTTAGTCTGATGCCACTTGGAGGAGAATGGTCTATCTGCTGTACTGGGGCTGAGTCAACACTGGCTGGTCCTGGGAGGAGGTTAGTGTAGTTTCCACTTACTCCTCCGCCCTCTTGGATCTCCGTCTGTGCTGTCCTTGATGTTATTTCTTTAATCTATCTGGCTGTATTTCAGCTATTCTTTGGTGGATCTTTTTCTCTGGCTAGTTGATTGAGAGTCACTCTGCCCACGTTGTCTTGAGCTCTTTTGTGGAGGTGCTGCTAAAACATAATCACACAACCAAGGCAAGAAACCCACACCCTCCAATATCTCCCCCAACTACAATCTCACTATAGGCTGCAAATGAGCCCGTATTAATATACTTGTGGAGATACTGGGACTCTTATTTCATAGGAGAAACAGATAGGAGTGTTTTAAATGAAGGAAGGGTAATTTTTAAGCTGGAAGTTGATAGAGTAATAATATTAGCAATTGGGATCAAGGTTATGTAAGACAGCAATTAACATTTACACTGTTTGTTTGAAAAGGAGGAGAGGGTTACAGTGTGGAGTGAGAAAGTGGAAGTGTATAGTATTAGGATTATATAATCGGTATTTGCTATGTGATTAGCGTGGGAGGGAGGATAGCCACAACAAACCTCCAGGCAGACAGACAGCCAGAAATTGAAAGAGAGGGCTGAGGAGGTTAGAAGGCAGGAAACAGATTGAGAAAGAATTTTTCAAGAATAAAAATACAGAGTAGAAAATAGCAAGACAGGAACGGAGAGAGGAAAAAGAGAGAGAAAGTAGAGAAGAGAAGGGTAGGAGAGAGAATGCAAGAAGAAGGGGAGGAAGAAGAAGGGGGATTGGATTAAAATTTTTTAAAAATTATATATTATAAAAAAAGATTAGGAGATTAAAACATGATGTAAAATTGCAAGATAGAGAGAAAGAGAGAATATAGAGAGAGGAATAAGAGATGGGAAAGCAAGAGGATGGGGGAGGGAAAGAACATAGAGAAGGGAAGGAAATCAGGAGGGAGAGGAGATATTAGGGAGGGAATGATTGAAATTGAAGAGTTGACAAAAGATAGGATGAAGGAGAGAAATACAAGAAGGAGAGAAAGAAGTGGAGGGATGGGGTGGAAAGAGAGAAGGGGTAAGAATGCGAGGGTGAAGGGAGAGGAGGATAGATTAGAATTATAATTTGAATATTAAAAGATGAGAATATAAAGTGGAATAGGGAGAGAGAAAGAAAGAGAATATTTATAGGGAGAGAAGGAAAATAAGGGCAAGGGATGAAAAAGAAAGGAATGTAGACTGAAGGGGGACAAAATAAAGAAAGAAATTTAATAAAATTGAAGGTGCTTAGTGCAGAGAAAGGAGAGAGAGAGAAAGGGAGAGAACTTAAAATTTAAAAATTAACTGAGAATAGGATGCAGGGGAGACATGCTAAGGGGAGAGAAGGGAGGGAAGAGGAGGGGAGAAAAGGAGAGAGAATAAGAAAGGACGGGAGGGGCAGTTAGAGAGAGAGTGAGAGATCAAAGAATGAGAGGATTTTAAATCAATTCAACTTTTAGGCACAGTCTCTGGGTATTTTTGGTTTCTTTGTTTTTTTTGTTTTTCCTTCCTTCCTTCCTGAGTCTGCCCCTATTCAAAATTCCATGGGTTTCAAATCTTTTCTGGTTGGTTGGCTGGCTGTGGGAGGGTTCTGCTTGATTCTGGGGTTGTTAGTCTTTTATTCGTGGGCCTACCGCTGCTCTGCTGTGAGCTGCATTTAGTTGTCCCCTCCTGAGGCAGTCTCAGCCCTCCTCAGGCTTGTCCAGCTACTCCTTCCCCCTGTTGGTCCAGCCTGTGCCTGCCAGCAATCCCCGCCCTGCCTCCAGTCGTGACTCTATTCCCAGGCTACAGCTTCTGCTCTCTGCCCTGTCTATATGCTTGCGCACCCTACCTCTCTTCTTGTCTCAAGATCATCCCTTTGTTTTGCAGGACTCTGGCACAGTCGGTCAAAGCACTGGGCCCAGTGGCACTTTCCTGCCCAGCGCCTCTCCCCTAGTCTGGAGCTCTGCAGCGGCTTTCCCGCATGGGCTCTTCTCCTTGCCCCAAAACTGTCTCTATTCCGAGCTACAGCTTCCGCTGGCTTCCCTGTCTATAGGCCTGCGCGCTCTATCTCCCTCCCCGCCCCAGCACCGTCCCTTTGTTCTGCAGGATTCTAGTGTGGTCGGTCAGCGCAGTGCTCTCCTACCCAGGAGTTCTCCCCCAGTCTGGAGCTCCGCAGCAGCCCTTCCCTGCAGGGCCCTTCTCCCTGCCCTAAAACCGTCTCCACTCCAGAACCACTGTCTCCGCTCTCTTCCCTACTTACACACCCTGCGTGTCCTATTTCTCTCCTAGCCCCAAACCTGCCTTTTGTTCTGTGGGATTCTAGCGCGGTTGCTCAAAGCGCCAGGGGCATGCACTTTTCTCTTGCTTAGGAGCTCTCCCCTGGTCCGGAGTTCCACAGCAGCTTTTCTGTGCAGCCAGTTTCCTTGACCCAAAACTGTCCCTTTGTTCTGTAGGGTCCTAGCGCAAGTTCTGTGCGAACCCGGAGTGCCGAGCTTTCGGTTGGAGGTTGCAGCTGAGGAGGTTTCCCTCTAGACTCAGATCACACAGTTTCTCCCAGTCCTGGTTGTTCACTGTTCTCTCCCTCCTCTGGCTTTTTCGGCCAAATCCTCTCCCTAACTCCCTACAAGAATTCACTTATCGGTGTGCCCCTAGCAGGGGGAGCCTCCAAGCAGCTCTCGGCTAGTGAGCTCTCTGGCTTGGTACTGCAGACGCACTGAATCCTGGAATGACTCAGCCTGCAGTGTGTGGTAAACCTCTCCACCCCCCTCCATGCTGCTCCCACACTCTCCTCCCTGTTCACGCTATCGGAGATTCACACTCACTCAGTCACTCCTCTTCGCATTCGTTCCTGGAGTCTCTCCTTAACAGGAGCAAGCTGAGAACACTGTCCCTACTCCGTGGCCATCTTCGATTCCTGTGGCACTATTCTGAATAAGGTTTGTTCCTGTGACCTGCTGCTTCCACCGTTAGATAAAGGAGAGGCCAAGTTCTCAGTATCTCCTTAAATCCTACTTATTTCCTTCTTTGACAGCTGCAGAGTTATTTACTTCCTAGGATTTTGAGGAGCCTTAGGAGACATTATATAAAGTAGTAAGCATAGTTTGTCGAATGGAATAAGTGCTCCATAAGGGAAGCTATTAGCATGACTGATTATTTTAATCTCCCTAATTACCTTTAAGCATAGGGACCAAGTTTTATGCTTCTTTGTATCCCCCAAGCAATTAGCACAGTATCTAGCTCATAGTTGGCTTAATAAATATTTATTGAAGAAATGAAGTTGCCTATTTCACAATTTTTGTTTGCCTCTCTGTGCCCTTATATTCCTTGAATCCCCTTTGGCTAAGGAAATAATTACAATTTGAGGCAAACATTTATAGCCCCAATCCAAATTTCTCTGAAAAACCAACCAGAAGTGTATAGAAAAAGAAGAGTTTGAAAACCCCTCTTAGTTATATCTATAATTTTGGAAGGTCACTTTCAAGACTCAATCAGAGAGCTGCTTAGAGAAAAATCTCTTTGTCTACATTGTCACACAAACTTGAAGTTAGTGCCTTGATGGACTTTCAGTGGATCCTGTAAATCTCAGGTTGAATTTCAGCATCCTCCCAAGAGGACTGGTACTGCTCTAGGCTTCTCTTCACTGTTGAGTGATGCCTTGACAATGAGGGATTCATCCAAAATGTCATCTGATAGAGTGAAGATCACAATCCAACCTTGGAGCTCAGAGCAGCCTAGTTCTGTTGTCAGGAAGGGTGTGTAGGCATAGAAATGGCAGAAGAGAAGTCTGATCTTTTGAAGGAGGGGGTTAGGGGTAGGGAACTGTTTCTTGAACTCTTCAAGCCAGCATTGTCCAGTGGAATATTTTATGGTGGTTGAAATGCTCTATATTCATGGTGCCCAATGGGGTACATGTGCCTGTTGAGCCTTTGAAATCTGACTGTCAGAAGGGAGGAATTGAACTTTTAATTTCATTTAGTATTATTTAACTTTTTAAATTTAAAGAGCCACATGAGTCTAATGGCTATGGTATTTTATGTAGAACAGGTACCAAGTGGTAGCAAACAGCCACATGTAACTACTGAGCACATGAAATGTGTCTAGTCTGATTTGAGATTGATCATGAATATAAAAATACAGGGGTGGGCAAGAGTAGATTTATAGTTATTTGTAAGGGAAAAGGCACACAGGTTATGGTTATTACAATAGCTTTATAAACTCTGCGTTTCTTGTACTTACAACTGTGAACCTACTTTTTCCCACCCCTGTATGTGACATATTTCAAAGACAGTACAAAACTAATGTAAAATATATCAATATTTTCAAATATTGTTGTATATTGAAATAACATTTTTAGTATATTGAGTTAAATGAAATATATTATCAAAAATCATTTCACCTGTTTCTTTGTACCATTTTTAGTGTGACTAGTGGCAAATTTACAATTACATATGGAGCTCACATTATATTTCTATTGAGCAATGCTGACTGTAGTCATCCCAGCTTAGAATGGTCTTCGGCTAACCTGAACTATTCTTGTGAATATTTGCACACATCTGGGTGCCCATATATTTATGAGAAGGTAAGTAAACCCTGAAAAAATGCCTGCAAGTGGGGCCTCTCTGATAAAGAGTTTTAATAATTGCCCTTAAAAGGCTCACATTTCATGAAAGAGTATATTGTTGTTATAAGAATTTACTAGTTACACAGAAGATTTCTGGCCAAGAGAGAGGCCTAGACTGACATGCTCCATCTCCCTTCACAACTAAGAAGGAATACAATTACCGCAAAACCAGAAATAGCCAGAAGTTCCAGAAAATAAATGGAAGTTCAATGTATGAAGTTATAAAGAAGTGGTACTCATCTGAATGGGTAGGAGGGGCAAAGCCGGGGCAGAGAGGTCAAGCTGTGCTGGCGGCAGCAGCAGTGGTGATGGCAGTGGGACAGTGGTAAGCACAGACACCTGTATTAAGGGGTGGCGAAAAGCTCCTGGGGAGCACTCCCAGCTACAGACCACACCTGCCAGCTTGTGATTCCAATGCTGGGGAAGGCAGACCCCTATTGCATTGGATTGTGAGGCCCAGAGAGGGTGGGGATGGAGGAGGAGGCTCCCTGTCTCTCAGCAGAGAGTAAATGGCAAGAATCCATCTTGGACCCCCATGCCCACAGAAAATGCCACAGCGTGGTGAGAAGAGTCATGCAGTTGTGATGAGTGCATGGGGTTCCACCCGTTATAGCATAGGAGATGTGACAGCCCCACCCAGGAAGCAAAGGTAAACACAAAACTGTCAGGATGACACAAATCATGATAGAGATCCCAGTGATGAAGCTGACCAGACAGCAAATATCTAATCTAATGAAGCAGGAGATAGGAAATCTTTCTGAGGCACAGTTCAGAGCTTTGGTTATAAAAATGCTTACAGACCTAATAGCAGATCTTAAACAAGATGGGGAAGGAATGAAGGCTAGTCCTGCTGAACTGAACAAAAGCACACATGAAACTAGTGGTGAGGAAAAGAAAACCAGAAATCAAATCAACAAATTGGAACATAGGGAAGGAACAAACAGTCAACCAGTGCAGAAAGAGGAAATGAAAAGTGAGGAAAATTAAGAGAGGCTCAGAAACCTGTGGGACAGCTATAAACGGGCCAACATCTGAATCATAGGGTTGCCAGAAGGTGAAGAAGAAATAGAAATTGAAAAATTATGTGAAAAAATAATGAAGCAGAACTTCCCTAACTTGGGGAAGGGAATAGACTTACAGGTCCAGAAAACACAGAGAGTTCCACAAAAACTGGACCCAGGGAGAACCACACCAAGACACATTATAATCAAATTGTCAAAAATTAAGGATAAAGAGAGACCCTTAAAATCAGCAAGAGAGAAGAAGAGAATTATGTATAAAGGGGTCCCAATAAGACTATCAGCTGATTTCTGAAAAGAAGCTCTGCAGGCAAGAACTAACTGGCAAGAAATATTCAAAGTAATGAAAATCAAAAATCTACAATCACGAATAATATATCCAGCGAAGCTGTCATTGAGAATAGAAGGGCAGAGAAAGTGCTTCAAAGACAAAGTAAAACTGAAGGAGTTCATCAGATCCAAACCACTGTTATATGAGATGCTAAAGGGAATTTTTTAAGAGAAAGAGGACATTAAAATGAACATTAAAATGAAAACTATCACAACAACCAACAATAGAAGCTAGGGAACTGAAACAAAGGCAAACTAAGTAGGCAACGAGAGTGGGAAAAGAATTATAGGTATGGGGAACATTTTGCGGGGAGGTCAGTGGGGAGGGGAAAGGGGGAAAGGGAGGGAGATGGTACAGGAATTAAGAAGCATAGTAGGAGGGAGTGGAGTAGACAGGAAGACGTTGAGAAGAGCTATATGCACAACCAATGGGCATGGACTAAAGTAGGGGGACAACTGGAGGGAGGGTGTCACTTGGTGGAGGGCAACAAAGGGAAAAGAAATTGGGACAGCTGTAACAGCATAATCAATAAAGCATATTTTTAAAAATTTACTCGATAGCCTCTCTCAGCAGCAGTGGAAATTTTTCTTTTCACCTTGACTGGATTCCCTATAATCTCTGAAATGAAATTTTTCCTGATGCCCCTTCCACTAAGACTAGCAAGTTTCTTTGATCCATTGAAACAAAATGCATAACCATATGTTGTAGACCATCTGGAAGAAAAGTATTTAAGCCTTAGAGAACATTTGACACTTTATGTCTTTCTTGTTTCTTCCTGTAAGAATATGCATACAATTTTGTCTTCTATCAAGAGGTTCAATCTCCAGTGAGTATCTTGCGATGGGAGCTAATTATATATGAGAAAAGGTTTCTGGGACACCTAGTTTCTGCAGACAGCTCCATGCATTCACTTTTGTCTGATAACATTCTATATTCATTTATATCTGTAAGCTAATTGGAAATAATATAAACAAAGAAATCCTGCAAGAAGCAAAGTCCAAGCCCTCTTATGGTCTTTAATCATGTGTGCTCGAGGAATAGATGCTTCCTTTATTAGGAGCTACTAACATAACTTTTTCCTCAACCATGGCATTCCTGAGGTCTAAAAACGTTGTTCAACATCTAGGTTAATCATTTTGGAACACAATACTCTATTTGTGTATTTTCACATGTTGTGTGTTATGCCCAAAGAAGAACAAATACATTTATAGAAAACAGTCACCAAACCAACTGTATTTACAAAGAGCTTTTATGTTCATACTCCTAATGTGTGTCAAGTAGGGCTTTATCTCTAAATGTATCCTCTGAATTCGAAAGTTAAAAAATAATAATTCCAACTTTTCATCTTTGGAAAAAATTTCTCAAACTCAGATGCTATAAATATCCTAATTTCCAATTAATTCATTAATTTTTACCCACAATTCTGCAGGCCACAGTATTACATCTCCAAAAAGCAATAACTACCATACATATTAGTTACCTTCTGCTAACAGACTGAATTGTGTCTTCTCAAAATTCATATATTGAAGTCCTAATCTCCAATGTGATAGTAGTTGGAGGTGAAGTGTGTGGGAGGTAATTAGAGTAGATGAAGTCATGAGGGTAGGGGACTCCATGATGGTATTAGTGCCCTTATAAGAAGGATCTCTCTCTCTCTCTCTCTCTCTCTCTCTCTCTCTCTCTCTCTCTCTCTCTCTCTCTCTCTCTCTCTCTCTCTCTCTCTCTCTCTCTCTCTTCCTCCTCCTCCTTCTCCTCTTTCTCTCCCCCTCTCTTTCTCTTTCTGTCTCTGTCTCTCCACACTCACAAAGAAGAGGTTGTAGGAGCACACAGCAAGATGGCAGCTGCTATGAGCCAGTAAGAAAGCTCTCATCAGGACCTGACTCAGTCAGAACCTCAATCTTGGACTTTTCAGCCTCTCAAACTGGGAGAAATAAGTTTCAATTTAAGCCACCCAGTCTACGGTGCTTTGTTCCGGCAGCCTGAGCAGAGTAATTCACGTCTTGCTCCCATCCCCCTACTCTTCTTTTTCTAAGAGTATCTATCATCAGCACCTCTTTGCACTGTATCAGGAAATCAATTTTCATTTCAAAGCTTACCAACCAAAGGAATTCCAAGACTATTCAACCAAATGACTACTTATGGCCCTGAAGATGCTTGTTACATGTTCTCAAACTATTAAAGAACAAAGCCTTTAAAAGAATGTATTATTTCACTCTTTCTGCTGTAATGAATTACCACAAATTTAAGTAGCTTAAAACAACACAAAATTATTCTCTTACAGGTCAGAAGTCCAAAGTTAGTCTCACAGGACTAAAACCAAGGTGGCCACAGGGTTGGTTCTTTCTGGAAGCCCCAGGGAAGAATCTGTTTTTGCTCCTTCCAGCTTCTGGAGGCTACCTGCATTCCTTTGTGTTATCTGTCATTCCTGAGCTTGCAGCCACATCACTCTAACCTCTCACTTCCACCACCACACCTACTCGTGGTGGCAAATCTTCTCTGCCTGCCTTTTGTAGGGACAGTTGTGATTACCTGGATTATCTGGGATAATCTCCCCATGGCAAGATCCTTTACTTAATCACACCTGTAATTCCTTTTGCCATGTCAGGTAACATTCACAGTTTCTGGGAGTTAGGACCTGGACATCTCTGCAGTCATTATTCAGCCCATATATAAATACCACCACAAAAATGACACCTATTTAATTGATGTTACACATCATTTCTAACTTCCCTTTTGGAGTTGCAATAGCTGAGCCATCTCTTTATGTGCTGTTGAGAAGGTGTCAATTTGACAGAATTTGGAACTAGTAGCATGGACAGGTTCCAGGGCAAATGATATTTTTTCTGTGAAAAATCTAATTTTCTCATGTACTATAGGGTTTAATTTTTCAACAGCAGGCAACGTAGCAAAACATGTCTTTCTCTCTCTTGTGAAATGCATCCAATTATCCTCACTTATGGGTGAAATGACTTTCTGTTAATAAAAATACAAATTATTTTAATAAATGAGATAATTTCATGCATTGAGAAATGCCATGCCATTTGAGATGTTTTAGATACAGTATTCATATGATGAAGATAGCATTGCCTTGGCAAACTTGAGCAGGTGACTAGGAAAGAAGTTTGAGGTTGTCTCATGTAATGACGGCACATAGATTTAAACACAACAGGCAAGCATTAAATATATATATTTCATATAAAATTGAGGAGATGTGGATTCAGAACCTCTCTAAGGAGTCTGACCCTCTCATTTATAAATGAAGGAACTCAGGCCCTGAACGTGATGTAAAGTCATGGAGCAACAAAGACCTTTTAGGTATTTTTTGACTTTTAGAGATGCAAAAGACATTTGAGTGTGGACCTACAGAAGTGAGCAGATTGTTCGTTATTTAGATTGGAGGTTTTGCTTGTAACACCTGCCCCACCCCAGGAGTGCCTCACATATATGCTTTCTCTCACACATCCACAGCACGTGACTTGTGTGACAACTCCTTTGGTGCGCTCTGAGTCCTGATGGGAAGGGGTGTAGGATAGCAAGCCCCAGACAGATGAAGGGGAGGGGAGGGGAGAGAAGGCAGCCTGGCTAAGTACTGCAAGAAAGACCAATCCAGAGATGCCTGTCCGTGTGGCTGGCCCAGGTCACACAGACCAGTGTAAAGCAGCACCAAGCCAGTGCTTTGCCTAGGCCATATCCACTTCTTGAAGTTTACTAGTAAATGAAGGGCTCTAAAAGCACAATCACAGAAATTGTGGGATAGCCTATAGGCTCACCTTAGAGTAATGGTTTAACATTTTTAGAAAGTTAAAAGATTCTTTTCTTCTCAAGATAACTACAGGATTTATTATACATATAATCCTTAATATAGATTATATATTTTATATATTACACATGACAATATGTAATGATATATATTATATATTTGATTAGATTAGAATAATAAAGCATTAACATATATTTTGTATTTGTTGGCTTGAGGGAGTGTGTTCTGTGCATAAGATGCAAATTTAAAATTATGGAATGGTAATCTTCTAACAATACCATCACTGTGTCTCCGTGACAGTGTATATTTAACCTTGGGTGTTGTCGGAACTCCGCTATAAAATTTGTAACTGTGATGATGGATTTTAACTATACTTATTGTGGTGATCATTTAGCAATGTATACAAGTATCAAATCGTTATGTTGTACACATGGAACTAATGTTCTATGTCAATTAGACCTCAACTTAAAAAAAATGCCTAAGAAACTCCACTATGTGCCATGAGAAGCCACAGTTATAAGCATTGTTCATAACGTTTTGGTTTGTTTTTTAAAGTATAGCCCATGTGTAAAATTAAAAAATTTAAGTTGCCTCACCAGAAACTATCGTATCCCATATATAGTCAAAGTATGACAGAATTTAAGTTTCCCTAGGAAGGAATCATTCAGGAGAGTGACATGCTAAATTCACCAAAGAAGGAAATAAAAGACCATTGTTGAACTACACAAAATAAAAGGCAACGCATAAAGCATACCTCACTTTTATAAAGATTAATACAAATTAACATGGAGTAGTCCATTTTTACCTTTTACTAAATCCAGCCTCTCGAATGAATAAATAAATAAGTAAATTTAAACACATTAACTTACTAATAGCATGGTATAGTAGAGGCCACAGGATGATCTGGAAATCCTAAACTCTAGTCGTTACAAGACATACGTTGGAAAGCTGCCCAAACCAGTGCTGTATGTAGGGCTAGAAAAAACAACTCTACTTACCTCTTTGGTGATGGGAAGATCACAATCCACCTGTGTGCTGTGCTAATTTATCTTCTAAAATCGCTGCAGGCAATCAGGTTGGAGTATTTCCAAATCGTGAACTTCTAACTAATAGAAAAAGCATGGGGTGAGGTGGTCCAAAAAACCTGGGAGGGGTAAGAGATAATGAGGCTCAGCTAAGCTTTATGAATTTAGGCCAAACCCTGTCACCTCCCGTGGCCTCCTTACAAACCTGTTTAAGGGGAATAAATAGGATTGAGTAGGTAAGTCACACTGCACATTCTGAAGCATTCTGTAAATATGTTAAAAATTAATATTAACTTTATTTCCCACCAGCTGTAGTTGTAATTGTTTTAAATTTTGATATTCTCTATGGAGTTTTGTGACCTATTTACATGCTTTTTAAAATCAAGATAAGATAAAATTAAAATTTTTCAAAAGATTTTCTTTATCCCCAAATTCTGCCACCAGCTATTATAGGCTATTATCTGGTACAATAGGAACAGAGTAAGTAAAGAGTACAGTTTGGGATCTAAAAGGTTTAAGGTTCAAATCCTAGCTTTTTTCAGATTACTTCTCTGGGCAATTTACCGTGAGTCACAGCACCCATGTCAGAGTGACATTATAACAACTAAATGAGACAATAAATGTAAAATGAAGTAGGTGCCTGGAAAATGTTTCTTTCCTTCTATGCTTAAGAATTTGATCTTACCAAAAAAAAATCACACATGATTTAGGAAGCTTCCTCAATAATCCCAGAGAAACAAAGCCTGTGACAATGGCTTCACAGCATGGGCTTTGCATTCCAGGATAGCATTCAAGGTGCTGACTCCAAGCTCCAGAATGATGGAGAGAGAGTAGAAGCTATTATGGAGCACAGAACTTACAGCTTCCAAGGCCTTTTTGCTGGTGTACAAAACGCTCTAACTCATTGAATTAATTATGTGCAATCTGGCTTTCCTCTAAAATATAATAAACAAATATTAGCTTCATTCTTCTAGAAGAACAAAGCTATACATCTTCAGTGAGGGAACTAAAAAAATAAAAATTCAAAATAGAAATAAAATTAAAAAAAAAAAAAAAGGAATTGGGAACTTATTTCTCTTTCTACCCCAAACCATTCTAGATTTGGTTTTGTAAATGAAGAATGAATGAGCCCAATAGGCATCACCAGCCAGTATATTCTTTCTCAGATCTCTTCGCATTTTGTGGAAGGAACAGATGGTGCTAAATGGTCTGGAGAATATAAGGAAATCTGAGAAATGGGGTCAGGGCACTTGGGCTCTGGCCACTGACACATTATGTGACCCTGGGCCACAATTTTTGTAACCAGCCCTGACAGTTGATGAGTCTTCAGTTTGTAGATTCAGAGATATACAGATCTTGTTCTAAACATTCCTTTTTCGGATTTTCTCTTTGGAGGTTTTTTTACATATCTTTTCTTGATTACTAGACCTAAGGCAATCTTCTACTGTGGTTTAATCTTTGGCTGGGGAAGGATTTACCATCTGGGACACCTTGGAAAATTATGTAATACCTCTTAGCTTCAGTTTTATCACCTCTAATAAAGCAAGAATAATACTACAGACTTGACAGAGGTGCTATAAGATTTAATAAGTTAATTAAAAGTTAATATATTTCCAGTCAAGATGGAGGCATAGGTAGACACAGTTTGCCCCCTCCTCCCGCAATTGCAGAACCCTCAGAAAATCAAGCTATATGGAATGCCGACAACCAAAGGTAGAATGGATGATCCCACATTCACATATGGAAGATACATATCAGGAGAGATATCTTGGGAGCAAGTGATCCTAGCCCTAGGCCAGACTGCACAGCCCAGGGTTCCAGTGCTGGGACAATAAATCCTCATAACTTCAGGCTGTAAAAACCAGTGGGGGTAGGAGCAGCAGAAGAAATTGCTGGATTTTCAGGAGACTTGGCTTAAAGGGCCCACAAAGACTTAGAATGTACTCAAACCCACCCACTCTAGGATTCACCACCAAGGCAACAGCTGGAAGGGCACAAGTTGCATATGAAAAGTGGGTGAAGTGGCCAGGCAAACCTCCAGAAACCAGGTAGCAGCATTGTCCCTTCTCTGAGCTCTCCCCCCACATAGAGCCACAAAGTGGTGAAGCAAGTTGCCCCACTCTGGTGGTTACCTAAGGCTCTGCCCCACACAATTTACAGGTGCCTCTTCTACAATAGGCCACACTACTAAGACAGAAAGTCAAAGCAACTCTAACTAATACACAGAAACAAGCACAGGGAGGCTGCCAAAATGAGGAGACAAAGAAATATGGCCCAAATGAAAAAACAACAAAACCCCAGAAAAAGAAATAAATAAAACAGAGATAACCAACCAATCAGATTCAGAGTTCAAAACAGTGGGGATCAGGATGCTGAAAGAACTCACTGAGTACAGCAACAACATAAAGAAGAAATGAAGGTTACACTAAGTGAGATAAAGAAAAATCTATGGGGAACCATCAATGGGGGGTGGGGGAAGCAGGGATTCAAATCAATGATTTAGAACTGAAGGGAGAAATAAGCATGCAACCAGAACAACAAGAAGAAAAAAGTTTTTTTAAAAAATGAGGATAGTATAACGACTTTCTGGGACATCTCCAAATGTACCAACATCCAAATCTTAGGGGTACCAGAAGGAGAAGAGGAAGAGCAAGAAATTAAAAACTTAGTTGAAAAAATAATGAAAGAAAAATTCCCTAATTTGATGAAGGAGATAGACATACAAGTCCAGGAAGCACAGAGAGACCCAAACAAGTTAGACACAAAGAGGACCACACCAAAACACATCATAATTAAAATGCCAAAGGTTCAAGATAAAGAGAGAATCTTAAAAGCAGCAAGAGAAAAGCAGAGCTATGTACAAAGGAGTTCCCATAAGACTATCAGCTGATTTCTCAAAAGAAACACTGCAGGCAAGAAGGGACTTCCAAGAAGTATGTAAAGTGATGAAAAGCAAGGACCTACAACCAAGATTATGCTATACAGCAAAGCTATCATTTAGAATGGAAGGGCAATTAAAGTGCTTCCCAGACAAGGTAAAGCTAAAGGAGTTCATCATTACCAAGCCATTATTACATGAAATGTGTAAGAGTCTTATTTAAGAAAAAGAAGATCAAAATTATGAACAGTAAAAAGGCAACAAACTCACAACTATAAACAACTGAACCTAAAACAAAAACAAAAATCAAACAAACAAACAAAAACTAAGTAAAAAACCAGAACAGGAACAGAATCATAGGAATGGAGATCATTTAGAAGGTTATCAGCAGGGAGGGGGAAGGGAGAGAATCGCGGTAATGGTGCAGGGATTAAGAAGTACACATTGGTAGTTACAAAATAGACAGGGGAATGTTAAGAACAGGAAATGGTGAAGCCAAAGAACTCAGATGTATGGCCCATGGACATGAACTAAGGTGGGAGATTGCTGGAGGGAAAGGGGGGCAGGTAGAAGGGCACAAAGGGGGAACAATTGGGACAACTGCAATAGCATAATCAATAAAATCTACTATTTTTAAGAAGTTAATTAATATAAAACCCTGCATAATATGGCAAATAGTAAATAAATGTTAGCTATGATTTACCATTAATATTATTTTTCTAAAACATTCCTTATAATTTCTCTTACAACTTAATTTGTACCCTCACAGCGTGCCTCTAGTGTTTAGGAATACTAACTAACTTTATTTATTTCTTAATTCATTTCTTGAAAATGAAATATTTTTAAGTGTGTATTTGTTAGGTTGGGTTTCAGAAATATGTCTGCTACACATGTCACATTCGCCAACTTGGTTGAATTTTGACACAGTAACACAGTGTCTTATAAGGTACAGAACATAGACAGGTGAGCAATTTAGTTTTTTTAGATTCTAGTTCTAATCTTGTTGTATTGTTTTTTTTTCCAATGGCATTACAGGCATCTGAAGAAAGGTCATTTTTTTTTTCTTCTGCAAAGTGGGGTGGCATGGAGTAATCTTTCCAGCTATAAGAAATCTGGCCAATACTACAATAGACTTCAGATAGCAGGCTTTTCAGATCCAAAGCCATATGAAGTGGGCTTTACCCTGGGTCTCAAAATGATTGCAGTGGGCTTCTCTTCTGACCAAAGAAATAGCTAAACAAGAACATAGCCCATTTTCCACAATGCCAGATTACTCTTTTGGGGAGAAGGGTAGTATTTGTTCTTTCTTTGTGAGAATTGGCAGAAAGTTGAAGAAGAGATGCGTGGTTTCTCCCTACTCATTGACCAAAGATTCTGATCCCAAATGGAGAAGGATGTACTCCAAATGCCCCCAACTGCCAACCTGTGGGGAAGGTCTACCGGAGTCTTCCCCAAACCCTCCAACTTAGTCCCTATGTCCTACATGAATCCTTCCCTGTTCCATGCTCAATTCAGTCAAAACTGATTTCCTCTGACATCCCAGCTTATTGTCCAAAATTATGCCCTTTCTCCACCCAACCCACACCTCTTCATCAGTGATGTCTCAGCTATACTCTAGACTAGAAGCACTATGAGGGGGTGAAGGGCTGCTTCACTCAACCTAACATACTCACAGCCCAGAACAATGTTTAACATACTAGACATGCAATAAAAAGTTGTTAATTTGAATTGAATTCTTTAGAATACCTTTCCTAAAAGCTCTCCCTCCTCCTTCCAAAACACCACTTTGAGAAATAGCTCTACTTTTTCTCTCACTTGTTTCTAGACTTCCAAAGCTTATCATCAAGGTACGAACTGAAGCCAATTCTCTAGGTTAGGAATGGGCAGATCGTAGGATCAGATTCCACCTGCTGCCAGTTTTTATAAACAAAGTGTTGTAGCAACACAGCCATGCCCATTGGTTTATATTGTGTCTATAGCCATTACCCAGCTACAAAGATAGAGTTGAGTAGTTACAATCATACACCTATAAAGTCAAAGTTGTTTACTATCTGCACCTTATAGAAAAAGCTTGCCAACCCCTGCCTCTAGTTTAAACCACAGAGCCACATCACCTCTTAGTTGTTATGAAAACAATAAGGAAAAGAAGCTCTGAAAGTTCTCAGGTACAGAAAATAATATTTCACAATAATTTTTTTAAAGTGCAAACATTGTTGGCATATATTGCATATGTAAAAGCATATGTGCTTCCAATTCCTTTACATTTGTAATCTCACTTGATTCTATTACCATCTGGAGACACAATGGTCCTATGATAATGGTGTCCTTTATTTAAATCTTTGTGGGCCCTATTGTCAGAGACAGCACTGCCTGTGCTCCAAAAAATATTTACAGAATGAATAGTATGGTGAAGTCCCTTGTTCCCCTTAGTAACCGCTCACTCTCAGTCTTCTCCAAGTGGGAGAGTAGGTGTTGGTGTGTCCTTTCAAATGCTTCTGCATATGCACCCATTCAAAATTTTATTAGAAAAGGTTTACAAATTTTGATCACCTCATCGCTCTTGAAAGGTGTACAAAAGGCCCCACACACCCATCTCTTTATATGAAAGTAAGAACAGAGTGATGGCAAATCTTATGATCTCCTCTTTTGTACATTCTGAAAGTTTGAATGATTCCATTTCAGGCACTGTCATTCTCCCTAACTAATGGCTCCTCATGGCACCTTAATCAGGAAATTGGTTGCTTAGCAGGTAGATACAGATACAGATATATAGATACAGATGCACATACAGATGTAGATATACATATGCATATGAAATTAAGCAGAAGCCAAGTCATTCGAGTAGCTCTGCTGTAAACCACTCAATCAGGCAGAAGGTGGGAGGAAGGTGGGAGATGACATCACAATTTAGAGCAAGCCCAGCAGATACAGTTCCCAGAGATGTAAGACTTTTGAGGGCAAAGGAATCTGCAAAGTTCAGAATAGTGCTTCTCAAATTTTGCATCCACATCATCGGAACAGCCTGTAATAAACAGCTTGCTGGGTGCCACCCAGAGTTTCTGATTCAGTTGGTGACGCTGATGCTACTAGGCCAGTGACCACACTTTGAGAGCCATGCCATTGTCTGGAATCTAGACTCTAGACCAGTACTATTCCTCCAACTTTATTATGTCTCTAAATTTCTTTGGGATCTTGTAAAGTGTAGATTTTAATTCAGTAATTCTGGAAGAAAGGGCTGAAACCCTACAGTTCTAAAAACTTCCAGGTGTGCTAACTTGGTATGTATGTCACAAATATATTTGATTTTGTACATAACAAGGGACTCCAAACTGTTCCCTAAAGCATGAGAACTATTTTGTAAGTGGAATTAGGCTTTTGAAATTGCTGTAAAGTTATAGCATGCTTCAAGACTTTAAGTTTACATCAAGTATCCAATGCCTTCCTTTCCTTCCTCCCGCCCTCCCTCCCTTCCTTCCTTCCTTCCTCCCTTCCTTCCTTCCTTCCTTCTTTCTTCCTTTTTAACTCAGGTTTACTCTCTCATCCTCAATTAGCAATGAATTTATTACTAAGCTTTGTCTATAGAGTCGGGTAACTTGGATTCCAGTGTGGACTGTGGTTCTGAAAAGCTGTGGTGTGTTTAGCAGGTCACAGAATCTTTGTGGCCTCAGCTCCCTCTGCTTCAAAATGACATGGTTGTCCTAAATGATCTTTAAGGTCCCTTGAGGCTCTCAAAGTCTCCAATATGTTAAACGTAGTCATAAACTCACCAAAAAGCAACAGTACATGTGCTGCCACCTTTGGGTGGAAAACAAAACTTTAGCTGGACGAGACGCAATTGAAATAAAAGACATTTTACTGAAACTTGCATGGCCTGCCAAACCAATACCAAGTAATACTTCTTCCATGTGATTACAATTTGTACTAGCCACTCTTTGACGTGGCCTTTCAAGCACAAACCAGTATTAATTTGATTATGATGTTATTCACAGTTACATATATTAAAAATTTGCAACCTGATCAATGTTCTGTGGATTATTTTTTCATTTTAGTGAATTTTCATGATTTCAGAAAGTTTGACCTACACTGGTTTATAATGTATTCTAATTAAATCATTGATTATTGAGTAATTAACCAACCCCCCCACATGGACTAAAATGGACTAGAAACAGAACAGAATTTTTGGCATTGGAGTAAAATTAATCAGGATTTAAGTTTTTGACCATTTTATTTCTTAACTGTGCTCTTTGGCAAGTCATTTAACTTTTCCAGCCCTTCCCTTTGTTGTCTGGGAGCTTAAAGTTTAAGTTAGTTTTATAAAATTCACAGCAAATTTGCTGACACTAGGTAGTACTCAGTATATAGAAGATATTAGCCACTGGCCACTGGAAGGCAGCCTGTGATGTGAGCTCTGAAACCAGAAAGTTGATTTCAAACTCAAGCTCTTCTACTTATCTGTATCATAGCCTTGCACAGCTCACTGAACCTTTCTGAGCCAGTTTCCTCATCTGTATAATGGAAACCAAGACTTTCTGGAGTTGGTTAAGAATTAAATGAGAGAGAATTCTGGCCAAGATGGAGGCATAGACAGATATTCTGCATCTCCCTCCACAACTAAGAAGGAATACAACCACCTCAAAACTAGAGACAACCAGAAGTTCCAGAAAATCAAACTGCATGGAAATCCAGCAAACAAAGAAATAAAGAAGAAATACTCATCCAAACAGGTAGGAGGGGCAGAGAGGACGTGGTATGGTGGTGGCAGCAGCGGTGGCAGTGGCAGGCCAGCACAAAGCACAGCCACACATTTAAAAAAGTCAGAAGGGACACCTGGGGAGTAGTGTTCCCAGCTCCTCACCGGACCTCGAAGCCCATGGTCCCAGCACCAGGGAAAATCAAGCCTCATTGCTTCTGACTGTGCAGACCAGTGGGGGTTGTTGTGGAGGCAGAAACTGCTGGTCTCAGCAGAGTCCACTTTTTTAAAGGGAGCCCACGGTCCTAGAAAGTCCGCAGACCTACCCACCCTGGGAACGACGGCCAGGGCAGCAGCTAGAGGGGTGCCAGTCCGGTGCAGAAGTGGGAGAGGTGCCTGGAAAAGGGGCGAGTGCTATACAGGCAGCATTGTTCCCTCCTGGACCCCTCCCTCACATATAATGCCACAACGTAGTGAAACAGGTTGCTCTGTACTGATGAATCCCTAAGGCTCCGCCCCTTACAATGTAACAGGAGCAATAGCTCTACCTGGAATGTGGAGGCAAACAAACACAGGAGCCTGTCAGAATGAGGAGACAGAGAAGTATGGCCCAAAAGGGGAAACGCATCAAGGTTCCAGTGGGAGAACTAAGTGACGAGGAGATAGCAACCTAACAGATGAAGAGATAGACAGCCTAACAGATGAAGAATTCAAAACACTGGTGATAAAGATGCTCACAGGCTTGACAGATATGCTTGAGTATGGCAAACGCATAAGAGAAGAAGTGAAGGCTATGCTAAGTGAAACGAAGGAAAATCCACACAAAATCAATGGTGAAGGGAAGGAAACCGGGGTTCAAATCAATGGTTTGGAACATAAGGAAGGAAAAAAAAAAAAAACAGTCAACCAGTGCAGAATGAGGAAGCAAGAATCGAAAAAAAAATGAAGAAAACTTCCCAAATTTTACGAAGGGGATGGACATACAGGTCCGGGAAGGATGGAGGGTCCTGGGCGAGCTGGACCCAGAGAGGACCACACCAGGACGCATCATGATTGAGATGCCATAGGTGAAAGATAAAGATAGAGTCCTGGAGGCAGCAAGAGAGAGGCGGAGAGTTGCCTACAGAGGGTTGCCTATAGGACTATCAGCTGATTTCTCAGAGGACACTTTACAGGCAGGAAGGGACTGGCAAGCAGTATTCAATGTGATGAAAGGGAACCTGCAACCAGGATTACTCTATCCAGCAAAGCTATCATTTGTAATGGAAGGGCAGATGAAGTGCTTCCCAAACAAGGTAAAGCTAAGGGAGTTCATCATCACCAAGCCATTATTATATGAAATGTCAAAGGGACTTACTTAAGAAAAAGAAGATCATAACTATGAACACTAAAATGACAACAAATTCACAACTATCAACAACTGAATCTAAAAAATAAAAACAAAATCCAACTAAGCAAACCAGAGCAGGAACAGAATCATAGGTATAGAGATCATTTGGAGGGTTATCAGCAGGGAGGGGGGAGGGGGAGTAATGGAGAAATGGCACAGGGACTAAGAAGCATAATCAGTTGGTACAAAATAGACAGAAGATAGTTAAAAATAATATAGGAAAGGGTGATGCCAAAGAACTTATATGCATGACCCATGGACATGAACTAAGGAGGTGGGATTGCTGGAGGGAAGGGGGGTACTTGGCAGAAGGGAGCAAAGGGGGAAAAATTGGAACTACTGTAACAACATAATAAAATATACTTTAAAAAAAGAATTAAATGATATTGCTATGGACTAAATTGTGTCCCCTGCCTCCTCCCCCACCCTCTGAATTCATATGTGGAAGCCCTGACCCCCAATGTTACTGTATTTGGAGAAAGGGTCTTTAGGAGGTAATTAAGGTTAAATGAGGTCATAAAAGTGAGGCCCTGATCTAATAGGAAAATACACCAAAAAGTGCGCCCTGCCAAGTGCTTAGGCACCAAGGAAAGGCCACATGAGCAGACAGCAAGAAGTCAGCCATCTGCAGTCTATGGGCAGAGCTCTCTCACCAGACACCAACCATGCTGGTACCCTGATCTCAGACTTCTGATCTCAAGAACTGCGGGAAAAACATTTCTGTTGTTTAAGCCCCCCCGTCCATGGTATTTTGTTATGGCAGCCCAAGGAGGCTAATACAAATATCATAACAATATGTACATAAAGCCCCACCAGGACTTTGGAAAAGTTCTCTTTCTCATTTCCCCTATTCCAATAAAAAGAATGTTAAAATTATTATTAGTAGGAGTTTAACTCAATTCTGGAGTAAGTTAGAATTAACCCAAAGTACTTTCCTTGCCACTAGGAATATAATTTTACCTGCATACTTCCTTCCAAGTGCTGGAGTGATATGTGTCTAGACCCATGTTCTGGGGTTCCCCACATGGAAGTAGATGTGAGAGGATAAAATATCCATGCAAGGCAAATGAAGCTGGGCCTCTTCACTACTGCCACCTGCAGTTGGCACCCTAAAGTAGACAAGTGGCAGAACTACTAAGTGACGCCCATATGCAGGCATAGAAGCAAGCATACGTGGATTTGTAATCCACTTAGACACATTCAAATTTTTCACACTCACATTGTCATCCAATGGAGATGGTCCTGGCTGAAAAATTACCTCTTGTCCAAGGGAGGACAGTGTTGGACCCTATGAAGCTGCCTCCTGTCTCAGAGGAGGAAGCAAGTTTTCCCTCAAGAAATGATGTCTCTTTTGGAAGGATTTCTCTGCTCAGTGAGCTGAAGCCTGGATCTCCCAACAAAAGGGTGAATCATTTGCTATTATGAGCAGCAAGATGAGTGCAAAAGAATGAAAGGCAATTTAAAAAATTCTTTCTCCCAAATGTTTAAATGTCTTTATCTGCCCCCCCCCCCCCGCCAATTGCTTTTTAATTTTTTGTGACTACTTCTTTCTTCCCTCCAGGCATTCAGCTACTTACTAGTTGCCATAAGTGCCCCATACTTTGCTCCTTCTACTTTTTGCTCATCTCATTCCCTCTCCTTGGAATTCTTTATCCCCAGCCTATTGTTGGGACACATTTCTCCATGGTTCTCATGTTTCTGCTAACTATTCTTTTTCTGTATTATCTTTTTAAAGATGTCTGTGTAGAAAGCAGCCTTGGAAGATAATAATGTCTTCTTCAAGACTAAAGGCACCTACTGCCCATTATAAAAGATTTGAGTTCCCTAAACTCAGGGTTTCTCTTTTCTAACACAACCCACTGAATGTGCAGGTATTATCTGGCCCACTTTACGTTGCCCTGTGGGAAATAGGACTCAAGGAACAAACATTTAAAGATGCTAATACTCTGTATACTGCTATTTCTATGAATAATAAACCTTAAGTCTCACATCTTCCAACAGCACCCATGAAACTGGAACAGACTAACTTGTTAGCTTTCAAGTAGGTAAAACCTCATATGCTCCAAAGTTCTTGACACAAAATTTATCCCTAAATACCTAGATCCAGCTTATCTTTTAAATATTACTTCAAATTCCTCTCCTTCGTAAAGATTTCTTGATTAGTTTTTGCTCCAATGTAAAATAGAGATAATAATAATATCTACCTATTCAGGTTGTTGTTCAGGTGAAAAGAAGAAAAGTATAAGTGCTATAAGTTACCTTTTATTTTGTATGTTACTAATTTATTTAGGGATATTATTTATCCTATTAAGCTATAGCTTCATTAGGAATGAAAACTCTAGTGGATTAATCTTAATGACCCTCAGATGCCTAGCACAAAGAAGGCATTAACCTTCTAAGTCACTGATTAATTCATTCAAAAACATGCATTGATCACCTACGATGTACGAGGCATGTTCTCTGCATATGTAATAAATACATCAGGATTTGGGGATTAGAATTTGGGAAAAGCACTTGCTTACATAATTTGAGTCAGACCAGGAAATCGCTGAATCATATAAATCTCATGAGTATTGTATTTGATGTTTAACTTCTTTAAAACAATCTTATTTTCTTCATTATTGGGTATAAGTTAGAAAAACAAGGTTATATAACTTATAAGTTTTTTACTATTAGTACACTATTGGGTTGATTTGGGTGAGTCCTTACTTCCTTGTTTATTTGACTATACTGTGCATGTGAAATTTTCCTAACCCACAGCAGTCTCCCACACACAGTCACGGAAATCAACTTTCTCCTGAAGACAAGTCTCCTGGTTCAGTTTGGTTGGTGGACTCCACCCCTCACCAGGTTTTGGCAGGGGACACTGGTAGTAAAGGTCTCAGCATTGTAAATGTAGGAAGGGTGGAGACATCTCAATGACCTCACACTTCCATCAGATGAATAGGTCTCTCCCAGATAACAACCATTCTGAAACATGCCAGCCAGAAGGGAAGGGCCAGCTTCCGAAAATCAGTAGCCCCAGTACCCATTCATTCAATCCCAGGCCTGGATGGCCTGAGAAAATCATTGCTAAACCATGGCTTCAGCTGCTCTGACACTATGCAAAATACATTGTCATCTCCCTGAGAGGTGTCTGGAAAGACAGAAACATAGCCATAATTATAGTCATATTTGCAACAACAAAAGTGAGCATAGATATGTATCAAAAGAGATATTTTTTTCTTCCTCCTTGACACCTCTCTGTATTAAGGGGGCAACAGCATTCCTCAGATATTACTTTTGCTTCTCCTTGCTAGGATTCTATTGCCAATTTAATTTCCTCTCTGTGTTTATTTTTTTCAAACTCAATCAGCACAAAACATAAGCAACAGTAATCATATGTTTTAGATGTGCAAAGTAGTATAACAGCTATCCAGGGAGACAATCTCCTAATATCATGTGATCCAAAGAATAGAGAAGGTGGCTGAAGTGTCAGGATCTTCATTTCTTTTACTATCCTGCAAATCATCCTCACAACAATTTCCAAGATTACATTTCCAAACAAAACCAACAAGCCTGACACATACAAGGACTCAGAAAGTATTGTCTGAATCAAATGAAAATGTATTTATCTGATTTTAAGGGAATATAGTATTATAATATCAGTATTGTAGCATATTTGGTGCTGGACTTCAGGCAGACCTTGGGGTTAGAATTTGTCGCTTTTAAATTCAACAGCCTTTTGCTGTCCTTAAAATCAAGTGTGTGAGATGGGACTGCAAGTCTCCAATGCCAGCGTTTTAAAGTTACATTATCTACCTCAACAAATGGTTGGTCACATATAATTAGTAGTTGTAAGAAGCTTCCTGCAGTCACCAAGCTCTGTCTGTTTTCTAAAAATAAGGAAATAGTTTTCTGTTAACAAAGTGGATGTGCTCTAGCGAAACACATTTTTATTAACATAAATCTGGAAAACAAGTCCAGAAATAACACAGGCAGCAATGTAATGTAAAATGAGTTTTATATTATGAAAACCATTCCCTTATCTAGCTAGTTGATGAATATTTGATGGCTTACCCTTTGTGGTACTTAGAATTAGTTGCTGAAGAAGTTACTGTTGAAGGAGTACAGGTCCTGAAACTTTTAGGCAGCTCTCTTAAGAGAGTTCCTCGGGGTGGTGATGGCACTTGGGGGTATAGAGTGAGAAATCCATCTAGGGGTCTCTTTGTGCCCCACCCCACCCCACAGGATTTCCTGGGGAGTATCTCTCTAGGCTCACAAGAAGAGGCCAAGTTTTTCAAGGACTTTTCAGACAAAGGATCCTCTCCTTACCTTGCTGCTTCTTCCTGCAACTCCTTTTATTGTGAACAAAGCCCTTCCTACCAATGTTAGATAAGTGGAAAAATGTAAATAGTTGCTTGACAGTTACAAAGGTTTTCCTGTAAATGCAATCAGTTTGTCAATCCACAAGTACTTACCTCTTTATCACTAGTGACTCTGGCACTAGTGTTTCCAGAGTCAAAACCTTGTGTGTTACCACTGGACCACACCCACCTGCATGCCTTGCCTCCTGAGCTTGACCTCTCTGAACTCCCATTTCCCTATCTCCTGAACCATCTGTCCTCCCTCTGATGTGAAGAACGAAACAATGAGTGGGAAAGTGCTTTGGAAGCCACCAAGTGTGGTACAAACACAGGGATGCGGTGCCAGACACTCCACCCCCACAATGCTTAGCACCCTCTGACAAGGTGTGCTTGACTCTCCAACCCCATGAGAACTAAAGCTCCAGGAAAGTGAGTTCTTTATTTTGTTGCTGTATCACCAGTCACCAAGAGGTATTTGTTTAATAAGTAAAAGAGTGAATTAATGTTTCATATGGGCTGCCAAGTTGTTTCCTATTTACTTATAATTTAATAATATCAACATAAGGTGTTTATTTACCAAAATCCTCACCAATCAATCCTTTTCAGTTGGAAACCTTTATGCTCTTAACTAATTGAAGAGTGCACTTGAAAAATAATTACTGTTTGCCATGCTGTTTTTATTGGAGTACAGATATTGTATAATATTTTAAACTTCATAAAGCTAGAAATGGTGTGCCAAAATAGGTATTGTATTCCCTTCTATAAGTGAGAAAACAGAGTCCAGAGATGTGAAGTTTCTTGTCTCTGGTGTTGCGGTAGCATTGATAGGGTGACAATCACATGCTTTGCCTCTTGGCGACATCACCTCCCTCTTTTTTCCAAGGACTTGGGCAGCTGAGTATCCCCTGCCATTCTGACTTCTGGATAAGGAAGGATTTCTCCATTGAGCCACTTAAGTGGGTGTTGTCATGTCACCCTCTAGTGGCTTCTGTCAAAGCTCCAAGAAAGGGAAGAGGAGGAAATCAATGGTTATTGGGGTCACACTGATGGAATGTCAGCCAGTGAGGGGAAAGCGATTAAGGTAGAAAGTATTTACATAGTCTAAGAAACCAAAGGAGTGGTGATGTGTTCATATAGAAAACACTGAGCACCTACTATGTGCGTGACTCTGGGGGAACAAAGATGATGGCCACTGAACTGTTGTTTTGATGAAGATGCTATTGTCTAAGGAACAAAACGAATGAACAGAGGGGAACTCCACTTTACCTTGGTTCTTTCACCTCAGACAAGTTTGCAGCTCTAACCAGGTACTGAAAAATGTAAGCTATAATAAATTAGTAATATTTCATCACTAATATCAGCCTTATACAGTAATTCTTTACCAATGTCACCAATAGGTTCTGTGGCTTTAAGTGAAATGATGTATAACAACAAAACCAGTTTTACCATAGGCTAAGTTCCTATGGCATTTCATCAACATTACAAGAAAATGGCATCAAATGACGTTATTGGAGGACCCTGCAGTATAAATGATTGCCAATTGGATAACTTCATATCAGTATAATGTGTTCAAACTTAAGTTTCTTCTCCACTCTCCTTCTTCCTTTATTTTTCTGTCTCCATTAATACCACCCAGTGGTCAGATACAGAGACCTAAAAGTCAGCCTAGCCTTTTGCTCTCACTCAGACCTCAACCCCAATAGCCAACCTGTCACTGTATTCTGTTGATTCTTCCTCCTCTCTTTCCTATTGCCCCTAGCCTTGTCCTTCTCCTCAGCTCTATATTGAACGGGGTCTCCTGATTCCCATCTCCCTGCCTTTGGATTTTTTTTCCCTTAAATGCATCCTCCACAATGCTGTGAGAGCAAGTATTTATTCCCAAGTGCAAATATAGTAATATTCATGCTCAGCTCAAAGCCCACCAATGGTTCACCCTAAACTGTAAGTTAACTTTCAAAAGTAGTTTAGCAAGCAGGCCTTTCATGATCTGACCCCTGACTGCCCATCATAACTTATCTGCTGTTCCTTCTTTCCCTTCCCCACCTCCACATACCCAAAGTACATACGTGCTTTTTGATCCATCCAAACTGATATAGTTTGGTTCGCTAAATGAATCCTGCTGTTTTATATTTCTGGGACTTAATACATGCAATTCCTCTGCCTCAAATATTTTTTGATCCCTTTGGATAATTAAAGATTCCTTACCCCTTAGAAGTCCAGTCTGGCTTGTCTTTGAGGAGTCTTCCTGGGCCAGCAGTCTTATGGAGATGCCTCTCCTCTGTTCTCTGGTAGTATAATGCTTCTGTGTCTCCAGACTCAGGAACTACCATGGTCTGGCCCATTCTCCGGATTATCAGTTCCCTGAGGGAATGAACCCTGTTTTAGTCAACTTTTAATCACTAGGCCTGGCACAATGTTTGAAACAAAAGAAAGCTTTGTTAAACATTTGTGGAATTAATGAGTTGAAAAATGAACAAATGTATAACAAATTAAATTTCTATTTTAGAAAGTTAACAGCTTTAAAACTAAGAAAAACTGGTTTTGACAATGTACTATGGTTGTGTACGTGTTTTCTATGGCAGCAACTGGGTGAAGGGTATTTGGGGATGCTTTGTGCTATTTTTGCAATTTCTGTGAGTTTTAAGATATTCAAAATATAAAATATCTTTTAAAAATCTAAGCAAAAGAATTTGTGCAGCATTTAATTTCTTTTAAGTTATTAAAAAATCAGCATGCTTTAAAAAAATTAAAATTGGTTTTTCTATTTTCCCCTAAAGAAGAATAGATGGCATCTTCTGAGAGTCTTAGGAAAACTTAGAAGGCATTTTGGTCATTGTCACCTACTTCTCCCCTCCCACTGCCAGCCAGAGGCATTTGTCATTTTCTTTGTCCAAAGACAGCCTATAATTCAAGAAGACTTCTTTCTCTTGTCATCTGAGAACTGGAACCACGTTTGAAAAATATGAGCACTCTAAAAGTTGGACATTGCAATGTACTGTGCAAACCACTGACAGCAACATTAGCTCCAATGTTAGCTAGAGGAGGGGAACTTTTGTAGGTTTTCAATTTACCACCCAGTCACCTGGCTCAAGGGCAGTTTTAGGGTCCCCGACCAAACTTTACTCTCCATTTATAGGTTTTATTGGGATAACAAAGGAGGCACTATGGATCTCTTAGGCTGGAAGGAGCAGGTCAGATTACACTCTTACAGGGTTATGGACTGAAGTTTATCACCACCATCTTAGTCAGCCTGGGCTGCAATAATAAATGCCGCAGATAGTCTGTTAACCAGCCAACAATTATTTCTCACAGTTCTGGAAGCTGGGAAGTTCAAGATCAAGGTGGCCACAGATTTATTGTGTAGTAAGGACATGCTTCCTGGTTGGCAAATGGCTGCCTTCTTGCTGTGCCTTCACACAGTGGAGAGAGATCATCTCTTGCATGTCTTCTTTTAAGGACACTAATCCCATTCACGAGGGCTCCACCTCACAACCTAGTTACCTTCAAAGGCCCCACATCCAAATGTCATTGCTTCAACATATGACTTTGGGAGGGACACACGTTCAGTCCATAGCAATGACCTTTTGTAATGACTTACCAAGACTTGTACAGAGAGAAACGGTGCAGAGCAAAGAAAAAGGCAATCTAAGAACGGAAACATAATGAGGCCTGTTTAAGGAAAGCATGCTCTTGCTTCTTCATGGGACATTTTACTCATCTTCACTGACTAAGTCCTATAAGACCTTTAGGTTATTAACCTCACACCAGAAGCTCTCCCTGACCCCAGCCCCCACTATTCATTTAGAGACTGGGTACATGCCCCTCCCCCATGCTAGACCAGCACCCTGCCCTTTCTCCTCTTAGAGGACCTATGACACATATGAATTGCAGTTACTGGCTCACCTGTTTGTCTTCCCTGTTCAGCTGTGATTCCAATCCTTGAGGGCAAGAACTACATATTGTATTGCCAGTGCTCTCCAACAGGTAAATATCCGTTAAGAAAACAAAGTGTTGTAGTTGCAGGTGAGACTCAAGGGACCAGTCTTCTAAACCAACAATTCTATCTGTGAATTTTCCTGTTGATTTAATATTTTCCACTGAACTAAAGTGAACTGTTTTTGTTGGCAAAATGAAACCTGAAGTGAGCATTAAACCAATTGAATGTTTAAAACAAAACAAAAGCAAGAAAGCATGATAACCTCAGGAGATTTTGAAAACACTGTGTTATTTCACAAGAAGAACACTTACCTGTTAGCGACATACAGTGAGTTGCCAACCAATCTGCTTTCCTGATGGCCTTGGACAATGATTAGGCCTTTTCCCACCTGGGATGGTTCCACTGTTCAATGTGAGTAGATAACCTCTGGCACTCTTTGGAATCTATCACTTCTCAAGCTGGCCATAGTCTGCTAGTATGTCCTTCACCTCCCTCTTGAAGATCAAGCCACTTCTGTGATGTGCACCTACCCAAAGCAGATATTCCAGTTGCCTTTACGTACACAAGCCAGCCCTGAAATTAAGACTTTTTCCCGCCAGTGCAGTTAATTAATCTGTCAGTTAATCAACAAATGTTTATTAAAGAGCTGGCACTATTCCAAGCAGTAAACAAATGAGAGAGAGAGAAAGAGAGACTTCAAGGCACTCACAGAATTCAAGGAGTATGATTGTACTGGTTGATGATAAACATACAAATTACAAGAAATATCCAGGGTAATAGAAAAAGGATTTCCTGACTAAAGGAAATAACAGTTAGGTCTTTGCTTTACTGAGTGTCTGGCTCAGGGCCAGAGAAAGCACTAGTTGCAAGGATTATTATTGTAAAGAATTTGTTGTAATTAGGTAAACCAAGTACTATTAACTCTGGAGAAACTTCTTTGAAATGGCATTGGCAGCTATGGGATTTTTGCCTGTGGGCTGCAACGGGATTTAACATGGAACTGTATTATTTGGCACAAAAGGAATTTCCCTCTTTGCCCTGTTTGTCTCCAAGGAGTCATATTGGTTGTTTAATATATGTAACGAAGTAAAAGCTTGACGAGTTCAAAGAAAATTTGTGTACTTTTGTTTTTCTGTGTCAGCCTGACTGAAGTAACCCATTAGTGGTCAATTCCATCATAGAACCAGATACACACAAGTGAGAAATGATCAGAGTCAGAAGATAGAGCAGGGCATTCATTGGTCAAGTCCCTCTCCTTTTTTTGTACCATCTGCTCAATTTTTGATGTATTTGTGCACCACCTGGACTATGACGTAATATTTTTCTATAAGTCAGCTCACATTTTTACCTAAAAATCAAATCTGATCTCACCATGGATGGAAAACCAATTTAATTGCCATAAATAGAACACAATCATAAAAATCAATACAATAAATGAAGCAACACCCTCATAACCTAGCTAGATAGTGTTACCTGCTGAAGGCTCTGATTCCTGAGGTCTCCTTCTTTGTTAGAAGGGGAAACCAACAACTGTTAGAGGGCGTTTTAGAGACATTCCAGCATAAGAGTGAGGCATCTTTCTTGAGGCCATTAGAAGAAATGCCTGAAAAGGGAATTACCTTTCTCCCTGTGTGATTCAATGTTATTATCATGGCTATGGATAAGCTTAAATAACATCTGGTTCTATGAATGAAAGACCACCTACACTTTGGGAAACATTGAACTGATGGCCTTGAGAGTTGCCTTCCCGCACTTAGATGGCACAACACCCTCAGACACACCATCTAGTCAGAGGCAGAGGGGAGAGGTGCCGTTGGAAGCCCACTGAAAGTCAGCTGATGCTTCCACTTTTCTCAGCCCTCACCAAAATGTCACATCCCATTTTCTGTCCTCTGCCTTCCATCAGTTGAAGGCAGGTCAACTGATTGGAAAACTCTAACAACACAGAAAAAAAAGGGGTGAGATCAGTTATGTAACTAGGGCTCTTTGTGATACAGGACAAATGGAAGAAAATCTTAGCTCCACAGCTAAGAGTTGAGCTCCCATGACACCTAACATTTGGGTATTTGAGACATCTCTTGTAGAGGTCATATGATAAGTCTTAATGGAATATTTGACTTTTCATGTTTGCAGCTCTATAAGCAGTGCCTCCTATCACCTTGTGTACCAGTTTATTCCCTGCCCGAATTATTTACTGTCGTTTAGACACACCTTGAGTCCCATACATATTCTCAGACACATAAAACCCTTATCTTAGAGCCTGGACACCCCCCGGATTTGCCTGTTTATGAAGAAGCAGAGAAGCACTGAACAGGCATGGCATTTTTAAGAAAACTGAGGAGAAAAGTCGGGACATCCCACTGGGTTATATTTACAGACTCTCAATGAATGTTTTTGCTGACTGCCTTTGTCTGTCTCTCTTAGTCTCCTTTTTTGCTTTATTCAAGCAAAGAATTAGTTATAATTTAAGTTTAAAAATTAATGAATCTTTAAATCTGATTTAATTGTTTATGAAAGACTGTTCTGCATGCTCAAATGGTGTTTGCCTAAATCATTTCACTAAAAAACGTAGAATGTCTGTGATTTCAGAAAGAGAACTCCCTCTTGTGGCAAGAGCAGTTTTTGCAGCAAATTCTAGAGAAGGAGTTCTTGGGTACTAAAGAGCTGGGTAAGATTTTCCTGATGAAACTCAGTGAGGACAACTCCATTTCAGTGTTTGCCTCTGGCTGATGACTGCGTCAGATCCAGTAACCAGGTCTCCTGTTTCCCAGAGAAGGGCCTTTTCTCTAGATTTTCAAAGTTTAATTACACTCTGGTGTGATGTCTTTTCTCAAGGTTCCACTTTCTGCTGCCCCTGAACACCTGGTAGGGATGCCCTTCTCAGCCTTGGCAGGCAACATGGTCCTCCACGTGAAAGGTGCTTCTTGGTGAATTTTTCTCTATGGGGCAATAAACTATTTCTCAGACCTGGGTTATAAGCTCTAGGTCTTGTGCCTGACAGCAGCGTGACCCATAAGACAAGGACTCCCCAAATCTTTTGGGGAACAGCCATCGTCTATCATCACCTGGACACTGCATCTTGTCTAACTGTCTTCTGTCAGTGTTTGGCTTGTGGGGACAATGAGTAGGGCCAGACACAGCACTGGGAGGATAGAGATGACACACCCACAAGCCAGCCTCCTAGAAGGGCTAAAATTCATAACTACTAGGAATAGAATAGACCTCTCTTGAGCCTTGCCACTGAAACTGTTCTGTAGACCAGTAGCATCCATATCACCTGGACGTCCCCCAGAAATACAGAATCATCTTGTTAGAAAGCACATTCTGACTTAGTAGAGCAAGAAGCCAAAATCCTGCATTTCTCTCAAGCTCACAGATGATGTCAATGCTGCTCGTTTCCTAGGCCACACATTGGTCAGCAAGAGTAAAAGATGTCACCTACCCAGCAGGCGAAACACAAATCACAGTCCTGTTTGTTCTGTAACTGGGTAACACTTGAAACTTGCTTATCAAAGTGAAGGAAATTACAAACTCTGGGATGTCATAAGCTTGTGAAGAGAGTCACCACCGACGCAGCCTAAAAAATGGTGGTCCGCTCCATGGAGATTTTAGTCACTGGGGACTAGAGAAAGACTTTAATTCTCAGATCCCCAAAGACACTTCTTCTCTTGCCAAAGCATCTCACCTCTCAGTCTATCATAAAACCTCAGCTCTGCAAGTCAGAGAGGTTCTGCTCAGGATCAGATTTGAGTTCAGCAGATTTACACACTCAATCTCTGCTCTCTATGAATAACTCATTAAGTTTCCATGAACTAAATGATCTATTCCTAACAGACCTTCCCGGTAGAAGCACATATCAGTCTGCCTGCACTGACCATGCAGCAAAAAAAAAAAAAAAAAAAAATCCAGGAGGTGAGGGTGTTTGGAGAAAAACAAAGCAGCACCAGTAAACTGAACGATCCAAAAAAACCCACCCAGATATTCCTGCAATGATGCTGGTGACGTCCGAGAAAAATGACATTCATAATTGTTCACATTACTTTACTTTGACTGTTTTGGAACATTGAGATAAATGTGTTTCACCCTTACAATATTTTGGATACATTAATGAGGGACCATAGCCTTGAGCTTTTGTCTACTGTGACTAGTAGAAATGATGAGACTTTTGGAAAGGAGCTCCCATCTATTTCTGAATTGATTTTGTAAATAATCACCCCTAGCAAAGCAAACACCAAGACTTCTTGTTCCCACTCTAGAAATGTAGATAAGTAAGCACCAAGGCTGAGTAGCGCCCGAGGGAAGCCTCCGTTACCATCTTGGTCAGCTGCCCTTGGAAACAGCCTCTGGAAGGGAGATTTCCAGGCAGCTGGTTTCCCGGGGAGCACTATATAGAACCACACCTGTAAGAGAATTAGGAAGGCTTGGGAAGCAGAGACTCTCCCAAGAAGAACTGGTTAGAGGAACGATTAACCTGCAATGCAGTTACATGAGAAGCTCAGCCGATCCCACAGGGATCTCTGAAGCAGGGATGGGCTTTCATAAATGTCACAGACTGAAGCTAGGGGAGCATGCATTTTTAGCTGTGCAAGCACCGGGTAGGGACTGTCCCTGGGGAGGGGAATAAACCTGCATGAGGAGATTCCTGGAATTGCAACAATTTCCAGGCAGGAATTAGGGGTGAAGGGAGCCTACAGCAGCCAACGGTCTTGGAAAGGACAGCCAGGGAATGAGAGCCAGGGTCCTGAAAGAGTAAAGAGGGAATACACACACGCGTGCGCGCACACACACACACACACGAACAGCACACCCCAGCATCCACGTCAGTGACCATTTACCAGGTTTCATCTTCTTACTCCCCAATACCATTGCTGTCTTGAAGAAGCTGTCTTTCAGCTTTGGGGATATTTGTCTAACAAAGAATTAACCAGGGCAACTTTAAAAAATGCCTGTACCCTATTCCTACTCTGTGATTGAACTGATTTTAACGTGCAGCCAGGGTTGAGATCTCTAGGTCTAATATATCAGACTCAAATCTGAAGGACACTCGTGTCCCTTAACATGTGCATGCTGTGTCTCAGGATTGCATGTGGCTGGCATGGGGCAAGACTGTGCAAGCTGAGAATTCCAGCCACCACCGCTCCAAAGGGATTAATTAGAGATGTCTGAGGTGTTTAGGGGAATGAAGCGGCCAACGTAAACACATATACTAGCACCTCGGTCATGCTGCCATCTCCCAGGACTTTACAGATGAGTTTTATTGGCTAGATTTTAAACGCTTGAAGCTTATAGTTTGTTTCTTTTTCTTGCTGTAGCTCATAGTTTGTTTCTCTTTCTTCTTATTTTTGGTTCAATGTCTGCCTTTGGGTCCTCGTATAAAGGAGACTTTTATCCACCTAGCTCTTGTAATCCCACCAGTTTTGGCTGACGTACAGTGGTTGCTAGCCTTTAATAGCTGAACAAACTATGCATGGAGCCTCATTCAAATCATATGCCCCCAAACATAACAGTCATGTGCTGTAAAAAAAATTCCATCAATGCAGGCCCTACTCTAAGATATCAGCTTTACAAAGTCAGCATTACTAGGATATGCTTTTCTGTGTTCTGTCTTATGGTTATGTGTGTGTATATATATATTTATTTTGTATCATGAAAATATTCAAATATACAAAGAGAAATTTTCAAATAGATATGTAGAAAAAATAGTATATTTGACTCTTCCTTATTCATCACCTAGCTTAAGCAGTTATTATTATGTGACCTTTTCTTTTCATTAATATCTATAATTTCTGCTCCCCCCCCGCCTCCCCCACAAAACCTGGGTTCTTTTGAGGCAGATGCCAGGTATATCATTTCACTCATAAATACTTCAGAAGAGACAGGCTTTTTAAACCTTGTCACTATTACTAATTCATCAACACATCTCCTGGAGTTGATGTGAGCCATCAGTCTATATCAGAAGTGGAAGACTACATAATTACTCATTCAACAGACAGATACTGGGCACCTAACCCATGCTTATTACTTGGGATAGAGAATAGAATTGGGCATAGTATTTGCCTTCAGGAGCTTTAAGTTCAGTGTGTGTGTGTGTGTGTGTGTGTGTGTGTGTGTGTGTGTAGCTGGAGAGAGAAGCAGGAAAATAAAAGCATAGAGTTGGCTACAGTGCAATTTGTGACCTGTAGGCAAGGGAGGACAGAGCTCTTGGAAAAACTTTCTGACAAAGCTGATTTCTTGATTTAATTTTGAAGATTTATAAACAAATAATGACTTGGAGTTTGAAGGAAGTTCTAGACAATGGGAAGAACTCTATGAAACTCCTAATTCTATAACATGCTCATGCCTGTGTTCCCATCTGTTGAAATTGCTCTCTCCTACCAGCTTTCCTAGAGGGCTGTTTAGCAACACTCTGACATTTGACAACTGACAGCTACTCTTATTCCCAACAGAACCTCCCAAATGAATCCAGTCAGAGAGAGCAGGTCTACTTATCTATGACCTCTTCAACATGCTGTCCTAGCATTTATATCTTAGATCCTGCTAGCCCGCCTAGAAGAATTCTTTGTGGATACTGTATGGAAGGGGATATATATATATGGATCTGGGCAGATCAGAAGGCATATTCTACACAGGATAATTCAGTGCCATCATATCTGCACGACATTACCCAGTGGGTCAATAGGATTTAGTTTTTGTGATGTAACGTGAAAAGGCTGGCATGCCAACAAAATCAATTAAATAGAATCTCTGAATGTTGAATTGTTCTTTTCTTACATGCGTGCCAATGAAAAAATTGTTAAAATATTTACAGAGAAAAATTGGAATACCACTGGACAGTCTGTATTCAGAGGCATTTTGGTATATGTACACTATTTCGTAGACTATTTATGATATTAATAAAAATAACATTTACCGATAACTTCTAAGAAATTACTCTGTGAAGTAACATGCTAAATCCTTTCTATAGATTTTATTTAATCTTCATAACAGACTTATGAAATAGATGCTAGAATTATACCCATTTTACAGATAAAGATACAGACATAAAAAGTTTAAGGAATTTAGCCAAGATCATACAAGCAGTAAATCTGGTGTTTAAACCTAGTGTGATTTTGAAGTCCACACTATGTAATATACCATCATTATAGATTTTTTGACATTTTATGAAGTTCATGTAGAGCCAGACTATGTCATAGGTCATTTTGAGACCTATGAAGCTTGCTCTGTAAAAATTATTTGACCCTGATAGTTTATGAACAAGAAGATGTGCCTCTATATAGATGTCAATACAGTATTATCTGTAATAACCACTCCCCCAAATTGGAAGCTGCTTATATTGTCTACAACAGAGTAATGGTTATGTGTGTTTGGATATACAGTGGGGTTTTGTATGTGTATTACATTCATATGCTAGACTCTTTTGTGGTCATGAAAAGATATACGTAAAAATAAATGGAGAAATAGAATATATTTGAAATATGTTAGTGAAAATAACTGAAATATTAAATTAGGATAAAAAAACTATGTCTGCTTATATATGTATGTGCATATATAGATGTATATATTATACATATACATATGCATATATATAATTTGCCTAATGCACACACACACAGGTTCCCCCTACATCTGAAAGTCTGAGTTATACCACTTTGCTTTTATGGAAACCTACATAGTATGATAACGTAAAAGGAAAAATCTTCTTCAGATTTCTCTTGGTTAGCAAAAATAGGCACCTATTTAGGTCTTTCATTAAAAAATTATATATATATATGTTTATATCTACATCTATATCTAAATATACAGAGACAGAGGAATATATTTTATATGCCAAGATAGTGATTAGGTTAGCTGTGTTTGGGGTGAGGGTGTAGAATATTTCTATTTATTTTACTGTTTTCTACAATAAACTTATATTGATCCAATCAGAAAAGGGCTTTTTTATGTGTATGTATATTTATCTCTATCTTTGACATAATTAAAATTTTGATTGAAGAATGTTTTATAAATATAAGAGAATCATGCACTTCTACAAATTGTGTTTCTGTTACGATGCTACTGCTATTCCATTTTATTTTTATGTTGGGAGGAAAATTTAAAGCAAACTCTATATAGAAATGCTGTGATAAGCATTCTTGTCTTGTCTCTATCTTGACCCATTTCTAAATGCTTTTAACAAAATATGATGATATCCTTTCATATATGTCACCTTTCTTCAAGCTCCTGAAGGTCTTTTCTTCACTGATATTTACCTGATATAGTGATAAAAATGATCATTTAATCTATATTTGCAGGAGTAAATGTTAATATAAATGATGATTAGAGATTGCAAAAATATTCTGTATTAAATAATCTGTAGTTCAGTATTATAGTTTTCTTGCATTTGGAATGGATTCATGCTTCATGCATATTACATCCTGTATTTTCTTTAAATAATGGAATGAAAAAATTAAATAATTGAAGCTGCAGACAAGAAGTATTAAAGACTTTAAACAGAAAAGGAGGAAAGAGTGAAAGGTAAGAAATGAACATTTTTAGAGAAAAGACTTTGGACCTCTAAAGCATCTGCTATTTAAAAAGAAAACCAACTTGAATGAGATCCAAAGGGATAGGGGAAATGGCCATTCTTTGTTAGAGAGCAAATTGGTGATTTTTATTGATTGTCTCTGATTGTCTTGTTTGAGTAAGGTCTCTAGTATTATTGGTTAGATTGCAGAGTTTCCGGTAAATTTTAAATTATAGACCTATCAAGCACTGGTCAGGATGCTTAGACTCACTGGAAACTTGCCCCTCCCTGTTCTCTGGTTTCTGTGGAAGCAAAAGGTGCATTCTGGGGATGCTGTTGGCTAAATGGCACCATTTATGGGGAAAGTTAATGGTATTCCATTTCCCTACCCAGCCTGGTTTTCTCCATATGCTGAAGACTAGGAGATTATTTTGAATGGATTTTAAATGGCTCAGAGAACAGAGCACTTTTCCCTAGTCCTATCAAGAGCCCAGAACCTGATATTTTCCTCAGAAATTGACTTTTGTGCTTAGGGGAAGACACAAAGTCATAATGATTCATATTGGCTGAAGAGGGATTAATTGATATTTTTCAACCGGAGGAGCTGAAGAACTTTGGTTAAAGGTATGGTGGACAAAAAGGGGGCCACACACTAAACCTGACAAGCTCAGGGAAGGCCTGCATGGAGGGCCCTACCAACTCAGAGACCTAAAGTAACCACACAGGATAGTCTGAATAAAAAAGGATTCCTAACTAAAACAAGTCATGGCGGGTAGTTGTGTTCTAGGCTTGTATCTTCCTTGACAAAGGTCAATCTTTACTGTATGTGAGCGTGTATAGTATCTTTTTGCGTCTACACTAACATACTTTTGAAATGTCAGAGTAATCTTCTCCATATCCCTCAGGGCACACCCATTGCAACAGAGCTGGAGACCACAGGACTCTTCATTGTAATTTCATTCCCAGAATACCACCTCTGCGTGCTGGAAATGTTACTTATTAACTATCCTGTACCCACTAGTGTAAAGGAAGTATGTGTCTCTCCATTTTACTCTTAATCCAATCTCAGCGATTTCCCGACTTTGCGTTCTCCCACACCAATGACTTTCATATAACCCTCCTTATGTTTCCTCCTTTTGTTCTAATGTATAAAATAAGCTGCAAAACTGCCATTCTCAAGAGCATTTTTCGTTCCATTGAGATTTTGCTTCCTGGCAATTGTGGTCAGTTTGGTTCAAATAAACTCATAAAAATTCTCTACAGGTTGGGATGTTTCTTACGTCAATAGTATAAAATTTTTTCTAAAATCTTAAGATCCCTAAAAAATGGCACTGAGAAGTGTATCAAATATTAGAATCAAAATGCATTTTCATTCTATTCAACCCAGCTTTTAAAATTTATCTCCAGCATTGTTTTCTCCATGAAATTGCTTAGTTTACTTCAGCGGCATCATCCTCCCCGCCTCCACCTTCACTCTCTTAGTGTCAGCACATAGCATTGACAATTAGACAAATTAAATAATAATGTAATGTTTCAAGAGTTTCACCAGACGGCCTAACACTTTGTAAAAGTGGGCCTTCTATATTAATCATTAATCACAGTACCTAGTCCAGGGTTCAAAAAATCAAAACTCAACTGAGGACATTTCAAATATCTTATTGGCTTAGGCAGCACCCAGTCTAGCAGATAGAAAGGAGCTGTACGGAAGGAAAGACTTTTATAAGCAGAAGGGAGCAGGAAGAAGGAAGTTATACTAGACAAAATAGCAGATTGATTATTGTAAGTTTACTTTCCCCATAGGGGATGGCAAAGGGTTATCAGGCAGATTACCTAACTAATGCGGGGATCAGGCAATTCCTGATTGGCTGGTGTGTGGGGCTTAGCATAAGTGAGTCCATTTAGGGCCTGTTTTCTTGTTTTCAACACCAGTATTGATGGAGTGGCTGACTGACTTGCTGATGAAAAGCTGGCTGGGAGGATGGATGGATGGATGAATAGATGGATGGATGCAGCAATAGAGATAGTTTTTAGGGTAGTCGATTTGGGGAATGCTGTCAGAGTTGAGGTAAGAGCTGATTCACTCAGAATATTTATTGGCCGACTTCCCTTGTTTAAATTATGTGCCTGGTCCCTCTAGAGCTTAAAGCTGCAAATTATTTTCTAATTTTTGGAGCGAGACCTAAAGGATATTAATTCATCCTAAGGAAAAAAATATAAAATACACAGTCTTTACTCATGAAGAATGTTCTCTGCAGCATTATTTACAACAATAAAAAATTGGAAACAATTAAAATGTCTTACAATAGAGTTTAGTAAATTATGATACATCAACCCAATGGAGTATGGTCATTAAAATGATAATTACAAAGACAGTGGAGACATATTTATAGTATATATTATGTGAAAAAATGCATAATAGAAAAGTGTGTGTGTGTTAGGTTTATAACTTAATAAAGATATGGTTGTTTTCAGACCAATACTAGGAGAGAATATGTAAATACAAAAATAGCTATGTTCAAGCAATGGAAATATTACTCTATTTTTCCTTTTTCAAAGATGTCCTAAATACTTTTCTTTATTATTATTTATAAAGATCAGGGTGATGAAAGACAATATGTGATGAATAAAGAAATTGGTGGGAAACTTGGAAAAAGGGAGATATGGGAGGAAAAATAGGGATAATGTGGGGGTGAAGAAATTAAATTTTCCATAAAGGGAAGAAGGAGATTAGTTAATGCCTCCTCACCCATGATGAATTTTACTTGTGGCATCTGTCACCTATCTATTTACTTTTGCATGAGTCTTTTTCTGTACTTCTCAGAATTCTACTGATAATTACTTATGTTCGGTTTGTGTGGTAGGAGGACACAATTTTAAAATTAGTTTTATTGAGGTGTAATTGATATAAGGAGAGGGTCTAATTTTAAAAATCTGCCTTTGGACATTAAGTAAAAACTGCCCTGACAGCTGAACCCAATTATAAAATAACCATGTTACTAGGATCCTTGAGACGATCCTTTATAAGCATGTTCATTATAATAAACTCCAACAAGACCGCACAATTGCATCTCATAAAACTGGTGGAATTTCATCATCATGAGTACATTGCAATTAATCACATCTGCAGTTTCTGGGATGTGGATAATTAGCAAGTGAAAAGAAAACCTGAGTTCAGTCAGGAAAGGAGAAAAGCATCTTAGACACAATGAGCCATAGACATGCTTTCTTCCTAGAAACTTTTGGGTATGTGCCTGGGGATGGAGCTGAGAAATGAATGGACTTTGAGGTGAAGAGAGGTGAGGGAGGAGGTGAGAGGTAACTGCTACTTGAAGACAGACTCAGGAAGCCCTTAGCTTTGAATTCTCCAGTCCCTCCTCCTCAGCTAACAACACAAGAATTGTCCACAGTGAATGACTGGTAAATGCACAAAGGGACAGGACAGAAATATGTATTTTAGAGGGCATGTCTTTGTAGAGACTTTGTCATAACTCTGGGATGGTGAAACTAGCACAAAAACAAGGTTCAGAAAACCCGAGTTCCAGTCCAAGTCCTATCACTCACTAAGCTGTGTGCCACTGGAGAAATAACATGAGCACCCACTTGCCATATCTGTAAAGTGACTGCAATGACTATGATAGTGTTAATATAATGCCTATGTCCCCATTTATTTGGCATGTTACTGTGAAGAGTAAATATGGTAATAAACAGAAAGTACAAAAATACTTTGAAATGTCTGTGGAAATGCTGTATCTGTCAGTAATAGGCACCAAGATTACCCCTGGTCATTATTCAATCAGTGAGACAGGGTATTCTCCCCCTTACCATGTAGATTCACTACTTTCTTCTTTTCCTTTGATCCAGATATTTTTAGGGCATTTTACTTTGAATTTATAGAAAGAAAAAGGCCTGTTCCTGCCTAGACTCCATTCAGCAGAGTTTATCATTAAACATACAAAGAACATGACTAACACAGGAGAAATTGCAGTATACTAGGCCCAATGTAAGTAAAAAGGGCTACTGGATAATAGAATATTGATTAGGTAATTTGCTTCAGAGTCATTAGCTTCCACACATAACTGGACCACCTCTGTAACTTCACATCTTCCACCTCATGAGACTCTACCTGCTAAATCCAGAGCTCCCCGCCCCCACCACACACACACACAGTTGGGTAGAAAACATGTTTTCCAAACTGTCCAGGGCATTAAATGCAACATCAATTCCCTGTGGATCCAATTCTTTCATTTGGTCAATGGTATGTCTTTGAATATTTCACTGACCTATAGGTGGTCAGCTTTTTACCTACAAGTTTTAACTTTTTCTTTCCACCTAGCATCTAGCAGCCAACAGAGCTCTTGGGTCTAGAAGTCTTAACTTCCACCATCACTTAAGATTTTGTTTTCTAATAATGCTTAGCCCACTTTTATAGAATGTCACTAGTTTTGCATTGCTGACATTTTCTACAGAATTCTTTTCATTTTGCTGCGAAAATGTCAACATGCAAATATTTTATGAATTTGCCAACTTGTCTCTGTATGGACACACACAGAAAATAATGTATGACAAAGACTAGAATAAGAAATGATTAATGATACTAAATAAATTGCCAGTTCTTTCTGCACAAGATTCAATCTGTGCTTACCTTTTGCAGTTCAATATGTTACCAGATCTCAAAACAAAGCTCTAATTATTTTTTAAATAAATAAATAGCAGTACAGCAATATTAGAGAAAGATGTTTTCCTCATCCAACTTTAGAACCATGATCAGAGTATTTTCCTAAAATTTGGTCTCATCTTTACTCACAGAAGATACTATTTAGCCTTAATATAATGACTATATTTTATAGCTTTATTTAGCATGTCTAAAAACTTGGTTTTCACTGTTCATATTTAGAGAAAATTAAAGAGAGAATCTGCCTTGGGGTCTCCAGTGATTTCGTGGGCTCTTAGTTCTTGATATTCTTGATATTCTGGGGACTCTCCTAGGGCATAAAAGGGTGGCTCTTGCAGAGTTTACATCAGAGTCTGTTTTTTCTTTATGTGTTGTCTGGCTTTGAGCTGTCACAGGGAACTTGCAAACACAGAGCCAGGGAAATCTTACACTTTTTAAAATTAGAAAGTCCTGAAAAGCTTCCTGTTGAATTGTATTCCACTGCCTTTAGAAAAATAAAATTAAATCAGTGAATTTTTTGTAAGTATGGTAACCTTTTTGAAAATAGAACTTTCCTGCCATTCTATGTATATTATAGGAAAGAATAGAAGGGGCTCTTTGGCATAAGTTTAAACTGAACTTCTCTTTCAGAAAAAGTATTGCAATGAATCTTGGCTGGGGAGTATCTCACTGACAAATACCTTTCCATTGCATCTGAGGGTTAAGGGCAACAAAAGATGTCTTTTTCTTCATACATTACTGAAATCTGAAGTCGGGGGAGGGAAGGTTACTAGGGAGGTGCTGGAGCAATAGCTACATAATGGTTGTGTAATAACTACATCCTGAATACACCATGAAAAGAATGAAGTTATGTCATCCACAGTGAGTGATGAGTGGTCTAGATATACAGATTTGGAAATGACGGAATGGAATGAGCCTAAAGGATGTATTTACAGAATAACTTTGTCATAATTTATCTTGCTTCAGATAAACAAGCAAGAGTCATACTGAATATGTTTTGAATTATAATGTATCATCTGGCATCAATGAATTAGAGCTACTGCCTGGACTCAAAAAATGTTTTCATTCCTTGAGTCCATTTAATTTGGTCTTCCTAAGCAAAATCAAATTGTTGAGTCAGCAGTTATTCAACCCCCAATTCTCTGAGAGATTTAAAAATAAAGGAGCCAGCAAAATATTTTGGAGAAAGGGATCCAGAGACAGTACAAAAAGAGCAAGTCTTGACTCTGGGGGGTGGGCTGCTGCCAATGACATAGGGTTTTTCTTCTGGTGGGTGCAGATCCAAGACCCAAGACTACTGTTTTTATTTTCCCCACTCTTTCCTACCTGCTTTCCCTGAGACTGAGGTGGGGAGGGGAAACATCACATCTATCCACCATATCCATCCTGAAGGGTATACTACTCTGAGGTGTAGAAGCTAAAAGGTAACAGACGGTGTCACTTCCTTTACATATATGTGAAGCAAGTCACCTGCAACCTTTACACTTGGCTTCCAGCTGGAAAGCGTTCTGGGGACCATTTTGTCATGTAAGACTTAAATGTTTACCGAAGGGAGTGAATTGTGCTAATCTAAGTCAACTTCAAACAGGTCCAAGACAGACAAAAAGCTTCCTGAAATCTGCAGGATTTTAGCCACCTGTTAGTGTCCCATTATAGGAATACCATACAAGTAGGGTAATATCAAGCCCTGAGTTCACTCTTGTCCTGGACTCATCATGTCTCATGAATCACCTGAAATAGTAAGTAAAGTTCCCATTCTCCAGATTTAATTTATTTTTTTAATCCAGGTATGCAGATTAGATTACTCTTAATCCTAGGTTTATAGTGCACTATAATCTGTGGTCAATGCACTATAATCTGTGGTCAATGCAGCCCTTTCTTTCTTTTACTTATATTATGCATCTTAATTTTTTCATGATAGACCCACTGCTTTCCAAATTAGTTTGCTATTGGTCTCAGTTTTCTTTCCTGTTAGAGAAGCTTCAGAGCTTGTGGTGTCTAGGGTCTCTTTCAGCTCTGATGCTCTGTGAAAGTTAAGACTTGAAATACCCTTAGATATGTGCCTGGCTTATAACTAGTCCTTAATAAATGGTAGTTTGTTACTATCATTATTAAATTTGATAAATTTTCACTCCTGATTCTAAACTTGATATACTGAAAAATGGACTAGACTCCCCATGAATTCGGTGATTCTTCTACTGTAAAATTTATAGGAGCAGTAAAATTTCTAGGAGCATTCTTCCCCATTCATTGGTTAGTACCAAACTCTATTTTCAAGAATCTCAGGGTATAACAGTTAAAGATCAATTTCCAGCAAAGGATGTAGCAGAGAAAGAAAGGAGGCAAACCCTTCCCCAAATAATTCCCATTTGCAGAGTTTCAGGATGAGTCCTATGGAGTTCCTGTTCACTTCTCCCTCTACTAAACTGCCTGGATTGCTGTTCATTACAGTTCACTGAAATTTTCTCTTAGAGCTATGAAGGACCTTGGCAGAGAGGCCAAACACTAGTGGGGCCTCATTATCAAGTAATATGTTGCTAAGTATGAGGCAGAGTAGAACTTCACACCGCCTGGTTTCCTGCCACATGGCACGTTACAGAGGGAGAGTCCAGGGTCAAATCTTGCAGTGCTACTTTTCGTGTACAAAAAAGGAGCATTTGTGCAAGATTTGGAACAGCTTCTATTCCAATTCAGCAATGCTTTTGCACTAACCACTACTACTCTATCGGTTCCTTGTGCCTCTGGCTACTGAGGCCTTTATAATAGGGCTGACTGTGATAACCAGCAGAGCTTAAGGCCATGAAAGATGTTTTTTGCAGCACCTATTGATCCTTATCTGATGGCTTCATTCTGCCCAATTGGCTCTAACAAGGAAGCGAATGAGTTCATCAAGGTAGATCCCAAAGCAGGAGGCAGGACATGCCTGTGCATCAATGGGAGAGGAGCTTTTTGGTATTATTTAGGTTTAAGAACCATACTCTTCCCGAATACATACAAAATTGAAGTGGAAGATAACTATAGAAGCAATGGACAGTAAGGTGGAGGGACTGAGCAAAAAGGAAAAAGGACTCATGAACAGGACAACAGTGTGATTGCAGAGGGGAGGGGGTAGAAGGGGATTAGATGGTAATGAAAAGTACAATAAAGATTGAATTAAAAAGATGAATAAATTTATATTCATATGTTTGATATGAAAGATGAATGAGGTTCCAAATCTTTTTTAAAAATTTTAAAACAGAGCTACATTTTTTTCCTTCTAAAGACATAAGCATCCAAATGGAAGAATATTCCCTTTGAGTAAGCTAAATGCTGGCTCAGGGATTGGTTTACAAAGCAGAAAGGTGATTTGCCCATTCATTTCCTACCTCACTTTCCAATTCTCTCTCATGCTCAGTGCAGTGAATGCTGTGTGTGTGTGCCAAGCAGGGCACGCTCACAGAAGGCAAGAGTATTAGTGAAAAGGAAAAAAAAGAAAGACACCATGGAGAAAAAATATCAGTGAGCAATTTTGCTGCTCTTAGGAGATGACCTCCAGGCCTCAAGAGATCTAGTGCCGTGATTCCTCTTCATCTTGTTAGAGGCTGAAGCCCAGAGGCGACATATCTTTCAAAGAGAAGCATTTTGCACTGCCTTTGCAGTCCTAAACAATGATGGCCCCAGAGTCCCAAAGAAACCTACAGGCTATTCTTCAAATTTGACTCAGGAAGTAGCTTGTGTAGTCCTCACAGTGGTGGTGTGCTTTCTCTCCCATCTGACAGCAAATGCCCACAACTGTGAAGGAAAGAAAGATGGACTGATGTATATTGAGATTTGGAGTTTGACAGATCTTCTTATTCCATCTGAAATCCATCAGCTTCTAGAGGAATATTCCAATGTCCCTATCCATAGATGCATGTGGTCTGGGTAGCAATTAATTGTTATCTAATAGATATAAACTTTCTGGACTCTGGGTTGGGGGGTGGGGTCGGGGGGAGAAAAGATATGTACAAAGGGACTGGCCAGTAGTGAGACTACCAAAACTCCGAAGTCCAAGTGTAATGCTTATGCGTTTCCACTTATAAATAACAATAACAAACCACATTTACTCTAGCTATTCACAGAGTCTGAATTCCACTAATCCTTTGTGCCTTCTCACCCTCTGCCTCCTCCTCTTTTTCCAGTAGCCAGCACAATTTCTGGCACCTTCTAGGTGCTCAAAAGAGATGTGTCGAATCAGTCAAATAAATGAGTAGAATATGTGCCCTTCTGCAAGTGATTTAATTCTTCTGATCTTTCGCTTCATCAGTAATTGGGGGATAATGTTATTTGGTGGGTTTGTTTTCAAGATTAAATAACATAGCATACTTTATGTGATGTGTAAATGTCATAAAATGATAACTTTATGAGTTATGAATATAACCGTATTTTATGACCTTTAAATTTATGAATATTGAGTTTGCAGTTATGGTTCAGCTAAGAGGGGGGTGGGAGTAAAGCTCTAGGCAGATAAAAGAATCACTGCCCAAAGCTATAGGTGGGAGGATTAGTTAATATCGAATGCATTTAACCAATGCTTAGCAAGAAAGCTAATGGGGGGCTGAAAAAGAGAGGGGAGGAAAGGGGTGAAGGAGTTAGGGATATAGTGAATACTTTTAAGGTCAATTGATCTACTTCATAAACGTTAAATTTTATTTTCACAAGAAATCATCCTGCGCCAAAAAATGTGGCGGCGATTCAGAAGAATCGGGGAATTCTGAGCGCCCTCCTGCTGGCTGCAGTCACAGTTCATGATACAATAATGAAGGCGGCATAATCACATTGCATCTGAACTTCCTCTGTGGTCCTTTTTATATTGAAGTCTCTCACCGTTTCAGGGCTGTGCTTGGAAAAGTTGGACAACTTTTTCCTTGGTGAAGAAAAAGAAGCCCGCATCAGACTCCATGGAACTAATGAATGAAGTTATTCCCTTGGCTCAGCATCTCCATTCACTTTCTTATCAAATATTCACAGAAACAGCTTTCCTCAGCTCCGTGACTGGAACTTTACTCTCCCGTGCTGTTGCCTAGGATCGGATGCACAGATTTCGAAAGTCAGCAGGCAACAGACTTGGCTTTGGAGCCGCCGTGGTTGGCTTTTGCAAGAGTCGATGAGCCTTATGGTGTGGTAGCTTCTCCAGGGAGCATGAAGCTAAATAGCATGAAGAATTAATAAAGTGAAAACCGAGGGTTATTTGTTGACAATTGACAGCGAGTGACCTTCTTAAATACTTAGTTGTTTAAGGTTCTGAGTGAGGATGAATGAATCTTCGGGGCGCTTGACTCGCACCAGTGTGTAAATCTCCTTAGTCTTTTGGGAAGTGGAGGCAAATTAATACAAATTTAGGAGGGAGGAGAGAGAAGACGGTAAACCAAGATGCCAAGACCAGAGCTCTCCTCCCATCTCTTTGGGAAGTCTCGCTTTTACTGCCGGGGACCCTGGAGTTTGCAGCCGAGAAAACAGGGCGGCGCTAGGACCTGGTTGGCGCCTGGCTGGGGCCGCTGTCGGGCGGGCAGGCGGAGGAGGGGGATGTGGGAAAGGAGGAGTGTTAGGGGGGCGGAGGGAGTCATTTATGCAGAGCAGGCGCTGCTGCCATTCCCTCTCACTCTCCCCGCGCGCTGTTTGGTGCCGGAGGAAGCGCAGGGAGCAAGCTAGCAAGCGCTCGGAGCCCAAGCCAGCAGAGGGGGCGCCTGGCCGCTGCCTGTACCGCCGCCTCCGCTGCGCACTGGGGCCCCGGGAGGGGCGAGGGCGAGTGGAAGAGTCCGGTAGCCGAGCTCGGTGAGATCCAACTGCAGGAGAGCGCCTACTCGGCTCAGCCGCGTCCTGCCCGGGAGCAGGAGAGCCCGGCCGTTTGCCCCGTGGGCCAGAGGGCTGGGAGCACTGGTCCCTGCAGCCCCAGGGATGGTCTAAGAGCCGGCGCGAGGCTCGCTGCTCCGCTCCCAGTCGGGACTCACTGCCTCCTTCCGATCTCCCAAGGCTGCGAGCAGCGGCTGCCGGGGGCTGCGCGCCTGGGCAGCACAGGCCGGAGAAGTTAGTTGTGCGCGCTCCGCTTAGTGCGCCGAGCGAGCGAGCGAGTGAGGCAGCAAAGCACCGGAGCCATGGGCTGGGGGAGCCGCTGCTGCTGCCCAGGACGGCTGGACCTGCTGTGCGTGCTGGCGCTGCTCGGGGGCTGTCTGCTCCCGGTGTGCCGGACGCGCGTCTACACTAACCACTGGGCAGTCAAAATCGCCGGCGGCTTCCCGGAGGCCAACCGCATCGCCAGCAAGTACGGCTTCATCAACATAGGGCAGGTAACAACAGGGTGGCCCTGGGCAGGGGTAGTGTTCCTCTTCGACATCGCGCTTCTTGTCCCCTTCTAGGCAACCTCCCTTCCCCCTCTTCCAGATGTGCTCTTGCAACTCTTAAGTGATACTCCCCCGCCCCTTTCTCTTACACACATATACACACTCACTCCCCAAAGTTGCTGGGGTTTGCGTTTTGTTTACTTGTTTCTTGAAAGACACGAGGGACAGGTAGGATCTCTGGAAAAATCATGAATGTGCATACCTCCGTGGTGGTTTCAGAGCTGACCGGACCTTTTGACATCAGAAGTCGGGGAGCACTAGTAGCCTGAGCTCTTATAGGGTGTAGGGGGCAAGCACGGCCCTGGTGCCGGCTCCTTGTGGTTTCTGAGAGCTGGAGTTAGAAGGACGCGGGGAAGGGAAAGCCTTTCCTCCTCGGATCTGAATTTAGCCCAGAAAGAAGTTTCCTCTTTTGGGGCAGAAGAGATGCTGGGCGCTGGAGGCGCAGGAGGCGCTGGAGGCTACGGGACTGGAACTGGAAGGAAGGGGGGAGGTGGAGGGAGGGAAAGGGGGCCAGACCCGGCGGCGTGAGCGCAGATTTTGGAGGAGCCCTCCCGGCTTCTTGGCCTCTCGCGCAGGATTTGCGTGTGGGCTCCCGGAGAGGGGTCAGAAAGGGAGCAGAAATGTCCCGGACCCGCCGACTGGGTTTTCTGCTCTGGGAAAAGGGCGAATCTTCCCTAGAGGGTTGAGCGGAGCCCGGAGGTGGCGCTGGGTGCGAGTTTGGCGGGTGGCGGGTCGCGGATTTTTGTGTGGGGTACCTCTCGAGGGCTTTCCTCAGAGCTGCCTCGCTGTGGGACAATGAATTGAATGGTGTTATGGGGATGACTCTTAGCGCAACAGATTAGGGGGCACCTCTGGGCTAAATGATCTCGGCTTTCTCTATCCCTTTCCTGCAAGAAATGGGGTGGAGAGGACTGAAGAAGTGGTCCCAGAAAGTGTCCCCCTTCCTAAATACTCACACCCCCACTCGCTTCTCCCTTACTGGCCGGAGAAGGAAGCCTTGGCCAGACCCTGTGAAGACTGCTGGGGGTGGGAGGTGAGGGTGGTGGGGGCACCCTCGCAGCAGATGCGCTTCTGGGACTGCTGGGCATGCACGCGCTCTGCATGCCCTGCTTGGGTGAAGTGAACCGGAGGGCCAGCTGAGGGCGGCCGCAGAAGCAAGAGAGACAGCACTGGCGATTTCTGGTGCCCTTCAGCTCCACATCCAGGACTGTGAGCCCTAGAGCCCGGAGACTCCAGAGCTGTTGTCTCCCCATCTAGAAAGAGCTCGGGAGTGCTGGGGGTTTGGAAGAGCAGGAGCAGGAGGTCTTACACTTGGCTGCTTCAGAAGGAAGACAGGTTCCAGAGAAGCCAGTCCTGTGGAGGACTAAGACCAGGGCAAGGGACACAGTTCGTACCACCTCCCCTGCCCCACCCCAAACACACACCTGGAAGGAAGTCAGGGAAGCCAGCCAGATTTTGTTGCCTGAGTGCCTGTCATCTTTAGAAGAGTTCAATTCAAATGGCTTGTTCAATTCTGCTGGTAGAAAACACTGTCTTTTTACATGAGCTTAAAGTTGGGTGCTGCATGTGACTCAGGTGTAACTGGGAAGGTTAACACTGAAAGTAGTCATGCTAATCTTTCCAGGGACACGTCTTTTGGGTTCAGCCAACCACGAGCGTCTCCCATGTACCAGGCATATTTGGAAGAATAAGTTCTTGAACATACACTGCTTTCATAATACAAAAAAAAAAAAAAAAAACGACCATTTTGGTTGATATTACTTCACATACAGCAAAGAGAAAACCAGACTGGAGAAGCTGACACACACAGGATCACCCAGCTATGATTGAGACCTAGTTCTCTCTTGTCCAGGTGTATTCCTGCCTGACTCCTGCTTTTTAGAGAATCCCTCCATCCCACAGGGGAAGGAGGAAGAAAGCGAAATTCCTGTTTCCCTGTATTCTGACTTAATGGCTCAGTAGACTGAATGCAAATATCTAGTCTTTAGTTCAAACAGACCTGGACTTCTTGAACCTAAGAAGCTTCATGACTTGCAAGGACCAAAAGACTTGTATCTGAATGAATTCATTACATAGAACTTAGATATTGTAGAACATGGCAAAGTGAAAGAGGAGCTTTTGTCACCGAACTTGCTTTTGAACAAGCAATATTGGCAGTGTCCTGCAACGTCGCCTGACTTTTACAAAGCCTTCGACTATGGATTTTCATTTAAAAAGTAATACTAAGAAAGTTTACATACAAATAATGCCCAACACTGTTTATGGTGGGTTTTTTTTTTTTTTTTTTTACAAGGCCAATGAGGAAATTTAGGGCTTACAGAGGTTACTGAGGATCCCTTGAACTGAAGCCATAAGCAGTGCAAAAAGATCAGCTATTCTTACAGTGTAAGGCATTTCCTTTGCAGATCAAAGGAGATTAACCCTATGCTAAGTCTTTGGGGTGGTAAATTGAGTTCACACCTGCAATATCATTGCACTGTAAGGGCCAAATGTATTTCTTATCCATTCTTAACTGCTCTGACCTTTTAACACTTTAGACCTCCTTTTGTTATTCTTTCTTTTCATCAATAAACCAGCTGTGGTTCACTTGAGGCCAGTAACTAATTTGCAGACTTCCCTGGAATGTTCTCCTGTTTTTTCCCATTTGGGCTTGGGGTTCCTCCTCATGTGTCACAAATTGGAACTGAGACCTGTTGTTGTTTCTGAAGTCCTGGAAGTATTTTTGATATCTTCAGTATACTATTTTAGGTGAGTAAGGCAGTGTTGGTGCAGTTTTTGACTGTCAGAATTTCAGTGTAATGTTTTGTATCGCATCTTAGCATTTAAAAGCCACAAGAGATAAAGTTTCTGGCCTGGAGATTTCTACAGAAAAGAATGGGTGTGCCTCTTGTGTTCATGAAAGATAGGATGTGCAGAGAAACCCAAGAGCAAGCAGGCAAACAAATGGGCAAGCAGAACATGCTTGACTTCCTGGAAGGAACAATAAGGAGGGGTTTCTTCCCCTTTGGTTATAGAAATACATTATGTTTTGGTCGGTTTTCATATAACGTTTTTGTTTTGTCATGGCTATGCCTTGAAATTCTGAAATTATACCATAATTATTAGTAGTAGTTGTCATGTCGGCATATATCGTCTTTTGCTTGGTATTAGTGTCAGCTGTGGAGTGCCCTTTCTTCCACTATAGGCCTTGACTCCTAGCCTCCTTAGTAGGACCAACACCTGCTGGGCCAGCCCAGGGTAGGTGTGCCTGACTATTGGCCTGCACTGGTATGGAACAGAGGGCTTAGTTCTCCCTCGCTAATCATGTACTCTGACCCTCTCAACTAACAGTTTAGTGATGAGATAATAGAAACAACATAAAGGAATAATACCTGGCATAATGTTAATTGTAAACCTTTGGACTAAATCCACAAACTAGGTTATTTGAACCCAGGAAGAAGGTCCCCTGTGAAGGTTGTTTGCAATGTGCAGTAGCTGTATTTATCCTTCTGCAAATTGCTTCTACTCCTTGGCTCCAAGCTCAGATTGCCAATAGCAGAAGTTCCCCCCCAAACCATGTAACTTACCTTAAGCAAGATCTCAGAATGATCAAGACAGATTCAGGCAGTCCTGGGGAAATATTTTACCTGGTGTTCCCATTGAAAACCTCAACTTGGAAACTCCAGTGATGCCACTTGCAAGGTCTTTGAAAGCAGAAAAGTCATCGAACTTAATGGATCCCCTTTTCCTTCATCTGTAAAATATAAATCTCTGGATTATAGAGTGAGTGGACTCAGTACATAGTTTGCAGTGAAAGTTGTGTTGATTCTGACTGTGAAATAAGTGGGATTCAAACTTGATTTAGGTAGGGAGAAAGGAGGACATTTTTTAAAATGGGAGATGCAAAATGTGAAGATCAGGAAAATAAATTTTGGATGGTGGCTGAGTAAAAAGCTAAACCAGAGCTTTGTAGACAGGGAAAATGGTTTTCGATTTCAACTCACAACTTAAACTCGTTCTCTATTGGATTCTAAAGAGTTCTGGCTGATTTCCCATGGCAGTGCTCACCTCTCTGGTGGATTCTTGTTGCCACCTGTTAAATATTATAGGATGAGCTTGTTGGAGATGTAAGAAAGTGATGAAAAATATCGGAAGACTGATTATTTTATAAAGTATCTTACGTTGGTACATTATGTCAGATCATGTTTGTTTTTATGTTTTATTGAATTCTGAATATAGTTTGTATGAGGGAAGTTAGAAGCAACATTTTCTAAGTCAATAGGAAGAGATACTTTAGCAGGAAGAGCCTGAAGGTCTCCCACTCTGCTGATTAATTTTGACGTGTGAGTGATGTGGGATGATTGAGAGGTTGATAAACAGTGGAGAGGGAGTTCTGGGTACAGCTGGGGATGGCAATGGAAATAGGAGACATGGCAAGTTTGATGGGTTTATGGGAGTGAACTGTGCTTCCCCAAGTTAAATCTGTAGGCATTTTGTAAACAGGAAAGTAACTTGATGTGGGAGTCCAAGGTTGAGCCCTGTGTGATACATCTGGCTTTGCACAGGGCAGCCCTTCACACCCAAGAACCTTAGCCCCAACCTCTGCTGGCCATTCTCACAGGTATAGTTCTCATGAGTAGGGGAACCTTTCATGACAAAAAGCCATTCAGACTGCTTGGCCTAATAATGGCAGATCTGTTGCGTTAATCTCATAGACTAGGAATGGCTTGTATGTGGCCATTGGGATTTTGGGGGTCTATTTGAAATGAAAACTACATTCTTATGAGCCTCAAGGCAGCTGAATTTGCCTTACTGCTATCTTTCATGAGCTTATATCCAGAGGTCCTAACCTTAAAGGTCAGCCAGAGAAGCAGGGTAGTGTGCTGGGAAAATGTCCAGGGATGTCTGACTCTTTGGTTAAGGGAGGGAGTCCTGACCCAAAGACATCCCCTGGGCAGGGAGGGGTATTTGTGTTGTCGGTTCAAGTTATGTGAAGTAGTGTCTGGGTTTACCCAAGGCTGAAGTATCTCCAGGCATCACTCTGCCTTGGGACTTCATCACTTGGCTAAATTCAGGTTGGATTTGTTGACAACGAAGCTGACCGTGGCTTCCTGGATGGTAAAAATGAATGCTTGTAGACATTCCTGTGTGCAAGAAGATATATATGGATATATGTGTGTTTGTATATATAGATGTATATCTGCAAATTATTATTTTTATCAAAGTGAAGTTTGTACATACTTTAGAGTGAAATTACTCATGCAGTATTCTTACTAGTTCCGACAGATTACATCTCTACACTAAGGGGACCAGTAAGGACCAATCAATGCAAATAAACTCTGCAGTTTGGATTAATCCTAGGAGAAAAATGAGACCAGAAAGAAAACAAGACTAGGAATCAAAGGTTTGAGTGAAACTTCAGGGTTTGCCTTTTGTTGGTCAACTTGACTATCAGTGCCTCATTTTTCAAATAGGAGGCCTTAATTCCTGCTCCATACACCTTACAGCATTGTTTCACGTGCCCTTAAAATGAACATGAATATATAAATAAAATTAGACTTAGGAAACACCCTCTGATCAAGAAGAGACCCAAGGAAATGAAAGGCTGCATAAAAGAAAGTCAGGGAGTGCCCTGGTTAGCAGAGCAACTTGTGGTTTTCCAGATTCTGTGACTGCTTGTGGTCTAGTGAGGGCTGAAAGGGGGAAGAGTCAGTGTAAATTCGGATTCTCCCATTAGAGCATAGCCTGAGCCATGGAGAAGGTTTAGGGTTGGAACAACTGAGTAGAAAACCAACCAGCTAAGGTTCCCCATCTCCTGGCTGGTCAGCTTTGGTTTATAGAGGTATTTTCAACATAGCATTGCAAGATTTTAAATTTAAAGAATCCAACATAGCCTCTTAGGTTTGATTCAAATGTGAGTTGCTGTGGAAGAGTATTGGGAGCTAAAACTGAAATACAGACAGGCCCACAAGGAATAGAGATGGGACCCTTTTTGGTGCAAGTGTTGGAAACCCAGCTCATACTGCTTAAATAAAACTGATAAAGAAGCAAATAAGAAAACAGGGAATCTGTTTGTTCAAACAGATTCACATGCCTTTATGTGCATTTATGAAAACAGAAACTGAATCTTTTTGGAGCCAGACCTTACCTGATCTGTACTTTCTTTGTGGCAAAACCTATCTTGACATGCATCAGCATTAATTAGGGCTTTATTTACTTATTTATTTATTTTTGCAGAACTATTCATGAGTTTGATTATGGGGATGTTGTTCTTGAGCCAGGTGGAGGTATGTATAATACACTCCAGTATGTGCCCCATTGTACTTTTTCACCTGAAGAATGCTGAAGTCTGAAACACATCTAGATCCAAGGATTTTAGCAAAGTGATGGTAGCCTGTCCAGCTGAAAGCCAGAGGTAGTGCTAATGTCATGTATTCCTGTTTCCCTATACCAGCTTCATTCTCAGACAGAGCTTTTCCACAAGGCGTTAAGCTTATACGATACTTAGTACCTCTATTACTAGCATTGGAATTAACCCATGAAAAAGACTCCACTTTGTCCTGATTGGGTCATATCTTTACTCCTGGGCCAGTTGCTTTGTTCATGGGTGTGGCAGTATGTAGGTAAGTCAGCTTGGCTCACATGTCCACTTTTAAAGTGAGGAAGATGTTGACCTTTGATAGGCAATGCGCCAGCTGGGAAAGGACCTTTCCCCCAAAGGGAAAGGGCATGCTTTTACTAGAATAAGGGAAAGCAGATGCAGGACAAGAGTAAAACGCACTACAGATCAGATTATATAAGGCCTTAAATGCCTAGGCTAGGGAGTGTCAACATTATTATGTAGACTAAAGAATTATATTAAAGGTCTCTGAGAAGGAGGCAACGACCGATTAATTGATCAAACATGGGAATCCGCCACATACCGTATATAAGACATTCTCTGCTCTCAAGGAGCCAGGACATTTTTACCCATAACTATTGTTCAGCAAGACAAATACTAATGGAGTTATATGCGGTACAGTATGTTCAGTCATGCCTGAGGGGTGTCCATTGGTAGCAGTGTGCATAATGAGCTAGAAGAGGCAGAGAGGCTATTGTGTTGGTAGATTATTGGTAATGAGCACAGAAGCTGTGAAAATGGAGCTGAAATAGATTTGGAAGCTCTTGCAGAGATGGGTTCAGTCTGGCTTGGTCACTAAATGGAAGTGGAAGGTGGAGGGGAAGGTGAAGAGGACTGCAGAGTTTGTAGCTCTGGGACCAGGAGAATGGTGGACTCATTTGTGGATTAGAACAGTCTGTGGGAGCATCAGTTGAGCCTTAATGCAGTTGAGCTAGAAGGCCACACAGATAGAAATGTCCATTAGACATAAGAGAATTTAGGATGGGAAAGACGTCAAGACTGGCACACCCATCCTCCATATCAGTGAAGCTGTGGAAGTGCACAGGATTGCTAAGACATGAAGCAGAAGACAGAGGAGGGCTGGGAATGGAACCTGCAGTGTCTGCACCTAGAGGGAGAGGGGGAGGTAAAGGGAGCAGAGGAGGGGAGTGAGAAGGCCCTGAAGATAGGGTCAGAAAGCTGCAGGAAGCACTGGACACCCTTTAGAGGGTGTGCAGTAGTGAGAAGTGCTGTAGAATCTGGAGAGATGAGAACTGAACCTGGACTGACAGATTGGGTGATGAGGAGGTGAGCAGTGCTCTGAGCATTAATGCTTGCCTGAAGGGAGAGTTGGAGTTGGGGTTGAGGGGAAGTAGAGGAAATGAGGACAAGTTTTCATTGCACATCTGCCCACCCACCTACATTCTCTCCCTTAATCTCTTTCTCATCAATGTACTCGGGTAGTTAAGTTCACTGGTCTGGAGCCAGTGGGTTTGACTCCACCTAATACTGCTACTTTCTAGTTGGGGACCCTAGACAAGTGTCTTAAGCTCTCTGTGCCTCAGTTTCTTCACGTGTTAAAAAAGATCGAATAGTATTTCCCTGATGGAATTGCCATGAGGATTAGTTCAAAGTAGTTAAAATAATACCTGGCATGTACTATATACTCAATACATGTCAGTTATTATATCTTGCTTTTTTAAACCAATGTTTTCATATACTGTTTTCACTTAACATTATATTGTGAGCCTTTTTCCAATGTTATTAAATCATCTTAGACAAATTTTAATGGCCGCATAATTGAAAGCACCATTCTATGTCATAATTGTTGTGACCATATATCATATTTTGCCTGAGATAGTCCTGATTTATGCCTGTGGTAAATCAGTTCACCTCCATTAAGTATTTTTTGCATCCCCTTTGACTTTCATACATGTCTGAATTTGGAAGACATGTTTGGTCACTCTAACTGTACGCATATTTGTGTGTGTGTGTGTGTGTGTGTGTGTGTGTGTGTGTGTGTGTAGCATCATATCCTTCTGTTACTTGGTGAGCTCCTTTTTCATGCAGGGTGGTATCTCATTCCTGTTTATATCCCCAGCACCCAGCACAGTGGGTAGCATAGGAGAAGCACAGTGGGCACTTGGGATAGGAAGCTTAAAGGGCTTATGTAGAGAGGGATGGGTTTGGAAAGGAGAGGAACATGGGTGTCTTGAGACTAAAGAGGAGTGAAGTAGAGGTTCCGGGGGTTCAAGTTGGGAGGAAAGCAAGGGAGCCTGGATCTCATCAGTTACTCAGAGGTGAAGGCCACCTGCAGAGAGAGTGGGAACCTGCGTGAAATTTATGTCTGGGTGTTCCAGTGTTTTGGAACCTTTTTAGGGAATTCTGATAAGAATCAATGATCAATGACTAAGAATTGCGAAATAGAATGAGGTTATTTGCTGCTTATACTCAGTGATTGCTAAGTAACTAGTGGTTAAATGAGTGAGTGGAAAAACAAACTAGTTGTATTATTTTGTGCTTTTGTTCCTAATGCTCAGTAATTTGAGGTTAGAAAGGGTAAAACGGGGAGTTAGAATTTACCAGGGGGAGAGAGAAGGTAAAAAGAGACTGGGAAAAGCTGGGAATGGGAGTGGTGGGGGAAGAATGGTTCCTGAATACAAGAGGTACCACCTTGGAAATGCTTGACCACAGTGTCCAGGCTTTTTAAGGAAGGTGATGGGGTCAAAGCAGGACTGGTGGACCGAAGGAATGGGGCACGTGTAGGGGTGATGAGTTCAAAATATGATGTAAGGGTAGTTTGGTGAAAGCAGTAGAAGTGGAAAGATGGGAGCCATCCCAGAAGGTATTTCTTTCTCCAGGTTAGAGCTATTCTACATGATGATAAGGTCCAAAGTGAGGACATGCTGGTGGATTGACCAGTTGGAGGACAGGTGAAGGGCAGCAGGTCAGATGGAGTTAAGAAACTGTAAGGCTGGGAGAATGAAAGGGTTATCAGTTTGGACACAATGAAGATTCCAGGTAATTTGGGGGCGCATACACACTAGGCAGATAAATATGAAGTTTGCTCCATACTTCAATTCTCCTTGGATAAATTTAGTTATTATCTCTACTTTACACATCTGTGCACTCTTATTTGCACTGCAGGGCCTGTATCAACTTAAGGGATAAAGATAGATACATGGGTGATTGCTTTTAACTCCCAAATGTGCCTTCCCATGTTTAATTTGAAAACTGAAGATTGCACTGGGCACTGAATATAGAGTGAAGAATATAAACAGAGAATGTGAAACCAGAAATGATATTTAAGGATGATTTTAAAATGGTATGTGCCATGTCACATTTTATATTGACCTCCACCTAAAGTTGTCCTCTCGCCTACTTTCTGTTGTAATAATTAAACCTGTAATTTATTCACGTCATGTATTCTGCCCCTTACATACATTGTTTTCTACAGTAAAATGAAGCTAGATTCTGAACATGTCTTCTAGGTTATTCGTCTAAACTTTACTGCCTTATAGGAATATAGATATAGTTTAAAATGCATTTTAAAAATTATTTATAGATTTCTCTCTATTATATAATATTTTTAGATTGCTCTATATAATAGATTACTTTTGTTTGCATTTGTATGTTAATCTGATTGTTAATTTAAGGTTAGCATTACAAAGGGAGCATTAAGCTTCTAGTTTAATCCTCTGCCATTATCTAAGAGGTGATTTCTGTCCTGGGAAAATTATATTGTGGATACCCTGCCAGCCTTGAAACCAGTTAACTTTATTAAAAGCACTCATACGTACTCACCCACCATATATGTATTTGTACTAAGCACTTAAGGTCTGATATCTTTGTAATAAGTACTTAAGGTCTGGTATTTTTCTACTCGGAGAAGCTTTTCCAGCTGTAAAAATATACCAATTCTCTCCATATCGGTCTTTGCAGGGCTTATACCTTGTTTTCACTAGTTGAAGTTTCTCAACCAAAATAAAACTGGGCAGTGCTCTCTCTAGAGGGAATGCAGTGCAGGGAGGGGACACAATTCCAGGGCCTTTAATCTTATAAACAGGTATTCATAACTCTAAGTTTAGAAGTTTACTGCTTACTTATCCTGGACCTGTTTTAGCTGAATTTAACTAATATGATTTTTTTTCTCTGTGTGTGGAGGACCTCATTCATCAATTTCAAAGTTTTTCAAGAGAAAACTAAATTGTAGGCCTTTTACGATTTATTACAGCCTAGCTTTCATCAAAACTTTTTTCTCTATTTTTTTTGTAATTCTGGGGCAGCTTTCAATTTGGTTAGTGCTTGTGAGCCAATTTGCCAAATACTGCATTCTTTGACTCATCTTTGGGTGATGTCATTTCTTCTGGGCTAGTTGGATAATGCTAAGAAGCTTTAAAAAAAAACCTCAAAGCTGAAAAGAGGTGACTTGAATTTCCTTCTAGGTCCTGCCCAGCCACCAATTTGCCACTTACTTATGAGCTTGTCATGGGTTTTCTCTGTATCACAGGACTAATCTTATTCATTATTTTATTTAAAAAATAATTATTGAAGGACACCATCAAGAAAGTGAATGGGAGAAAATATTTTAAATCATGTCTGATGAGAGACTTGTATCCAGAATATATCAAGAACCCCTATACTCAATAATAACCCAACTAAAAATGGGCACAAAGGATCCAAATAAACATTTCCCCAAGGAAGATATACACATGGCAAATAAACGCATGAGAAGATGCCCAACATCATTAGTCATCAGGGAAATGCAATGAGATAGATACTAGTTCACATTCACCAGACTTGCAATAATCAAAAAGACAGATAATGGCAGTATTGGCAAGGACGTAGTGAAATTGGGACCCTCCTACACTGCGGCTGGGAATGTAAAGTGGTGTAACCACTCTGGAAAACAGTCTGGTTAAATAGAGTCACCATGTAATCCAGCAATTCTGCTCCTAAGTATATACCTAAGAGAAATGAAAACATTTGTTCACACTAAAACTTGCAGACAGAAGTTCATGGCAGTATTCTTTGTAAGAGCCAAAAACGTGGAAACAACTCAAATGTCTATCAAGTGACGAATGGATGAACAAATTAGTATATCCATAGAATAGAATATTATTGGGCAATAAAAGTGAATGAACTGACACGTGCTACAATGTGTATGAATCTTGAAAACGCTGTCCTAAGTGAAAGGAACCAGTCACAAAAGGCCATATAGACTATGATTCTGTTTGTATCAAATGTGCAGAATGAGCAAATCTATAGAGACAGGAAGTAATAGGTTAGCGGTCACCTAGGGCTGAAAGGGTTGGGGGAAACTGAGAGGGACTTCTAATGGGTATGTACTTGTGGGTGATGAAAATATCCAAAGTTGATTGTGGTGATTTTTGTACAACTCTGTGACTATGCTAAAAACGTTTGAGCCCTGGTCACATGGCTCAGTTGGTTGGAGTGTCGTTTCATGCACTGAAAAGGTTCCCGGTTCCATTCCTAGTCATGGCACATGCCTCTGTTGTAGGTTCGATCCCTGGTTGGGGTACATACTGGAGACAACCAATAGACATTTCTCTCTTACATTGATGTTTCTCTGTCTCACACTCTCTCTCCCTTCCTCTCTCTCTAAAATCAATGGAAACATCCTCAGGTGAGGATTTTAAAAAAAGGATTTGAGTAGTATACTTTAAGTAGGTGAAATGCATGATGTATGAATTATATCTCAATAAAGCTATTAAAAATAGGTATGGAGTCCCTGTTGTTTATTGGCCATTCTAAATAGGCACAAAACTATAACATTTGTCTTTAATAATCTTTGTGCTCATATGGAGCTTATATTGTCGTGGGAGGAGTCAAGCTATGAACTGGTAATGAAATGAATAAAATCATTGCAAATTATAAGTGTTGTTGGACAGCAAAATATATTAGTTGTGTAAAAAGTGACTGACGGCCCTGCCTGGTGTGGGTCAGTGGACTGGGTGTCATCCCAGAAAGCAACAGGTTGCTTGTTGGATTCCTGGTCAGGGCACATGCCGGGGTTGTGGGCCATGTTCATGGTTGGGAGTGTGCGAGAGGCAACCAATGGATGTTTCTCTCACACATCCATGTTTCTCAACCCCCTTCCCATCTCTCTAAAAGTAAATAAATAAAAATCCAAAAAAAAAAGAAAAAGTGACTGAGGGTGGAGAGCTCCTTTAGATAGGCTGGTCAGGGAGGCTCACTGAGGAGGAAACAAGCAGAGACCTGGATGTTACAAAGGAGCAACCCTCTGGAGGTGGGGAGCGGTGAGGTCCATGCAGAGGGGACAGCCAGTACAAAGGCCCCAGAGGAACAGAAAACGGCTGGCCTCTGTGGAATCTAGTTAACTTGAAAGAAGTGGCTGAGCTTGAAGCTGGAGACAACGATCTTTAAGTATCACTTTGATGATGCCGTCTCCCTTTCAGAAGCCATTAGTAGCTCTCATTTGCCTATGGCATTTAAACAAATGTCTCCTCTGAGTTTTAAAGGCGTCCAACTACTCGTCCTGAAATACTTTTTCCATTGTCTCTCCTTAACAAAGCCAAACAGGACTTCCCATTGTTCCCCAGATATTATACTCCATGTTTTCCTGTCTCCGTGCCAATCTTTCCACCTGGAATATTCACCTGACCCCTTGCTCTTCTGGAAATTCTATCTCTGCTTGTAGACACATCTCAATGTCACTTCCTTACTTTGCTCTGGAAGTATAGATATAGGTAAAATATAGGTATAGTTAGCCCAAAATTCTCTTAGGGGATTTAGTAAAAAAAAAATTTCCCTCTTTTGTGGAACGTAACTATTTTGTAGCATGTAGCATGCTGTCTTACTCTAGATAAGTAATGATTAATGTTGTTGAATCCTGAAGTATTTCACAGCATTCTATGTATATAAAATAAAAAATAAATCTGAATATTAGAGAATTACCAAACATTCTCTCCAGTCGATAAGGAAGGCTTATAGCGAGTAGTATATTTTATAAAGGAGTGTGGTCAAAAGCAGTATAATCTGGGATTGGTAAGTCATTTGTGTGGAATTCTAAAGTCCAGGGCTTCCTAGGAAACAGCCTAATCCTTATCTTGAAGTGTTTCAGACCTTGGCATGATCAACAGGGCCATTCTCCTGGCTTTGGCTTCCACGAGAATTCTTAGTGTGAGAGTCAGAGTACATAGCGTGACATTGTCCATTCTGAGTGCCAAGTTCCAGATCATCCTAGAACAGGATGTGTAGGGAAGCTCAAAGACCCTGGTGGCTGTGATCACCTCCCCAGGGGTGGCAGGCAAAGTCTGTGTCTATTGGAACAGTGAAAAGAAAGGCACAAAGGCCCCCAGTGAAGGACTTGGTCAGTAAAAAGATGTCTCAGATCACAGGCAATTTTTACTGTTTGTGTAGAATCAGGGGGAACTGAACAATAAGCAGATTTGGTACACATGAAAGGTCCTAAAGCTCTGTGTAGTGTAAGTAGTAGAGTCTTGGGTTGGCCAGAGGCTCATGGCAGTGCCTACTTGGATTTTGAAGTGAAATCTGCATGAGAGGAAGAATTGCAGGTCCCAGGACGAACTGACATAAATTAAACCTTACAGCTTCATCTGTAAGGAGCATCTTCAAAAATATCTTTGGAGATAGGAAATAAACTCAGGAAAAATAGAGCAACTAACCCCTTAATTATAAAAGGAATGCTCTCTTGATTGGGTGACATGGCCAGAAGCCAGTCTCTCAGCGGAGATGGGTCTCCCCATCTGACCTCTTCACTTTTATCAGATCTAGGTCTCGAATGACCAGTCCTTCAGGTTCAGGCAGATAAAGGGAAAGGTGAGTTATATTTTCTGGGTCAGATGAAGGGGAGATGGGAAGCTGAGAGTTCTCATGATGTATACAGTGCTAGAGAAGAACTGTTCCCTCCTGTCAGTTGTGATAGGTCTACTGTAGGCAAGTCCTTTGTTACTTCTTTTTGAGGACTGTTGCACTAGGTCTACCCATTCCTCATTGCCTTCCCCTTCAGAGCTTGCCACATAAGACAGATTAATTTTCTCAGCACCTACTCTGGTTGAAAAGACTACTTCTTTCTCTTCTTATTGTTCCTTCTTCCCCATCACCCCCCCTTCTCTCGCTCCCCATGCCTTTTCTCCTTCCCCTCCCGCTTTCTTCCTCTTCCTCATCTGCGCCTTCTCTATTCCAAAGGTTCAGCCTAAGCATTTTACCGTTCCTTGCACATGAACTGCATGCCCTACTTTCCCGTCCTGCCCCTGTGGTCCCCACTGCCTGGACAGCCTCGTGCTCAGTTCTCACTCATTCTGCAGGGCCCTTCTCATGCGTCATTTCCTTAAATAGAACTGCCTATAGCTAAAACCTCTCTTGTTTAGACTCTCAGAACTTTGTATGCTTCCTTTTGTTGGCATTTGGTGATTTTCATTTTGTATTCTGTATATATCTTATCTCCTCTGCTTGATAGTAATCCCCTTAAAGACAGGAGTTCTGTCTGGTTCATCTTTGTATCGCACATGGCACCTAGAAGAGTGCTCTCAGAAAAATATTCTGCAGTGGATACATGGCTGTGAGTAAATAAGAGGCAGGGTATAAAAGTAGCCATTAGTACTGTCCACTGAATATTTCTGGTTCTCCACCTAGCCATGGGACAGCATTTATTTGGGGTGTTAAGGGCAACCCTGTAACTTCTGTTGGCCTACGAAATGTGAGCAGGAGTGACACACGTCCCTTCTGTAACCATCAGTGGACAATTTGCAATGATCTGCAGAGCTCCAGGCTCTAGATGCTCCATTAGTCTGGGTCCTTGCAGTGTATGATGAGCAGCGCTCCCTGTCCATGCACGATGGACATGTAACATGAACTAGAAACAAGCCTTTGTTGTTTTAAGTCACTGAGCTTCTTGGGTTCCTTTGCTTCCACTCTGGAACCTTGCCCATCTGACTAATACAGTAGTGCAGCGTTCTTTCTCCTTAGCCTCGCACACAGTATAGACTGACTAAGAGATGTGATGGAAGCGGGAGAAAGGGTTCTGTGATACTCTGAATAGGACCTTGTGACTTAATAGGAAGGCCTCCGTGATCTCCAGTGTACATTTTGCTCATTATGTGAGTGATAATTATATGTGCTTAAAAAAGTCAGAAACCAGATAACAGGTATTCTCAAATGTGCATTTGCGATAGGTTCTGTTGCTTAGAGATTTGCATTTCCTGAAAAAACAACAACAACAAAAACAAAAACAACTAAAATCCTGAAGATCCCAGAGCCTGATTGCACTGAGTTGCTTCTCTCTGGCCTCAGCACCTGTGCAGATAAGACTTGTTCCATGAGTTCGGATATATCCGTTCATGCCTGGTAAGCCTTGAGAGAATTGAGGGTTATTCTGTTTTCCAAGATGATAGGAACTTAGTGTATTGCAGTTTGTCTTTTATTTTTTTCCCCATCAAATGAAAATAACATGTTAACTCTGCACCTTGAATCCTTGTTTAATAGAGGACTTGCTTTCTGTTTGCCAATAGCACTGGCTTGTGCCTCCTCTGAGGGCCAGGCTGTGCTTGCAGAATGGCAACACCCGCTGCTGCAGAGCCTACTTAAACCTGCCGCCCATTCCAGTGGATGTTATGCCTCAGTTTTCAGAGAACTGGCTTCACAACATGTGGGTATCTGTGCACTTGTGTGATTTATGTGATGTGGACACAGCAGGGAACATCTGAGATTTAAAATGCTATGGCCGGAATTTCCAACTGTTGAAATGAGTCCAAAGCAGCAGATTTTTCTTCTTTGGCAGGACAGAATTGAAGCAACATGCATGATTTGGTTCACCGATTTGCGAGCTGTTAAAAATCAGAATAACTCAAAACGAGAAGAGTAAGGTGCTGCATAATATGAAAAATATTCTAAAGGTCACATGGTTGTGCAGTCTTAGACAAGTTAAGCACCATGAAACTGGACCTATTTTGAATAAATTTGAAACACTGCATGTGAACATGGGTATTTTTCTTTTGCTAAAATATTCTGTTACCAAAATAGTCAAAATCTTGTTTAATTCGCCCTAACTCTGAAAGACAAAGGTTATAGTGAACCCAGAAGGTGCTTCTGCCACCTTTTCTTGTCTCTCAACTACAGAGGCCATTTATGGCATTTATTTCTTTTACTTGTGGGTGTTCTCTTTGACATCATTCTGTCCTTCAACATTCACCGCAGATGTTTTTAGAATATCCACACTATGCTAAGTACTCTACTGAGCCCTGGAAATGCAGCAGGGGGCAAAATTCCTACCTTCTTGAAACATATACTCATAGGAGGAGTGTACCAGCTTGCTTCATAGACAATCACCCAAAATTCAGTGACTTAAAACAATAATAATAATAACAACTTTTTATTGAATTTATTGGAGTGATATTGGTTAATGAAATTATATAGGTTTCATGTATACAGTTCTATAATGCATCATCTGTATATTGTATTGTGCTTTCACCATCCCAAGTCGAATCTCCTTCTATCACCATTTATCCCCCATTTACCCTCTTCTCCCTCCTGCAAAAGCAATCATTGTATTGCTGTGAGTCTGTGAGTTAACTTGTAGGTTCTTCAGTCAATTGATGGGTTAGCTAGGGCCTGGTTGGTCTAGGGAGGCTTCACTCATGTTGCTGTTGGTTGGTGCAGGCTGCTTGCTTGGATCATGAGGGTAACTGGTCATGTGTAACTGGTCATCATTCAGCAGGCTGGCTGGGGCTTCTTCCCATAGTGACAGGAATATGCCAGCAGTCAGAGAGAGAGGACTCTTCAATCTACAAGCCCCTTTCAATTTTCTGCTTGTGTCCTGTTTACGAGCATTCCATAAGTCAAAACATGTCGTATGACTAAGCCCACCAGCTTCAAGAGATTGAAACATATCTCTCACCCATTGATAGAAGTAGATGCAAAGAATTTATGGCCATAAATTGCAGTTTACCACAGGAAAACTGTTAATAAACAATTGAATAGAAAACAAAAAGTATGTCAGTTGGTGGTAAGTGCTATGGATAGAAATTAGAGGAGGGGGGAGGAAAAAAGCAGAGAAGAGGGAATGTCTGGAAAAAAATTTTTTTCACTTGTGAACCAGATTACTAGAGAAATTTACATGAGTAAAGATCTGAAGAAGTTGAGGTAAAGAAATGAGGTGTACAGACATCTGGAAGAAGCACATTCTAGTAGAGAGAACAGTCAATACAAAGGCCCCGGACAGGAGAGGACCTGATATGTTGAAGGAATAAAAAGACCGGTGATGCTGAAAAGTCGCTTAGCACATGGGCCAGAGAGGTAATTAGGGTGGATTGGAGCGGTGAGGTAAATCCTGTAGGTTGGGCATTCTCAAGCTTGAGTGTGCATTTAAGTCACTTGGGGATCTTATTAAATTGTAAGATCCTGGTTTAGTAGGGCCAGAAGTTCTGCAGTTCTGACAAGATCCCAGGCAGTACTGATGCTGCTGGACTTGGTACCAGACTTTGAGGACCAAGACTGTAAGTCTTTGCAGGTCATGCACAGTAAGGACTTGGGATTTTCTCTGAGGGAACAGAAAGGCCATTTAGACAGTTTTGCACAGAGATGTTACCTGTCCTCTACTACGTGAAAGAGAAGGTCATTGTTTAAAATGTTTAAATACACACACCCGGCGTGAGGGGTTGGAGACATCATGCAGTCTAATGTGAAACAGAACATTGTCTGAATTTAGCTTGCTGCAACTTCAGTCATCTGAATGTCCTTTCCTCTTCAGAGCTATTTCCTTTACTCCGTTGGTGAATGAGAATGGGACATCCCCCAACCCTCCTGCACTCCCACAGCATATCCATTCTAGAACAAACCTGCTCTGTCTCCTTGTGGTCACCCAGATCCTGATTACTGGAGCTGTTCTCACTGGTCTTTTCTTTCCCTGATCCTCAGTTGCCTTGACTCAGTGGCTTCAAGTCCTGGCTACACATTCCTGTCACCTGGGACCCTCGATACCTTGAGCGATTCTGATTACTTTGCTTTGAGTGGGGCCTGGGTGTCAGCAGCCTTCAGTAAGCAGCCCAGTCAAGAACAGCCACTGCCCAGTTCTTCTTCGGCACCTGATGTGCTGGCCGGCTGTTGCCCCAGACTGAGCTTCTCTTCTCCCCGAGGAACCCACTCTCCCTTCGCTGTGCTCTCAGCCTTCTCTCTTTTCATTACCATCAAAGCCCGGCAATCATGGGCTCATTTTCAGCCTTATTTGCATTTTGATGATTTCAGCCTCAGTAGTCAGAGTTTGCTTATACAGCCTATTTACATTTGGGGTAGGGGTATTCTTTGTATAGCTACAAATATATGAGCATTTAGGTATTCCTTGATGTTTCATGTCACATACTTGTGCTTTTTGTGTGTAATTGATACTGAAAGGCTCTGTCCACACCACAGATCATTAAATGAACTGCAGGATGTTACCCAGAGGACAGGATACCAGGAACACAGCCTGCAAGATCATTTAACTCTGAGTTTCAAAATTACAAAATATCTACCAGTGAGCTTATAGGTACAGCTTTATGCCCTGGCTGGATTGAAGTACAATGTTCATTTGAAAACTTATATCATGTCTTATTACTGCATTTCACTACTTACATAGTAAGCATTGTGCATTCTGAAACTATCTGGTGAATAGCATAGTTATATTTTGGTATTACATGTAAACATTTAAATAAACATGCTATATATTTTTAGCATTTCTTTATTTTATAGTACACCGGGCATTGCAAAATACAGAAATGGCCTGGGATCTGTGTCAACCTTTGAGAGGTCCTTCCGAAACCCTATGTGATTTCTTAGGACAGTGTTTTTTTCTTCCCCGTTTAATCTAGCCTATATGTAGATAGGTCTTATTTGAAGGCCCTATTCTTTAATGACTATTGTTTTCTAATCAGTGTAAGAAATAAAGAAAAATAAAAGGCAGTGCAAAATATTATCTGTAAATTGTGCCAAATCCGCTGTATCATCAGGTACTAGGAATGACAAGTTAATGAATAATTTACTTGTAACAGATGTAAACTAATTATTAACTCAACCAGATGAGTTTACTTGAGTGTTATCATAAAGGTCTCTGTCATGGGAGAGTATGATGAAGTTCCATAAAATTTATTGCTGAGGCTTGCTGGATGCAGCATTCCATTAAGGCACTGCCTTTTGCCCCCTTGTCACCACGTTGGATTTGGTTTGTCCTTATTGTTGGAAAGAAAGTATGTGTGTGTTGGGGGGGGGGGGGTGTTTTAATCTATGGTCATTTATTTGTCTTGAAAGAAATGCCACTTCTAACAAATAGTCCATGACTTTGGAAGAGTCAACTAATGTCTCCTAAAATATAAATAGCCCTCAGGTAGTTAGACCTGTTGGGTTTTAGAGTTTGGACAAAGGTGTCACGTAGTCCCCTAATTATGAAGATGAAGAAACTGAGGCCTAGAACGTGGAGGTGTGGATAATGCACTGACCTGGTATTTAGCAAACCTGAGTTCCAGTGCCTTTAAGCTCTTATGATAAAAGTAGCTCCTGAGAGTTACTTTATTAATAATATAAAGGAGGTTTTCCAGTCATCTTGATCGTTTGTAGGAAGTATATATATTTCTTCCCTAATTCTTGCTAATAATTTTTGTATTTATCAGGGCCTGTGTTTCTTTAGGAGACAGTATAGTTTGTGGAGAAAGTTGAGTCTAGGGAATTTGTATATGTAGGTATGGGGTATATGAATAACTTGATTTTGGAGACAGTCTTTTTTTCCTTGTTCTGTGAAAATCTGACTTTTACACTCTTTAAAAAAAACTACATTGATAAGAAATGCTAGATTTTTTTTTTTTATTACTGAGTTTGATACAGCAAAAGGTCAGTTCTATGTAGTAGCTGCTTAGTAATAAGTGAATGATTGATCTAATGGCATTAGAAGCATGAACATTTTGGTAGGTCCCTGGGAACTACAAAACTCTTTCCTAAGGAAAGTTAGAGGCTCATATTGGGAAAGGTGACCATAGTAATTACTTTTGCAAGTACAACTATGACCATGTATCAAGGGGGTACCTTTACCTATGACTGCAAGCTAAACAGCTTTCCTTGGCTGATCTAGTTGTTAAACTGTGAGATGAAGGATTAGTTGTTTTATATATCACACTGAGCGTGTAAGTTCCATTTATGGGACTGTGAAAGGTCTGTACAGTAACTAAAATAACAGAATAGAGACATCAGCATATTTCATGCAGAAACCATGAGAATTAAAATTAACATGATGCATTTGAGACAGGAGTCAATGCCTGTGGCTGCCCAAACCATTCTTCGCCTTGGGTCTTTATCTCTCTAGTTTATTGGGGCTTTAAACTTATTTCACAGTGTAACTACAGAATGTTGACATGTTTGAACTAAGAGGGAGAAAAACTTGCAAAGCCCTGTTCTACTAAATTGCTTGAATCTGTTTGAGCAATACAAATGTAGCAGTCAGGCAATATCCAGTGTTTGGAACATTAAAGTAATTCATGGATTAATTTCAGTCCTGTGGAAGCCTCAGAGAAAAGTTTAAAATATATTAAATACAGTTACTTTTTCTTCATTTATCCAGATATGAGGTATCTGTCCAGATAAGGCTGTTACTTCAGTTACTGCAAAAATCTGTAAACATTGCAATGATTCTTTTGGTAAAACACTATATTGGGTTTATATTTTATGTCAACAGTAAGTACTTAGGAATGATAAAAGAGAGATACTTAAACTCGATATGCTGTACCAAGTACATTTTCTTAAACATCACTTCTAACTTTCTATTTTATGGATACAAACATTTACTTGATGGGCATAATGGTTATTTAAACTCTCTTTTTGGGTTTATTTGATGCATATTTGAGACTAAGTAAGCTGCTGAGATAAAGGTCAATAGACTTTTTATGTTAAGAAAAGAATTAAAAGCTTGTCACTTCAGTCACATTCAGATATTGAGATAAAGATTAATCCTAAAGTTAATTAGATTGGAACTGCAACTTTAATAACAATTGAAAACATGACTCCAAGCACAAATTATGATGTTCTTTAGCTTATTTAGGTTTCATATAAAATAGTGAAAAATAGCACCAAGCTTCGTGCTAGAAAAATCTTGTTTCTATCACTTGCGCATGGTGTAAAGTTGGGTAAGTTGCTGAATTTAGCTGGAACTCAGTTTTATTATTTGAAAAATCAGTATAATAATTCTTATTCTGCAGTATTTGTTCTTTCATTCATTCATTCATGCTGTAAATGCCGATTGGCCTACCAGTGTATGCCAGGTGCTATGCTGGGTGCAAGCAATATGTATAGCCAGATTTAAGTTAGTAAGGAGATCAATGGTTTGGCCAGAGAGTAACTGGGGAAGGTCAGTTAGGGAGGTCAGAGAACACTTTTTCTGACAAAGGAATGTTTGAGTGAAGATCTAAAAAATGAGAATGAATTAGGCAATGGGAGAGTGAAAAAAGGGAATACCAGGCAGATGGGAACTCAAGGACAGAGGTCCTGAAGCTGGAAAGAACTAGTGGGGTTAGAGAGTGGTGAGTGAGGGGGAGGTATTCGGAGATGGTGTTAGAAAGGTTAGCGGAAGGCAGATCTGGTAGTTCTTCACGGATCAAATAAAGACCTTTTTAAATTGATTATACAAAAGTAATAAGAAACAATTGATCAGTTTTATAAAGGGGAATGAAATTATCTTAATTGCTCATATAAAAATGTATAGGAAAACAGTTTAAGGATGAAAGAATATATTATGTGAACAATTAATTTTGCTGTTACACAGAATAAAGCAACGAGACAAAAACATGTGGTCAGATGAGTTATTATTTATCCTGCTTAGGAGGTTGTAAAATTCTGAAAGTGGGCAATTATGAATGGCGCTAAAACATGCACATTGTCCAAAACACTGGCATTATTTTTACATGTTTTGCAGGTGAGAGGCAACAGCCCTACCTAAGTAGTATTTTGCTTAACCTAATGTTCAAATATTTGTTCCCTGTGAGCAAACATCTACTGAAGAACTAGATGCCTCCTGGGAACTAGCATCAGATTAAATATCTGTTCCCAGATGGCTGACAGAGTAGACAGTCCATTTGTGCAGCATTATGAATTTATAGTCTTTGGAGAACATGGACAGACACTGTCAATAAAGCAGGACTCTAAGAGAAGCCATTGACAATTTAATGCAAATAAAGCTTTGTTTCATGACTTGAACCTATCAAATTATGATTTTTGGGACTTCATTATTTATTTTCCCTGTGCTAGATGAAAATAACATTTTTCTACTAGACATCTCTTAAGATATCAAAATATTTTACTTGAGAAGAGGAAGAAAAACATGTTCTGATCTTTATGGCTGAGATGTTTATTGAAAATTCACAAATCATTACTGATCCTTCCACATGGGAAGCAGCAGCTAAGGAGATGTAGTCCACATAAATTAAAATACGGCAGGACCTAATGTTTAGTGGAAGACAACTTTTAAGTTTTAATAGTTACAATTATTAGCATGTATGTCACCTGTGAAATTCTAGATCTGAAAATTGTATTCCCTTGGACAAGAAATGAACTGATCTATCATAGATAACTACCCCTCTGTTAGTACTGTGAACATTACTAACATTTTAAATTTTCTTCTAGAATTAAGTTTTGAAAAATTCTACTTGACATCTAATTTTATTTTAAACATAGATTGGGCTTATAGCATTATAAAAATGGTAAAACCTAGAATTAAAACCCCTTTTTATTATGTTATTGTATGGGTATATGGAGAGGTAGGTTTGTACTTCATCTTGACTGCACAGGTCAAGATAATCAACAATGTGCTTGCACCCCTTTTGGAATGTGGCTTCATCAGTCATTCATGGTGGCTACTTCGTCACCTCTTGAACTAAGAGTTGGCTGAGCGTGGCAGTGACTAGATTCTGATTCAGGTTGGGGTGGGGCATGTGAATGTTCATTTCTCCTCAGTTCATAGGTACTGCTGGTCTGATGCTTCTAGTTCTAGGAGCACACTTTGAGAATCACTGACTTACGGATTTTTACTTAACTTTCAAAGCATCTATATTAGGTGTGTGGTTAGCAGCACTTAGGAGACCCTGAGCCATTCTCATCTTTGTTTCAGAATTACCACCCATATTTTCAGAGGTTACAGTAGTTTCCAACGACTCCATCACTTAGCATAATCAGTTGTATTTTGTCCTTGCTATGGTGGTCATTTTAGTGAAAGTAGTGCTTTACTAAGAAATGTGAAAATACTTTTTTTGATAAAAGGAAAGCCTCACATATTGTAATGATTCTCAGGGTCTCTGTTACACTGTGTAATTGCAAATGTTGAGGTGGTTGCTATGGCTTTAGGGAAGCTCTTTAATTGAATAAAGCCATTGAAATATATTTTAATCCAAACAACTTTATAATTTTTGGCTTTTTCATTTGTATCACCTTTCCAGTTTACTCACTTTGATGACTGAGTTTTTCCTTATGGACTCATTTTGGGGGGGGGGGGGGGCGAGATCAAGTTTATTGAGGTATCATAAACCTCAGTGATCATACATACAGTAAATTTGCATACAGTAAAATTCACTGTGTAGTTCCATAAGTTTTGAAACTATGTGTCATCATAGAACCACCTCCATAATAAATATATAGAATAATTCCATCACCTCAAAAAAAATTCTCTAGTGCTGTCTTGTAATCAGCCTCTTGCTGCACCCCCAACTGCTAATGCATTTTGGGGTCTATATTACCTTTTCTTGCATGTCTCGTAAATGGAATAGTACAGCATGAAACCTTTTTGAGCTTGGCTTCTTTCCCTGGTCATAAATTTGAGATTCATCCCTGATTAATTAATTACATCCACACAGTAAAATGCTACTGTCTGGATGTACCAGTTTGTTTATCCATTCACCAGTTGTAGGATATTGGGTTGTTTCCAGTTTTGAGTGATTATGTGACTAAAACCACTCTAAATATCGTATTTCTCGCTCCATAAAATGCACTTTTTTTCCCCCAAAAGTGGGCGGAAAATGTCTGTGCGTCTTATGGAGCGAATATTGCATCACAGACCGTGACGTGTATTACCTGACCTGTCAGCGGGGCGACAGCTGTTAGAAGAGGAAGCGGTGGGCCCATGCGAAAGCCCTGGGGATGCTTAAATGTCCCACTTTACTGCTGAATCTCAGGGTGTCTGGTCAGTATGAAGGTAGCAAAGAAAGTGATATCAGTGATTGTGAGTAACTGAGCTTCATAAATTCTGACACTGTGATGATGAGTTCTTGGGGTTCCCAGAAAACTAGAAGAGTGCTTGAATGTTAAAGTCTCTCCTCATTTGTTAATGACAGTGATGATGGTTCTTAATACCGCTGTTGACTGCTGCTCACTTTACATGGTTGAAATATTATTCTGTTATATTTTATTAAATATTTTAGTACACCATTTTGTTCAGAATATTTTTTTTTCTTGTTTTCCTCCTCTAAACCTAGATGCGTCTTATGGTCAGGTGCGTCTTATAGTGTGAAAAATACAGTAATTCATGTAAAGTTTTTGTGTGAATGTAAGTTTTTATTTTTCTTGAGGAAACTATTTAGGACTGGGTCATAGTGTAAGTGGATGTTTAGTTTTACTATAAACTCACATACTCACCATCACTGGGTATTTCCATTTTTCTTTTATCTATTCTAACAGATTTGTATCTGCTGTATCTGTGACATCTTTAATTAGTACAAGTGTCCAGTAGCTGCCTGCAGTGGCAGAGCCTCAGGACCCATTAAACTAGGACCCTACTTCACATCAGCCTAGATGCAGAGCTTCACAGCTCACCCATCCCCCCTCTGCCATTGGGCCATAGCTGCTTTGTTTATGCCCTGACCAGGGCCCAGCTTTGCAGTCACTATCCTCCAAGTGCTAACCTGCATAATCCTCAGGAAAAACCAAGATAGTGACAAATGAACAAAGCATCAGCTATCAGCAAAGATAACTTTTTTAAAACTGAGGTGACAAGGCCTTTAATTGTCCTGAGCACACCTAAGTCCTTTCCCGTGTTTTCAATGTTCACAATGTTTACCCTCGGAATCTTGCTTTTAAAGAATAGAACAGATCATTTCAAATGCTGTAGTGCTCAAAATGGCTGCTGTTTGTTGAGAAAATGTTGGAAAATCTGAATCTGGTTATGCTAAATAGACTTTTCTAAATTTGGGGGGAGGAGGAAGTCTTTTGAAATAATTAAAAGAATGAACTGAAGAACAAAACATGGCAGTTACAGTAATACTAAAATTAATTGAAGATTTTCTAATTTAAACTTAAGCTGATAGAAATATTAGAATGGAGATTGCAGAATTCAGGGTAAATTGTTCGATGTCTGCAGAATGAGATGGATGGAATAAAACTGGTGTTTCACCTTGGTGAACATTAGAATCACCTAGAAATCATTTTAAAAAGAAAATACTGATGCCTTGGCCTTAACCCAGCCCTTACGAGTTAGAATCTCTGGGGTAGGCATGGGGCTCCTGCCATTAGTATTTTTTTAAGTTGATGTACAATTCTAATGGATAGCAAGGATTGAGAGTCATTGGCCCTAAAGAGAAAATGTACTGTTCCAGGGGTAATTTTAAAATGTTTCCTCTTATCAAAATATGTACTGCTTGCTCTTTATTTCCATGTATGTGAAAATGCTTCAAGTTGCAAATATAATGAAAAGAGTATAGCCTACATGCAGGCTATGTGTTCTCTTTCTCTCTCAGCCTCTCCTGGACTCTATTCGCTGTGTGTGTGATGTGTATCTTACAAAAGCAGGTGGAATAGCTTAAATATGAAACAATAATTTCTTTTAGTTTCTCCAGAAATTACTTACAGATGGCTTTTGAAAACTTTTTAAAAGAATAGCTGACTATAAATAGCAGTAATAAATGTTCTTATCTAAGGAATATAGTATAAGGATTATTTTACATTAAGGATGTAATTATTCATTTTGGACAAAAATGGGTTGAAGAAAATCAGATTCTAATGCCATTTACAGTTCATTCTTAACTATTACAGACATATATAGGTTGAATGTTTAACCCAATCCTTATCTGTAATATAGTAATATAAAAAATTATTTGAGTACTCGAGAGAAATATTCTGATTCAGCAGAGATGGCCCAAATTTTAAACTTGCAGTTAATACAAGGTGGAGGTTGTTGGAATCGAGTCAGAGCATTATCTCCACGTTTGCAGGAACTTTTTCTTGTTCACTTGATCTGTAGTATCTTTGGATCGGTACTTGGCACATACTACACACTCAATAAATTAATGTCAAGGCAGGCTGTAAAAGCATAGAGTAGAATATAGAAGATGACATTCAACAGAAATGTAAATTTCTATCACTTACACTTAAGATATTAAAATACAGGCTGGAGGAGAACCAAATTAAAAACCGTTTTTGGAGAAACAAGATGGCGGAGGAGTAAGTGGAAGCTACACTAACTTCCTCCTAGAACTAGTCTGGATTTACAATGTAATTTTGGAGAAATCATCTGGAATAACGAACCGAACACCAGCTGGAGAGAAGTCTTATAACCACGGAGAGACAGAAAAGGCCGCTACATCACAACGTGACCGGTAGGGAGTGCGGAGACGTGGAAGGGCTGGCTGGGCTCCCACGGGTGGCAGCTGAAGGGGCTGAGAAACAGCTCAGCAGCCGGGGATTCCCCCTGAGAAGGGCAGGGTCTAAACCCCCAGCTGGGCTTCCCAGCCTACAGCGACAGAGTGGAAAGTAAAATAGTATCAGCTGTGAAAAGCGAAAAGCCACAGGCTTTCTTGCTAGCCGGAGAGAAACAGCAGGAGAAAAAGAGCTCTTAAGTGGATCACATACGAAAATATTTTGGCCACCACTTACCCTGGGCTCAAGCAGAGGGAAGGCAGAGAGGACTGGAGACACTTGGGGAGAATTTGGCACGGTGGCTTTGAGGGGAGAACTGGAGGAGCAGCTGACTGGGTCCCAGTGCTGACTCATCCCCAGTACTGCGGGTAGACCATTCCCCCCCAAGTGGCGTCAGCCTGAGGGGAAGCAAAAGCCCTGCCTACAGGAATTAAGCTGCCACACCCACAGTCCTTAAGCCTGACAGCTAATCACAGATTGAATAGATTAACAATCAAAGAAGACAGACAACAGCAGTAGATCCCTGGAAGTCTCCAACAGGCTGCCTAGGGCCAGACTGGTACATGATCTGACGCCACCAGAGGCAGATCCAGGAAGTGCAGATCATTCCAAGAAGCACCAACAAACAATAGGAGTCAAAAAAATGGGGAGACAGAGAAACAACCTCCCATCAAAAGGAAAGGTAGAATCCCCAGAAAGAGTGCTAAATGAAATAGAGGGGAGCGAACTATCAGATATGGAATTCAAAACATGGATTATGGAGAAGCTGAATGAGCTCAGCGGAAACTTCAAAGAACTCCAGAAAAACTACAAGGAACTCACAGAAAATTACGTGAGCATGAAAAAGGACATAGAAGCTATCAATAAGAGCCAGGAGGAAATGAAAAATACGATCTCTGAATTGAAGAACACAGTAGAAGGAATTAAAAGCAGGCTAAGAGGAAGCAGAAGATCGGATCAGCGAGCTGGAGGACAACCTACACAAAAACTCCCAGACAATGCAACAAAATGAAAAAAGACTGAACAAGACTGAAGAGGTTCTAAGACAGCTGCAGGACAACATGAAACGTAATAATATCCGTATCATAGGAATTCCAGAAGGAGAAGAAGAAGAGCAAGGGATAGAAAACCTCTTTGAAAAACTAATGACAGAAAACTTTCCTAACATGACGAGAGAAAGAGTCACGCAAGTCCAGGAAGCACAGAGGGTCCCAATGAAGATGAACCCCAACAGGCCCACTTCAAGACACATCATAATTAAAATGCCAACATTCAAAGACAAAGAGAGAATCCTAAAAGCAGCAAGAGAGAAACAACTAATAACATACAAGGGAGCTCCAATAAGGCTATCATCAGATTTCTCAGCAGAAACACTACAAGCCAGAAGGGAATGGCAAAAAATATTCCAAGCAATGAAAAACAAAGGCCTACAACCAAGAATACTCTACCCAGCAAGGCTTTCATTCAAAATGGAAGGTGAAATAAGGAGTTTCCAAGACAAAAGAAGGCTAAAAGAATACATCTCCACCAAACCAGCATTGCAAGAGATGCTAAAGGGTCTGCTTTAAGAAGATGAAGAAACAGAGAGACAGAGAGGAACACGAGTACAAAGGGGGAAAATGACAATGAATAAGTACTGAAAGAAAGAAGGAACTTCTACCATTTGCAACAACATGATTGGAACTAGAGAGAATTATGCTTAGCGAAATAAGCCAGGCAACAAAAGAAAATTACCTTATGCTGTCACCTGTTACAGGAAACTAATGAACAACACAAACAAATGAGCAAAATTGAACCAGAGGTATGTAAACAAGGAATAAACTAACAGTAACAAAGGGGGAGATGGGAGGGAGAGAAGGGGTAAGAAGGGGAAGGGTCTAGTCAAAGAACATGTATGAATGACCCATGGACATGGACAACTGGGTGGAGACTGAATGTGGAAGAAGGGGGGGGCAGGGTGCAGGGAAGCAAGAGGGGGAAAAAAAGTGAGACAACTGTAGTGGAAAAACAAACAGAAAATTTTTTAGTGGGGGGGGGAATAAAAATATAAAGAATAGAAATGCAAGTTCAGTGAATATTAGAAGGACAAGGATTTTCCTTCCGATAAGACAGTCCTACAGATTTAGAGACTTGTATGTGGGTTATGTTACATAAATTAACATGTGTTTTCTGTTTTCAAAGGGCATAAGCCTACAATCTCATTACCTGAGTGAATATCTGTATGCATAGGCCTCACTTAATCCTGTCTGCATTGCTGCCTCCTGAGACTCAATGGTTTGGCTGAACTAAGTGGCTGGGTTGGTGAAGAACGGGGTGGTCTGTGGGCTTCACTTTAAAACTGGTTTCTCTTTTCTATCCTAATGGCTTGGACAGAAAAAGCCCAGAGGCCTGAGATGGGGGAAACCTAAAATATTTCCCTCAGTCCAAAATAAGTATAATGGGCAAAAGGGTTTTGGACAGGTGAGATGTACCTGGCACACCTTCCTCCAAAGAAGCCCTTCTTTTCCCTAATGTGGGACATTGAAAAATTAATACCTGTCTTTTGTCATCTAGTGGTTACGGATTAAATGATGTCCTTTAACCCTGTTGCCCCCAGAATACAACAAGGATGCCAGCCTGTCAAACCAAGCATGCCGTTGTCCAGAGACAGCCAACCAACCTGGAGTCTGCACGATCCTTCCCCTTGTGGGAAGGCCACCCTCCCCTCCACATCCCCACTCTTATTAGGGATTTCTTGACCCACGGGTAGGTAGGACGACGACCATGTCCAGCTTGAAGCAGCTAGAGGAGCTCGAGACCTTCATCCATTGTCCTTTATAAGATTGTAAAGGGTCTTAAGTCTGAGAGGGAGGAATTGTTATTTTTTATTGTTAAAATATTTAACTAATTAATTAATTAATTTTAAAAAAAGAAGAAGAAGAATATATGAAAGGGTGAGGCGGGAGAGCTTGTATGTACGACCCATGGGCATGGACTTGGAGAGGGAATTGTTGGGGAAGGGGGGTGCTGGGCGGAGGGGAGCAAAGGGAAAAAAAAATTGGAACTATTGTAACAATATAATCAATAAAATATACTTAAAAAAAAAAAAAGAAATTTCACAGAAAAAAAAAACAAAAAAAAACCGTTTTTGAGGATTTTTGTTTTTTTTTTTTAAGTCAGTCAAGTTCATTCTGCTATTTATTTTTATTTTTATTTTAAGTTATTTCTATTAGAAGTACATTGCCAAGGGAGATCATGGGATCAGAGACTCCATCTTGGCTCCACTCTTCCTGGAGTTGAGATGTGTTGTATTCTAGGCTCCAAGTTTTCTGGGGAGACTTTACAGTTGTTGTCTTATCTAGGGGAAGCAACCCTGTGAAGGCTCATCACAGGAGCATAGAATGAAAAACTTTGCATGTTCAGCCAAGAATAGGGGAGACCCAGCAGGTCGTGTTGGCTGTCTGGCATGGCATGGGTTGGCTCTCTGGGTCAGAACCAGGAGTGGTGAGTGGATTTAGGCTGATTATCTGGAAGAAGTTTCTAACAGATGGGCTTCCTAGAAAATGCTGTGCTCTGTGCCAGTTTGAAGGATGGATTCCTGCATCCAGTGGGGAAAATCAGACTAAAATCCTGTTTTTGTCTTTTCCAACTCTGAGAGTCTATGATTTGCTTTGAGGCAAATCTCTTGTCGCATGAAATGGGTCAGACTATAGATTTTTCACTTGAACCTGGGAATATTCAATGCTTACCTTATTTGCTGTGTTTCATGTTTCCTTGGTGAAATTGTATCAGTTTCTTGCTTTCTCAGAAATTGTAGACAAGATGTTTTTGATTATTGCTTTTAAAATAAACTACAGGGACCTAGGTTCTTCCATGGTCTGCTGATCAGGCAGCTTTAGGACAAAATAATAGGGCCTCATATTGGTGAGGGCAAGAAAGTGGAATAGGGTAAAGATATTTATTTGAGTGTGCCAACAGAATTGCATGGGGTGCTACAAAACCCTTTGAGTAACTTTTAAATAAAATCAAAGTGCTGTGACTAGAAAAAGCTTAGGTTTTTGGAGTCAGACTGACCTGGTTTTAGACTCAGTTTTCTTGTCCATAAAATTGGAATAATTCTTCATTTTCAGGGATGTCGGAAAGATTAGATATAATGTAGGAAATCATGAAATGTTAGCTATGGTTATTAGTGGTATTAATTACATGATGGCTTTGAATAAACAAGCCATTTACTAGTTCCGTTTTGCTGGGCAAGCTGCTTAATCTTGAACTTCATTTTATTTTGAGGATTAAACAAGATGATCTTGTTCAGCAAGATAAACAAGACAATGCTAACAAGGTGAAGGTGTGCCTTAAAGATACTTTCTCACTAACATGAAGGTACTGCTGTACATTCCCTGGGGTTAGGCTGTGGTAGGTTTGGAAATAGAGACCAGGTTTCTTGCCTTCTTTGAGGGCAGGAATTAGCTCTCTCTTCCTCTCAGATACTTGTCAACACTTATTTTTTGCATCTGCTGAAGGTAGGCAGAAATATCCCTAGAAAATCAGCCCCTCTGTGCAACTCGTAGGAGCACAGTCTGTGGATAATTGAGATCTCTGGGTAGTGGTGGTTTTATATTCTTCCTGAAAAACTGTTTGTTTTAAGCATCTTTAGAGTAGTTAAGAACATATGCTCTGGAGTTAGGCCATCTGGAATCAACCTGCGCCCCATCCTCAACTAGCTGTGTGGCCCAGGGCAAGTTCTTAAACCTTGTGAATTTCTGCTTTCTTGCATGTAAAATGGTAATAATGACACCTGCTTCCTATTATTGTGAAGATGCAGTGCAACAATGTGGGGCACGCAGTTTGTGCTCCATAAATGTTAGCAGTTCATCAGATTTCTGCATTTCCATGCCTTCTAGTTTAACATTTCAAAATGGCTTCAACAACCTTGTAACAGCAGCTTTGTTATAAATATCACTTTTGGTCAGTGATTCCAACAAGGAAAGGAACTAAAAAATACAAAGGCAGATTTGGGTAATTACGTGGTTATTGGTGGTAAGTTCTCAATTTTCAGACTATGTTTATATGTGATCATTTCATTCATTCAACACTTATTAAACATAAAGTATATAATACATAACATGTCAATGTTATATGACAGGAATGGTTATAAAGAAACCTTCCCTAAGGTTGGGAGACATGCTCACTGTTGGCTTTGGTTTTTTTTTCAAGGGCCTTTCACTCATTTCTTTATTCTGCACATGTATTGAGTATGCCTGGCCCTGTTGATAGGAGCCAAGGCTAATCCAGCAGTAAATAAAATAGAAATCTCTGCACTTACGGAGTTACATTGTAGTGAGGGAAAGCAAACAATAAATGGGCTAAATAAAGAGAATATATAATGTGTTAAGTGACACTAAGTGTAAAGGAGAAAAATGAATCAAGGGAAGGGAAATGGAGTTTGCCAGAGGGGGTAATGGCAATTTACAATTGAATGGTCAGAGACAGCCTCCCTGAGAAAGCGGCATTTGAACAAAGATCTGAAAGTGGTGAGGATGTGAGTCAGAGAGATTTCTAGAAGAGCATTTCAGGCAGAAGAAAAGCAGGTGCCAAGGTCCTCAGGTTGGGGATATTCTTGGTGCCTTTGAGGAAGGCAATCATGGTCACCTTCCCATTGGTTCTCCTTTGAATGTTACAGAGTCTGGACCACAGAAGGCAAGTGTTACAATTGTTTTAGCATTCACAGGGAAGCACCAAGGAGGAATCACATGGCAGTTTAATGAAGGTAAAACAGTGTATCCAGCGCTGCCTCTGTAGCTTAACTTTCTGTCTAAATGAATTTAACAAGTGGAAGTCTTTTGTTTTTGTTTTTAAGATTTTATTTATTAATTTTCAGAGAGAGGAGAAGGGAGGGAGAAAGAGAGGGAGAGAAAACTGATGTGCTAGAGAGACATCAGTCGGCTGCCTCTCGCACCCCCCAGCCAGGGACCTGGCCTACAACCCAGGCATGTGCCCTGACAGGGAATCGAACCTGTGACCTTACAGTTCCCAGGCTGGTGCTCAATTCACTGAGCCACACCAACCAGGGCGTGGAAAGTTTGAACTTGTCAGCCTGGCTGTTGGAAAGAGGTTGGTCAGCCAGAATTATGGTTTTGGTGACTTGGTTCTTTCCTCACCTGAGAGGATGTGAAGAAGTGGGAGCTGGGGGATGAATTCTAGCCCCAGGTAACTGGGTTCTTGAGTTTCCCAATCTCCAAGTCATCTTACAGCTGGGGGAACACAAGAAATCAGAAAAAGGGAATTTATGACTTTTGAAATCATTGTTATTGAGATGTGATCTATGTCTCCCCCCAAAGCAGCCATTTTTGTATAAGGTTGGGTGAATATTGACAAATGTATATACCCCGTGGTGTGCTGATAAAAATACTAAACAGGTGACTCTTCAGGGAAAGAAAGAAGTGCTAATTTGTGACTTTTGCTGATTTTTCCTGATATGTAAATATTTCTATCATTTTTGATTTCAAGTTATCAACATGATATCATGGAACAGGGTGTTGGGAAAAAGATGAAATTGGATCTCGCAAGCCTATGAAGAGCTGGCTCCAGCATACCCAAGCACTTACCACTGACGTAATTGCCACCACAGTCATGATACAGAACGTTCCTAACACTCCGAGTTTCTTCAGGCTTTGCCCAGTCAATCCCCACCTTATACCCAGCTTATCACTGATCTGTTTTCTGTCACTGTCTGAGAATTTCATATCAGTGTCGTCATTCCATATGAACTTTTTGTGTGAGTCAGAATGAGGTTTGAAATTCTCTTACATTGATAAGTAGAATAGTTTGTTCCTTTTTATTGCTGAACATTCCATTATATGGATATACCATAATTTATTTATGCATTCACCTGTTGATGGAACATTTGCATTGTTTCTAGCTTGGGGCTGTTATTAAGGAAGCCGCTATAAACATTTGTGCGTGGTTTTTGTTTGGAAATGGGTTTTTATTTGGGGGGTGGGGTGGTAAATACATAGAAATGAAATGTCTGCATCATGAGGAGGGTGTATGTTTCATAAGAAATTACCAAATGATTTCCCAAAGATATTGAACTATTTTATATTTCCACTAGCAAAGTATGAGAGCCTGATGCTCCACAGTCTCATTAGAACTTGGAGTCTTTTAAATTTTAGGCATTCTGGTGACTATATAGTGCTATTATGATTTTAATTTGCATTTGAGCGTCTTTTCATGTACTCATTGGCCATCTGTATATTTTCTTTTGTAAGATGTCCATTTAGATTTTTGTCCAGTAAAAAATGTTTGTAGATTGGAGGTAAATAACTTTTGAAAAAGGAGTACAGAATTTGGAGACATCTGTAAGTTGGAGAGGGTAAGAAGGAAAACAAGACAGACAAGCAGTTTGAGAAAGCTGATAGGTTCATTGAGGTGGCTGCAGTGCCCATGACCTTGGCACTTTATAACCAGGGTGACTAAATGTCCCAGTGTGCCTGGGACTGCCTAGTTAAAGAAATAAACAGTCCCGAGTGTCTGGAAACACCTCATTCCTGGGCACACTGGCATGGCTGATCACCTTACAGAACTATGTGTAGCTTGTACACTCTCTGCCTGGAGCCGTGGGACTGGTGATTGTTTTAGCTGCAAGCACAGGAGAAACTGTTGGTGGTGAATGAATTCTGAAAGGCCACACAGCTCCTCATTAGGGGCAACGCCAGTGTTAAATGTGGGTCCTCTAGCTCCTAGCCCTCTGCTCAGAAGTCACTAGCTCACTTTTGAGATAAAAATTTAGGAACACAGGGAGAGTTGCCTCCTGCTGCCAGGGGGGGAAAAACAAAAACACCCTCCAATGATTGTTTTTTGAAAATACATGCACTGTGGACTCATTTATTTGGCTGAGATTTTACTTTTCTGATCCATGTAGTTGTCCCTGGAAGAACTAAGACATAGTCTTACCAGTCATTGACACCTTGGTATAAAACAGCTTATAAAAAAAAGGCCTTATCGTAGAACACGATTTGGTTTGAGAAAGGCTAGTAATAGGAAAAGTTGGGGTATAAGGCTGAGGGGCTACCACTAAATAAGAAATAGCATAAACAGGTGACAGATTTGGGATTGAAAGAAGAAATCCATCGACTTAGTATTGTGAATGGAGTTGTGTTGCTAGGCAGGGCAGAGTGTCTGTGTGTCATCGCTTAAGGAGCTTAAGAGGGCCAAGAGGGATGGAAGTATTCTCCTTCCTTTATGTGGTATTAAGGGCGAGGTCGAGCTTTGATTTATTTGCTATTGATTTTGTACTTCATATATTCTATGGTTCCTGATTTATTTATAAAATGTCCCTATGTTAGTTATATATTGTGCCTCGTTTTAGCCCTTGCTGCTATTGCATAACATGTAAACACAGTCATCTTTTGTTGTACATTGCCCTGGAGGAGCTAGATGGAATGCCTGCTTATAGATAATATTACTGCTCTGTTTCCATACACTGTCTTTCTTTTTGCGTAACTCCCAACATGTTATGACATTTTTCTTCTTAATGTTTATTAAATGCCCTCAGCATGCTCAGTGCTCTTGAAAGAATATGAAAGATGCAATTCTTGCCAATGAGGGACATGCATATTAATAGATGAGATACATAAACATGCTTTTAAATATATATGAAATCCTGGGAGGTGACAGATTCTTTTGTTTGGATGAGGTAGAATAATTGAACTAATGCACACTACTCCTTATCTATTGTCTTGCCAAAAAGAAAAAAAAACAAAAAACAAAGCAAAGCATAGAGATGTCTCAACCTATAACCTTCAGGATCATAAGCCTGGAACAGTTGGTACTTCATTTAAAGCAGAATTCAACCATTTTTTTGCCAAAATGAACCTTAGTTCTGTGATACTCATGCCAAAGATTTTGAATCACATAGAGCTCTAATGTTTTAATTTTAGCAGTTCAAGGAATCTGATTTTCATATCATTAATTCATCAGACTTTTCTCTGAACCTACTATGTGTCAAGCCATGCACTAGGAGCTAGGACCAAACTGGTGAACAAAACAGGTGTGACCCTGCTTCATTGGAGCATGCAGTTGGCAACACAGACATGAAACAGATAATTTTACTAATCAAAGTATATCTACTGTCACCTTTGAGATGATGCAATAAAGGAACCTGGCCTGGTCTGGGGAGTTCTGAAGACTTCCTACTTGCGGTGAGACCCAAAAGATGAGGAAGAGGAAGAGAGGCGGAGAGGGTGGAGGCAGGAGAGCGTTCTGTAGGTAGAGGAAGCAGCTGGGCATAACAACAGTCCTGGAACTGCAAAGAGGCAAGCATTGCTGGGTCCAGCGCATTGGGAGCAGGTCTGATGTGAGGAGAGGTTGGAAAGGGAGGCTGGGCGACATCATGCAGGCCCTGGAGGTCAGAGGAGGCTAACGGTCTTTATTCAATGTGTTCAGTAAATCGTATAGAATAGTTCCTGGTGCAGGATAAATGTTAAGATCATATTATTATTCTGATTTCGTTTTACAAGTATATTAATAAATAATATTAAATGTTAACTATTACTACTTAAGAGCAAAGGAAAGCCATGAAAGCATTTTAGGCAGGGGTATGACACATGACATAGCCAATTTTTGTAATTATTCTGGCTACTGTGTAGAAGACAGGAGAACAGAGAGTGGTGCACGTGACTCTGAGAAGGTGAAGCAAGTATGTGGTCATCCACCGGGATGTCAGAATGAACACATCATTAGTGCGTGCAGCCCATGACTCAAGAGCTACTTAGAGGATCTCTAAGTTGTACAGTATTGTGTAAATGCATGGGGGATTTTTCAGAAGTTCTGATCAATTCAGTTTTCAATGGATATTCAAGGGAGCCCAATACCGAATCTACTACTTGGTCTACTTTGGAAGGCGTTCAGTGTAGACTTTTAAATAGCTTGTAGAATCAATCAGGAGGGCCAAGCTTTCAGAAACAGCCCCCAAAGCCATACCCCAGAATGGGCCTCCATAAGGGATGCTGCTTCTGCCTCAATCAGGTAACTGAGGAATGAGGAAGCTACCCTCTGATGCCACTGTAGCTCCTCTATAATCTCTTACCAACTTATCAACAGCATGGATGTATAAATGGATGCACAGAAGCTAGCAACCAGACACTAAGACCTGTGCTACAACTGCCATTACACACGCCTCCAAGAGCATGCCCCATGATTCTGTAGTCCACCTTTGACTGGTAGAACCTTAATCATGTTCAGAACCCTAGCTTCATTGATTTTAGCTTTTTAGCTCTGCAGCATGGGAAGATGCACCAGAAGGATGTTGGAATGTCTCTTTTGAGCCCATCCATAGGATGCACCATGAAACTTAACTCACCCCAATGCTAGATATTCAACAAAGATTTACATTTTACCACCTCCTAATACTAGCCTTATACAGTTGGGCACTTTCAGAGCCTCAGTAGCCTTGTATGTCAAATTGGAGGTAATGATATGCATCCTCTGGGGCTCTTGGGGGAATGAAGTTAAATAAGATAACCCGCAGAAGACCAGTAAGATGCCTAGCACATGGCAGGCGTTCAGTAAATGAGGGATCAATCAACCCATGAACAGCATTGCATAACTCCATAAAGGAAATGGAATCCCTGAAGGATGGAGATGTGGTGGTGCTCACTGCTATTGAAATTTAGTGGCCTGAATAGATGTGGCCCTTGTGCCAGTAAATTGACCTTTGGGAGCGTATCTGCCCTTGGAAAAGTAGGTGGGATTGGTGTTTGTGCTATGTCACTTATTTGTCGGTGTTATTTCTTTCACTTTAATTAGTTTAATTTTTAAAATAATGGATGCACATAAACAATGAAAAGAAATTTCCTCTTTTCAGTTTCTCAAGTGCCCTTCCTGAAGTGACCTGTGCATAGAAGCATAAATGTACTATAGATTCTTCTTTTTTTTCCTCTACAAAAATAGGTCAGATTACATACCCATTTTGCGCCTTTATTTATTTATTACTTACTCACTATATTGACCCTGGCTGGTTTGGCTCAGTGGATTGAGCGTCGGCCTGCGAGCTAAGTGTCGCTGGTTCGATCCTCCAGTCAGGGCACATCAGAGAAGGAAAACTCTGATTCCAAAAAACCTCTGCTGCCTTGTGGCATACCTCTTCAGGGAGTAAACCCCGACAGAAAATCCGGAGCCGGAGTCCCTAAGGCGGTTTGACGTTGTAGTCAACACCGGCAACTCCTGCGGCGCACCTGAAGCCAAACTGTATTGACTCCGTCTTTCCCTTGGATCCTTCAGCTGCGAAGAGAGGGGGGGTCTGCTGCATGGGCAACAGCAGACCCTCCATATCACCCTGCCCAGGCTCTGTAGCTTCAGCTTCACTGGAGAGGACACTCCAGCGTCATCGCAAGATGTCAATTCAACACGGGAGGAGACAGATACCGTGTCACTCCCGAGTCGGACTGCACAACCATTCTCGGCGGTGCAGATAGACTCTTAAGAAGCTACACCATCGTCTCTCGAGACGGATGGCTGCCGACTCACTATATTGGAGATCAACTTATTTTTAGTTCATGTAGGACTAGTCACCTATTGATGGCAGCTAGTTGCCATCAGTTTAAAAAAAAAAAAAATATATATATATATATATATGCACTTTTTTTTTTTTTTTTTTTGCTTTTACAAAATTTGCTCTAATATCCATTCTTGTATTGGGTTGGCCAAAAAGTTCATATATTTTTTCTATAAAAGACACATTTTTCTTTTTCACCAATAATTTTATTGACTTGGATATTTTGAGCACGTCAGCTATCTCCTGCATGGTATAACATTGATTATTCTCAATTAATGTCTCGATTTGATTGCTATCAACTTCAACTAGTCTCCCTGACCATGGAGCATCATCCAGCAAGAAATCTCTAGTATGAAACTTCACAAACCACTTTTGATGCGTTTGAAAAGTCACAGCACCTTCTGCATACACTGCACAAACCTTTTTTTGCGTTTCAGTTGCGTTTTTACCTTTCTTGAAATAATAAAGCATAATATGCCAAAAATATTGCTTATTTTCTTCCATCTTCAATATTAAAATGGCTACACAAAAATTCACCAATTTTGATGTTTTTTTTAATGCATGCTGATGTGCCAGCTGTCACAATATAATCTAACAAACAATTTTTGAATGAGGTTAAGGACAACTAAGCCATCTTAAGGAAAAAAGCCAAATGAACTTTTTGGCCAATCTAATAATTAAGTGACTATATTTGTAGAATAAATTTTTAGATGTGGAAAGGGTGAGTCAAAGGTTAGTTACTGTTTATAATTTTACTGATATTACCAACTTGCTCTCACAACCCTTGTCCCAGGTCATGCTCTTTACCAATCAATGCAGAAGCTGCGTTTGTGCCTCCATCCTTGCCAATAGTGTGTCCTCAGCTCTTGATTTTTGCCAGTGAAATAGGGGAAGTAGAGAAGTGATACCAGGGTAGGCCAAGAAGAATCCTAACCAAGGACTTGGGGTGAGGGATTAATTAGAGGGTAGGAGGCAACATTTATAAGGGAAACATTTACTAGGTACCAGGCAATGACTGACTGGGCAGTTCACCAGTTACTACAGTCAGTCCATATAACTACACTAACCCATAAATATTATTAACCCCCATTTGACTCTGACACCCAGTTTGTCCACTATACATTCTGTGTTCTTTTTTTTTACAGTTGAGGAGACCTTGGCCCAAAGAGGGTAAGTGATGTACCCAAGATCCCAGAGCAAGTTAAGTCAGGACAAAGGTTCCGTTTTGTTCCTTCCTATATACTACATTAGACCATGATTCCATTGTGTACCAATGAGGCCACAAAGGATCTGAATAGATCTAAAGGGTGTATTTCATCCGTAGTTTAAGCTTAATAGTTAAGTTGAATTCACTCATTTCCTATCATCAGAGAGGTTCCATGGTATTTGAGTGGACATGATCTTAAACACACCGGCAATTTTCACACTGGAGATAGGTTTTGTGTGGAGTTCTTCCTCAGCGATTCTAAGTTCCTTTCCGTAAGAACTACTGTTTTTACCATGGCACACTCTTGACAAAAGCTACATGAGGTGAAAACTCTAAGCTGCTTGGGATTTTAAGATTCTTATAACGAATAACACACCCCCTTGAATTCTACCCTTAGTCCTCTGGCATCTTAACATTGGCCCATAAACCCCTCCTTAAAACACTGTTGGAAACAAGGGCTGGCATTGGTGCACTCTTCCTCCTGGTTTGCTGCTATTTCAGAGTCCAGGGTCATTGAGCTGAGAGGTGTCAGCTGGGATTTCCTTGTCTTTGTTCCATATTTGTGTTCAGAGTCCAGGATCTTTTCTGGGTACATCTGAGCAATTTCCACTTGAACAAAAAATGTGAGTGTGAGACCTCAGACCTCCAAATTTAGTGAGGATTAGGGACATTCAATTAGTGCATAAAGTCTCAATGGGGAGACGACTCTTAAATGGCAGAGAAACTAGGTTGATCATCCTTCTTAGGAGGGATGGGCAGTGACTGAGAGTGTGATGGAACAAGGGAATAAGAAATAAACCTTTTATCTGGAAAAATTAAACTGGGCCAATGACTCCCCCCACCCCCAATTAGAAAAGGCCCAAGTTTTGACTTGTCCCAATTTGAAAACATCCTGATGATGGTCACCTTTTTTTAGGGCAAAGCCATGGTGTTCTGAAGAAAGAGCCACTTAATGTATTGTATTTGCCCAAAGCAAGGAAAGTGTCACTATCAAAGAAGGGAATCTGAGAAAAGCAGTGATCTTAGAGATTAACTAGCCCAAAGTCCAATTTTACAGAAACGGAAGCTGGGACATATGAAGTATATATGATTTAGCCAAGAGGCTACAGCTGGGGCGTGTCAGCTGGACCTCAAACCACGCTCTCCTGTCTTCATTCGTCGTGTTGTTCAACTTCCAATATGATGCGGTCACATTTCATAATTTTCCAAAAGAATATGATTATTTGGGATGTTGTTTATTTGTTTTCCTGTAGTGGACAGGGACTTGATTTCAAAGCTATCCTAAACAGAGCTCACTGTTTTTAACTGGAGAAGGCAGTAGCTAGCCCTGTTGTGGCTCAGTTGGCTGGGCATTGTTCCGCAAAGCGAGAGGTCGCCGGTGCAATTTTGGGTCAGGGCACCTGCCTGGATTGTGGATTCGGTCTCTGGTCAGGGCACATATGAGAGGCAACTGACCCATGTTTTTCTCTCACATCGATGTTTCTCTCTGTCTTTCTCCCTCCCTTCCCCTCTCTCTAAAAATTAATTGAAACAAAATTTTTTTTAAAAGACAGCATGGTGTACTCACATAAGAAGACTAACTTATTAATAAGAAATGGTTGAGATAAAGTGGATTACACTGCTTTTACACAGGAAGCTTAGTTGATTAGTAGAATGTATGATCTTTTCTTTGTTTTTGAAATTGCCATTCAACTTTTAGTTTTGCGTTAAATGAAAAAATGCTATGTATTTATACCTTCTACTGAATTCAGGGAAAAAAAGTAGTGTTTTCTTTGTGAGTGATCAATTGCTTGGGACTTGTTTCAAATTAATGATATAAATAATCTAACAAGGTCCTTCACTGTACATTTCTCAGAGCAAATAGAATGCAGTGTGTTTTTATAACCAGATAGCTATTTGACTTTTTTCTTTCCCACATTTGGATATAGACCGATATAGAATTACTTAAAATGCTGCATATAAATTAAACATTAAGAGGGAGCTATGGAGAGGCTTAGCTGCCCCATTATAATCGTCAGTTCTGTAGTCAGTGCCTGAAGGACACTCCATTTCATATCACATGTCCTTCCTCTGGAAAGTGATCACCAAGGTTCAAGTAACATTTAAGCAGAGCAGGCAACTGCATAATTTATGGACTGCTTTTTTGTTTTGTGTTCTTATTTTAATGAAAAACAGGAAAACAAGACTTTTCATACATTAAATTTCTTTCTTCTGCTCTTTCCCTCTTGTCCTTGCAGATTGGGGCCCTGAAGGACTATTACCACTTCTACCACAGCAGGACGATTAAAAGGTCAGTTCTCTCAAGCAGAGGAACCCACAGTTTCATTTCAATGGAACCAAAGGTAAGAAGAACCAGTTGGGTGGGGACCAATAAGCCAGGCTTCTGCATTTTTCATTGGTAATATCACACTAGGAACTGATGACCAGTAGGAAGGCTAATATTTCAAGGGCTGGTCATATTATCCTTTGCCAGTGGCTGTGCTTTCTCTTTAGACAAAAATAGGCAATGGTTTGATTTCTTTTTCTTTTTTTTTTGAAGTGCCATTATTCTTCCAGTTGTAGAGCAGCCCAAGTATATTGTAAGTATGGGTTCTCGTGGAGGAGTGAGAAGGAATGTGTGTAGGAGAAATAGAGACTAAATGAGAAGTATTGAAGTACAAGAATACCACATGCTGTCTTACCCATTTACATACAGAGCTGAGTCTCTATCTGAAGTGCATAGAGGGGTCTCCTCCAAAACCCTTAGGTCAGCCCTGAGGTCTCCATGAATCCTCACAATTTCCGCTGGAACTGATAGAGCCATGCCATTGGCAGCCCAAGGACTAGTCCGTGCCTGGGACAACAGGGATGCTAAGCACAGCAGGGATAGGAGCTGGCTCCTGCTCTTGGGGGCTCATCAGGTATCTTTCTTACATGCTGTCTTTACTCCAAGTCCATTTGGGTTTTATAGACGACATATCCCTGGGAGAACCTAAGAGAAGATAGGATATGTTCAGGCCCTCCCACCCCATTTTAGAGAAATGGAACAGCTTTGAACTGGGCGATAGGCAGCTGAAGGGTGTTGGGGAGTAATAAACTAGCAACTGGAATCTGAAACTCTGAGGGTGAGTTAAATATCTGTCCTTATTAAGTTGGAGAGAGGGACTGACTCTGACAGAGAACTTATTGGCCTCCCAGATGTGGCCAGTAAATAGGAAGAGTAGCTGTACCAGCCTGCCTCAGTTCCTCTGTGGGCTTGCTTTATTATTTACTGATTAGGAAAGGATATTTTTCTCCATTATGATTTGTGTTTGTCATATTTGCTTATTTTCAGATAAATTGGTGAACAAGTCCCTCCCAGTGAACATAGAAGTTTCACCTGGATATTCTTAAATATTGTATTACTTTTTTAAAGCAACAAGGTCCCTATTTGAATTAATATGCAAATCAGTTTTGCAGTTTGGAGTCCTGCCCTCTGTTATTTACCTTGGTTTGCCTTATTTAATTTTCTTCTGGAATATTATCACACAATATTTATGATTATGAAATTGTATCTTGGTGGTGGTTAGAAAAAGTCCATTTGTCGTAGATCTCAATTTTCTGTGGGTTATAGGAACTTCACCTAATAATTACATTCTGGTTGCTTGTGGATTGTAATTTTTCCCCCTTCATCTCTATTCACAATTAAATGTTTTTGGAAAAGCAATCTGTTATGATGTTCTTGAATTAGCTAAGCTTTCGAAGCAAAGTCATGCTTTCTTTTTATGTTAAGTAACTTTTTTGAAGCTTTCTAGAACTTTAGTAATTAAAATGATTCTAACTTCAGACCTCATGTGCATAGTCAATATGAACTTGAAAAAAGCAAGCACTAGTTAGTTTGGGAAGTAAGAACAGAATGTAACGAGATACTGCATTCATGATGGAGGACTTACTGAATATGGAGCTACCCAAACCTTAATGCTATCCGGGGGATCTTGGTCTAAATTTCTTCTTATCTCAGTGCATTAAATAGCTTATGCAGGATCCAGTAGAGACTGTGGATGCTGGGACACACACCACGTGGAATGTATGCCCTGCTTCACTCAGTCCAGGGGGGCAGGATCATTTCAGGCCAGCCCTAGGGGACATGCTCAGTCCCCCTTCCTCCTCAATAAAAAGAACACCCAGGGAAGAACTGTGTCTGACTCTTCATTCTGATGCTCCTGCCCCTCATTCACACCCAGCCATTTATACAAAAGGGCCATAATTCTACCAGCTTTGCAGACTGAGCACCACAGATTGGGGTTTGCCCACAATTTCTTTCAAATGTTTCATTAAGTCTATTCATTCATTTGTTGGCCCTATCTTGAGCCCCTAGTGTGTGTGTGTGTGTGTGTGTGTGTGTGTGTGTGTCAATATCAGGTACTGTATTAGGCTCTGGACACTTGGAGATATAGTGGTACCCTTGGGGAGCGAGCTCACTGCGGGGTCTCCTACACTAGCTTTTAGGGAACCTCAGGGCATTACAGTGCTTCTCAGTGTTGGAGATCAGGGGCAGGGGAGATGGGGTCCACTACATTCCTTCTCCTTCTCCATGCCCTCCTCAAAAAGCTCATACCCACTTAGGTTATTTTTCCTTTCTAATTCTGAAAAATTTTTCATTTACTGAGAAGTTACAAAAATGTTATGAAGCATTCCTATATGTTCTTCCCAGATCCCCCAAATGTAAACATTTACATTTTACCATATTTACTTGATTATATTCTCTCTCTTCTATCTACACACACAGATGCACATGCATGCATACACATATATGTATAGGTATGTATATACATTTTTTTCTGAAAATTTGGAAACAAATTATAGACATGATGCCCCTTTAAGTCTAAATATTTCACTGCATATTTACTAAGTCCAAGAACATTCTTTATATAACCAGAAATACCACAGTTAACATTGATAAAAATCTGAATATTAACAACAATATTATTATCTAATCAATAGATTTTATGCACATTTTTCCAGTTGTCTCTTTTCTTAGCCCGGATCACATGTAGTTTTCACTTTGCTTAAGTCCCCTTTGTATGTACTCTGTCATCCTTCCTTCTTTTTTTTGTTTTGTTTTTTTTTCTTTCTATGAGCTAGAACTTCTTTGAAGATTCCAGGCCAGTTATTTTGTAGCATATCTAATCTGACAATTAGGTTCTGGTTTAGCAAGAACATCAGAGAAATGGTATGTCCTTCTCAGTGAATCAGATCAGGAGGAACCTGATGCTGATTTGTTTTTCACTTATGATCTTCACTTTGGTCACTTGGCTTTCTCTTCTTTAAAATGACTATTTTCCCCTTCCTAATTAATTAGTGGTTCATGGGCAGATACTTTGAGATTATGTACATTTCCACAGGCTGACTTTGTGCTTTTCACTCCCAGCCACCCCACTGGGGATGTAAAAAGCAAGTGTCAGTGTGACTGGCTTTCTTAAGCAGGTCTTCTTTTCTTTAATCTGGGGCATGTATGTGATTTGGGGTGATGGGACCATGTGAAATGGCTTGGTGGGGAAAATGGCAAAGTATGGAGTTGTTTTTGGTTGCCATTTTCTCAAGAAACGGAAAACACACACTAAACAGATCCTGGATCTTTCTTGCTGTAGGAAATTGTGTGGCTCCTTTCCCCACTGCTTTTGTTTTTTCTTAGAGGGCTCTAAAGAAGGAAATCCAAAAGTAAGAACAGCCCTCCTGGTGCTAAGAAAGCACTGGGTCAGTTGGGGCACATGAGCCAGGAGAGCAAGAATAGCCTGCTTCCCGTAGGTGAGCATTATGTTATGATTAGCTTCTGAAATGACAGTGATTCACAGCCATCTAAGTAGCATCACTAGGACAGTAATGACAGTGTTGCAGATAGTATTGGTACAATATTATAGCAGTCGGACGAGTAGGTCTTACAATTTTCTTATCTATATGATCTTGCTCTTTAACTGACCAGCTTTTCTCTAAGAGACCTAAGCTAAATTTCAGAAACAATAGCCTTGAGTTCATATGCTCAGGAGCCCCTCATTAATCTGTTCAGAAGTCTATGCTGGCTCTGTGGCATTTTTGTCAGGGAAGGTGTTACCCATATGTGTGTTCTGGAATGGAAGTTCTTTATAGCTCTTTAGCTGCCCATGCAAATCTCGGTGGGTGCAGAGGAGATAATTTTCTTTCAATAGCCTTCTTACCAGAATACTAAATTTCCTATTACAGTGGGCTTTTAAAAATAAAAAAACATATGCTGTCATTAACTTAGGCACCCATGCCCTTTCTGAGAGTAGTTATGCAAGCATACCTTCTTTTGATCATTATATTTATCTTGAAGGTTCTGGCTTTTCAGCCTCTTATCTTTGCCAAAATATTTTCTATCTTCAACTCTATTTTCAGGTTCATTTTTTCCCCTAAATCCAGGGTAGAACCATGTCTTGCTATGGGATCAGAGATGAGCACCTCTCCTATCTTGTTTCTTTTTAAAGTCCATCTTCAGTCAGTTCACCCCACCACATGGATGTGAATGGCTGTGTATCTCAATTATGGAAAAAAACTGTACCTATAATGTTATTTATTGCAGAATCATAGGCTCCTGAGAATTAGACTTATCTCTTTCCTATCCAATGCTAGCATATTCCCCATCTTACACCTAAGAGGAATTGTTTCAGATTTGTTAAGTGTGGCCAGCGACAAAGTGTACCATACTGAACAAGGCAAACTTTTCTATAATGGAAGAGATTTAATTTGTTGAGTTATAATCTGCCTGTAACTTTTACCCATTGGATCTACTCTTGCTATCCAGGCTTATGCGTAACAGCTCTTTAAATATTTGAAACCCTTTACTTATTCTTCTGAAGCGGCAATTGTCCCTCAGAACATGTGGCTCAGAGTTAAGTGCAAGGCTTTAGCTCAGAGAGATGTTACCTGTTTATTACATTTATATATAAGCCTTTGACTCTGAAGAGAATTTTAAAGCAGAGCATTTGTAGAATGACAAATAACGGGGTATAGGAAAAGGACAGGAGCAGAGAAATGAAGTGACTGGAGGGAGTTAGCAAGACCAGATGAAATCAGACTATGAAAGAAGAAAGTCAAGTTCAAGTTCTTTACTAATCCAGGTTAGTACCTATTGTGCTGAAGACTGGATTTTCAGATGACTGGAGTTTCTCTTCTTGCCCCCAGAGTGAAGGGCATGTGATGGATGGAGTACAGGAGTACCTCACTGTACATAAAGTCCATGTTCCTGAGAAGCTGTGCAAATCCACTTCTTATCAGACAAATCACATCCCACGAATTCCTTTATAATTTCAGAATGATTTTATTCTCCACTGCTGATTGATCTGTGGAGACAACCAGCATATTTGTTAATTTCTTTTTCTTAACCCTGAGATAAGCCATTTATAAGTTAGTAACATATACCTGACCTACTAGGGGATGTTTGGAGGTAAAGAAACGGCATCTACTTGGACATAAATGCTCAGAAGGGTCTGGGGTCAGTCTTACTGGCTCCTGTGCATCAGGTGCAGCCACGCTTTTTTATTAATCCGATTCCATGTGGCCTGATGCAGCTGCTCATTCTGTTTCACCCTGATTTCCTCTCACCCCACCTGCCCTCATTCCAGCTGGTGCTTCTGGGGGCTGCTTTTCCTAGCAGGTGAATTTTCTGCTCTTCAGTTTTAATATGGTAAAAACTTAATGGTTTGACTTTGTTTTGTGAAGTGCAGTCTTACAACATAGGATTCCAGGATCTGTGCTCATCCAGCCTGTGGGATGATCCTAGTGTGTTGAGATGGGATGAGGGAGGCTGTGTTCTCTCAGGCAGGTGCTTGAGGCTTTGTGTTCTCATATATATCTTAACTGCGTGGTTGTACATTTGCCCCTTAGCATTTCACCAGTAAATGAAAGTAGTTACCAAGTATCTTGAGTTCTTCTGGAAGCGGTGTGGGCTTCCAGCGATGAGCAGAAAGAACATGGACATGGCTGCCAAGGGGCTTATTGGGAGGGTCTGTCTTGTTCTAGGCTACTTTCTGGTACCACTTTTACCAGCAATGAAATGCAACTACTACAATTTTCTATCTTTTGCTTTTGATAGCATTTCTGCATCTTTAAAAACCTCACTAGAATGTATACACCCTTGGGGGAAGCACATTAGCCCTAAGTTTGCAACCTTTGATATGTTTATGGTGGCAAGATAGCTAGGGGTGTGGGAGAGATAGAAGGAAGTATGTGGGCGCAGATTCCACCATGTTCTTCACCTCCCCTTCTTTTTCTGTGTGGTTCCCTACCTCCCAATTGCCTGGTTGGTCAGAAACCAGAGAGTCGTCCGTTTGTACACGGCTGGGTTATCTGATGGGAAAGTTTGGATCATGACCCAAATCCCTTATAGTTAGGAGTGAATTAAAAATAACTAAATAAATTCTCAGCTACTTTGTAAAGGTTGCCAAATCTTTATTAGAGTACTTAGCAATACTTCATTTTGAGAGGTTATAAACTCAGATGCCTCCAGCGAGAGTGCCAATAGCAAGAATGAATGAGATGGGTAGATATGAAATAACTGGGCACATGGGAAAGTGCAGGGCCCTTTGTGTGCATAAGGGAAGAGATGCCACTGTGCGCTACCTGTTTTCGTCCTGTTGGCAGACTGGCTCAGTGTTGCTAGTTCAAAAGAACCGTCACATCTGGGTTTTTACATAACATTTCCCAATTTTAAGTGTAGCAAAGAATTAGAAAATTTTGAAATATTTGTGTGGACCAGAGAAAACACATCTGAGGGGCCTCCCCATTTGTGACCCCTTGAGTTGGCTGTGTCAAGGGAAAGGAAGACACAGAAGATGGATGTCAGCACTTTCTACCTTGACTTTGTCCACCCCCTCACCTGACACTCGCATTGAGTGGTGCAGGTGTGATCGCTCCCTGTACCCTAGTGTCCCAACTGAACTACAAATGTCTCGTAGGCAAAAATAATAGGCTCAGGTTATTTCACTTCTGAAGCGAAAGCGGCTGTGGGCAAAGACAAGGTGGAGGGGCTCATTCTAGCTTTTTTTTATGTTTTGTCCAGTTTTCCACTGACATCTATTACTGCACTGAGACAGTCTTAACTGAAAATGAAGGTTGGAGGAAACAGGATAAGTCACAGGATTTCAAATGGCAAGCCAGAGGGATTGCTGTGTGAAAATAGGAAGAGGGATTTGTTGGGGGCAGGGAGAGATTATGGATTTTACGTGTTATTCTAGCCAGTTGAAGGAAAGGTACTAAATGTAAAAGCTTTGTAACTTGTTTAGTTTATATAATATCTCTAAGGTGTCAAATTCTAAAAAAGTACGTGCTGGATCTAGAGAATGTAGGGTAATGACAACATTCTAAAGGTCTAGATAGGTTTTGTGTTAGTTTGGCTTACTTCCAACAGAATACCATAGACTGAGTGGTTTGCAAACAATAGAAATTTATTTCTCATAATTTTGGAGGCTAGGAAGTGCAAGAGCAGGGTGCTGGCAGATTTGGTGTCTGGTGAGCACCTGCTTCCTGGTTCATAGGTGGCTGTTTTCATGTTTCAACTTCCCCTGGCAGAAGGAGCAAGGGGGTTCTAATCCCATTCACGAGGGCTCCACCCTCATGACCTAATCAACACCAAAGCCTGACCTCCCAATATCATCCTATGGGGGGTTAGGTTTCAATTTCTGGGTTTGAAGGAATACAAACATTCAGCAGGACTTAAGAAAGGAGTTTTGGAACCACAAGTCCTACTGAGCTTTTGGGGAAAGCAGAATAAAATAAGTAAGCAAACCTACCGAATAAGAGAAAACAGCAAAGGAAAAAACAACAACCACCCAGCAACAACACTAAAACCCAAAACTGTGTTGTCTGGTTTTGAAGAGAAATTATACTGATTCATGTATTTATTGTAATGAATGCAAGAATAAATAAGAAATCTAATTAAAGCATCAGTATTTGTTAGTAATATTGTGAGCTTTGTTTTTCTGCTAAGTTCTGCCAAATGTCAATCAATTCTTACAATATAAAAGGAGGCAATATGGTGCATGCAGAAAGAACTTTTGGATTTTGGTTCCTGCTGTGATCTCTGTGGGGTGAACACTTAACTGGTCTGTCAGTCAAGTCTTTTTCTATTTGAAGACCCATAATTGTTCATGCATGTACTTAGAAAAGCACATAGTATAATGAATTATATATATGTAAAGATCAAAAGTATAGGTTAAATTCTTATAACAAAATAGTAAGTGGCTATTAAAATGATGTTATAAATTTATACATACCCATAAGAAAGGTCTCTAAAATAGTATGTAAAGTAAAAAAAAAAAAAGCAATATAAAAAGAACATGTGTTCCCATTTGTGTTAAAAAAAAAGAAGAAGACCCGTGTATATGTGTGTGGTTGTATACAGGATAGATTTGGAAGGATACACAAACACATTTTAAACTGTTAATTAGCTTTCCACACTGTATGATTTTAAAAAAAAACACACTATTTATAGTGAAACTGCTTTTGTTGATGTCAACAATGCTTTGATATTTCAAATCCAGTGGATACATCTCTATTCTCACTGGATTCTACCCTTTACTTGACATGGTGGTCAGTCATTTTGTCCTTCTTGAAAAATGACTCTCAGTTTCTTGAGACCACATTCTCCCAGTTTTATTTTCCTTACGTCTCCTGCACCTTCTTTCTTCATTGATGGCACCTCCTCCACCTCACCTGTAAATTTTGGAGAGCCCAGTGCTTACCATTTTGCTGGTGTCCTTGCATTAAATTTATATCTTCCTCTCTCATGTACCTTACATTCTCCAATCATATGTCTAGTAAGCATCTATAACATAATACAGCATATACAGTACTTTTAATTTCTACTCATCATCATGGCCCTCAAGCCTTTTCCTTCCCCATTAATGGTACTCTGATTTATCCAGTTGTTCAAGCCAAGATTAGAACAATCCATTCTCAGTTCTCACCCCTTTCCTTATTTTCTCCACATGGAACAATCAAGAGGTCCTATTGGGTTCACCACAAAATTTATCTCGAAGCTGTGAATCTGTGGACTTTCTTGTCCTACTCTGCCACCAGCCTAGTTAATCCAGCTTGGACCTGGACCACAGAAGCTGCCTGCCCTTCCACGCTTGTTCTTGCACAGCTATTCTCCACGCAGATTAAGCTTCTTAAGATATAACAAGATCAAGTCTTTCAATGACTTTCCATTGACTTTAAAATAAAATCCAGTTTTTTTCTTAATGATATTCAAGGGCCATCATGATCTGGCCTCTTCCTAGCTACTTTATTTAGTCTTTGATTTCCTCCATTTTGCTTATTTCGCTCAGCCACAGTGGTCTCTCTCTATCTCTTGAAACAGTACTTCTTTCCCGTATTCCCTTCGCCCAGAATATATTGTACTTCCTTTGTTTTTGAATGGTAGCTACCATCTCATCCTTCATACGTTAAAGCAAATGTCACGTCCTTTGAAGAACTTTTGCTAACTAAAATAGAATCTTCATTTCATCTGCCTAACTACTTTAATGTGTTACTTTTATCTTTGTTGCCTATCTGAATTCAAAACCATATTGTTTCTTTATTTGATTGTTGTTGGTTTTCCCATCTAAGATAGACACTCGTTGGGGTCAATAGCTCCATGCATTGGGTTAACTGTGGTATTTCCTTGACTTTGAATCATATCTGAGCCATAGAAAACCTTCCATAGAAGAATGAATGAATTGATACATAAATGAATGATGTTTTAAAATTAATTTTTATCAGAAAATAAATGATGAAGGCAATAATAAAAACAGCAACTATAATTTTTATCTTGAATTCCCTTGAAACATAAATCATTTTGTGGTGACATGCGTGGTACTGTCTCATTTTACTGCGGACATGGGAGCAACCAGTTGGAGAGACACTGTGATAAAGTGAGAGCTGCATATACTGGACTGGATACATATTTGGATTCTGGTCTCAGCTTCACTACTCAGTTCCTATTAGCATGTCACTCCTCGTTGGGCTTATTGCACTTGTAAAATCATGAGCAGATGAACTAGTTTCTAATGTTCCTTCCAATCCATTAATTACCATCTTGAACCAGGGTCACTTGTGATTTTACTGTTGGCCCAGGTTGCCCATCATATGTGCCCTTCTTACATTCTCCATTCCAGTGTCTTTTCAAACTTCCTTTTCATACCTTTCTGCCTCAAACTGAGAATATTTCATAGCATATTCTCTTATCCCGCTAGACACTGTTTTGCCTGAAAGAGCTGATCTTGCAGTTAGACTTGAAATTAACCTGGTCATTCTTGAAATGGATACAGGCTTTACCTACTCAGCAATGCTCCTGATAAATGAGGAACAAGTAATACTGCTGCTTTGTTTTCACAGCCCATGCCTCTCGCTGATACAGGAGTGTGATAGTGAACCCAGTAATTATTATTACTGATGTTCATGAATTCTAGAAGGCAGTTCTAAAGAGCAAAAAAGTTGTACTTAACACAAGTTCTTCAGAAACAATAGCACAAGTTTTAAAAAGCCTGGCCAGGGAAATTAGAAAATAGAAATCTAGTAGGAGGGTGGTGGTGGTGGAGCTGGGAAATAGAAAAGGCCAAAACTAAAATCAGATGGAATCAAAGATGGACACAATTGACAAAAGGTCTAGGTGGATATGTATATACTTTTTAACTCATTGGCAAAGCTAAGCAAGCATTTTCCTCTATGAGTTTGTCAAGCCCGGCCTGCCAACCACCGCCCCCTCCCCCAATAAAGTACAAAAGAGCCGCAGAGTGAGCAGCTGAGTCACTGGACTGTGTCCGTGGGGCACATCTGCCAGGCCCCAGCTCAAGGGCAGCCTTTGCTCTGATGGAATATTACAATAATGTCCCTTAAGGTGTGGACGGGCTTTCCAGACTCAGAAGCCCTTTTTCAACCTGTCCATCCACAGAGAAAAAATGATCAAAATGGAGACTTCTTGGGGGATTGGGAAAAAATGGATTCATTTCTTAATGCAGGGAAAACGTCAGTCTCCCAGGAATGAAGTAGCACGAGAGAGAGATCTGGAGTTCAACCATTCATTCGTTTGCTTTCTCCATGGATAATTTTGAGTACTTTCTGAGCTAGACGCCAGAGATAAAACTAAAAAAGCAGACCTAGTCATTGCCCTTACAGAGCTTACCATAAAATCTAAAGTCCAGGCCTGAGCAAAAAAACAAACACAAAAAAGGCATTTTTCAGCCTCAGTTTCTGTGTGTTGTGTGGTGTTCAGTTTGTTCTGACTCCTGGGGACCCTTTGAAGCAGTGATGCCCACGGTGTCCTGTCCTCAGTAGCCCCGCTCAGCTCCGCTGGGCTCCTGCCGTGGCATCTTGTATGGAGTCAGTCCAGCTCATACGCGGTCTTCCCCTTTCTTGCCGCCTTCTGTTTTTCCCAGCACCTTGGCCTTTTCCAAAGAACCCTGCCTTCTCATGATGATGTGCCCAAAGTAGGGCAGCTTCAGTTGTGTCATTTTTGCCTCCAGTAATGTTTCAGGCTTAATTTACTCGAAGACTCACTTGTTCGTCTTTCTGGCATATCTGTAGAGCTCTCCTCCAACACCATATTTCAAATAAATTGATTTTTTTAATCAGCCTTCTTCCTCACTGTCCAGCTTTCACATCTCTGTATCGTCGTCGTCGTCGTCGTCGGCAGCCGTCCGTCTCGAGAGACGATGGCGTAGCTTCTTGAGAGTCTATCTGCACCGCCGAGAATGGCTGTGCAGTCCGATTCGGGAGTGACAATCCCTGCCGCACTTGGTACAGGTGAAGGCAGATGGCTGTTGTTGCTGCTGCTGACGCTGCTTCCGCCTCGATCTTTTCTGGGCCGCCTCCTCGTTGCGCGCAGCCTCTGCACGTGACGTACCTTGCCTGACCGCGAGCCTCCAGGCTAGGCGGTCGTCTGCTTGAACTTCCCATGTGTTGAGATTGATGGAGCATTGTGTCATGTCCTTTTTGCAGATGTCTTTGAACCGCAGTTTTGGGCGCCCTGTCATCCTCTGGCCTTCTGCTAGCTCGCCGTAGAGGAGGTCTTTGGGGATACGGCCTGCATCCATTCTTTTGACATGGCCGAGCCACCTGAGGCGTCTCTCGCTAAGAACTGCATGCAAACTGCTCATATTGGCTCGCTTCAGCACCTCGGTGTTGGGGACCTTATCCTGCCAGGCGACATGCAGGACGCGTCGCAGGCACCTCATGTGGAAGCTGTTGAGTTTCCTTTCGTGCCTTGCGTAGGTGGTCCACGTCTCGCTGCCATAGAGGAGAGTGCTGAGTACGCAGGCTTGGTAGATGCGCAGTCTGGTTTTCTCAGTGAGGCTGGAATTGTTCCACGCTCGCCGGTTCAGTCTGGCCATAACTGTGGCTGCCCTGGCGATTCTCCGGTTGACCTCCAAGTCGACTGACAGAGAGCTCGAGATGGTGGACCCGAGGTAAGTGAAGTCGTTGACAACCTCCAGGGTGTATCCGTCGATGGTGATGCATGGGGGAGTCCCCGTGCCTTGAGCCATAACATTCGTCTTCGTCAGGCTGATGGCTAGTCCGAACTCCTTGCATGCGTGGGAAAGGCAAGTGACTAGCTGCTGGAGTCCCTCTTCGGAGTGTGATGTCAAAGCTGCGTCGTCCGTGAGATGCTCTTCACCGACGACGCAGCTTTGACATCACATCTCTGTATAGTGACTGGGAATATGAGGGTGTGGATGATCTTAGCCCTGGTCTCTAATGCCACATCCTTGCTCGCAAACTTTCTCCTGATTCTTCCATTGCTCCCCACCCCCGATTTGCTATTTGAATTGATGAGTGAACCAAGGTAGGGAAAGTCTTCAACAGTTTCAGTGTCTTTATTGGTAATTCGTTTCCATACCCATACCCAGTGTTAGCAACAACTTTTGAAGGTATCGATATCTTTTTAAAAAGCTTTTCACTGACACATCCCAAGTTTATGGTTATACCTATGGCTGCCAGATAAAAAACCAAAATTTTAGTATGGGCATGTTCCAAATACTGCATGGGACATACTTATAAAACATTATTTGATATTGTGAAATACAAATTTAACTGAGTATCCTGTGTTATTAGTAAGTCTGTCAACCCTATTTTATACTTAAATCATTTGGAGATTAGAATTAGGAAAAAAAATATACCAATGCTGAGACATTGGTACAGGTGTTGAGGCAAGGCTAAGGGCAGACTGAAGTCCCAGTATGCCATGACAAAAGTAAGTCAAGAGAGTTCCCATGTTCCCTATACCGTGAAGTATTCCTTGAAAACATCATCAGTGTGAAGGAACCAATATGGAATAATCCCCATTTATTTTATCATGTACGTATGTTGGGACATTTAGATTGGTTTCCCAGCATATAACAGTATCCGTAATTCCACTGTTAAAGTGCCTGCACCCATGAAAATTGCTCCTTTGTTGTTTGATAGAAAGACAGACTTTCAGCCCCTTATAAGACATTTCATAAACTACTGCTGCTGTTTCTTTTCCTCCTCCTCCTCTTCCTCTTCCCATGCCTCCTCCTCCTCCTCTTCCTTCTCTTCCTGCTCTTCCTCTTCTTCCTCTCCCTCCTCTCCCTCCTCCTCTTCTTCCTCTTCACCCTTTTTATTGAACTACAATTAACTATAACATTATATTAGTTTCAGGTGTAAATAATGATTCACTATTTGTATACCTTGCAAAATTATCACCACAATTAGCTCTAGTTAACATCCATCACCACACATAGTTACAATTTATTTCTTGTGATGAGAATTTTTAAGATCTACTCTCTTGGCAACTTTTAAATGTGCAATACAGTCTTGTTAACTGTAGTCACCATGCTCTACATATACTGTCCTTGATTCCAAGAGACAAAACCTATTTGCTCTGTGTTCCTGACCCTTAAACCTCTACAATGGTGTGTGTGTGTGTGTGTGTGTGTTTTGGAGATGAGGGGGCACTACAGCCAACCTAGGATATTTCAAATGAAAGCATCTATTTAGCAGCCTTCTGATCAGCAGTCAGCTTTCAGATTGTCTGCTTACAGGCAAAGCAACACAATGTGAAGATCTGTCAATATCGGAAGTATTACAGGCTCTGTGCTCATAGCAGCGCTCCTTCACCAGAGAAGGTTCCAACTCCACAGGCGTAAGTTCTAGCCAGTAGTTAGTATTAACTGATTAGAGCAGAGTCAGAAGTCCAGCCTGGCACCGAATCGCACAGGGCTGAATTACGCCGGAGGGCAAAGGCTCCGCATGTGGACGCCAGTGCAGATAACAAGATGAATCACCAGTACATAAAACTAGCTTTTTCCGATTTCATGACTACAGCTCAGATTTGGGGAGCACTGAGATTACACCATTGGAGACAGACAGTTTGCCCCTGTGCACCAGTTCCAGCACCTGCACTGTGAGTAACACGGCATGATGCCATCTGTGAGGGCCGGCGTCTCTTATTGCTGGTGTGTGAGTTGGGCTCGTGTGCAGCCTGGTGTGTCTGATTCAGGTAGCAGTTGAACAAACACTATGAAGTAACAGGCACAGCTCTGCATTTGTGGAATAATTTACAAGCTTTGAGTCTGAATAATATGGGATATGACCAGAAAAGGAGAGTCCGAGGCAAATGATACCTCACATCTTTTTAAAGAGTTAATGGCATATGGTTTTTATTAAATACTCTAAAATCTTCATTGTATTATATATATTTTTTAATTAGATTTGATTTCTAAGCATGTCATTAAAATAGTTTTTAAGCATACAGCAAAATTTAGGAATTTAAAATGAACACCACAATACTTATCATCTAGATCCTACCATTAACAGTTACATACTTCCTTTATTACATATCTGTGAACCTATCAGTCTTTATTCAGCTATTAATCCATCTAATTGTTTGATGTATTTCAAGCCAAATCACAGACATCAGTCCATTCTGCCTCCCAGATACATGTATGCCATTAATATATTTGTTTTCAGTGTTTTGTTGTAAAATTTACATACAATAAAACTCACCAGTGTAAAATATATAGTCCTTGAGTTTTGACAAATGCATACACATGTGTAACCTGGATCCCTTTCAAGATATAGCTTATTCCCATCACCCTACAAGGTTCCCTCAAGCCCCTTCCCAGTTTTCTCCACGCAGAGGCAATCACTTTTATTTTTTCTGCCATCAATTAGTTTTGAAGGGTTTAGTTTTTTACTTATGGTATAATTTACATAGAGTAACATCTGTCCTTTATGGTGTACAGTTCAGTTAATGTTGGTAAATGCATACAGTTGTGTAACCACCACCACAATCAAGGTATGGAACAATTTCATCACCTCTAAAAATTCTGGGCTTTATAATCAACCCTTCCCCCCATGCCCAGCCTCTGATGACCACTGGTCTGTTTTTTCCCCTTATAGTTTTGCCTTTTTTAGAATATCCTATGACTGGAATAATAAAATATGTAGCCTTCTGAGTCTGAATTTTTTAATTTAGCATAATGCTTTTGTGATTTCATCCAGGAGGGTGTGTGTCAGTGGCTGGTTCCTTTTTATTGCCGAGTGGTGCTCTCTTGTATGGATATGCTGCAGTTTGTCTGTTCACCAGCTGAAGGGCAGTTGGGTTATATCTGCTGTGGGTGATAATGAGTAAAGCTGCTATAAACTGAATGGAATATGTTTTTAAGTGTGCTATAAGGTGGACTTGCACTGTTCAGCTTTTGGTGTGTTTATTTGTAAATTCTCAGTTGACTACCAGATACAAAACAAATGCACAATCAGGGGTTGCTGGAAGTATGAACTGTATGATTTAGAAGAACAGTGTTTAGCTATTTCCCTGCTCTGAAACTTGCAGCTTGTAAATCCACGTTGTCAGTATGCATTACAGTGCATTTTGCATTTTGACTTTGGGAACCTGAGAAAAATATCATTAACTGAATTTCATCATCTCAAATGTCTGTCTCACGGGCGATTTTGTTTTTGAGTGGGTTTGGAGCATTTTCCCTTCCTGGGCAGAAAAGGAAACTAAAAAGTTCCCCAGTATCATCTAGGAAGCAAGTATATATAATCCACCCTTATGCTCTGAGCACCAGGGATAAAGAGTTGGTGGGGAAGAAGCAACAAAAGTGAGATTGGGGGGGTGGGATATGGGAGAGGGGAGGGCTCCGAGGAACAGTAACAGCTCACCAATAAATATTTTATCAAGTGGCTGTGTGACAGTGGTTACACCAGGTCAAGCTGCTGTACAGCAAGTCAGCTTGGTGCAGGGTGTAGTTAGCTGAGAAACTGATGAGAGGTTGAATTTCACGAGATTGTGCTTTTGTTTGGACCAGAGATCAGTGCCAAATGTAAGAAGCTGCTGCCAGGTACCTACTAGAATGAAACCTGCTTGTCTCTTCCTCCTGCCTGCATTTTCTGTGAAAGCAGAACAATTTGGTAGTTTTATTTACATGCATGCGGACATGTGTATATGCTCAATTATAATTGTGTTGGAGATAGCAAAAAAAAAAGTACTTGCTTTATTTATTCACTCAATTATTCAACAGAATGTATTAAACACCTCTCAAATCCCTACCCTTTTGAAACTGTAGTCAGAATAAGCAGACCTTAGTAAAAGGAAAAATAATGTGGTTTTGTCACTATTATATGAATTCAGGGCAGGGATGGAATTTTAGAAGCCCTAGTAAAGTCCTATGGGATAAGCTTCCTTCCCTTCTTTGAGCTAAGAATAGAGAAGGAAATGCTATTAATATTATAGAAAACTCTGTGTTCAGCATTGCACTGGAAGATATTAAACTGATAAACTTCAAATAAGAATAAAAGGCCATCTGAATAGGTTAATACCTGGTAATTGTGTGGCTGAACAGTATATGGAAACATATAGAAAACCAAGTGAGTTTGCAACATACCCGATATTTTGTTTCTGGAAATAGACCTATTTTCTCTCTCATGCAAAATTTGTACATGGATTCTGAAATAGTCTTCAGGGAAGTATTTTTCTTTTTAGGTACATTATTGTTCAGATGAGGTTCATCAGTCACTCTACACTCAAAACAGCACCAATAATGTATCTGTGTTAGTAAACCTTGATGTTGCTTATGAATTTACAAGCACACATGTTGGTTAATGAATCTCCTGGGAAGGAGGGTAAGTGCATCCTCCCCCGCTCCTGTGTTAAAGGAAGTTGATGAAGCGCCCAGGAAAACACTGTGGTACTTTATCCTTATTAGAAGGATAGCTTTGCTACAAAGTTACTGAGTTACAGTGCCTTGGCTTCTTTCAAGGTCAAATTTACTCATAATTGCAACAGTTACAATGGCAATTTGTTACACTTAAAATGCTTGCTTTCCAGAGCTCACTTTTAACAAGAGTGAAGTGAGAGTTTCGCTGCAGGATCAAGAGGATTCAGACCTCAGGAAAACGGAAGGGGAAGGGAAATAGACATGCATACCCTACGGAAGCTTGCAGCAGCCTAATCGATCCAGCACATGGGGAGTGTGGCCTCAAAAGCTGCCCTACTCTCTTGCTCTAGGGCTTTCTCCACTGGAGACCAGCTCAGCAATACTTACCAGGGACAAAGGAAAATTATGAGAACGCACACTGAAATTTTACTTAGTCGTGATTGCCTCTACATCTCTGAAATGCTCTTTGCATATTCTATCTGATCTATGAAGTTTCTCCTCCTCCCTCCCTCCCTTCCTTCCTTCTTCCATCCTTCTTTAAAAGTGGGCTGGAAATGTTCTAAGTTCTACACTAAATACTGACTGCATCCTAATGAAAACTTACATTGTATGGTTCAGGGTCATTCAAAATACATAATTAGAAGGAAAAGCTAACATTTATGAAGCCCCTGCAATCTTCTGACTACCAGTGCTATGGGATGCAGGATCATTCCATCATTTCACGCTCTTGACAAAGTTTTGAAGATTTACTTCATTTCAGGAAACAGACCCAGAGAGGCTAGGTAGCCTTGCAAAGGATTTGCTGGTTTCACTATACCATGCTCTCTTGTGGGTTTATTTTTCTTCTTTCTGACAAGTAGGAAAAGTAGGAGGATGAAAAGTAGCAATTAAAAAAGATTAACATTATTTAGGCTGGAATTTGCAGGCATGGCTGAAAAATCAGCTTCCTTTCTCCCACTCTTCAAATCTCCTCTCATCAAGACACACTTTAAAGTCATTTTTAACGATTTAAGTAATTCTAAAGAGCTTAAAACATTTAAACTTTAGTTTTAAACTGTAGCTTATAATTAACTCCATTATTAATACTTAATCGGAGCCAGGATACTACTGCTACTACTAAAAATGAGAATAAAAATCATAACCAATACTTTTTCATGCTAATCATGTGACAAGGCCCTGCTTTATAGGTGTTAATTCAGTGTTTCTCAACCTTTTCTTTCATTATTGTCCCCCTCAGGAGAAAAAATTAATTTAATTTCTCTATAACAAGAAAAATGAAATACTAAGGAATAAGTTTTCAGACAGTTAAGTTTTAAAGGGACACAAACCATTCTAACGTCTTAAGATTTTTTTTCACCCTCCAAGAGCCTATCATTCTTACTGAGAATATGTGTACTAATTCAAATAATTTGATGCTTCTGAAAATCCTGAAAACCCTAGGAGTTAGGTAGTGTTATTAGTGTACCCATTTTACAAATGAGAAACCAGAGACCCTGAGTGATTAAGTGGCTTGCTCAAGGCACAAGTAATAGCTAAAGTTTTCAGGCTCTACCTTCTTCACCACTACACACAATATTCCCTCTAATTCCTTAGTCATTCGTAATGGCGGCTGCCTATAACACACATTTTACATCCAAAATAGTAATCTTTGTGGCACCACAATCAATCCTGTCCCAGTTGCCTTATTTGTTACCTCCTAGTGAACATACATTTGAGTTCTGGCTTTGACATTGTTTGTAATTCTCCACATGAGTCCTTGACTCTTTCTCCTGGCTCAGCCCTTTTCTAAGCTCTTCACTGTGTTATCTACTTTAATCCCCTTGATAACCTGTGGAGTGAGTAGGTGTTATTACCCTCATTTTACAGAGAGGTCAGAAAGGAGCCACCAGATTGGGAAACCTGCCCAGAGCTCCAGGGCTAGTAAACTACTGCCCAGACCGGTTACATCCCAAAGCTCATGCTTGTCCTCAGTCACTTCCCAGGCAGTTTCTGCCGCAGTGTAAACTCTCGGTGGACTTTCAGCATCTCATCACACATTTGGACGCATATTAATATTATTCAAATGCTTCTTTGAAATAATTCTAGGTCCATGGACAAAATAGAACTCAAACTTACCTTCTGCAAAACCTAAGAGATTTATAGAAAGAGTTGTGCATAATTTAAGGTACAAGCTACATAGAAATATTGGAACGCTAGTTAGAAGGCACAGCTGCCTGCAGCGCAATTAAAAAGGAAGATAAAGTATCTTAGAACTTGGGCAGGATTACAAAAGAGATGCCGTGTTTTTATTGGTAGCCTGCTTCTTTGATGTCTCCTCTCCTGTGTTTTTGCATCTTTCTGTTCTCAGCGTCTTCATATTCTCTTCCTCAGCAAATCTCAGACTGATTCCCAAAGTCTTAATTCACAAGTTATAAAAGATCAATAATAGCTTAAAGCATTATTTCTCCCCAGAGGATATGCAATTTGGCAGATGTAGAAGCCCAGGGGATAAAATTTAGAGAAGTCAGTTTAGACCTGAGGTGGGGAAGTTCATAGGAGGGCCTCACTTGATTCCCTGGCATCCTGCCATGTAGATGTTGTCTGTAGATTCAGTCATAGACCTGTTTCTCAGCTTGTAAGTCAAACTGAATGTTGGGTTTGGGGGATGTCGTATATACACACCTTTTCCAAGACAGGAGCTCCTGTGCTAGATGAAGCCCACTGTTTTCTGGTTAGTGTGTCTTGTTATGAAACCAAGTCTTGACTCAATTCTGGCAGAAGGATGTGGGCCGGGTGCTGAATGAAATGGCTTCTGCTCTTGGCGATTCCGGGGTGCAGTGGGTGGTCTCGCGTGCCTTAGTTTCTCCATCTGTTTGAGTGGAAAGGATTGTCACATTCCTGGAGATCGCAGAAGGGAGTGTGCTGTATAAACATCAAGCAGTGTTGTTACAATAAATAGCAAAAGTGACTCTAGCTTAAATTTCTTACTCTTGATGACTTGTAGGTGTACCAAAGAATCAGAAACTGTCACTAGGAAAAAAATCCTTCTTCCTATTTTATGACAAAAAGAGACTTTTAGGATTTCAGCTCCCATCTGTTGAGAAACACATTCCTGCTCCTCCCTTCAGAAGGCTGATTGGTGACCGCAGTAGAGTGTGCCATCCCCCTAATTATGTGGCTTGTTAATATCTGCCTCAAGGTTTCTAACCTGCGTGTCTAGCTTTTTAGTTTCTAAATTTCACAAACCTCATTTTTTTTTAAATTTAAAATATTCTCTTCAATACATTGCAGTATTAATATTAGCCATTCCTGTTAGGCAAGAAGAGATGAAAATGTCATTAATTGTCTAGCTTCCAAACAAACATCATGGACATGTTGAGAATAATTGCTTGCTGGTAGTTTTATAGCATGACTGTTTCTCTTAGGTGGTTCTGTTTTGAGAGATTCTGTTCTCAGCATCTTACTGAGAATCCAGGAGCAGGCCAAGCAAGCCTCCTCTCTCACCTGAGAGTGATTGTTGATGAAACAGAGGAAATAACAGTGACTTCACATCTAGATCTTAGATTTGTCCCATGAAGTGTGCATAAGTTTATTAGGAACAGGGTCTGCCCTGTCTGACTGGATTGTTGTGAAGCTCAAATGAGATTTGAAACTATTTTGTAAACTTGAAAAGATTATGTGAAAGTAACACATTAACAACCTAAGTGCAAGATCTAAATCGGGGTGAACCTACTGCGCTTTCTGTGATGCCTGGGTGATATCAACCCGCTGAAACTGGCTTGGAATACACTGAGCTTTGACCCAGTCCAGGATCTCTCCTAGGTCCTGTCCCACTTGGAATAGAATATAATTCAATAGTGGAGAATGAAGCAAGCAAGTTTATTAGTACATTTCACTCTGTATACTTAACAGTGGTTTGCTCAGCCTGACTATAAACAACAGCTGGCGGAAATTCTGCTTTCTGAGTACCCAGGCACATCCATGGATTGTGCAGTATGGAGACAGCTTGGTTGAATGGAAAGGCATGAGCTTTAGAGGCCCAGAACATATGTTCAGGCACCAGACCACTACATACTAAATAAGATTCATAAGCTTGAGACACTTTGTGCCTCAGTTTATTCCGTTTTGCAGAACTGTTTTGGAGATTGAGATAATTAATGCTTATGGAAGTCTCTGGGCCTTTGACTTGGAGTCAGAAAACAAATTTTTTGGTTTACAGTGAACACTTTGGCAAATGATGTTAGTTCTATGAGCAAGGGTTTTCTGTATAAAATGGAAATGATAAGAGCTTGAAGTGGCAAGAAAGTTAGAGGTAAATTTATGCAAAAGACATAAACTTGGAAACAGTATATTGATTCATTTGTTCATTCAGTCAACACTACATTTCTACTTGTGACTTATTAATCTAGAGGGCAGGTTGTTATGGAAGTTGATAATTACGGAACACTATTGTTCAACCTTTGGTGGACGTGTGCCCACAACACAGAGGGAACGTTGAGAAAAGAGTGTAATTATTTGGGGAATCTAGAGTATCTTCCAAGAGGAGGTGAGACCCTTGAGTCAACCCTTAAGGAAGAGAAGTTGGCCTGTGGACAAGAAAATTGAAGTGGTACAAGACATTCTAAGGGAGAAGGTTGGTGAAGCTTCAGCTGTGTGACAGAGAATGGCATTGTTTAGGCCACATTTCATTTTGGCTGGAGCTTAGGTGGGCAGGGCAGCAGGTAAAGTGGGGAGGTATAGGGAAAGAGGCTGATAAGATAGGTACCCTAGGAACCAGGTCTCAGTGCACTGCTTATTCTGTGCTGAAGCATTTTGGCTTCATCTTACATGTGTTGGTATGCCTTATTTTATATACATGTAACAGTCTATCCAGAAGGTATCCAGCCATGTAATATGAAAAATAGACACATTTAATGAAGAAGATAAAAGATACAAGAAACATGTACATAGGACAATCAGGTCTCAGTCCCCTTCAAAGTAGGCACTTTGGAACCTCACACAGTTCTCCCCATTGCCATCAGCTGCCCTGTCATATTTTCCTGATTCCCATGATGGTCTGAAATCTCTTCCCTTTCAAAGGTGATTTTAGTTTTGGGAGAAGCCAGAAATCTTAGGGCACCAAATCTGAGCTGTAGGGGGGCTGAGTCACCTGAGTGATTTGATGTTTTGCCAAAAAACTCTGCACGAGACGTGATGCATGAGCAGGTAATTTATTGTGATAAAGTTGCCAATCACCAGTTGGCCATAGCTGTCACCTTCTGAATTATCTGAATAGTTTCTATGGAGGAATGTTCAAGCTTAATGGAAAATTTGATGCAGATTTGTTGCTCTGCTTGCTCAGTCATTTTGAATGCAATGGCCACACAGTACACATGCTCACTCAACAACATGTACCACTCCCACTGACTAGTAAAGTGAAGTCGTCATTGTTCACACATGCGCATTTCAGTTCACTCTTCTTGGCTGCTGGGTTACATCAATGTTGTGTAAACCATTCTTGTAATATTAATAATGGCTGGACTTTTTGCAGACAGACTGTGTATATTTATATATATAAAATTATAGAATATTAAAAGGTGATACTACTGAGCCACCATGAGCTGCACATGAAATCAGATACTCCCCTCCTGCTCCAGCTAACTTCTTACGTAGCACCCACGTGCAGCAGTTGTCTGCATTCCAGTGGTGGCTGGGCTTGGAGCCGACCCTGTGGCTATGGCGAAAACTGAGATATTTGCCAGGCAAAGCTTAAGAGTCCTTATGAGAGTAAACTCCCATTGGTCTCATTTGCAGCAATAAACATTCAACTTGAAAGACCATTTATTCAGCACTCACTGTACACAGGGCACAGCGCTGTGCTAAGTGCAGGGAAGGAATAAAGAGTAATAACAAAGCTGCCTTTTCTTGAGCACTGGTACGGGTTTGGCATGGTTGTAAGTGCTTTACTTGTATTAATTCATTTGAAAGTTCCAAAGCACTTTGAGTTGGGTGTTGTAATCCCTATTCTGTATAGACCAAAATAAGCCATTTTGCACACACAGCTAGTTTTTTGAGGAGCTAGGATTCAGATGTATGCCCAGCACCAAAGTCCATGCTCAAACTCCTGGTTTTAGAGTATGATGGAGACAGATGCATATATGATAAACAGTATCTAAGATGAAGACTTGGAGAGTGAAGGAGATTTTAGCAAATAACATGGGCAAGAGTTAGGGTCATTTTCCAACCGTAAAATAGTAAAAATGACAAGATTTTTTTTTTCTTACATTTTTAAAATCATCTATCAGAAGAATCAATCAGAGCAGTTGTCACATTCTAACAAGCTAGTAAACTGAAGGGGAAATGAAGGAGTGGGAAGGCATAGGATTAGTTTGAAAGAACCAGAGGTCAGGGCAGTTCACTGGATCAGACTTCCAAAGGAGTGAGAAATCTCAGAGATCTCCCAAAGCTCTGTGGACTGCTAATCATTAAAAGGTAAAGCTAAAGGAGTACATCATCACCAAACCATTATTATGTGAAATGTTAAAGGGACTTACTTAGGAAAAAGAAGATCAAAACTATAAACATTAAAATGACAACAAACTCACAACTATCAACAACAGGATTTAAAAATAAAAATAAACTAAGCAGACAACCAGAGTGGGAACAGAATCATAGGTATGGGGAGCATTCGGAGGGGTTTCAGCTGGGAGGGGGAAGGGGGAGAAAGAGGGAAATGGTGCAGGGATTAAGAAGCATAGTAGGAGGATGCAGAATAGACAGGGGGATATTAAAAATAGTACAGGAAAGAGTAAAACCAAAGAACTTACATGCACGACCCATGGACTAAAGGGGGGTGTTGCTGGAGGGAAGGGGGTGCTGGGCAGAGGGGAGCAAAGGGAAATGAAATTGGGACAACTGTAACAGCATAATCAATAAAATATACTTAAAATACTTATAAAGGGAAAGACAAGATGTGGGGAAAAGAGAAAATGGGAAAAAGGCAAGGCAATAGAGAAAAACCATCAGAGGGAAAACAAACTAATTTTAATACTCAGGAAAAACAGGGAATGTGATCGTAGCATGATTGAAAAAGAGCAAATGCAAATTTAAAATGCCAATGATTACAAATCTAGCCATGTTAGTTTGTAGGCCGGTTCATACTTTTGAGATATCACAGGTTTCCTTTTGTGTATTATTCCCCAAACCTGTTTAGAGGAGCAAAGGAGGCCACGGGTGAGACTCAGGCATCCTCAGGACCCCTGTCACGCTCTGCTCACTTTCATCCCACAGCTGTTTTCCCAGGTGCCTGCTAGGAGCTCAGTTCTCTGAAGGGCTCCAAGATAAAGCGGAATCTCCCAGAATTTTGAGAGTGAAAATAGGTGCAGATGACACCAAAACAACAGATTTGCATTGCCATGGGCCTGGTCCAATGGGAACATGTAGTCACTCTGCTCAGTGAGGAATAAGGCTCTCTCCAGCCCCAAGTTGTTGACTGGCCTATAAAGGAAACTGAAATATGTACACAATTAAAATGAATAGTGGAAAAGTAAGAACATGCCAGAGGACTGTATCAGGCAGCAAACGCCAGAAGGAGAACGGCTTTTTGTTAATCAAGCAAAAGAGCTCTGCGGCTTCGTAGTGTCCCTGATTCCACCAGTTACTGCTGTAGCTGAACTGAATTGAGTCTTTGTGATGGGGCTGAGCCTGAAGCCCAGGCCTCCCAAAGGCATCCAGTGCCTCCTACTAGCCTTCTCTCCCACTTGCTGTAGCCCTACACGCACGTGATTCAAGATTGCACTGAGTTGCTACAGAGGAATTTAAGCTTCAGAATAAATCCAAGAAATATAAGACTTTCCAAGGAATTGGTGCCACCAACATTTTCTTTATAGTGAATTAAAATTGGTCCATCAGTATTTTAGATTTTATTCTCTCATTTAATCATTTAAATCTAACTCTCCAACATGGCAGCCATGAGCCACATGGGGCCACTGGGCCCTTGGCATGTGGCCGGTACATCTGTGGAAATAAATTTTTCATTATACTAAATTAATTTTATTAACTTTAGAGTTAAATTTTAGAACTGGACTCAGTTATTCAGAAAGAATTTAAATGAATCTATTATTTCAACTGTCAATTTTATGGAGTATAAATACAGATCAAGTATTTCCAATAAAATTTGGCATCTGAATTAAGATGTGTTTTAGAACCAAAAAAAAAAAAAAAAACATAAAATATTCATAATTTTTATATTGCTTACATGATGAAATGATAACATTTTGGATGTACTGAGATACCTTGGAGATATTGTGGGTTCAGCTCCAGACCACCATGATACAATGAGTGTACCAATAAAGCGAGTAGTAATCTTTTTGCTGGTAAAGATTGTTGTAAAAAATGGAACGGCTCGGTAGCACAATAAAGCAACGTGCACTGAAACAAGATATGCCTGTACTGAGTTAAAGGATGTTATTTAAATTTACTTAACCCGTTTCTTTTTGCCTCTTTAATGTGGCCACGTGCAAATTTAAGATGACCCACGTGGCTTGCATTCTTTCTATTGGATTGCTCTGATTCAGGGATTAATTACCTGCAGTGTCTCTGGCATTGTGCTCAGCACAGACAACAGGCACGGGCATTGTGAGCTTACTGTCCTGGTAGAGCACAGAGTTCCTGTGGGGAGGACGGAAAGTGAACCAATACAAATAAATAATCAGCATGAATTCAGATTGTGGTAAGTTCTGGGAAGCAGTTATGAAGGGTGATGCTGCAGTAATTAGTGGAGGGGAGCCACATTTAGACTGTGGTCAGGGGAGCCTTCCCTGAATGAAATGGCAATTGGACCATGACCTGGAAAGATAAGAAGGAGCTGGGAGGGATTATGGAAGGTTTCTTGGAAGATGAGGTCTTTGACCTGGGCCTGAAGGGTGGGTATACTGTGCTTCCCTGGGCTCATTCAGAAAGACTTATTGGGCTACTGGGTCAAAACGAGGATGTAAAGAAAGCTCCTGGCTTGAGATCAGGCTAGCAACTCCGACGGCTCAGATCCAGTTGGGCGGGCACCCAAGCAGTCAGCCAGCACTTGGGAAGAGAGTCTGTGGTACATTCATCATCCTGGAGCCAGCTGGACATTCGGGGCTAGCAATGAGACAGGGTGGCTGTTCCATCGGAATCAAAAAACTTTCAGTTTCACAACTGGGAATTGACAGCAGATTGCACAGTAGGTTTTAAATTGTGGTGCTGCTCTGTGTGTGTGGCTCCACCATGCTGCCTAACCTTGAAAAGGGACAGAATGCAGTGGGACATACACTCACTGTCATCTGATCTTGGAGGTCTCAGCGGAGACTGGGAAGTGGATTGAGAACCAGTATTCGTGATGGGCACACGTAATTTGCCTCATCTGTAGAGATTGGTCCTTTCAGACAGTGTCAGGGAGCTGGTAAGGCATCACCCCTGACTGGCTCAAATTGAAATGGGACCAACAAAAGTGACGAATGATGAGAGTCCTGAATGGGCCTCTTGAGGGATCCAGTGCTGATCCCACCTTGCTTCATAAGAAACTGTGTCAAGGTTAATCTTGTGGGTTCTGGATGCAGATCTTGTCGATTACTGGCTATGGAAACATGGGCAACAAACTAGATCTTTCTGAGTCCCAGTTTCCTCATCTGGAATGATGTCATTTACATGATGCCAACCAACCTCCTAGGGTTGTTATGAGGATTAAATTAGAAAGTTTATACAGTGTCTCCCTCATAGAAAATGTCCGATAAATTGTGGCTATTATTATCATTGGCATTATCTTTATTGTTCCCCTTTTCTTCTAAAAAATTACCATGTAAAAGCAAAGTTAAAAGATCAGATTGGGCATGGTCCATGGGTTAGCATTTGGGGGGTACTTTTTTTGACACCATCAAGAGAGAGATCATTCTTCTACACCACTCTGGGGAAAAATAACATAATCTTGGCTCTTCTGGGCTGCAGACTTTGGCAACCCCAAGGAAACCAGCTTTCCTCTGAAATTATCCTCACATTTCCAATTCTCACAATTTACAGTGAAAATCTAAGGAGTTTTTGTTTAAAATAAGCAACTTGTAAGAACGAGAAGGAGGCATCATGACCTGAATCATCTTGTTGACAATGTCCACCACACAGAGTGTCATAACATTTAGTTTTCGTGTGTTTCTTAGCCAGCTTAAAGAGGTGTAGACTTTGTGCCAGGTGAGGGAGGGGCAGGTAGTATAAGAGCATTTGTTTGAATACATTTTTAGTTTTGGTTGAAGGATAATTCAATGATTATAACGTAGTGGGCATAAGAGCATGGGTTTAGGAGCCGGTCTAAAATTCCAGCTCTACATGGTTGAATGGGTAACCTTGGACACCGTGCTTAGCCTTTTGAATCTGTTTTTGTTTTAAATCTGGACAATGAAAATAACATCCAACCTTTTGTTGAGAGGATTAGTGACTATACAGGTGGAGTATGTGGGACCAACATTATGGTTTCTGGTGAGCAAATCGGCTGACACTGGCGCTAGCTACGTTGTTGTCCTGTCTCAAGAGAGAATGTTTACTGGTGTGTGGGTTGGAGTGACAAGGCCAGGAGAGCAGGAAAATCTAAATTCCATACTTAGGTAGATCAGATCACCAGAGGGTGGAAGTCCTTTGGCCAGAACACAAGCAAGTCAGGGTTCTAAGAATTCCTTATATTTCAGTGTTTTTCTAGATGTGCTTTCCCTGAGACTGAATATTTGCACTACTTGACTAATGTGTTTGATAACTTTGATAGTGTTCTTGGAACGCTCTTTCTGACATTATCTCAGTTTTCTTCAAAATTGTCAACACTTCTTGAGATAAAAGCAATAAAATAAAACTTGGATGTCGAACGTAACTGGAAAAAAATAAGTGCCAGCAGTGGAAAGATTAATGGTTCGGCCAGCACAACCCCACCAAAGACCCTGTCTTCAGTAAGCCCAGAATCAGTGCTGCTTTTGCACCTGGGATGTTTGCCCTTGATATTTGATGGTTACTAGGTGTGTGCGTGTTTATGTATAACTGAGGAATCAAGCTCACAAATGCCGATGCATGACTAAGCACAGTAGAACTGCAGCTTGATGAATGCCATTATTACTTTATGGTTCAGTGCAACTTCATATTTTAAGTCCTCACTGTTTATCTGCTGTATATATGTAATAAGGTCCTGGCTGGTTTGGCTCAGTGGATTGAGCGTCGGCCTGCGAGCTAAGTGTCGCTGGTTCGATCTTCCAGTCAGGGCACATCAGAGAAGGAAAACTCTGACTCCAAAAAACCTCCGCTGCCTTGCGGCATACCTCTTCAGGGGAAAGGCTAAGGGAGTAAACCCCGACAGAAAATCCGGAGCCGGAGTCCCTAAGGCGGTTTGACGTTGTAGTCAACACCGGCAACTCCTGCGGCGCACCTGAAGCCAAGCTGTATTGACTCCGTCTTTCCCTTGGACCCTTCAGCTGCGAAGAGAGGGGGGGTCTGCTGCATGGGCAACAGCAGACCCTCCATATCACCCTGCCCAGGCTCTGTAGCTTCAGCTTCACTGGAGAGGACACTCCAGCGTCATCGCAAGATGCCGATTCAACACGGGAGGAGACAGATACCGTGTCACTCCCGAGTCAGACTGCACAACCATTCTCGGCGGTGCAGATAGACTCTTAAGAAGCTACACCATCATCTCTCGAGACAGACGGCTGCCAATACGATATGTAATAAGGCTGTTTCCTCATAGCCCCATGTTCCAGATCTGCCATTCATTATCAGATTTTAGAAAACCTGTAGTTTTTGTTAAATAGCACCTTGTCTCTTCTTGCCCATGTGGAGGGTCATTATCTATATTGGCTCAATTACACTTAAACTTTGCCAAGCATTGAATATTAGACTCTGTAAAGGTGGTCAAAGGGCAGGCCTGCAAGGAGGAAGCCTTATTATTATTATTTTTTAATCACAAGTAAATTGTAACCTCACTTGGATTCAAGTTCCTTATTTGTAAAATGAGAGCAATGATCTCTAAGATCTCAGCCCAAAAGGCAAAGAATCTGTGGCATAACACAGGGCTGCTAACTGGAGCATACATACCATAGGCCTTTATCACCTGCTTATTGGTGACTGTTTGCTAAGGCTGTTTCCCCTTTTTCAGGTGTGTGAATTGAACACTGATGGTGCAGAAAGCTAGCCAGCTGTCTGCTTTACGGTCCCAGATACCCACTTAGGAGGGAACAATATCCTGATCTCTGCACCTGCCACCTGAGGGCCACAGATTCCCAATTGCGATGTGGTTTGCAGTTAGGAGGTAGAATCCAGCATGTGCGCTAGAGAGGGCACATTAGAGAGAGGCGGCAGGGGGTGGATGACAGGTACGGGAAGGTGTGCAAGTACAGAAACACGGACCCGGTCCCTGCCCTCAGGGGGTTTTCCCTGTGATGCCCCATGCCCCCCGCATAAGCCAGGGCATCAAGAAGTTACTCCAGGGTTAACGCCTTGGGTGTGTATCAGCCTGTGCTGAGCTGAGCTACCACTGGGAAGGGCGATGTTTCTTCACCTTGGACGTATGACAGAGAAAGGAGAAATCTCCCCAGATGTCCTCCATGGAAGTTAGGCTCAGCAGGTGGTTTCCTGGCTGGGAACTGGCCAAAATGCCTAGCAGAGGTTGCTTACAGTGGTGACTGGGGAACAAAAACTCTTACAATTTACTCATTCTGAAGGGCGTGGAATAGCTAGGACGTGAATAACGACCTCAGGGTTGTCACCTGCAGTGCGTCCCTTGAAAATGGCTTTTTAATATCTACTTACAAATAGGAAATTTATTGGCTACACCACTCAAAGAGCAACTCCTCATCCCAACCTCATGGGAATGTGCTCTTGAAAAAAAAATCTCTTCTTGGCAGTAAAAATAGTTGTGGGGGGGGGGGGCAGGAGTGTTGACGTTTAAAGGTTTTAAATCAATCGCAGTTGGATCTATCCATGTTTGAATCCCCAGTGTGTCCTTTTGACCTGCCAATAAACATATCTGACAAATTTGCCCCAAGAGTGATGGGGGGACTGGAAAGGAACTGTTTTGTACCAAGTACCTACCACGCGCCCTGCATTTCAGCTCACAACAAAATGAGGTAGCCAATAATAAGATACAGCCAATCGCTCAGGCAGACTCCCATTGTAAGTGTTGCTTCCTAGAATTAAGTCTAGAGCCATCTAGTTTTGTCCATCCTATTTCTACACAACAAATACTGTGAAACCATTCATCACTGGAAGTTATGTCTTTACATAAAGGAAAACTAGTTTTGCCTCTCTGTGGCCTTTGGTCCGCTCCTTCTGAGTCCCAGTCAGTTTCAGTAAACAGAAGGATTCCTGAAGGAAGGAGGTAATTCATTTTCTCTTGTCTTACTGCAAGTACAAAGTGACAGTTTTTAGCCAGAGCCTGGAAGCATCTTTGGTGCGCTTTAGAGGTACAGCTTTCACCAATGCTCCTTTAAGGTTAGGGTTCCTCTTTTCTGTTTTGTTGATCCACTTCATACAGCATAGTGTAGAGGTTAAGAACATGCTGAAGCTTTCTAAGGATTGCAAGATAGAACATTTCTGAGCTAGAAGGGACCAAGGGAAATCCTCTTTTGCTAACACATTTGCCCATGCTACTTGGTATTATATTGTAGTAACTCCACCCACTGGGCGGTGAACACCCGAAGGTCAAGGGCCAGCCTTTTAGTTATGGCCAGCAATGGACTAAATTGTCTTCCCTGGCCCAGAAGTCAGAGGCAAGTTGGTGGATTCACTGATAAAATATCAATGCCTGGTACCTAATCAGAGCTCAATAAAGGTGTGTTTAATCAAATTGATTTGAAAGCTTAGCAAGTACCACTTACGTCGGATGTGTCGAGGTCAGTCTCAGAAACGAGGCCAGTTGATACAAGGGCTGGAACACCAGTCTGTTACAAAGTCCTGCTATATTATATTCTTCATGCGTTAACAGGCAAATTAATTCAATTAGCAAATACTTACAGCACATCCACTGTCAACCAGGTAATCTGTCAAATGGTAGGGACCCCAATATGGAAAATAGAGTCTCCTCCTTCTAGGAAAGTATGCTTTCATGGAGAAGCATGGTAATAAATAGTGAAAATACTTTTACCAATGGTTGTGGTAGAATCAAGCATAGGGTGCTCATAAAGCACTATGGAGCAGAAGACACCCTCACCAAGAGGGTGCTAGGATAAAAGAACTTATCTGCTGTGGTCTCCTGGCAAGAACTTGGAAAATAGACGAATCGAAAACAAAACTTTATAGAAACCCAAACAGGACATTATTAGGGATTTCAGTGAGCAAGATATCAGAAAATTAGGGTCTGAGTTAAGGTTATGGCTGTGGAAATGCTGAAAAGCGGTCAGGTCAGATCCATCTCACAGAGAAAGACCAAGGTCCCTTGTCAATGGTAGGGACATTTGATATGGTTTGCAGAATCTTTTTGTGACCTTCCTTATTGAACTTAATTATATTATTATAGACATTATTATGTACATTACCTACTTCCTTTTTTTTCTAAGTATATTTTATTGATTATGTTGTTACAGTAGTTTCAATATTTTTTCCCTGTGCTCCCCTCTGCCCACTACCTTCCTTCCCTCCAGCAATCCCACCCCCTCAGTTCATGTCCATGGGTCATGCATATAAGTTCTTTGGCTTCACCCTTTCCTATATTATTCTTAACATCCCCGGTCTATTTTGTACCAGCCAATTATGCTTCTTAATCCCTGCACCATTTCCCCATTTCTCCCCCTCCCCCCTCCCAGCTGATAACCTTCCAAATGCTCCCCATACCTGTGATTCTGTTCCTTTTCTGGTTTGCTTAGTTGGATTTTGTTTTTATTTTTTAGATTCAGTTGTTGATAGCTGTGAGTTTGTTATCATTTTAGTGTTCATAGTTTTGATCTTCTTTTTCTTAAATATGTCCCTTTAACATTTCATATAATAATGGCTTGGTGATGATGAACTCTTTTAGCTTTACCTTGTCTCGGAAGCACTTCATCTGCCCTTTCATTCTAAATGATACCTTTTTTGGATAGAGTAATCCTGGTTGTAGGTCCTTGCTTTTCATCACATTGAATACTTCTTGCCAGTCCCTTCTTGCCGGCAAAGTTTATTTTGAGGAATCAGCTGACAGTCTTATAGGCACCCCTTTATAGGTAACTCTCTTGCTGCTTTTAAGATTCTCTCTTTATCTTGAACCTTTGGCATTTTAATTATGATGTGTCTTGGTGTGGTTATCTTTGGGTTTAGCTTGTTTGGGACTCTCTGTGCTTCCTGGACTTGTGTGTCTATTTCCTTTGCCAAATTAGGGAAGTTTTCCTTCATTATTTTTTGACATAAGCTTTCAATTCCTTGCTCTTTCCATTCTTCTGGCACCCCTATGATTCGGATGTTGGCATGTTTAAAGTTGTCCCAGAGGTTCCTAAGCTTCTACTCATTTTTTTCAATTCTCATTTCCTCATTCTGTACTGGTTGACTATTTCTTCCTTATGTTCCAAGTCATTGATTTGAACCCCAGTTTCCTTCCCTTCACCATTGGTTTTGTGTGGATTATCCTTTGTTTCATTTAGCATACCCTTCACTTTTTCCCTTATGCGTCTGCTGTACTCAAGCATATCTGTTAAGCCTGTGAGCATCTTTATCACTGTGTTTTGAACTCTGCATCTGTAAGGTTGACTATCTTCTCATCTCTTAGGCTGGCTACTCCTAGTTGCTTAGTTCTCCCACTGGAACTTTGATTCGTTCCCCCTTTTGGGCCATACTTCTCTGTCTCCTCATCTTGACAGGCTTCTGTGTTTGTTTGCCTCTTTGTCTTAGGTAGAGCTGTCACACCTGTTATGTTGTAAGGGGCAGAGCCTTAGGGATTCCTCAGTATGAGCGACCCATTTCACCACCTTGTGGTGCTGTGTGGGGGGAGGGGGTCTAAGAGGGAACAATGCCACTTGTTCAGCACTTGACCCTTTTCCAGGCACTTCTCCCCCCTCCGTATGGACTGGTGCCTCTCTAGCTGTTTCCCTGGCCATCATTCCCAGAATGGGTGGGTCTGCAGAGGTTCTAGGATCATGGGGGCCCTTTAAACAAGCAGACTCTGCTGAGAGACCAGCAGTTTCTTCCTCCGCTCCAACCCTCACTGGTTTGCACAGTCAGAAGCAATGATACCTGCGTGGTCTGGTCTGGGGCTGGGAATGCTCCTCAGGTGTCCCTCCCAACATTTTAAAATGTGTGACTGTTTTCCACCAGACTGCTGCTGCTGTTGCATCTGTTGTCGCCACCACACCACATCCTCTCAGCCCCACCTCTGCCTCTCCTACCTGTCTGGATGAATATTTCTTCTTTATATCTTTGTTGGACTTCGACGCAGCTTGATTTTCTGGAACTTCTGGTTGTCTCTAGTTTAGAGGTAGTTGTATTCCTTCTTAGTTGTCGAGGGAGATGCAGCATGTCTGTCTACGCCTTCATCTTGGCCGGAAGTCATCTACTTCCTTTTCTAAGCATGACTTTGGTAAACTCTTAAGACGTTACACTTCTTCTACAGAAGATTTTAGATAGCTTGAATGGGGAAACATCATGGCTAACTTAGGTGGAATTCCAGCATCAACATAGCTTTCCTTGGTTTCAGTCTTCAACCCAAGGCTACTGCTGATTACTCCTTTAAAAGAAAAAAAGGGGAAAGCTTATATGCACAAAACAAACAATGAAAAGATTTTAAAACAGCTCTATTTTTAAAAAATTATCTGGATGCCAGTTCTCAGAGGTTAATGTAAATTGTCCTAATGCTAGACGAAAAGTAGGTCTAAAAATTTCAAGCTCAGTAGAATTTAGCCACATGGGATCTTAAGACCTTTGGGATTGTCTTTTCTGGTTTGAAGCAGAACACTTGGTTCAAGAGATGGCCTATTTTGGTGGGCAGGAAGGAGGGGCCAAGGAACATTGGCATTACAGCTTAACCCACTCCTTGGTCTTGGAGGCAACTTCCTGAACCCCTGGGATATAATCACTGATCTAGCTAACCCGTGAAGCTATAGCAAGGGGAACTGAAAGCTGGATACTAGCAATTTCCTGATTTCTAGCCCAGGGTGCCTTTCTAGAACTTCCGCCTTCTCTATCACATGCTGGTCAATTGGGCCTAACCTCTTGAAGCTCTTGGGCTAATGGAAGAAGTAAACTCCTACTGGGCATAGTTTGGCACACTATCACATCACCATGGTTGCATGGCGGGTTTTCTTGTTCCAGGAACTATGGTAAATTATTTGATGTGAGTCAGCTCATTTAGTCTTCAGATTCAATTATCTTCCCCATTTGACATTCAGAGTGTAAGTAACTTGTCTGAGGTTAGCCTGCTTCTCAGTGGGTGAGCAAGAATTCCCAAACACACGTTCTTTGGACTCCAGAAACCAGCTTTTAATCAGTAACCGTCATGTCTTCTTTTGTCTCTTCTTGTCAGTTCAGTCTAACTCGGAGCAGCTGGGTAGCTAAGGATTTTGGCTATAATGAGTCAGTTTTGTGGTTTTTTTTTGTTTGTTTTTTTTAATTTGGGAAATTTTCAGGCCTTGCACTTTATGTGCTCTTAAATTACAGGTCAGAAAGTGCCCTTAAGGGAAAAAGGATTTCTGTCATCATTGCCAAGGCTGTGCTAAGAATCCTTTTTCTGATTCAGATTTTATTTTTCACTCATCAGACAGCTCTTTTGCCATTTGTAGACTGAGTTTCCTAACCCATTTAAAAATGCTTTCAGCTGAGTAATTGAGAACCTCCACAAAATTCCTTGCGTAGATGAAAAAAAGCTCCAGTAATATGCCATTTTCTATCCTACTTTTTTTCTCCTTCCCTCACCTTTCACCCAGTAAAGCTTCTGGTATCATAAAGTTATCAGCTCTGACTAATTTCTAGAAATAGCAATGTGATGTGGAGAATAATAGATGTGCTCCCCACCTCACTTCATCAGTCGAGAAGATGTTTTAGAAGACAGTGACTCTGCTCAATGGGAAAAAACAGGGACATTGATTTTTAAAAAAATCAGGATTCTTGTTCCACATCTGTTAGTGTCCTGTGACTGGATCAAGTCACTTGACCTCACTGTGCCTCAGGCTCCCCCCACTGGTAAAAAATGATCTTTTCATGGGACAGTTTGGAGGCATTAAAGAAAAAATAGGTAGATTTTATTTTGCACAAACCATGAAAAAAAATCAAATAGTTGTGCTTTCAAAAAAATCATAAACAATGATTTTTTTTTTCCTCCTGATTGGAAGTCAAAGTAACAGAAAAACCCACCATCACCTCTGTGATTCATTCCTTGGCTCAGCAACAAGGTCTTCATTGGTCTCTCCTGGGCAAAACCCCAGAGGCTCCTATCTGAAAATGTCACAAGATTATTTCCTCCTCTCTCCGGAGACTGAAAACTCCTGTGCTACTGGACTTTGCTTTTCTGCTCTCCCTTACATACTACCAATTATTCTTTCACTGGAAGAGTAGCTAATTCATTCATTCATTCTGTGAATTCTTACTGGGTGCATGCTCTAGGCAAGGCACAGCATGGCTGCTATGGGGACTAGACGTGGCCCACACCCTCCTCCACTAAACCTTCATGAAATCTAGGCATTAATCTTCCTACTCTCTCTAGCCTGTAGTTTGTTTTCATCCTCCCTCGCCTAGATCCTGAGTGGCTAAGTGTTACGCTGAACCAAGTCTGTGAGGAGTGTACTCAGCAGGTGTTGCACTTTTGACAGCCCTTTCTCAAGTAGCCAGGACTCAGTAGGGTCGCTGGGACCAGTGGCCCAGGCCAGCTCTCACTCCAGTGCTGGGCCCCAGCATGCCAGAGTGGAACGCAGTGGAGGAGGTGGGGGCGCATGGAGAGAATTGCTGACAGCCCCAAGGTGCAGTGAATGCATCACATTTCCATGAACATTGACACAACAGACTCCAGGGTAAGCTGTCCAAAACACACAGCAGGAAAGAAGATAGCTTGATGGGGGGGAGATACAGTTTCTGGGTCTTCATACTGAAAATGTGTCAGGTTTGATGACAGTGATGAAAATGTGTTTTCTCTTTCCTTCCTCCAGCCTGGGCTCCAGGGCTCTTATAATTGACTGTGGTGGGTATGAATTATGAGTTCAGAGAGAGGGAGGCCCAGTGGAGTGACTTGGCACTCCTGTGCCGTGACATGAAGACCGCCAGGAAGCTGGGAGCTGGGCGCTGCCTGCGCAGCGGGCAGGTGGACATCCTGGCTGGGGCTGGCATTCATCAGGCCCTGTCCCAGATTTTGATGTGCTCTGACCTGCAAGTTTTGTCAAGTACCACCTTGCTGGAAGCCTCAGCAGTGGTTTCTGAGGTGAGGGAACAGCACTGAAACTGAGAAAACATTTGGTTTGCTTTGGGCAACTGGATTTAGGTGAGAAATGCGAGCCCCTTTGCTGCTGGCTCAGGGATTTTGGACAGTATTTTTTTTTTTTCCTGAGGCTGAAAGGCATGCTTCTCCCCAACCCTGACCGAAGTAGCTGTTTTGCTAAATATTTCAAAGGGTGATGATGGTGTTTAAGAGCTGCCACAATTCCAGTGTTTTGGTTGCAAAACACCCCTGCCCTCCCTGCCAAGAATAAGGTTAGAGTTCAGGGAAAAAACAGGGGAATATAATGGAAACCCAAATCAGAGACCCTCCCCAAAGTCCAACATTTCACATTTCTCTCTGCAATTTGGGAGCCCAACATGGCAAGGGGGAGGGTTTCTTTGTTCAGGCTTCTTCCCACCAGTGACTTCATGCAATTTAGGGATTTTTGTGCTCATTAAAATGTGGGCCGGCCACAAAAGTACATAGAACACGTGTGCATACTTCATTGCATTCACCCCTGAAGTTGCATATTTGTCTTATAGTAATAGGAGAAAGAAAAGACACTGATTTTTAACCCAACCCCATTTGATTCATAGACCTAGAGCTTGCCAGCGTAACAACTGGTAATGTCTTGATTCCCAGATTTGAAATCTTGACAATAAAGAGATTTAAAGATGTTGGAAAGATAAAAAAAAAAAAAAACTGAAGCAGTATTGAGAATGGCTCACACTGAAGGAAGACTGAAATGGATGACATGAAAACGTTAGGGTGTTTAGTTCTGAATTTATGTACTCACCTTCCCCACAATTTTCCATTCCAATCAAAATCATAACAGTAGGTTCCATGGAAATTTTAAAACAAAAGTCATTGCCATTTATGTTGAAGTGGCTGGAAGAATGAGACAATATGCGGTGGAGCTGAATTAGTCACGAGGAAAGAGTGTTCCTCCGTATATAAACCTAACTTTCATGATCATTGCTTGTGAGCCATGGAACTAAGTGCTATGTTACATCAAGAGGCAGATGCTGACATACATTTGATATTTAGTGGATTACCCCAGGTCCTCTGCTTGGAGAAATCATGAGAATGACTGACCTTTCCTTTGCCAGCTTTTGCCTCTTTTTATATTAATCTCAGCTGAATTGAACCATTTCTCCACTCTGTACAAAATAATGCCCATCTTTGTTTTTACTTGCTATACAATTTAAGGGCATCCAGTTTTTGCAACTACAAGTCTGGGAATATCTTGAATGATTTGTACGCAGAATTGTGGGATTGGTCCAAGAGAACCAAAATCAATTAAGTGATTAACATTTTGTTTTAAGGGAAAATGGGCATTCTTGCAGATATCTCAGCTTCAGCTATTCTACGGACAGAATGGGACACAAGTTATCTTGAAATGTTGAATGGATTTTATTAATTTCATTGCCTTGGCTTTCAAATTGCTTAGTGGATGATTATTCAAAAGACAGATGTACATAGCATGAAGTCATGCCATTGTGTTTTTCATGCAGTGATAATCTTGATCCTACACTGAAGCTGGAGGGAATTAGTACTGTCCCAATTTAATCCCTGCATTAAGATTGCATTTAATCAAAAGTGTGAATTTAACCTCAGGTGGCATTCAGACTGTGGAATTAGTTTTAGGTACTTCAGAATTCCATTTCCTTTCAATACTTCTAAGCAATCAAAACAGTTTTCAAATTTCCTCTTGTTGCTTAAATTAATTGTCCTAAAGTTTAAAATAGAAAAACCTACAATTCAAGTTAGAAAATGCAAGATTCTTTGGGTGTAAATTTGCCATTCAACAAGTATCTGTTGAGTTTATATCACCTGTTTTTCCTTTCAATGCCCCTGCTCCATGTGCTGAGTGCAGCTGTGTGCATGCACCTGCAAACAAGCCCGCCCCCCCCACACTTTTTTTGAATTCAGTTTTACCCACTTGAAGGCACTTTGGCATGACTAGGAATAGGGAGCTACATTTTTTTCTAGAAGCCAAATTAAACTTGTCTCAGAAGACAAAATATCACATTTGAAACAAATATAAAATAAGTGCCCTGTCTTCAAAAGATTTTAGGAAAGTTTAGGGGGTGACACATCAATGGGAAAATGAACCTAAAATCTTTTGAGATTATCTTTTCTGGGAAGATAAAGGTAAAGCCAAAAAAAAAAAAAAAAAGAAAGAAAAACTCATAGAAAGGGAAAAAATCTATAGGTTATGGGTATTATTATTACTAGTGGCCAGAATAGGCAAATCTTAAATTTAAATGTTAAAAAATAACTTTTCTTTTTAAAAAAATGCCCTAAATTTTTTTATCAGTTTAATACCTTTTTCTGCTTAGATTTAAGTTGGATTTCAGGAATTTCCTTGATCTTTATATTTCTCTTTCCAATATCTGCTTTTAAAATTGTACTTCTACTGTGTGCTTTGATTATGGACCAGTCATTGACCCCTATGTTGGAATATTCCTTTTTAGTCTGGGAGAAGGCAACACTGAGCTTGTGGGATTCCTTGGCTGTATGTAACTTGGGGCCCATGCAGTTTATGAATTAAGTGCTGGCATCTGCAATAGAATTCCAGGTTCTTGACCTGTGTCAACAACTACTTTATCCTTCTGTGTTTATCCACTTTATTGTAGACTTCATCTTTTGTTGCTTCTGAGGTTTAGAATGGTAAGGTGGGGGAAATGGTCCCTTCTCAAAAAAGAAAAACCTGTACAACAGTAGGTTTCAAGTGGTGGGGTCAAACTGAGAAGGGTTCTGTGATATTTTAAAAATAGAGAGTTGCCCTGGCTGGTGTGGCTCAGTGGATTGAGTGCTGGCCTCGGAACCAGGTTACTGGTTCAATTCCCAGTCAGGGCACACGCCTGGGTTGCGGGCCACGCCCCCAGTTGGGGGTGTGTGAGGCAACCAAGTGATGTATCTCTCACATATCGGTATTTCTCTCCCTCTCTTTCTCCCTCCCTCTCTCTCTAAATAAATAAATAAAATTTAAAAATATATATATAGAGAGAGAGTTACACATAAAATGAACACATCCTTCACTAATACATTTGTTGCTAGTAATGTAGTCATCCATGTGCTAACATCTTTCTATTGAAATGCAAAATATTTTTTTGTACTTGGTAGGGTTAAGCATTCACCCTTTTTTTGCATCCTCTCCTATTTAAAATTTCCTGTTATTTTTCAATAACTAGAAAACTTAGACATGCCTATTAAAACATATTAAAGCAATGTAAAAATATTGTCCATTCATCTGTACCTATTTTTTGTAGACTTACTGCCAAGCTTTGCCCTTGTTATTAGGAACACTAAAACCTAGTTTCTTCCAAGGAAGTAGGAAGAAACGCAGTTGCTATACAAGGTACTAAGTCCTTCAGGAGTCTCCATTTGTAGAGCACATTCTATTTTGAGCCTCACAACAATAATGTCATTTTATAGATGAGACTATAGAATGCCAAGACATAATGTGCTTTGCCCGGAGTGGCCAGGCTCGTGATTGGTGGTATTCTACCAGGAACTCACGGAGCATACTTTCTCATTTCGTTACTCTGCACTGGCTATCAAGGGCATAGCCTAGCCCAGCTCAACCCCTCTGTACCTACAAAAAGCACACTCTAGATATTGTTACATATAACCCAGAAATAACTACAATTGATCCTTTAAAAAAATTTTTATTGAATGTATTGGAGTGAAATTGGTTAGTAAAATTTATAGATCTTAGATGTACAATACTGTAATACATCATCTGTATATTGTATTATATTTTATCACTCAAAGTTCTTTACCATTTATTACCCCTTTACCTTCTTCTTACAGTTGACCCTTGAATCAACCCTCCACCCCCAGCCCTGCACAGCTGAAAATCTGCGTATAACTTTTGACTTCCCATAAACTTAACCACTAATAGCTCACTGTTGACCGGAAGCCTTACGATAACATAAACAGTCGATTAACACATAATCTTGTATGTTATATGTATTATATACTGTCTTTACAATAAAGTAAGCTAGAGAAAAGTTATTAAGAAAATCATAAGAGAAAATACTTTTAGAGTATTTTACTATATTGATATTGTAAGTTTACAAGAGATACGTTGTCTGTTTATAAGATTGTTTGTCAGTACCTACATCAATGTTTTAAATGATACAAAACATTGTAGCTATTACATGTATTTACTAACACTAGACATAAGCAAGGAGGACCAGTGCTGTTTAAACTTGTGTTGTTCAGTTCAACAGAACCTTGCTTTTTTAATACAACCTAACATTAAAATTGCTTTACAAGAGAAGTATAGCAAAGATACTATGTCCTTTGTTGATGGAGTTGCAGAGGTGGTAACTGATATGTCCGAGATCTCAGGGTTAAGAAACTATGTCTTCTGACTCCCAGTACCATACAGTGTTGACACCTGCTACTACGCTAAATAGCATTGTATGCCCCTACCTTTTCTTATGCTTTAATGCTTCATGTTTCTATTCTAGAAATAATTTTATAGTTTCTCTGCTGTTTAGATGGGATTGAAACTGGGATTTTTACTATAGAATTGAAAGGACAGAATCTGCATCAAAACCCCTTACTGTACTAGTTGATAGTGGCTAGCAGCACAAGGATACTATCTGGCAAGAGGGTCCCTATGCTCTAGAGGGTCTTGTTAAGCCTTCTTTCAGCTGAGTTTGTCCCCATCACCTGGAGTTGGAAACATGCCCACCCTGAACCTGTGTCCCCATCTGGATGATATTCCTGGTAGCCAGGAGCCTGGAATTAGTTGACCAGATATCTGGGACTCTGCTTCCCTGATTTGTGTGAGTCTCTTTACTGATCTGTCCACTGGAGACTGAAATGCCCTCCTCATATACCCACCCCTAGGCCTTGAGAGATTGCCATGGGCCTCTGGCCCATGGATGAACTATAGACAAAAATAAAGATGTGGTCATTCTAGGGCTATTGCATTAGCTACCTTTGTTGCCTATAAAATATTTCTTTTTAGATGTTTATGCAGCTGGTTCCTTATTATTCTGGATTCTACTAAAATATCACATCTTTCAAAGAGGCCTTTCTTGATCACCTTATGTAAAATAGACTACTCCCCATAATCACTCTTTACCTCTTTATGTTATTTACTTCTTACACCATTTAACGCTATGAAAGGCTATTGTATAATCTTTTATTTATTCACATGCTTATTGTCTAGCTCCCACAAGAATGTAAACTGCCTGAAGTCAGGAAATTGGTTATTTGGTCCCATCCAGAGCAGTTTACCACATAATAGATATTCAATATAATTTTTTTTTAGAGTAAACAGACAAATGAAAAAAAGGGACTTGAGGGTGGGGAATACATTTTCTGCTTTAATTGGATGTAACCATTTATTTTTCCCATTTATGTGTCATCTTATTAGAAGTGGGAGAAAAAACAGGCAACAAATTAGGAAATTAAAGTTTTAGAAGCATGCAGAACACTGTGGAATAGTTTAAGGGGAGAAATATGACTTTAATTTTCTAAAAGTAAGTAATACAGTTAGAATAATAATGCTATGAGTTTTTCACTAAACAAAATGAAACAAGATTAAATTGATGACACATTTCTAAAGTTTTGGTTCTGTTGGAGAAAGCCAACTAATTATAAAATTTTACGGCAGTTTAAGTTCTCTACTTTGGCATGTATTGTCTTCTGTTTTACTGCTCTGAATATACATGTGGTATGTATTTTCAACTTTCTTCTCAATGACTTCAAAAATTGTATGATCTTTCATTTTCCTGACTAGATGACTTTCTAATATAAGTCTCTGATGTTTGCAGTCATTAAAATTCAAAGTGTCTATCTCAAGCAAATTCTCTATCAAATAAAAAGTAGTGCACATTTTGTTCACAAGTAGCTATCTTTAAAATAGGCAGAATTCAAACAATTAGTGCTTTTCTTTAAAAAGAATAACTCATCAAATAGAGTAACAAATCATATAACAATGCCGATATTTACTAACTCAATAACTACCACTTTCTAGATGGAGCAAGATTTCTCAAACCTACTCTCATCTAAACATATACTTTTAGTAGATCCTCTAGATTCTTGCACTGATTAATATTGATTTCTTGACCAGAATTTTAGAAAACTTGGGCTATATTGGCTTCAGGTTTAGGACTTGGGAGCAGCTTGTTGGTGGTACTAAATTGTCTTCATCATCCTTTTTCTGTCCTATAGCAAAAAGTACATGGCCTTTATACACTTAACTTGTAATTTTAAAAAGTATATTATTATTTTAGGGAGAAGGGAAGGGAGGGAGAAAGAGGAGAGAAGTATTGATTGGCTGCCTCTTGCCTCCTGCAAGCTCCCTGACAGGAGAAGGGCTCTGAACCTGCAACCCAGACATGTGCCCTGACCGGGAATCAAACCGGTGAACTTTTGGTTTGCCACACCAGCCAGGGCTCAGTTTTATTTTTATTTTTTAAATCAGGGCCACTTTATTTTGTTTTCAGAGAAGAAAACAGAAGGAGAAATCTCTTCATGTTCTTTTTTCCCATTTTTGTCAAAGTTAATAAAAAAATATGAAACGTGGAATCTCATATATTTTGTTTTCTGGTAACAGCTTCATTCAAATCACAAAAGGAGTAGTACAATTTACTACCCTCCTTTCTAAGTATTAATCTTGCTTCTTCACAGAATGATTTAAGATCATTTATCAACTGAAGCACCTACCTCACCTCTCTATTGCATTTCATACAAACTTTCTATCCCTGGTCAACTCAGAGAAGAGACTATGTAGATAAAATTCCAAAGCTAGAAGAAAGAGACGAGATAGCATGTTTAGTCTGTTTTCTCTCATTTTACAGATAAAAGAGGCCTACAAAGATTTTACAAGGTTACACAGGTGGCTGGTAGCAAATCTAAGATTATAAACCAAGTTCCCCAAATTCCAGCCACTTTTTGTTTTTCCATCTTTTCTCAATAATTGTGATGTTAGAACATAATATAAAACCACCTAAGACACATTTTTATATCGTATTTTTCTCATTATTGCTTTTTAAAAATATGTTGTAATGCAGACCTTTTGTCACATTTGAAATCATTGGATTATATGGTGAGATTTAACCAATGGAATATATTAACTTCAAAGAAATTTTAAATTGTATAGGTGACATATTTACATAGTTCAAAAGTAACAAGGTATTAAAGGACAGTAAAAAGTTTTCCTTCTGTCCTATATCCCAGTTACCTAATTATTCCCCAGAAACCAACCAATGTTGTTAAAGTTTATTGTGTATAATCACTTCAGAGAGATAAAAAAATTGTAGTATCCTGTATAGACTGTACCTTACTTTTTTTTTTTTAAATACTACATCATGGAGATTATTCTCTGACAGAGCATGAAGTCCATTTCATTCTCTCTTATGGTTGCATGTGCTCCATTGTATTGATAGGTTATTATTTATTTAATATCTCTCAATACAGTGGTCCCTCTCTATATCGTGGTTCACTTATCGCAGCCTCACTGTATCACGGGATTTTAAAAAAATATTTAATTATCGCAGATTTTTTGCTATATCACAGGATTTTGCGGTACTGTATATGTATGTTGTTAAAGTTACGTAGGTTTAAAAGTAGAATATGTTTAAGAACATAAGTAGTGTTTATAAAAGTGTGGAAAAGGTTAATAAGGGAATGGGAAAGGTTAATAAGAGACTGGGAACAGTTTATAAGTGTGTGGGAAGGGTTTATAAAGCCTTAAAATATATATAAATACTAAAATAAATGTAAGGTTCCTACTTTGTGGATTTTCACCTATCGCAGGGGGGTCTAGAACGTAATACCTGTGATAAGTGAAGGAATACTGTATATATTCAGGTTGCTTACAACTTTTAGTTATTGCTAGCAGTGCTTCAGTAAATAACCGTACATATTTACATGTGTAAATAAATAGGTAGGATAAATTTCTTATGGTAGAATTACTTCTTTTAGACATCTATAGATATTGTCCCGTTAGTCTTTATAGTGTTGTAGAGATTTACATTCCCATCACCTGTATAGGAGGAAGACTGTTTTCTAACCCCTTTGCTAGTACGTATGTTATCAATATTTAGATTCATATTTGAAAGGTGGAAAGTGTTTTCTTAGTGTAGTATTAGTTTAATTTTGTCTTTACATACATGAAATGAGGCATATTTTTCTATGTTTAAGAAACTTGATTTACCTTTTCAGCCTGTGTTCCAATTGAATTTTTCCCTTATTGATTGTAGGAACTCTTTATATATTAGGAAAGGAGCCTTTTGTCCAAGATAGAAACTGTAAACATTTCCCCGGTTTGTCTTTTACTTTGATTTCAAAGGGTTTTGTTTGTTTGTTTGTTTTTGCCATGCCAGATTTATTTTTTATGTAGTTGAATTTATCAGTTTTTGAATCACTTTTAGGGGAGGTTGGGGTTCTGTTACCTAGACAAGTACTTTTTACTCTTAGATTATCTTTTAAAATCTCCCATATTTCTCATGGTACTCTTATTATTTTATTTGTTTACTTTTACATTTAAATATGATATATTTGGAATTGATCTTGATGTAAGGTGTGAGAAGGGCTTCAGTTTTATTTTTTCTCTTCAGTTGGTTCTTGTTCCACCATCATTTATGAAGTAATTTTCCCCCCACTGATTTAGGATAGCACCCTTATCGTATATTGTGTTCTATATATTTGAGGGTCAGTTTTTTGACTTTCCATTCCATGTTATTGACATATCTGTAGATATTTGCTACCAGGATATATTTGAATTATTAGCTTTGTTATATTTTAATAGCTAAAAGGCTGATTCCTCCTCACTTTGGGGCACATTTTTAAAGTGACACACTAATTTTTTTTAAATTTCAGCTTTGTTGAGGCATAATTGACATAAAGTTGTAAGATATTTTAAGTGTACATCATGATAATGTGATATATACACACACACACACACACATTGTGAAAAAATTCCCCCCAGCTACTTAATTAGCATATTCATCACCTCACATATTTGTGTGTGTGAGAACATATTTGTTTTACTCTCAGCAGATTTCAGTTTTACAATACAGTGTTATCAACTATAGTCACCATGTTATACATTAATTAGATCCTCAGACCTTACTCATAGCTGAAAATTTGTCCTTTTACCAGCTTCTCCTGTCACCTGCCCCTCCAGCTTTCCATGAATTTGACTTTTAAGTTTCCATGTGATACCATGCAGTATTTGTCTTTCTCATGATACTTATGTAATAACATATATATTCATATGATTACATTTTTTCCCTATTGCTGGCAAATTGCCTTCCCCATGTATAGGGTATCAGAAAGCTGGTAAGTTCCAAAATGGTGACATATGAGTTCAGCTAAGATTGTGGGGGTAGCTGTCCCATAATTACCAGTTAATGTGTTTTCCTTGATAAATGAAATCTGATGAAAGGAAACATCTTTAGCAAAGATTCTGAAGAGGCAAATGCTTGATGTTCACTTGGGCCATGTAGGGAGAAGGAAGAGCTCTGTGAGTGAACTCAGGGAATGGCCTTAAGACCAAGAAGCACACATCTGTTGAAATTAATGAAGGATAGACTGAAGATGTCAAAGCTCCTGTGGTTTTTATACTCTAGGTTAACTGTAGTTTTGCAATATATAGGAAATCACATTTTTAGAAGTTAAACCAGTGAGGGAAAGCACAGTTTTTTTATTCTAGTGGGCTGACCATAGTTTTATAAAAATGAATTTCTAATTGTTTTTTTCTTTTTTTTTTTCTTTTTGCATTGAGCTTCTTGGCAAGAAATGAAATCTATATATTGCATTATGTCTAAGCTTTTTCTTCAAGTGCTTGAGGACAGACATATGGGTAGTAGTTTAAAAATATAAATATGGTCTTTCCAGTCATAGAAACCTTCTGCTCCAAGAGGTGCTTTACCCACTTTCCAAAAATTGTAGGGCTATATATACATGCTCATAAAGCACTGAGGCAAAATACATGGTATCCGACTCTAAAAATATCCCCACTGTACTTTTCTTGCGTATTGCAGCCTTGTGATCAGACAGAGTGGCTTATAGTCAAAACTAGATGCCAAGTTGCTGTACCACCTCCTCCTAGCCACCAAGCCCTGTAAATAAGCATTTTTGTTTGGTAAAATTACAGAAGAGATGCTGTTTGGTAAGATATTTTGTTCTATTTTTGTACGTATAGTTCATCTAGGAAATGGCTGCCCCTTGGTTTTCTCACATATTTATACCATTTTTCTCTTTATGTGTGTGTGGTGTGTAAAGGGTCTGGTGTGTGATGTGTATAGGGTACAGCGTGTGGTGTGTAAAGGGTACAGTGTGTGGTGTGTAGAGAGTACAGCATGTGGTGTGTAGAGGGTACAGCGTATGGTGTGTATGTATAGGGTATGGGATGTGGGTGTACAGGGTATGGTGTGTGGTGTGTAGAGGGTATCATGTATTGCAGAAGCATCATTGTAGAAACAGTTGTCCACCCCCACTTCAGTATTGACTTGTCCTGATCGCTAACAATCTTTTTATTGAGTCCACACTGGGGGAAGTTTGACACTTTCTGGTTTTTGGACACACATGTTGGCAGTTCCGGAATTTATGGACACTCTGTTAGGAAAGATCACTGCCAATACAGGATTAGTTTGAAAAGAGTCCTGTCTAAACAGATCTGAAGCCACCGTTTTTTTTTAATTAATTAATTTTGGGGGTGATCACTGCTCTGTAACAATTCCTCCCTCTCAGACTTAAGACCCTTTATAATCTTATAAAGGACAATGCAGCCATCTTTTACTGAGCATGCAAATATGAAATGGTTCAATCTTATTAGGATAAGTCATGTAGACAGTAATGTAAGGACTGCAAATGTAATTTGCATAGTCAAAATTTTCATGAGTGGTCTAATTAATACAGTAATAGGGCCTGCATCAGATGTCAGTCATGGTGATAATTTCATTTTTATGAAATGCGGAATAGTGGAATAATTGTGAAATACTCCTTGGTAAAATATTAAGTCCTTCAAAGGCAAAGGCTGTTCTTACTCATTTTGTATTCCCTGCACCGTGTCTGGTATAGAATTGGCACTTATTGCTTTTTTTGAATGAATAAATGAGTGAATGAAACACGCCATATAAAGATTGGAATTGAGAGAGTAAAATGTTTTCTGGAAATAGAAAAGCATAAGCCTGCCCATGTTTGCTGTTCTACTTTGATTGAGAAGGAAATTTTTTTCCCCCTATATTCTTAGAAATACAGTCACTTAAAAATTATTCTCATTAAAAATAAACTTACACACGTTTTTAATGCCACATTAGTTTCTGTGGAATTCCTAAAAAGTAGTTTCCTTAATTAAAGAAAAAACAAGATTTCTATTAGTTTTACTGACAACTGTTGTCCAGTAGTTTGAAGACATAAAATGTAATACCTTTTATGCAGTGTGGGCACATGTGCATATGTGTGTGTTGTGTAGAACGATTCTCTGCCAGAGAGTCACCTGGTCTAGATTAATTAAAACAGGATGAGAAAAAGTTTTGTTTTCCAGGATATTATTTTTCATTTATTGGCTTGTTTTTTTTTTTTTTGTAATAATTTTGCTTAAATTACCTATCAGAGCAGGCACATATATGATGCTTAGTTGTGATCCTAATCATAAGTAGACTTATATTTATTTAGGGGGCCATGTGCTTCAGTTTGCTTTGTTAGTGATGTTAGGAATGCACTGTTTAAATTCATCTTGCACACCAATATTCCTGTTGAATATAGTTCTCAATATGAGAATCATAGAAATTTGTTAGTTTGGCTTTTTGGCCTTCACTATCTTATTTACAGCTATGCATTTTGAATTTGTTAATCAATATTTTAGTATCCCTTCTCCAGTAATCTTTAATCAGTTACACAAGAGAGGTTTTGAAATCCTTACTGAATGGGGTGGGTTTGGATTCACAGCAGTAGACTACAAAGTGCATTCCCCCTCCCAATTTGTCATTCCTTTGTGAGGAGTAGGGATAAGTGGTGGAACAGAAGATTTTAGAGTATTGTGACTAAGTTAGCTATGACCAGAGGAAATTAAAAGAAAATTTAGGAGCAAATTATAGAATGCCATTAGGGCTGATACTGCATTTGAGATGCTCAGTTCAAAATGGAACCCATTTTTTTATGTTGATATAATGATTACCTATTTTTAAAAATACCCCTATTTATACCTTTACCATTTAGGTTACAATCCTGTATTAAACTCAAAGTTCAAGGTTCTGTGTAAGCAAGAGTTGCAGTGAAATATTAAGACTTTCTCAAAGGTGGTGTTTTTCAATTGAATTTTAGAGCCAGCAAGGAGCCTATGGCTCAGGAAATTGGGTGACTTTTCCAATCTTTTGCCAGAGACAGATCTAGGACGTTAGTTTTCTGATTCTACAAATTGAAACTTTTCCCACCATACTATGTTGTAGAAAGCCATTTTTTTAAAATTTGTGATCCTAGGGCATTTGATCCCAGGATGACTTTTAAATTTGATGTTTAATCTCAGAGCATGTAAAAATTTTGATGTAAGGCAAGGATCAAAAAACTCTGGCCTAATCTAGCCTGCCATCTGTTTTTGTGTATAAAGTTTTATTGGGAGCACAGTCACTCCCATACATTTATATGTTGCCTGTGGCGCTACAATGTCAGAATGAGTAGTGGTAACAGAGATCATATGACCTGCAAAGCCTAAAACATTATTTGGAGCTTTATAGAAAAAGTTTGCTGACCTTTCTTTAGTATAAGGCAAGAATGAAAAATTTACCTTAAAAATTCACACTATCAATTTGCAATAAATTGTGAATGGTGTATGCTTTCTGAAAACACTAAAAGGTTAACATATTATTGAGAGATTTGAATGATCTGTCATAAAAGGCACACACACACACACACACAAAAAAGCTGACCTGTGTATAATAAAACAGAACTAGAATTTCTGAGATTCTAGTTGCCAGAATGAAGCCAATGACTTAAACAGCATTGACTAAATATGGGAAATGCTTCAGACTGTTATTTAGGTCATGCTAACCCTGATGGAACTCAAACACTCACCATGTCCTTCTCCTTGACAGGTGGAGTGGATCCAACAGCAAGTGGTAAAAAAGCGGACCAAGAGGGATTATGACTTCAGTCGTGCCCAGTCTACGTACTTCAATGACCCCAAGTGGCCAAGCATGTGGTATATGGTAAGCTCGCCTGCCCTGGGCCTCGGCCCGTGCGGTCCAATTTCCTATTGTGCAGGGAGCAGCTGTTGGGACTGCAAGAGAGCGAACAGTGCCCAGGGACTTTTTCCCGTTTCAAGGAGTCACCGTGTGAAATTGGTTGATATCCTGTCATGTTTTCTGGATCTGTTTTGAACTGAGTGCTCTGGTGGTTAAGGAGGACATGAAGTGAATCCTGATTCACAGAATTTATTTGAGTGCCTACTCTGTGTAGTAGCTTTCTAAGATTGAGCCAGAGGATAGAAAAATGAACCAAGGTGCAGACACCATTAGACCTGTCAATAATCACATTTACTGCTGATACACATTTATTGCACCTTGAAACCAGCCTGGTTAGTGGATGCTGGCTCTTGGAAATCATTGAAATGACTGCTGATAAATAACAGATTCCTGACTTAAGTCATCTAATATGTGCCTTCTCACTTCAGGTAATAGTTTTTAAAACTAGACTTAAAAAACAAATAACAACAAAAGCTTGTTGGAAGATATTTGACCTATAACTAGTTCAGTGGCTCAAGTGAAACTTTCAGTGAGGGAAACTTACTTAACATATGGGGAGAGTGATCTGCCAGTTCACTCAGCCTTGCCTCCTTTGAAAATATACTTCTCTGGTCTCAGAGTTTTATGTTCATGATCCCTGAGGAATTGATTAGAATATGTTACTTATTCTTAATCATGAAATCCATGTGCCATCAATTTGCTCTATAATCTGCTAAAAGACCTTTAGTCTTCTGGCTTTTAAAGATTTTTATCGCTAATTTTTGGCTGTGTATTTACCCCCAACCAGCTTTATTTTTGGCAGCCCCTGTCCCTGCTTCTCTATAAATCTGTAGTGTTTTGCATAGCTGCCTCCTTGCCTCTCCTTCCTCTGCCTTGAGTGCTCTTCCTGCCCTTCCTCACCTCCTAGGTCAGGATTCCCCCACCCTTCAGAGCCCCCACCCAGCACCCAGGCTTCCTGCTCCAGCTCCCCTGTGTCCTTATCTATTTTTTCTTCCTCTCCTCTCCTGGGCCTGCTGTTCCTACTGCTCATGGCATTCTTCACTTGGCCCTTTGTTTCCTAGTTATTAATACCTCTAAAAACCTTCTCTCTTCCAGTGGACAAGTTGCTTGTATCCCCCACCTCTGCCCAAGAACTTAGATAACCCTTCACTTTGCAGTGCTAGGAATACGTGTTTATTTGGAGATGTGTGAATGTGGCTGGCATCACCCCCACTTCCCCATTCCTTAGTCTTACCCAGAAGTAGAAGGTTATGGAAACATTTTGGACCCTAAACAGAGTTTTACACAGAAAACTTTTTCATACATAAGGAAAAAAAAAGAATCCATAAAGCTAAGTTCGAAGGGAGGTGGAACTCTGAGCAGCATTTAAGTAGAAATCACCTGAGGGGACAATAAGGCACTTGACAGCCTGTTACCTCTGAGACCAAGCAAGACTGAAGCACAGGGGAAGGCCTGAGAGGGAATATTGGCAGGAGCTAAGGAGCTTTGTCTGACAAAATGATAAGAATGTAATAGGATTAAGGAATAGGGTGGAAGCAAGATCCCTCTTCTCCCTTGTTTATTAAGGCCTGGGGGAGGGAGACCCTCCTGCCTTACTTTGCTTCTTGCAAGGAAGAGCCAGATTGCTGTCTGCATGTGTCCCGCTGGATGGTGGAAGCAAAGGGCAGCTTTCCCGATGTTCTCATCACTCCAGCAGGGCAGGCTGGGCTCTTGTAGGAACATGGCCAAGATGTCTCCAAAGGCTTCCGTGCCTGTACAGTGAAATCTCTTCACTCCCAGAACCACTGCTGTATCTTTGGAACGTCTCTTTACGTAGGCGGATAGGTCAAGGGAAGAGCTTTTGTTTGGCCACTTAAAATGTGGGATATTTTTCAACATATTTTGATAATAATTCAAATAAGTAACAGTTACTGAACACTTACTGTGTGCTAGTCAATATGCTAAATACTTTGAGTATTTTTCTAATGAGGTGCAAACAGAAGTGTGTGTTAATACTGGCCCTGTTATAAGAGTGAGGGATGGAGGCTCATAGCATTCAGGTACTTGGCCTAAGATCACCTGGCCTGGCAATGGCAGAGCAGAGCTGTGGAGCCCACAGGAGTCGAGTAACGTCCTAACCACACCCTTCTACTGTTTACAAGGCTGGTCTGTGGCTGGAGCAGCCTGAGCAAGTGTGGCCTCTGGGGAGCGCAGACTGGTGGCTGGGGCTGCTGTGTCTGCTCCCTACTCAGGCAGCTGCTCACCCTCCCAGCAGCATGGCCTCGGGGTACACAGGGCTGGGTTGGGGCATCGACTTGGTCAAAACTCAAATCTACCAATAAAAATCTTCAAGTACTACAAAATCAGAGAAGGAAAACTCTGACTCCAAAAAACCTCCGCTGCCTTGCGGCATACCTCTTCAGGGGAAAGGCTAAGGGAGTAAACCCCGACAGAAAATCCGGAGCCGGAGTCCCTAAGGCGGTTTGACGTTGTAGTCAACACCGGCAACTCCTGCGGCGCACCTGAAGCCAAGCTGTATTGACTCCGTCTTTCCCTTGGACCCTTCAGCTGCGAAGAGAGGGGGGGTCTGCTGCATGGGCAACAGCAGACCCTCCATATCACCCTGCCCAGGCTCTGTAGCTTCAGCTTCACTGGAGAGGACACTCCAGCGTCATCGCAAGATGTCGATTCAACACGGGAGGAGACAGATACCGTGTCACTCCTGAGTCGGACTGCACAGCCATTCTCGGCGGTGCAGATAGACTCTTAAGAAGCTACACCATCGTCTCTCGAGACGGACGGCTGCCTACGACGACATAGGAAGACATTCTCCAACCTCCCAGGAACTTCTATTGATAGAGAAATGGCTGGAATACAAGGCAGGATGGTAGGATGGTGGCTGCCATGTAGGATGAACAAAGTGTATTGGGAACAACCAAAGGGCTTGAAAGCTTCCTGTTAAATGATTACTTTTCCCTGAATAAAAGGGGTTGGAAATTGGTTCCACACCTTTTCTTTTCTTTTCTTTTTTTTTCCAATTTGGTAATTTTCATTTTTTTAAAACACATTTTTCACTTTAAGTTTTTTTCCACTTTTTATTGTTCTGTTACAGTTGTCCCATTCCCCGTCCCATTGCTCTCGCCTGCTTTCAGGTGTCAGGTGTAGTTTGACAGAGTGAGAGCCACAACTTCAAATCCGAGAACATGGATTCAGATCCCTACAGCTTCGCTGGCTGTGCTCATGACTGAATCACTTCAACTCTCTCAGCTCGGAGAGTGTTTAGCTCTTAGGTGTGAGTTTGCTCTGCTGCCTAATGAATCACAGAGCTAAGTTTTTAAAACAATTATCTCATGAGCTTCATGGGTCAGCCCTTCAGACAGGGCCCAGGGGTGAAGGCTTCTCTGTTCTGTAATGTCTGGGGCTTCAGTTGGAGAACTTAATGGCTTGAATGGAGCTGGCAGGTCACTTCCAAGGTGGTCTGGTCACAGGGATGGGTCCTTTCCACGTGGGTGGCCTCACGGGGCTGCTTGAGTGTCCATGTGATATGGCTCCGACTTCCCTCAGAGCAAGTGATTCAAGAGGTCGTGTTGGAAGTGATGATGCCCTTTGTGATCTAATCTTAGAAGTCACAGTTAGTTCTGGACTTTTCTGTTGGTCACATTGTCCTAGCTCTGAGTCAATGAACGAAAGGCACTCCACAGGGGGCATATACCAGGACGCAAGGGTTGTTAGGAATCTGGTTACCACAATTAAATAAAATACTACATGAGAAGCCTATAGCACAGTGCCTGACACTAGAAAACCCTCAGTCAATCATCATTGTTTTTATCACTGTTCTCTGACTCCTAAATTATAATACATGCTATTTCCTTTTTATGTGTTCTTTAAATTGCTACTAGTCCAAGCAGGGTGGGGTGCACGCACCCTGGTGACACAGCGAGGCCAGGTGCCGATCGCCTCCTCCCTTCTTTTTGTGAGCACAGGCCCTTCTGCAGAGTGTTTCAAGGCTGTTTGATGAGCCTCTGTGGGGTCCTGCCTTCAGCTGTTAGCCTGGTCCTAGTCCTGTCATTCTGTATTTACCACAGGAGAATGGAGATTAAAGAATGGCATGAAGTGTGCCTGAGTGTCTCTTTTAATTAATTTAAAAGCCTTGTTCCTCTCTCTCCTCCCCTTGGAGACTGGTGTGTGAAACCGTTATGTCTAGCCTTTAGGCTTGGACAATATATTTAGGGAAATGTGCTCTTATAAGAGTTGGTTATGGAGATAATGGCTTTATAATTACTCCTCTGTCCTGAACCGCTGCACTCAGGCTTCAGGGTGTTGGGAGGGCCCAGGAATAAAACTCACGTCTTAAAGTATCAACCAGCTTCAGCACCTACTCGTCGTTGGTGTGGTAGGCAGCCCTGAAGATTTAGGAAAACATGATTTGTACTTCCTAAGAAGATCTGTAAAGCAGGAGAGGGCTATATAAGTGCCTATGGAAATTTGCTGGGCAAACAACCGCTCCTAAAAGTTTTTTGAGATCATGTGCATCCAGCAAGCCTCTGCTCCTTGGGCTTTGGGCAGTAATTTTTGCATGCAGTTTGCTTCTTCCATTAAAACATGCTGAGTAGCTTTTAAAACATAGCCCAGCTTGAGCAGCACCATCCGAGAGTCTTTGTTTTGTTGTAGAGCAGGGGTCAAGGAGCAGAGCTCCTTCAGAATTCCTTGATGTTTCTGATGTGCAGCCAGAAATCCTGTGTAGTCGAGTGTCCAAGTCTGGCATGTGGTAAATGCTCAATAAATGCTAATCGAATAAATGGATGAGTAAAGTGGAATAAAAGCAAATCTGTTATAATCTCTATAGTAGAGAAAAATAACGCTCACATTTATTGAGTACTTAGTATGTGTCAAGCATTCTGCCAAACTTTTACATGTATTATTATCTTATTGCCAGTGTTTGATGAGTTAGGAACTATTACCATCATTTTATAGATGAGGAAATTAAAGCATAGACAAGTTAAATAACTTGGTCAAAGTCATAGCATTTAGCCAGGGCAGATCCTAGTATTTGAACCCAGTCTCTCTGACTCCAGAGGCCAGACTTCCAACTGGTGCATCCCTGCTTCTCAAACTATCAGTCATCAGAATCATTGGGACGAATTAGTGCCCATTCCTCTTGTGTTCCCCCAGCAGAGAGCTGGGAATTTGCATTTTTAACAAGTTTACAACTGATGCTGATGCTAGAATTCAGAGTCCCATTTGAGATCCCTCCGTGCTTCCATACATTAAACATGAGGTTTCTGTGGACGCAGCTGGCTTCCATCTTCCCATTATCAGTTGGGGGAAGAAGGGATTTTAAATTTATGGGACATTTTAAAGCACACTTGGTCAGTTTATCTTGTTTTTCCTGATCTTATATCTTTTACTTACAAAATTTTATATCTGGGAAGCTGGCAGCTTTAATATGAGATAGTATCACTTTCCTTGCACAGATTGAAAATACCCATGGCTTATATATTCAGGATGCTTCACAGACAAAGGATGTCTGATAGGAAAGGCCATGAAAATTTGGCCAAGTCTTTGGGAACTCGGTGTCATAGAAATAATTTTGATGGACCGTTTTGATCCGACTAAAGTAAATTCAGTTTGATTCTGGAGACAGCAAGGCTGAGTAAGATGCCCCCTTGAGGGCCTGGGAATGCCACTCAAGCAAATGTAGGGAGTTAAATATTTTTGAAATTATTATAAAATGTTTGAAACGTACAAAAAGTTTAAAGAATACTACAAAGGTTTGCCCATCAACCCCCAAGCTAGGGCATGGACCATCATCTATCTGTATAGTTGAAGCTGCCTGTGAGCCCTGTCCTAAAAGTGTCCCTGCATGCCCTGCAGAGAGAGCACAGATGTGGGGTTTAAAATGCAGCAGGGAGTTCCCCCTTGTTGGCAGGATGCTTCTCTTTGAGGGAAGTTATTCAATTCAGAATAGATTACCATTTTTTGAAATCATCAGACAGCACATTCGTAGATGGAATTCAACATTTGGCCTATTGATGAAGTCCCAAGAAGACAACTTGGAAATGCAACGTGGATGAAAAAAATTTAATATGAAAGCTCATTCATTCCTTTGGTCATATAAATATTTTATTGCTTTAAGAAATGGATGTAGCATGGTATGGTATTTCTTGTCTAACTGTTAAGAACGAATAATGATTTTGGAGAAGTTTATAGTAGATAAGTTAAAATTTTTCCCCCTGCTTTCCAAAAGGCAAGCTCAATTCAAGAGAGAAAAGTAAGGACTCCGGAAATCTTGCTGTTTGAATTTCAGACTCTAGTAATTAGTATGATTGATATTCTTAACTCATCATCTTAGCACAGTAGAATATTTTGTGATGAATATTGGGTGGCCTATTTAATACGTATTATTTAAAGCCAGGCTGTAACAAATGGGCTCCCTTATTGATGCACTTCCTCAGATTTCATAAAAGCTCTCTGGGTGGTTTTTCTGAGGGGGGAAAAAAAAAACATTTGTCGATCAGCAGAGTGAAAATTAGCTGAGTTCTGCTATGCATGTGGGAAATATCTGCCAAAAACTATGAACTAGCTAGTATAGTAATTGCAAAAAATGATTTTAAGCCACATGGTTTTTTCTCGGCCAACTGGATGGTGTTCAGTACTCCAAGAGTTTGAGGTATTGCTGTTTCTCCAGTTGGCACACATTTTCCTAATGATTTATGCTGTCATTTGACTCTAATAAAATCTGGTGGAGTTTGTGGCGTTATTGTCCTGGCAGCTTGGAAGTCATCCTTTTAAAACACCGCATTTAGCTGTTTTAATTGAAAATGCAACATGGTGCGAATCTGCAACCATGTGGCACATCTTGATGCAAGCAGGAGGCCTTCTGAGAAAGGACAGACTCCAGCCAGGCAGCAAATGATTTACTGGTAGGAACTACTGGGGGTTTGAATGTGGTTTTGGCGTGCTAGTATTTGCTTTGAACTAGCTCTGTGTCTTATAGAAAGTTATTTTAGCTCTCAACCTTAGCTCATCTGAAAAAAAGGAGGATTCTGGATTAGATGCTTTCTTAAATTTATTCCTGCTTGAACTGCCTCTCCTTCCACATGGCAAGTGGACCTGGATATTGAGTTTAGGGAGAGCACATGCTACCAACAGACCCGCATCTTGATTTCCAGCTCAGTCCCACCCCATGTGCTCCCAAGTGCAGTTTCGTTTCATGACTACTTCAAATTCACTGTGTCGCGTGTGTAGGGGTTCCCCAAGACCACCCCTCAGATTTGGTGACTCACTAGGAGGACTCAACGTGATTCACAATTAGGCATATGCATGGCTATGTTTTATTTCATTGAAAGGATGTAACACAAATCAGCCACAAGAAAAGCTATATGGGGTGAAGTGCAGGGGAAACCAGGCTTAAGGTTCCAAGAGACTTCCCTTGGTGGGGTCGCACAGAGAGCACTTAATTCTTCCAGTAATGAATTGTGACATGTGTGAAATGCTGTCTCAGGGTAGCTCCTCAAGGACTCGGTGCTCAGGGTTTTTCACAGGGAATGATCATAGTAGCTATTCAGTGCCTACCCTGTACCCAAATTCCATACCCTCAGGGGGTTTTCAGCAGAAGCCATCTTGTTTGCATAGTTTAAGCACAGCAAGCCATTCTTACACATTCTTAGAGGGACTGGTGAGAAGCTCTCCCCATATTCAGGTTCCGAGGTGCCATCCAAGAGTATTAGGGGTCCAAACACATGAATGGCTGAGTTGGAGTAATAACTCTCCTTTATTAAAACATTGTATTCGCTGAATGAATAAATTAATACAAAGAAAAACTCTCAAAGCGATCATTCCGAGAAAAAAGCGAACTTGAATCCTAAGTATGGTCCATATTTGTTTTGCAGCCTAGAAAATCCCAACTGACTCCAAGTTCCTATGAGGCAGGTATTGATTCATGCATGCATACATGTATGCATTCATTCATATTTAACAAAATTTTCCCCAGCATTTACAGTGTTCTTGACACCAAAGATAGAACAGTAAATGGTACCTTCTTTGCTGATGAGTAAGTGGAGCATTTAATGGGCAGAAGTTTGGTTAATTTTAGTTCTTTGGCCTAATCAGTTGATGGTAATTCACTGAGGGTACCATAACAGAACCCTAATTGGAACTTGCTGATTAACTTATGATGATTTTAATGACTTTATTGTCCCACATGATGGTTGTGATGGAAGTCAGTATGTTAGGAATCTTAACCTATAATTAACTAGTCAAAGTGCTTCTAGAAAAGGCCAGCAATTAATGATCCACTTGGAAAAATTACTTCAGATAATACTCATTTCTTGCCCAATACAAATTATTACAACCTTCATGAATTTTCTTGAGCATGATATAACGTATTCCATACCGGTAATTTATCTTCTCAGCTTCACTTTCAAAGAGTAAAAATATATGGGTAATCTGGCCCTTTGGGCCTGACTCTAACATGATGAAGGGTCTGTGAACAGAAACAAAGGTATTTTTATCAAGATTTTTAGTCACTATTTTTTTTTAATTAGTAACTCATTTTGTGTTGGCGAGCAGAGAGCATTGACCCTTGAGCTCACTTAATCTGTGGTTGTTTTCTTAACAGGCTGATCCAAGTTCTTTTATCAAACGGTTTCTCTGAATTACTCATTTTCCATTTACTTTTCACCTAGTATTGGGGTTAGTTCTGGTGATTAGGGAACATTTTTGGCTTACTTTAACCAAAAGTAGCGTTTTTTGTAAGTACTCAATAAATGTTTGTTGATATAAAGTGAAGAGAGAGTTGGTCATATAGACTTAATCATTTTCCAGATTCACAGAAACGAATTTGGCTATTTCTAAAAGATGATGGTGCCTTTAAATATTTTGCATTGAGAATTCAAATTCTGAAATTCCTGAGGCCTCTAGAATACTGTTTTTTCTTAATTTTGGTGGACAGTGAACTTGGCCAGGAAATTAATGGAGTAAAAGAAATTATTCTTAGCAATCCAGTGATGACAAGAATCCAAAAGACAAAAATGCCTAGATTGCCTGGGAGAAGAAAGTAGTAACCATCTTCAGACAGAATGCACATGCACACCACTGTGACTTTTTCAGTTCTCACATGTTAAATAAAAAATAAATAAATAATGCAAGACTGTCTCAGGCTGGAGCTCGTATTTCAGGCCAGTGACGGATACACCAGTAGGTAAATGGTGCAAGCTGGAAGGGCTGCTGCACCCCAGGTGACGCCAAATTAGAATGAGACGTGTAGAATAAAACTATAATTTCCAGAAGTAGGATTTGGTTATTTAATTGTGTAGGTCAGAATCAAAATTGGGTTCATAATGCAGAGGTGCTATTCTTAATAGTAGGTGATGTGGACTTAGCGAAAACTGCATTCACTGATTATTTTTTCCTTGATTAAAAGAACCTGATAAGAAACCTAATTTCTTCTTTTATGCTTAAAAAAAAATAACAGCTAGTTTGATGATGATTATTCATGTATTTGGTACAAGACCTACAGAATAATCTTCAAGACTACTTGGTAGAAACGTTGCTTTTTTTTTTTTTTTTTTTTTTTTGGTCTTTTTTCTTTTAGTTTCCTGGTGAGTTGAATTTTGACTCTTGTAAAAACCCTACTGGGATAGAAGTTCAGATTCAGACGTTCTAAATTGGCATGTCTGAAGCAGAGGAAAGAAAATTATGCCCAGGTAGCACAGGCCTGTGTTCTCCTAATGATCTCTTTGCAGGGCTTCCTGAAACTTAGTTAAATTAGTGTCTTAAAAACTTGATGTGTGGGTTTGTTACCCAGTGACAGAGAAGCCATCTTTATCTCTCAGTGAAAAGAAATTCAACAAGACTCTCAGGAGTAATAAGATAAACATAGCAGGTCTACATAATATTTTAAATCAAGCCTGTTGTGCTGAAATGTTCTATATGCCCGTTCCCAGTCTTCGTTCATGCCTGTGCTCTGTCTCCCTGGCCCTCTGCTTCACATCCGTGCATGCTACGCAAGCACACAGCAACAAATGCTATGCATGTTTTTGTAATTAGTGCTTTGAATCAGGTGGTCTTTCAGAAGATATTGAGAAAAAGCTCACAGAATGCTAAATTTGAATGGTTCTGAAAAATAACTTGATTTGATTCTTCAGCTCATGCTCAATATCCACCTTATATATTTTCTGTAACCAGAAATACACTCTTCTTAGCCCTTTCTTTCCCTAATGAACAATTCCATTCAAAAACACTTCCTTGTGCTTTACCAGAAACTTATGTCCCTGTCATTCCACACACCAGGTTAAGGATCACGTCTAATCCGTATTTTACCAGCTTTCACTGCAAACATTACAGAAACATTTTGGAAATTTAAAGCAAAATTAGGGAGAATCATATAATGAACACCCATGTCTCCATCTCCAACTTCAGTAATTATCAATTCAAAGCCTGTATTCTTTCATTTATTGTCCCCTCCACTCTGATTATATAAAAGAGATTCACACACCTCATTTTATTTAATTCCTGAATGTTTTATTAGTTATCTCTATAAGGTCCATTTTTTAATAAAACCATATTATCACTTATAATTATTTAATGATAATTTCTTTATATTATCAAATATCTAGTCAGTTTTCAAATATTCTCTACTGTCCCATAACTTTTTCTTTGTAACTTATTTGAGTCAAGATCTAAACAAAACTCACACATTGTGAGTAATTGCTGTCATTTAAACTTCTTTGTGTACATCACCTCCATTTTTTTCCTGTGGAAATTTTTGGTGGAAGAATTTAGGTTATTTAGAACTTCACATGGTCTGGATTTTGCCGACTGCATTTTCACAGGGTCATTTAGCATGTTTTATTTCCAATATATCAATGAATTGATAAGTAGTAAGAGCTAAAGTTTCAATCAGATTGAAGGTCAAGTTTATTTTTAAGAGCATCAGGGTGAAACCACTTCCTGCCTAGTTGGTATGGGTACTTCCATCAGGAGATACAATGTCTGCTTGTCTCTGTTTGTGATATTAGCAGCTACCATTGTGCAAATCTTTTAATTATTCATTAGGGCTTGCAAAATAGTGATCTGCTCTTTCTGTGACTTTTTCATTTATTGGCTGGAATTCTTTCATGAAGAGGGACTCTCATCAATTATTTGGTATAATGAGGTACAGTTCCTACAGGAAAGGTGAGATTAATGGTCAGTTTTTTCATTTATTAGAGGTTCCTTCCCTAGCATTCAGCAAAAGCCTCTAATGAGATTTTGTTTTGTTTTATTACAAATTCGATTTAGATATATCTGACATGTTGGGTTTCCTTGAAGTTATAAACCTGTTCTTGCTTAAATTGCCCATTTTTGGTCAGTAAGACCCCATTCAAATTAGCTCCGAGTTTCTTTTGATATGACTTCAATATTCCTTTTTTCTTTTTTTCTGGCGTGACAAATTGTCCTACACTGACCTTATAGATTTCCTTTTTCAGGCATAGAATCTATCACTTCTCCATAAACCCCTTGTTCCTTTTTTTTTAAATTTATTATTTATTTATTTATTTTTAGAGAGAGGGGAAAGGAGAAAGAGAGGGAGAAAAACATCACTGTGTGGTTGTCTCTCACTTGCACCCCCAACTGGGGACCTGACGTGCAACCTAGTCATGTGCCCTGACTGGGAATTGAACCAGTGACACTTGGCTCGCAGGCTGACGCTCAATCCACTGAGCCACAGCAGCCAGGGCTTCTTTTTTTAAATTTTTTATTTATTTTTATTGATATTTAGGAATCACAACGTAAGTGTTGAGATTCTCATTACTGTTGGGTTAGTCTTTAGGCTTTTTTAGGAACAGACACACATACATATGCATTATATTTATACATAAAAACACATATACATATAAATATATAATATACCATGAATTTATACAGATATTTGCACTTTAAAATCAATTCTACTGAGTTTATTTACCCTCATCAGTTACATATGTATCTATTCCTATTCTGAAAATCTTGTTCTCAATTCATCAGTTATATCTCACACTACATGCAACACTACCTCAGAATAACAAAACTACCACCAGCACTATGATAATAGGAAACAATTTAAATTGTATATAGTTCTTTCTGTCCTTAAAAATATACTCCACACATGTCACATGGTCAAATATTTCTCTTTCTACTAACATTATTAAATAGCTCTCATGCTGCCCCAGAATCTTCTCAAGATTAACGGTCCTCAGTTCCTTAAAAATAAAAATCTTTATATTAATATTACATGGTTTTAAGTCTGTTCTACCATCATAGTTGTTTTTCAACATGTTTCAGTGTATTTCACATTTTGCACTGTTGTTGGAAGAACAGAAAATATTACAAAGACATACATTGCTCTAGCTTGTCCAAGCAATAGATGGAGAGGAGTAAAACCATCTGTTTTAACAACTTGATGCCTGAAAGTTAATATTCTGTTTTGAAGGGATGACATTAACTCTACTAGGTCTATGCAAAATAGCATATAATTATTTCCCCTAATGTGCCTACTTTAGAAAAGAGTGTGTTAAAGCTTGCCATTCTTTATTAGTCTGAAAGATGAAGTAAAACAAAACTAGAAACATCTAATTGTAGAGGGTTGTCCAAGAAAATGAAAGATGAAAGAGATCCGTAATGATCAAACCTGATTTATTCAGGACAAGTAAAAGGGAATGTGCTGTGAACAAATCATTTAAACTAGTTGTACACACTAATGAGCATTGAATTACTTCTGTCCTCCTAGGACTTAGGAACTTGGAGTTACCACAGACTGCTCAATAAAAACATTACAGGAAAAAGTATATCGGTAATAATTTTGTTCATTCAGCAACATTTATGGAACTCCTCCTGTGTATCCTGTATAATTCAACATGCTGGGGATACAGGTAGGAAAAGGTTGTATGCTCTGCTCCCTAACCAGGTCATAAGCAAGCTAGGAAATCAGGAAATCACTAATTTTCTGTAATATCAGATAGTATAATACTATGTACAAAAGTACTGTGAGACCCCTGCAAGTATATTTTTTACATTAAATTATAATCTTTGGTTTGATTACCTGGACCTCAAATTTCTAGTGTGGAAATTAAGTGATACTGAAATTAGGTGATGGCACATGACACAATTTCTTGGTAGGCAACTGAATAATTTCCACACAGTTATTCCAAAAATTGTTTGCCATGGAACACTACTTAGGATTGTTAATAGGCATCTCCAAAGTTGAGTAGTTCGGGCCATATTGGTTTGAACAAACTTTAAAGAAGTTTCTTTAATGCAGGACTTCTCAGAGCCTTTCTTACCCTATTATGCTTTGTCAATTGATGAAAGGGACATGTAACTGTAAACAAATAGTTGTTTCTCTAGTTTATTTGTCCAGTATATTTTTAAATGAAATGTTGTGTCAGTTGCGATTGTTTGAGTTATAAGAGATCAGGAAATTCAATCCAAACTGGGGGAAGGAGAAGAAAAAAGATAGTAGAAGGGAGGTAGTTTATTGGCTCATGTAAGTCCAGACTGGCAAGCCTCACTTGATTCAGAGAGTAAAGCAGGTCTTTAGGAACCCAGTTTGTTCTGCCCCCAGTGTAGCTCTGATCTCTCCAATTATTGGTCTCATTCTCAAACAAGCTTTCTGCTCATGGTTGCAAGATAGCAATCAGTGGTTCCTTGTTCAGATCTTACTTAATAGAGAAAGTAAGGCTTTGCTTTGGTCTTCTGAGAAAAATCCTTGGGGGCACATACCTTCTCTTCTACCACTTTTCACTTCCTCTCCTGGTCTGTTCTTGTTTGCTGACTACTGAGCTTTGTCTGCCTTGTACGATACCTTTGGGACAAAATGATTTAGGGGGAGAGTTGTGGGCAAGAGTCCACAGAGAAGCTTGAGGCTCGGGAACGGGGGTCACGCCACCCCAGAAGCAATCTTCGGGCATGGATAGGCATTCTTGTCATGTGTATTCCTGGGCAGAGTAAAGGCAAGCTGTTGATAAAAAGCCCTTGCCAGACAACTTCAAAGAAGCTGTAGTTGATGTGCTACCTCAGCCAGAGCACAGAGTTGGGAGGGCAGTGGCTGGTCTGCGGGGCGCAGCGATGGCTTCCACATGGCCCCTGATGCTGCCAGATACCTACTGTCTCTCCCTGAATCATTCCGAAGTCTGTCATTATGGCATGAGCTCTATGCTCTGTGTCTTTTGGGACCTAACACTTGATCATATTTTAAATTGTGCCTGTAATGTTTTCTACCCAATGTTTGGTTTTGTTATATTTGAAGTCTATGGACAAGTTGAAATAACAGTAGGAACATAGACTTTTCATTCACCTTGCTTTACCAAAAGTTAATCTTCTTTCTCTCTTTACACACACAGACAGATGTATACGCTTTGGTCCCCTGGATTTTGCAAGTAACTTGCAAACATTGTAAAAATGCACCCCTAAATATTTTAGGATGCCACTCTTAAGAATGTTTTTCTATATGACAAAAACACTATTTTTACTACTAAGACAGTTAATAGCAATCTTACCCAATTTACTGTGTGTATTCAAATTTCCCCAATAGTCACAAAAATATTTTTTATATATCTGTCCCTTTTGGTCTAGAACCCAGAATCATACATTGCCATTAATTGTTCCAATGTGCTACCTCCTTTAATCTAGAAGTTTCCCTACTTCTATGGGGGTTGAGAGTGAAGGTTGGGTGGGAAGGAGTGATCTTTTATGTTGATGATTTCAATGAGTCCAGGCTGGTGGTTTTAGAATAGCTCACCCTTTGGGTTTGATGGTTTCTCAGGACTATAGAAGTACTTAAACATTTTTGGTACAAAACTGCCCAGGTGAGATTGTACCCTTTTTAGTGGTTCATGTTAGAAGTCCTATTTTTGGTGATGTTAAATTTATTTTCTTGGTTGAGGTTTCTGCTAGATTTCTCCATTGTACAGGCATATTTTATCCAGCTAATTAATAATAAATTTGATAAGTAATATTTTGAGACTTGTGAATGTCTAATTCCTTAACATCTTCCCAATAATTTAGCATCTATGATGATTCCTGATCTAATTAATCATTAGATCAGTGGTTGCAAGACAATGATTTTCTTATTCGTAATTCCTTGTTCGCTACTCTTCCTTTTAATATTATGAATTCATGAATTCTTTTCAAATGTAATGACTCATTACTGACATTATTCCTTTTTAGTTATTAAATTGCCTCCTCTTTGATGAGTTAGGTGACCTTTCAAGTTGACTCCTGTGTCCTTTTGAGAGGTCTCCACTCAGTTTTAGCACTTTCTCCTTTATGGCACAACAGATGTTTGCCATGTGTTTTCTCTGCCTCACACCTAGAGATATGGCTAGAGATAGCCATTTCTCCAAGTCTATAGTTTCTTTAGTAAGGAATGCTATTTATATGGCAAGATTTGGGGGGTAAGGGGTGTCCTTGGTTCTAGGCAGTTTTTCTGTGGACAGAGCCTAGCTTACATATCTGGAGTTCATAATGGAGCCTACCATTCCAATCCAATAATAGTACAGGTTCATCCTCTTCTTAGCCTATTTCATATTTCTATCATGATTCTCATCAGTGTCAATAAATTCACTTCCATACACACAAAAAGTATTGGCGTTACTACACCAAATCACTACTACCAACAGACTTACTGATATAAAATTTAAGATTTCTTTCTGTTCTTAGAATATTTCTCATCGAGGTGATACAATCTGAATACTTGAATAAAAAGTTGCTTGAATAAATTTTTTTTCTGTATGATTATATCATCAATTTGATATGGTTAATGATTCATTTGTTTTTCTCCTTTCCAATTTTAGAGTTCCCTCCTTCATCTTTATATATTTAATTTTATTAGTTTACTTAATTTTATTTTGGCACAGGTAAAACATATGGTTCATAGTAAAATTCATAGAATACTATAAATGCATTTTTTCCTTTTTGCTTTTATTGCTTAATATAGCTTGGAAATCACTCCATATTAGTTTGCAGAGTGCTTTATTCTTTTTGTTACAGCTGTATTATGGGAGAGTTATTGTAATTTATTTAGACAAAGATAAATTGCAGTTAGATTCTTTCCAATATTTTGTTTTCACAAATAACTCCATACTGAATAACCTGGTGCATATATTTTTGTGTGGTGTTAGAGATATACTCTCAGAGTAAATTTGTAGCTGTGGGATTGCTCAGTTAAAAAACAGAAGCAAATGCAATTTCCTTAGATCATGCCTAATACCCTGAGTAGAGGCCAGAACAGTTCATGTCTCCATCAACCATGTTTGAGAGGCCTGCTCCCCTTGCCTTGCCTCCTTGGCCATTGTTGAATGCTAGTAGTTTAGTAGGCAAGAAATAGTATTTCTGTGCCTTTTATCTGATTTCAGAATCATAATGCCTGCTTTTGTATCATTTAAAGTACCTTTACCCTTTATTCTTAGCCATTTGGATTACTCTATAGTAGGAATTAGATTCTTTCTTGTTACTCAATTTTAATGCTTTTTAAAAAATAATTTAGTGGAGGGAGACTGTTAAGCTCATTTACATTGATCGATATGACCAAAAAGTCTCAACTCTGTCATATTATTTTATTATATGTGAGTTTATGTGTAATTTGTGATTTGTATTACTTTTTACTGTTTGATTATGTGGTTTCTTTTTGTTCTTTTAAAATAATGTCTTTGACTTTTGAGAAGGTTTGTATTATTATTTTAGTAATTATTATAATAACTTTTATATCCTCTAAGTTCCTTTTCTCACTTCTCCTTCTATACTTGGTTTGTCAGCTTTAAACAAAATCCTTTGGCTCTTAGCTATCCAGCTATTCATTATCACATTGTATTTTACCATTTCCATTTTAAGTTCATTATTCCTACTTTGTCAGAACACATAGCATACGAGGTCTGTCTGGAAAAAGTCCAGCCATTGTTAGTATAATGAGAATGGTTTGCGTGACATCAGTGTAACCTGGGAGCCAAGGAGAGTGGACTGGAATGTGCATGTGTGAACAATGATGACTTCACTGTACTAGTTAGTGGGGGTGGTAGAATGCTGTTGAGTGAGCATGTGCACTGTGTGGCTGTCACATTCAGAATGAATGATCTCCAGTCAGAATGGCAACAGAGGTAAACACAGCTTGCCGCCTCACACAACCACATCAAAATTAGAACTAAAATACGGAACAGACATTACTCAGAACTGTCAGAATCAAGTTGAATGGAAGTCTGACAATTACAGAATTAAAGAAACCACATCATCCAGACTGGTAGGAGTGATGAACACAAAGAACAGGCTGGTCCCAATCCATGTGTGGAGGATAAAAATTTGGGAGGACTATCTTGGGAGTAAAGTGTCCCAGTCCCATACCAGGCCCCCCAGCCCAGGGTTCCAGTGCCAGGAAGAAAAGTCCCTCCAACTTCTGGCTGTAAAAACCAGTGGGGATAGAGTCGGTGGAAGATCTTCTAGAGTCCCAAGGAGTTCCCCTTAAAGAACCCAAACACGGACTTAGTCAGATTCACTATCTCTAGCTCTATCACTGGGGTAGCAGCTTAAGAGTCACCAATGGCATACAGGGAAGAACTGAAATGACTGAATCAAGGCAAGAGCTGAGGGAACCGTCTTCTCTCAGACAGAAAGGTGGTCAGAAGCCATTGTCCCTTTCTGAGCTGTCTCCCCACAGAGCTCCAGAGCCAGCAGGCTGGTGCCATATCTGAGAGTCCATCTACTTGGCTAAAATATTTGCCCCACTCTGGAGATGCCCTGAGATTCCACCCACCCAACTTATGGACCCACCCAAATGTTAATCCTAACTTTTCCATATGAATGGCTGGTCTTGGCTCATGCTTCACAACTTCCTAAATCATATCAAACAAATAACTGCCAGCCTCAGTGAGCCTCCAACCCCCATCCTCTCGTTAAGTGGCCCCAGGTCCAGCATTAGCAGTAGACAGCCTAGATTCACAGTTTGGCTTTGCCTGGGGATCTCCAAGCCCAGCACAAGCAGCAGCCATCTCAGACTGCTTTATAGCTCATGCAAGGTGACCCCTGGCAGAACACAGGTGGGGGCTGACCTTGGCTTGCACCACCCGGGAAATCCCAGAGTCTGCACACCAGTGGACAATTACAGACCATGTCAGAGTACCACCACACTGCCCCTGCACAGAGAGAGGGTGGAGGTTGGTGGTCAGTGCTCACAGCCAGCCCTTGCAGCTGACTTGCTTGGGTAAACCCCTCCCATTGACCTGCCAACAGCAATCAAGGCTCAACTACAAGAGGAGGGTATACCTTGAATACACTGCTTGGCTGATAGGGGAGGCTGTGCCACTGGACACTATAGGACATCTACTACATTATGCAACACTACCAAGACATGGAGTCAAAGCACCTCTACCTAATACACAGAAACAAACACAGGGAGGCTACAAAGAAACATGGCCCAAATGAAAGAACAGATCAAAACTCCAGATAAAAAACTAAACAAAATGGAGATTAACAACCTATCAGATGCAGAGTTCAAAACGCTGGTTATAAGGATGCTCAGGGAACTTACTGAGGACCTCAACAGCATAAAAAGGATCCAGTCAGAAATGAAGGATTCACTAATTGAAATAAAGAACAATTTACAGGGAAGCAACAGTAGAGTGGATAAAGCTGAGAATCAAATCAATGATTTGGAACATAAGGAATCAAATAAACAACCAATCAGAACAACAAGAAGAGAAAAGAACCCCCTCCCCCCAAAACGAGGATAGTATAAGCAGCCTGTGGGACAACTTCAAGTATTCCAATATCATAGGGGTGCCAGAAGGAGAAGAGAAAGAGCAGGAAATTGGAAGTCTATTTGAAAAAATAGTGAAAGAAAACTTTCCTACTTTGGTGAAGGAAATAGACATGCAAGTCCAGGAAGCACAGAGAGTCCCAAACAAGATGGATGCAAAGAGGGTCACTCCAAGACACACCATAATTAAAATGCCAAAGGTTAAAGATAAAGAGAGGATCTTAAAAGCAGCAAGAGAGAAGTAAGTTACCTACAGGGGAGTCCCCATAAGACTGTCAGCTGATTTCTCAAAAGAAACTTTTCAATCTAGGAGGGATTGGCAAGAAATCTTTAAAGTCATGAAAAGCAGGGACCTACAGCCAAGACTGCTCTACCCAGCAAAGCTATCTTTTAGAATCCAGGGGCAGATAAAGAGCTTCCAGACAAGAAAAAACTAAAGGAGTTCATCATCACCAAACCATTATTATATGAAATGTTAAAGGGACTTAATTAAGAAAAAGAAGATCAAAACTATGAATAATAAAATTGCAATAAATACATATCTGTCAACAATTGAATCTAAAAAACAAACTAAGCAATCAAGGTGAACAGAGACAGAATCATGTATACAGAGAACATTCTGATTATTGCCAGATGGGAAAGTGGTATAGGGGAATGCTGAGGTGGTGAGGGGGTTAAGAAGTACAAATTGGCATTTACAGAATAGCCATGGGGATGTAAAGTACAGTATAGGAAATGGAGTAGCCAAAGAACTTATATGCATGACCCATGGGCATGAACAATGGTGTGGGGATTGCCTGAGGGAGTGGGGGATACTGGGTGAAGGGTGGCAAGGAGGGAAAAATTAGGACTGCTGTCATAGCATAATCAGTGGACATGGACAACAGGGAGGGATACAATTGTGGGAGAAGGGATGGGCTGGGAGGGGGGAGCAATGGGGGAAAAATGGGACAACTGTAATTGAATAACCAAAAAATAAAATTAAAAATAATAATAATATAATTTCAAAAAATAAAAATAAATGAGCAAATAGAGCAACCAATCTGCATGAAATTTTGTGTTAAGCTTTAAAGTTTCTCCATGGAAACTATTCGGGTGATTCTGAAGGCCATAATTTGGGCAACTGGTGATTGGCAGCTTCATCACGACAGTGTGCCTGCTCATGCATCACGTCTCGTGCAGAGTTCTTTGGCAAAACATCAAATTATCCAGGTGACTCAGCCTCTCTACTGCCCAGATTTAGCACCCTAGGACTTCTGGCTCTTCCCAAAACTAAAATCCCTTTTGAAAGGGAAGAGATTTCAGACCGTCAGTGAAATTCAGGAAGATATGACAGGGCAGCTGATAGTGATGGGGAGAACTGTGTGAGGTCCCAAGGTGCCTACTTTGAATGGGACCAAAGTGTCATTGTCCTATATACAATGTTTCTTGTATCTTTTATTGTCTTTAGTAAAGGTCTATTTTTCATTACATGGCTGGATACTTTCTGGACAGACCCCGTTGTATACTTACTCTTTTCCTACCCTTGGTTTTCCACCTTTACTTTAATCTTAGATTTATAATTAAATATATTTCACAATAACCTTTAGTTTTTCTGCCAGTTAGATCTTACTTGAAAGAAGCACATTCTCTGTTAGGATACATAAAAAGGGCTTGCAAGTGCAGTCTTTCTTCCCCAAGTTCTTGGTTATATAAAAGCTATTCTGTAGTTTTGATACATGAAGGATACCTTGGTTGATTTTGCTTAACATGTGAGTGAATTCATTTTTTTTAAATTTTTATTTATTTTAGTCTAGAGGATCAAGGGATTTTTTTTTTCTTTTTTAAAGATGCACAGCAGGTCCTGGAATAACGCGTTTTGTTCAACATCGTTTCATTGTAACCTTGATGTGATTCCACAGGAACTTAACTCTCCTTTATGTCAGCCAGTATGTGATAAAACTAGTTTCATTGTACATTGTTTCACTTAACATCACAGAACCTGTCAACAATGTCTAAGTGAGGACTTTCTGTACTGTTGAGAATTGACACAGTTTTATGCATATTGGGTCTCCTTTGCCTATTTTCTTTATAAGTTAGCTGCTCTGGGAGCCTTTTGACCTCTACTTTGTTTTTTGTTCTTTTTATATATTTATGCCTTTCCTCAATGCTTCTGATTATATTTCAGTTGAATCAATTCTCTCATGGACACCTTGTAATTTAGCTTTTATTTTTAATTTAATTTGGTCTTTGATTTATTTTCAGGGTTTAGTCAACTCTAGTTTCATATCATTCTGGTTTTTTTCTGTCCATGTATGTTTTTAAATTTTTTTTTTATCTGACCTATTTGTTTATATCTACATAGTTTAATTTCATGCATTTCATTTAGGTTTAGATATTGTGATACAGTTTTGTTCTGTTGCATATTTTTGAGCAAAATTTCTATAAGTTGCAATATTTTGATTCACTTTATATTTTGTTATTATAGAAACATTGAATGGATATTTGACTACTGATTTCCATTCATTTTGAAATGTTTTATTTTCTTAGACCATTAGTAGTAGTTGTGTATATAAAGATGTAAGAGTTAGGATGACATTAAGTTTTATAGTTCAAAAGTGTACCAGTTTGATACAGTTACATTCATTTATTTTGGTTAATGGTTTTGGAGGGAGTTAGTCTCATGTTTTAATGATTTCCTTTCTTTGCAGTCTTTTTAACTTCTACTTTTTATATTTTCTTACCTTTTTCTCCATCAAGCCTTCAAGGAGTGCCCCTTCCACACTGCTCCCTCTCCCCCAGAAGCAGTGCCTTCCCGTGGCTGCCATCTCTGTGCGCAGCCCAAGTCTTGGGTGTGTTCTCAGTCTTTCCCTACTGAGGGTGAAGCTTTCTCCTTATATGTCCACCACCCTCCAGATTCTGCTCCCCCTCTACTTCTTGGCTTCGCCTGCCTGACTTCCTGTTCCAGAGTGGTCTCCAGAGCTATTTCTGTTAGAAAGGTGTTTAGAGTGTTTTTCTTCTATTTATGTGTAATTTGAGGTTCATTGTATTCTTTTTGTCCTAGTTGTGATGTGTGATAGGTGTGTGTTATCAACATTTTAGTATTTTTTTCTTTGGCTGATCTCTAAGTGTTTTTGAAGGCTGCATGAAGAGGCTACTGGAATCAGGATTAGAGGCTCCAGAGCCTATTCTGGATATGAAGAAAATGGAACACGGAACATTTCCTTCTCTTTGCGTTCCTCCTGTAGCAATCTTAACTCTTTCCTAAGAGACAGATGCCATTGGTTAAACTAGGAGACCCCATAGTCTATAAGAGACAAGTTGTTATTATTCCACAAAGTTACCATCTGTTAGATTGATGGTACTAATGGTTGCCAGCTTTAGCAAATAAAAATACAGGACACCCAGCTAAATTTGAATTTCAGATAAACAGTAAATAACTTTTGTATTTAGTATGTCAAGTAAGCATCTACTGATGGGTGTGACCCAGAGGTTGCCTTCTCAAGAGGAAAAGCCTTTGGTGACGTCTCCTTTCTTCCAGCTTGGGATGTGAGGGACATAATATGGGGAGGTGTGACAGTTATCTCACAGCAGGGAGGCACTTTCAGAGGACAAAGCTCAGCTAACCATGGTGACTGAGAAGGTACCAAGCAAGCATCTGGTGCTCTAATGTCATTAAGCTGGTGTGCCAAACTTGGAATCACCTACTTCCAAATTTCTTGGGCAATAATTAAACATTTTCTGACTATGGTTCATTGAGTTTTCTTTTCCTCACAGCTGAAAACCTTCCAAATTAATATGACTCCTCCTCATTAGAAAGTTAACTTCAGGAATTTACAGACTGAAACCATCTTTTTAAAGGAAGTTTTTTTGTTTATTTGTTTTAGTTAGTCTTTTGGGTATAGTGATCTGTCAATTTATTGTTCACTGGGACCTTTTTTCCCTTCTGCAAATAAGGTGTCACAGAATGAAATGGAGCGGGGAGGCTTTTCTGCCGTGTCAGCTGAGCAGCTGTTTGAATTTCGGCAACTCCAGTTCAGCATCTTTCAACACTGTCCCTACTTTTTCCACTTTGGAAAGCCCTATCTCAAATCATAGGGGAAAGCATACTCTTATTAGAATAGGAATGTTTGGGCCATGATCATCTGTGAACTAATTATATTAGTTACCCATGAAGAGCTTGCTAATTAGACAGGTAGAAAAGACAACAGCTGTGTGGGAAACTGTTCTAAACTATGTGTGTAGTTCTGGTGAGTGTGGCCGGGGAAAGCTGGAACACTAGTGTTGAAGTTAATTGTGTTAGCATTATTCCTTTCATTAGTGAATGGGAAAAAAATGTGATTTGGGTTGCAGAGCAGTCTACCCTGAGCATACCATTACAAAAGTTACTACAGAGTTCACTGTGCATATTCTATAAATGAATATGGGCCACTCTGTTTAGATAGCCATACTTTTCTGAATTACTATTTTTCTTTAACAGATGAAATGCTGTAGGATGCTATTAAAGCAAGTTGCTTGGTTAGATTCTTGAAAGGATTCTATTTTTTTATTAATAAGGGAAGCATTTGTAATTACACTTGTTAGCGTAGGATAAAAATGACTTTGTTTTCTTGCTCCATCTACTTCGGGGTCTGGAGAGGATCTCGCAGGTCAAAGAGGCAATCTGTTGCTTAGGTTCCTTTATTGAGTGGCTAACCAAATGCGTTTTGGAAACCTTGATCTTTTCTGAAGCATCTATTACTTGCTACAGTAGAAGAAGCTCTAGACTTACTATTGGTCTGTTCAAGTAAAATGTTTCATTTTTCTTGGCGTGCAACTTCTAGATTTTATACTAGTGTACATCTGCAAGTGGACAATGAAAGCAAAGATGTCAGGTAGATTTAGACACTTATTTGTACTCAGTGTAGAAGAAATGATATGAAAGCAGGATTTTTAGTAGCTATCTAAATTGATTTTGCTGATTGTCGGAGGTGAGACTGTTTTTACTTTGCATTGTAGATAGATTTATTTTTATGTGGTTACATCTCAGTAATAGCACATATCACACTAGGGGGGCTTTGTCTTGGGAAATTTTTTGTTTTTATATTTTATTTAAAATGTGAAAATGGGTTTTTTCTTTGTTTTTAAATTTTAAATGCCAATAGGTCTGGAACCTCAATTGTGCTCTGATTTGCTCTTTTAAGGCTAAGGTTTATTGTCTAATACCAATAAATGTCTCTTTTCAAAATGAAGTTTTCTGTGTTCATTGAATAAAGGTCAGCTCAATAATAGCAGAATTGTAAAGAACTCGAGGTATAAATTTAATAACATATTTCCCTTGATGTTATCCAAGGCCTCTTTTTTATTTCCTTCATAACTGTTACCATAATCTCTAATTGCATTATATGTTTCATTTGTCTATATATTATTTATGTGCTCCAACTTGAATGTAAACTCAATGAAGTCCAGACCATGTGTTTTTGTTCTCTGATGCAGACTCAGCATTTAAAAAGCATTTAATCAATATTGGTTAGAAAATTAAAAACAAACTAATAAAACACAAGTGGATAAATGAAATGTTTTGACAGTTAACAGATGTAGAGAAACTGTAATACAACTGTCATTCTTCAAACTATTATGGGATAAAATCATTATATGCTAGGTCTGGTTTCTTCAGAAGGACTTGCAGATAACTGGGACAAATATACATTAATAATTAAATCTTATGCATAAGGTTGAAAATTCTCCAGCTGTTCATGTAAATGATGAAACCATCTTAAACTTGCGTGTCAGTCAAGCCTTCACATGCGTCCAACCCCAGTGTACATCTGTCGGCAGCTACATGGAGGCCCGATGAGAGCCACGCAGCTGAGCTTTGTCAACCCACAGAACTGTGAGCTGTGATAATTGTTGTTTTGTGGTTGGTTTGCACTGCACAGGGAAAAGAAAAAGCTTGCAATATATACTACATTTATTAATACTAAGGAATTCTCTTTTTTTCTAAGCAGCACAATTTCTTTTTGGTGCCACTATATACTAGGCCTATTTTTTGATTATGTAAAAATGTAAAGAGTATCCCTGAAGGATTCATGTTAGTGGGTAAAAGAAAAGATTTGTGGGTGTCAGAGAGGGCTAGTGTGTTGATAGAAAGACAAAATTGAATTCAGATCTTGTTTGCAGCTACTTATGACCCACATGGGATTTTGGCCAGCCTGTCTCTTCTTATACAATTGTTTAATTTTAAGAATAAGAATTTTGACACACTGATAACATTACTCTTCAGAATTTCTGCACCACAATTATTATAGGTTTCTTATAGTGATAATAGTATTTGAGGAAATAACTTACTAGAGAGCATGGCAAAAACACTTCAGAACCTTTAGAATACTCAGAAGGTTGATCACTAATCTCCTGGATCTAAGAAACAAAAGTTTGAAATTTCACATCCCATTAATTTTATATGCAATTCCAGAAGACTAACATCTTTTCTGCCTTTAAGGGTATCTATTTTGATGGCATTTTTGAGACAAAAATAGGAGGAACTACTGTTAATGTTTAAGACCATATTTCTGTTGCTCTATATGTTAAATTTAAACAAGTTAAGCTTGGTGCTATTAGGATAGTTCAAGGCTTTCTTGTTCTGGAAGGAGATGAGCTATCTAACAGTTTTGAACATCACTCGAATATACATGTTTCACTCTTCTGTGGATTTGATTCTCTCTTCCATCCCTTGACATCTTTTTGTGGCTTGATCTTAATTGAAAATAATTTGGGGGAGTATCTAATCTATGGGAGTGTGAGGAGTTGGCTAATGGAGGTTAAAGTGGCTTTTACTGTTCAAAAGTTTTGTAGAGTTCCAGAAAGAGGAAAATCCTTCAATAATAATTTAAGAAAAACCAAAATGTAATAGGGCTTGGAAGGTAAAACTATGTATATTATTTGTCTATTTGTTTGCTTATCTGTCCCTCCATCTATGTACTCCCACCATCCCCCTGTCTGCCCATCCATCTATCTATTTAAGAAATGATTATGTTGCTGAAACCTGATTGCAGAATTGTTGAGGGCTTAGGATTTGTATAAGTATATTCCTGTTCTTCATTATATCTTCAACTGACAGTGGATTTTTTCTCTACCTGAAAAATAGCTACTTCTGCCATTATGTTTTATAGAATATTACCATTCTTATAAGTAATATATGTGAAGAAACATGTATTAGGTAAGGTTGTATTAATATATTTTCCATTGATATTCAAATTCTTCCTCCCTGATATTAAATGTCTCCAATACTAGAAAAAAAAAATTCTATCTTTTTCCTAAAATTTCTTTTGTGACTTTGAAAAAATAAAAGTAGTGGGGCAATTTAGTGCCAAAGCTAACTGGTTGTGTTTCTCCAAACTATACTTCATGCTAATCATTTGAAAGAAAGGGAAATATCCTTTAACCCATTAGCTCTATTTCCTGAGACTGTAGTGAAAAAAGAGGAGGCTCTCTGAGCCAGATTATGCATAGAGTAGACAAAGAGGGTGAAGAATTCTATGCAAGAAGAATTTTGTAAACAATGTAAACAAAGGAATTACATTTTGGAAAAGAACTAGGTTTGCTTCTTGCTGATGTTCACATAACTACTAAATAATGCAGCTCATTTGCTTATAAAATTTATTTTCATGAGCTCCAATGTTAAATAATGCAGCTCAGTTGCTTCTAAAATTCATTTTCATGAGCTCAATGTAGGAATTGTTTCTTGGCTTTATAGGCACTTAAGGAAGACATTTTAATTGAGATCATTCCTAAGCAAACACAACTTACTAATTAACTAATTGCATAATTTGGACAAAGAGTAGTATATTACTATTATTTGGCTCTTGATTCATAGTCAGCCAGGAAGAAAGTCATCTGGTAAAACCAAGTTTTAAGCTCATGGAAGTATTTACTGAAGACAATATTGAAACTGAAGTATTTATAGAAGACAATATTGAAACTAAGCCATTGGCTAAAATCAGAGAAGAGATGAAAAGTGGTCACTTTTATCATGCCGTGTTGTTCCAAAGAAAACAGTCCTGCACCCCTGAGCTGCTCTCAAGCCAGGAGAAATTTCCCACCATACCTGTTGAGATAATAGCTCACCTGTTACTATGTTGTATCTCTTCTAACTTATCCTGCCATTTATTGAACATCATTAGGATAATCAGCACCCCCAAATGAATGCCGTCTTCTATTCTTACATAACTCCATGTGAAGCTTTCATTCCCTACACATTCCCTGTTTTATTTCTTGAATCTTTTTATTGGCAAAGTTGAATAAACAGGTGCTCTATTCTAAGCCAAAGTGCAGAAGACAGAGTTCTAGATATGAACTGAACATTTTCTGTCGCCTGCATTGCATGTCTTACTATGTAAATTATCTCCTTCTGCATTTTATCTCAGAATTTACTTCTGCCTTTCCTCATAAACAAATATCAATTTACAAATTATTGAGCATTTTTACTATGAACTCTAGAGGATACATAGTGTAGCCTCCATTACCACAAGTTGTCATTTCATTGGGAAATAAAACCCATGTATAATCAGAGGTTGCTGATATGAATGCTGGATGGGGTGAGCAGAAAAACACTGAGCTTCCCATGAGGAAAAGGAAAGAAGAATGCATAGTGATCTTAGAATTTGCTTTAGAACCATGTATTTCATACATTTGGATGTCCTTACTGCCCTTCTTTCCTAATTATACAGGTTACTCTCTTCTCTTCTAAATAGGCTGCATCAACTTGACATAGAGATTTTTTTTCTATTTTTCTGGTTTGGCTAGCTTTACTCAGACTGATGATAATCTTCTCTGTTAGTTAGCTTTGCTATAGCGCAAACCACCCCTAAGAATCTGTGGCTTGAAGCAAAGCTATTTATTAGATTTATGACTGCATGTTCACAGTCTGGGCTAAGCTCAGCTAACAGTTCTCTGGTCTCACGTGGACTCACTAATGCATCTGTGAGCCATTCTGGGTTAGTAGGGGGCTAGTCACTAACATGTGTTTTCAGCTGGGAACGGCTTCTATTTGTTACATGAGGTCTGTCATCTTCTAGCAGGGTACCTTGGCTTGTTCACAGGACAACCAGGAATGTTTACAAGAGAAAGAGTGAAGAAGAATGGAGCTGGACCACTGTTACTTTTGCCACATTCTTTTGGCCAAAGCAAGTAAACCCAGGCCAGAATCAAAGGGTGAAGAAATAACCTCATTGCTTGATGGGATAAATTCCAAGTACCATAGGTACAGGCAGCGGTGGAGACTTGTGCCCATTTTTCTTTTATCAGCCTCATTTTATAGTAACCCTTAATTTTTCTGAGGTCATCAAATTTATATACTATGTGCTCTCCTTAGGAATTTTTTAACTTTGAGGAAACACATGGCACCAGACAATGTAGGTTCATTGCCAGATTGTAGAGTATCTTGGGGACCAGAGTATTAGCATTTTATAGACATCAGGAAGATTTGAGATGGGAAATAGCATGATTCTAAAATTTTAGGAAGAATTCAGTTGTGGATCTGTGCAGAAAGAAGGTTTAGATCCACATATTTAATTGCTACAGTAACTCCTATGTGGATGTTACTTCAACTCCCATATTTCTAAAACTGAACTCAATATATTCATTCTACAACCAGTTGTTTTCTTCTTCCTATGTTTTTCTTCTCAGTAAGTGATTCTACCATTTGTTATGTAGTCTAAGATATTTGATAGTTCTTGGCTTCTATCCTCTCAGCATATTAATTCATTGTTATTAACAACAAATAATATAGAATGCCTGCTATGCATCAAGTACTGTAGTTTTTGCTCTTGTCACTAGACCATTGTCATCTCTTGACACTAGACCTATGTCCCAATTAATCAGTCTCCATGCTTTCCTTCGTGTCCTACAGAACCCAGCATGACTTTATAACTCAATCTGTTTATTCAGTTGGCATGTAATTATTGAACTTCTGCTATGTGTTACACTCTGTGGATACAGAAATAAAGCAAAGTGGCTGCCTTCATGGAGTTTACAGTCCAGTGTGAGAGACATATAATGGAGAATAGACTGTGATCCAGAATGCTATTTCAAATAAATAGATTAGAAAAAGCCTCTCTTGGGAGGTGAAATTTAAGCATAAGAGAAAGAGCTATGTGGATATCTGAGGAAGAACATTCTAGGGTGAGAGAATAGCAAGTATCAAGGCCTCGAGGTAGGATTGGCATCAGAGGGAAAAGGAATTGAATTGAGTAAGGGACAGAGGGGATAGGTCAGAAGGTGAGGGAGACAGCTTTCCATTCAGGTCATGAAGCTCTTCATAGGCCATTAAACAGACTTGTGATATTATTGAAAGTGTGAGGGAATGCCATTGCAGCTTGGGAATTATTGGAAATATTTATTGAAAGTAAATCTTACATAGTTTACAACAACTACTTTGCTGTATGGAGAAGAGACAACAGAAAAACAGGAGATGATAGTGGCCTGAGTGAGTGTGTAGCCAGCCGTGAAGATCATATGGAGAGGCAAGAGGTTCAAGAACTAATTTTGAAGGACTTGCTGGTGAATGTTTATAGGGAATGAGGGGAGCCATAGATGCCGTATATTGGTGTGGGGGCCACAGAGATCCTGGACATGGGCACCTTGGTAAGAATCAGAGAGGGGGAGATCAAGTTGTTGTTGTTGTTTTGGGAATTAAAGTTTGAAGTGGATTTTAGACAACCAAACCATGCCAGTCACTGTCTTAGAACCCTTAAATAGCTTCACATTGAATTATGATAAAGCTCAAACTTTTAAAAAATGGCTTATAAGAACATTTATAGTCTTGCTTATGGCTCTATCTCTAATCTCATATCCATTTTTCTTATCTCCCACCATCTCTCATCTTGTATCAGACAGCTGCACTGAGTTTCTTTTGATTCCTTTGATACTCCAGTCTCTCTCTAATTATTCTGTACCTTACCAAAAATAAACATATCCTCTTCATCCCATTTTCCCTTTGGCTAGTCAATTCATATTGGAGGGCTAAACTGAAATGCTGTTTTCTCTAGAAGGGCCCTCAGCCTTCTCATGCCTTCCCCTGACTAGGTTCCGTGTTCCCGCAGTACCCTGAGAACCCCCATTGCAATTACTTCACGTGTGTATGTGTAAAATCCTTGCCTGTCACAGAGTAGACCTCAAGGACTTGAGCACAGGAAGAGTGTCAAGCCCCGTGTAGTGACCAGAATGCAGCAAGTACTTGATAACATTTTTTTCTGACTGAAACAGGGATAGATTGGAAGCGTACGTTGAGTTAGGTTAAATGTAATGGATCAAAGTTGATCCTCAGGATGCTGTCAAAATGGAAGGAATGTGCTGGTTTCAGACCCAGATTTCCAAAACCCGACTCAGTCTTTGGACCTGAGGTCTTTGAGGATGGTGTGAACCCTGGCAGGTGCAGTGGCTGCACAGATAAAGCTTGGTATTAGTGTCTCTGAAATGTCCAGTAAGTTTCAGAGCCCCTGGCTAACCTGTAGCAGCAAGGCGTGAGACATGTAGGGATTCTTTAAAGGAGACAAGATTTTTATTTTGTTATGGCTTATTGATTTTTACATTATTAAGTATTTTTAGGACTGAAAGTCTCTAATTCATTTGGAAAGATTAAAAGAGGACCACACAATTTACAAATAAGAGGAATGTTGTTCACTTAACTAAATCCATAGAGCATCTAGATATTTGGCTGCTTTGCCTCAGTTCCTTTTTTTAAAGACTTTTTTTAGAGCAATTTTATTTTCTCAGCAAAATTTAAAGGAAGTACAGAGGTTTCCCATCTCCCTCCAGCCCCCATCCATTCAGGGTCACCCCCATTATCAGCACTGTCACCAGAGGGGTATGATTATTACAGTTGATAAACCTGTATTGACAGCCATACACCTGCAGTCCATAGTGTACCTTTTGGTTCATTGTTGATGTTGTGCATTTATATGGGTTTGGGCAAATGTATAATGACATGTATCTATCATTATAGTATCATACAGAATATTTTCTCTGCCCTAAAATCCTCTGTGCTCAGCCTATTCATCCTCCCTTCCCTCATCTCCAGTCCCTGGCAACCACTGAACTTTTTACTATCACCATAGTTTTTCCTTTTCCAGAATGTCATATAGTTGGAATCAGACAGTATTTAGCCTTGTGAGATTGGCTTCTTTCACTTAGTAATATGCATTTAAGTTTCCTTTATGTCTTTTCATGGCTTGATAGCTCATTTCTTTTTAGTGCTGAATAATATTCCATTGTCCAGTCACCTACTGAAAGACATCATGATTGTTTCCAAGTTGGGCAGTTATGAATAAAGCAGCTAAATATATCCATATGCAGGTTTTTGTATGGGCACAAGTTTTCAACTCATTTAGGAGTGCTATTGCTGGAATGTATGATAAAAGTATATTCAGTGTTGTAAGAAATAGCCAAACCGTCTTCCAAAGTGGCTGTACCATCCTGAGTGCTCAGCAGCAATGAATGAGAGTCCCTGTTGCTCTGAACCCTCCCCAGCGTTCGCTGTTGTCACTGTTCTGGATTTTGGCCATTCTAATGACCATGTAGTGTTTTGTCCTTGTTGTTTGAATTTGCATTTTCCTGATGATGTACAATATAGAGCATCTTTTAATATGCTTCCTTGCCCTCTGTATATCTTCTTCGGTGAGGTATCTATTGAGCTCTGGCCAGTTTTTTAATAAGTTTGTTTGTTTTCTTAGTTTGTTAAAAGTTCTTTGTATATTTTAGATAATGGTCCTTTAGCAGATGGTCTTTTGCAAATAGTTTTCTCCCAGTTCAGGTCTTATTTTCTTAGTCTCTTGACATTGTCTTTCAGAGAGCAGAAGTTTTGAATTTTAATGAAGTCCAGCTTTTCAATTATTTCTTTCACAGAGTATGCATTTGGTGTTGTATCTAAAAAGTCATCACCATATCAAGGGTCACCTAGGTTTTATCCTATGTTATCTTTCAAGAGCTTTAGTTTTGCATTTTACATTTGGGTCTATGATCCATTTTGAGTTAAATTTTGTGAAGGGAGTGAGTTTTGCATCTTGATTTCTTCGTTCCTTTCTTCCTTCCTTGTGCATGTGGACATCCAGTTGTACAATACCACTTGTTGAAAAGATTACCTTTGGCTCATTGATTGCCTTTCACTATATTGCCTCGATTTCTTGATCCTCAGTTTTGAACCAAATATTAGGAAGTGGATTTAGTCTTACTTTGCTCCATATAGGCATATTTTGTACACCATGGCCTTTCTCTTCCTAACATCTGCTATTTTCTAATATTACATGGGACATTTTTAAACTTTTGTAACTGAGAAATCATCCTCTGTCAAAATTATAGTAGATGTGAACCATGATTCTAGCAGAGTCAGAATCGTAGGCACAAATGTGTGGAGTAAAGCACGGTGATTCACAGGATGCCATTTAACCAATGTACCAGAAAACAGGTGGATACTATTCTCTCCTCCTATACCCATCCCCAGCCTCCGGCACCAGCCCCAGATATAAAACATTCATGTCATCTCAGCTACTTTTACAAATGATAAATTGCCCTTTCACATTTGCCAGACAATAAAGAAAGCCATCATCTCTTTATTTTGTAGTAATCTATCTCTCCTTTATGTTTTTAACACCAGAGCCGTCTTCTATAAACTATTAGAAACATGATGCCTCCCATGAATGTACTATCATCAACAACAATATGATCATCATAACAGCAGTCATTTCTTGTATACTTTATCATCTTCAATCTTGATAGCAAATCTCTACATTCAAACTGCTGATCAGGCTTTAAGAATTTATGTGACTTAACAGTCATACAACTGGAAAGTAGCAGAGGTGGGATTTAAATATCTCTCTGCCTGATTCTCCTAACTAGTGTCCTTTGCTACTAATGCTGATAATTTGGTATTTTGAAACATACTGGGCTATCTTGGAATTCCTGCAAAACTCACAAACTGGATAATATTCTTGAATAATTGGACACTGGGTCTATTTTGGCCATAGGTGTCTTATTTTTTGCATGTGTGTGATAACAAAGGATAAGAAGTCCATCAAATTGACCCATAAATATAATTGTGAATGTCTTAGAACCTCCCTACCTTGATTTAAATTTTCAAAAATCAGTGAAGGAATCTTTAGTTTTGGAGTCACAGAATCTACTTTTGTGTCCCAAGAGGTGCCCATCAGCTTATGGTCTCACAAAAGCTCTAAGTCCAATTTCTTTAGGGGCCTTGAAAAAAGAAAAGTTAAAGAAAGAACTTCTCCAAATAAAAGCAAAAGGAAGTAGAGCTATTGTCTGAAACTGTGACGGAGAGAACTAAGCCTAGATACTTCCCAGAAGTTCCAAGTACTGAGGAGCAGATGTCAGACCCATTGGAAGGAATGACTTCATCAGAAATGGAGCAAGACTAACAATGGAGTGAGTTGTTTCCAGTGGTATGCTGGATCTGCCTTCTAACAGCTCATGAAAGCTTATTGTTAGACATTCAAGAATTTTGTGAGCGTGGTAGTTTGAAATTGGCCATGATGTGAGTATTTACACCATGAAAATGAGCAAACACTATAAATAAGGGACTTTTTTTTTTTTAAGACCTGGTTTACCAACACATCATTGGCTATTCAGTAAAGACATGAACTCCCTGTCGTTGAAACTATTCAAGTAGAAACTTGCTGATTTCCTAAAAGTTGAGTTGCAATAAATGGAATAAGGAAAGATTAGAAAGTCTCTCAAGTCTTATCCAAGTATATTTCACTTGATCACCTGGATGCACAGGCCATTGAAATTTCTGTTATTTGATTTTTTTTACTGGTGCTCTGTTGTCCAACATCTACTCCTTATCTACTCCTCATCTGAATTTGCTTGTAGTTTGCCCTCCTTCTAAGCCTTTTCTGTTTCAACTTTAACAGATGAGTTTCCATAGCTCTTTGGTCTGGTGTTTGACTTTTGACCAGCTGTTTGAATTCTGAAAGGTTACCCAGGCTGATCAAGTCTCATCTTTTTTTCTTAATTGAATTTTCAGGGTACCATTGGTTAATCACATTATGTAAATATCAGGTATACAGCCTTATTGAATGACATCTGTATGCTCTGTCCTGTGCCCACCACTGCAAAAAACAACAAGTGAACAAACAAAAGCAACAAAGAAAAAGAACAAACTTATTTTCTTTATCTCTTAAAAGGAGATAAAAAGATGATAGAAGCACCTCTGTCAAATAGTTGTTCTGAGTCTTAAAGTAAGCTAGTCCATATGAAGTGACTAGTACATTTGGCTATGGTAAGGATCTAGTAGATGTCAATTGTATTTTCACTTAAGGGAGTATCAGTTTTATTTTTTGCAATTTCTTAGAACTCTTGGACTCCACATTTTATAAAGAATTTCAAGTATTTATACACTTTACTAAGTTGACTGGCTTGTTTCTGAATCCATCTATAAAACAGACTTTTTATGTATTCTGCTTTCTTATGAACACTGTATAGTCAGTGATGCAGTCTTAGGAGCCACTGTATTAATAACAATGAACAACAGATGTTTTCAGTGTACAAGCAGGCTATTGGCAGCATATAAACTGCTCAGAACTTGGAAAAATTTAAGAAGAATGACATTGAAGCTGCCCCGCCCCCCCAACCAGATTAGAAGAAAATGATACTTAAAATATAACAAAGGTGTTTATTTGGGGTATAGACTATTCTTTCATTGAACAACAAACACTGTGACATATTGATGGAGACACATGAAAAGTGAGCACACCCAAAGCGATAGTTCATAAGCAGAATAACAACTCATAACCCTCACATGGAAAAGGCCCTTTCTAGAACTCACAGAACAGTTTCTCTAAAACTTCATTCCTAAAAAGAATTCAAGCTTTTATGGATGAGGATGTGGGAGATCTAAGTGGTATCCATTGTTTCTGCAGATATTTTCTGTTTTGTGTTGCTTCTCAATAGTTAGCCACCATGCATATACCATCATTGAAATATAGTACATTATTTATCTTGTATATATTGTGTACACACATTTTTCATCAGCTTCAACAATGCTGGATGTTTCTGACTAGCCCCTTCTGTGAATACCAGTCTATGGACTAGATATATATGGTAACACAATTCCAGAAACTAGTCTTTAGTCCCAGCTCTGGCTGAGATCTTTTCAACAATGACTGTGTATGTGTCGCTTTTGCTTCTGGGTGATGCTATTAATACAGATTCCTGTCAAGTGAGTAGAGCCCAGTTTAAAAACTCTTTCAATCAGACAGTTAAGGAAATGATTAATTCATTCCCCTCCTTTGCTTAGTGTTGACTGGCATCAATATTTTCCATAGACTTTGCTCTTTAGATACCTTGGGTATATGAAACCACTATATTAAAAACAACTTTGGAAGCCTAAACCCCTTGAAATATGTGTATAAAATCTTAAGATTCATATTCAGGATTTAGGGTTCTGATTTAAGGGTCCTCTGACCTTATTAGTCTTTTCAAGAAACACCTCAGGCTCTGAGTATTTTTTTCCTTTGACCTTTTGGCTACTCACCACAATAGATTATCCAAGTGAAAGTATCAGTTTGATATTTCCCCTGCTTCCCCCTCCACCAATACCATGTTGGTGGATGAAAAGAGGGGAAAAAAGGGTGGGACATAAATATTTAATGGTGAAGTCAGATTCACCAGAAGCAGACTTGGAAGAAAGAAACCTAATTGCTCCACTTTTAACACACGTGTTTTCCATAGACTGCTGGTTTTCTTCAGTTTTCATAATTACAATTTCAGGCAGCATCCCTCCACTCCAGAACGGTTATCCCATTTGTGGGTTACCCATTTCCTGTGCATTTCCTTCCTCCGGCCCACCTCTTGGCCACATTAACATTGCTGCATGTCAGAAACGATACCACAGGTGGCCAGAGCAGGTTTGGAAAAAGAAAAATATGAAATGGAAACCTGTCAAGATTGCTTTGTGTTAAATTAAAGCATATGGTGAGGAGAGGCCCAAACTTACTCTCAACCAGAGTGAGACTTCTGAAAAACATAGGCTTTTTGGAAATTTATACTATTTCTTTCATGATCATCTCTGTTAACCAAGCATTAGCTGGCCAGATATCTCTGATGAAGTAGGAGGACTAAGCATAATGGCAGTTGTGAACTTGGAAATAAAGTTGAGAATTATGCCCACATTTTGGCATGCAGTCAATCAGCTAATATTTACTGAAATCCTAGTTAGACTTAATTTAATGCACAGTCTTCTACGGGATTACAGTCAAGACAAAATTCACAGACAAGATTCAATAGTCAACAACAGTTCAATAGAATTCAATGAGTAAAGGTTGTATGTGTAGAATAGAGGGTGTATGTATGTGTGTCTGTCCCTAATTTCAGGAAAGGGATGAAGCATGAATAGGCTGAAGAACATGAGACAACTTTACAGAGGGGTAGGTCCTGAGCTGTGCCCCCAAAATTGGGGAGAGGTGGGAAGAGTGGAATTTAGGTCAGTGTAGTAATAGTGTGTGTGCGTGCGCCTGTGTGTGCCTGTGTCTGTAGGGCCTCAGTGTCAGACAAAGGACAAGAAGATGAGAAAAAGATACAAGTGTTCATAAAAATATCTAAGTCCCTATTTTCTAGATATTACCCATGGTGAAAAATGGGTTCACCCTTTGTTTAGAATAAATTCTTGAAACAACTCAAATGTGTTTGTAATATTAACAAAAGGCAGTCTCATTTGGAAAACACATTCATAAATTCATGTCGGGGAGCATTAGAAGTATCTGTTGCTAGTTAGCATTTTACTATGAGTGATCAAGTTTGGAGAGATATGAGCTTCCATTTAGGTTGTACTGCAAATGAAAGCCAAGACATGGCTACAAAGCCCTGGATGATCTCATTGCATTTTGCGTTCTGATTTGCTGCCTTGCGTGCCATTCTCTCCCTTGTTCACTAAGCTTCAGCAATACCCCACCTTTCTCTTTCCTCAGTGCGCTAAGTTGTCTCCTACCTTTTGGTTACTGCATTTGCTGTGTCCTCTGCCAAGACACCAGTCTCTATGCCCTTGGGCAGACCAGCTCTTCCTCATCAGTCATGCCTCAGCTCGCATTTCACTTTCTCAGAGACTGGAGTCTTTTTCTGACCATCCCACCTAAGATGGTGAACTCAGACCCCTCAGTGTTCACCAACCTATCACCCTGTTTAATTCCCTTAAAGCAGAAGGAGTGCTCTGAATGATCTTGTTTGTTTATTATCTGTGTCACCCCTTTAGAGGGATCATTAAGACAGAGACCTCATCTGCCTTGTTCCCTGTCAGACCCAGCATGTAGTAGATGCTCAATAAAGTAAGTGTTCGATGAATCATTGGCAGTCAGGCCTCCATCATGCTTAGCGCATACAAAGCTTGTGTCCCGATGTACTGAACTGTTACAGAGCAGAAAGAGAATAGAGAATGGTGAAAGGCCTGGGGGGCTCATGTCGCTCTGGCATTGTGTTACAGTGCATATCTTTTCCTTCATTTCTCCACTGAGTCTCTTACACTGAAAATCAACACCACTCAGGGATATTTTAAAAAGATGGACTTGGAAGGAATAATTATGTGGGTTGATGAATGCTAGTAAATTATATCCGGAAGAGCTGCTGATTAATTCATTTCTTGATATGTTTGCATGTGGTAGCTGTTGTGGAATGAAATTATAGCACATGACGAGCTAAGGTTCAAAGTTTCTGCAGCCCGACCCTTGAAGCCCTCACACATTTTCCTGTGTACGTCACCTTTCTGGACTATGTCCTGCTCTTCGTTTCCTTCTCAAAGTAGTGCCAAATGAGTGTCTATCTACTACAAACTATGCTACAGCAGCCATTGTTAATTTATTGGCAGAAGATTTAAAAAACTTGTTTTATTTTCTTGTTCATGGGTTTCTCATAGCAGCACACCTTTGGCTGACACTGTACAAAAGCTGCCTGCATTGCTTCTCATTTATAGCTGCATTGGCTTGCTGGTGGCTGGAATTATAAAGTATACATTCTTCAGTTACCTAGTGTGATTTATAAATTAAATGTCACAGTGCCTTTTTGTGTGTCATTAATTCATGCTAACAATAAAATGGTACATCATAATTCTGCTGTTGAAATATCCATTATTTTATTATGTTTTCCCAAAGGATCAATTTGAACAAGTCAGAGATGGCAGAAGAGATTTCATTTGCCTTTCCCACATCTAGACTTCCTGCCTTTCCCCTGTTAATTATGCTAGAGATCCATGCTTCTACTCTAACAGGCAATCCACCAAATTGCTGTTAATTTTTAATGCATTATCTTAACACGTAGGTAATTCTCCCTTCTGCTTACTATTTAGTAATCTGCAATGTCCATTGCTCCCTCTTCCCCCTCTAGCACTGCAGTGACAACACGCATCCCTGCCAGTCAGACATGAACATTGAAGGAGCCTGGAAGAGAGGCTACACGGGGAAGAACGTCGTGGTCACTATCCTGGATGATGGCATTGAGAGAACCCACCCGGATCTGATGCAGAACTATGTGAGTGTTTGCTGTGGTCGAACGCCTTGCCTCCTTGGAGGCAAGTAAACTCATGGTAGAATTATTAAAAAGGGGGAAAACAACTGAAAAATGCAGTAGACAGACCCAATATTCTCTGTGTATTGCTCCAGTCTTCTAAGAGATGTACTTAGAGTCCAGGAAGCATGAGCTAACGCTTTTAGCTTTTGAGTGCCTTTGATGTTCTGAGGTCAAACAGCAGGTGATAAGCAGAAACCCCATCACCAACACCACCTGCTACCAGCAACAATCGCTAATCTCAACAGCTCATCCACATAGCCAGGCAGTGCTGTTTCTTTTATGGAGAACAGTGTGCTTAGAGCTTTTCTCAAGTTGCTCTATGTTGGTCTATTTCTCTCCTTTTTTAAAGGATAGTAATGATCCTGCAGAACCAGTGAATTCTTTTTCTTAAGGCATCACAATTCCAGGACTCAGAGAGAACATACGATGAGCCCAAGATTACAGAACAACCAAAAGTGCTGAAACTCAGTACTTTCACTGAAAACTATGGTCTTGATACCCAGTGGCCACGTTGGGGCTGAAGGGATTGGATCACCTGTTTCCGGACACTGTTATCTTTTGCTCCAGGGGCCTCCGGTCCCCCTCTGCCACCATGATATTCACTGCCTGGAAATATGCCAATGACCCCTCCTCTGTCTTCTCTCCAGAATGGTCCCTTCCTGTGCTTCTCCTCCCTAAGTTGGGTGAAAAGTGCTATAGTTATTTCCTAATGTGCCATTCCCTCTCTGCTCCAAATTCCTGCTTCCTGACACCTTGGTGTTCTCCCTAAATATATTTTTTGTTGTTGCTAAAGAGCCTGCAGTGACTCCCTATTGTCTGCAAATGACAACTCTCTTGATTCCTGTCAGAGCCTAACAGAAACTCCTCAGGGACCCCACTCACACCCATGTCTCCCGACTTCTCCTCTGACGACTTTTCTGTTGGCAGCTGTTTCTGGAAGCCCAGAAGCACTGATATCACTACATACCCACTTTAACTTCAAGCACTTGCATGCTTCTCATGAAATAGATGGTGGAAATTGCCATCTGTTTTCTCCAGTGTTTCTCATTTGTTCAGTCTCACTTAGTGACAATTTCTTTTAAAATAATTTTCCTTTTCCCATTCACTGTCTCCCACAGTCGCCCATGTGTCTGACCTTGAGGACCTTCCTTCATAAAGGACACCTAGCATCACACACACTTCTGGCCACTTCAACCACTTTTCTTCATTGACCTTTTTGTTTCAAAAATTCAGTGAAAAATCTTCACAAGTGAATTTTTGCAATTAAATATTGAAGTTATTTCCCCCAAACTTGATGCTTTCCCCTAAGGTTTAAAGAGAAGGGAGTGAGAGAAGGAACTGGACGTTGATTTGGTTGTCATTTGAGCACAGCATGGGAGTGGTCTCTGTCACCCTGTATCTGAACACACTCAGATAAACCCATGTCTCTTCACGGCATGGACTTTAGAGCTAAAAAGGAACTTCAGTTTGATAGGGTAGAAGATGAGGCCTGATGACTAAAATTAGTTAACCCAGGCCATATATAGAACAGAAACGTGGCTACATATCTTCTAGCAAATAAGTCCTCCTTGTCATATGCCTTGCTGTTCTTATGGTGTATTCCTGCTCCCCACTGCATTGGAATGTATTCGATAAAATACAAATAGCTCTAACCTAATTGTGATTGCATTCTTTATTTTCTTCATTTTTTTCCCCCCTCCTTGAAAGAACATTCCAGAATGTATGTGTCCTTAGCAGTACTAGTACCCTCTCAGTTCTCCTAATGTCAGAACCATGAAGAGTGGAGAAAAGCACAGTAGATGGGGTGACAGACGGCCTGGGTTCCAGACTTGGTTCCACGGGTGGTTTGTTGCATGCCTCTGGCCAACTTACTTAACCTGTGTAGGCCTCTGTTTCCTTATCAGTTAAATTAGTAGGTTACACTAGCTGCACTCCCTTTGTGCTCTCATGACCACTAAGGAAGGCTGCATGGCCCTCTTTGTATAGGAAGCAGGCACTGACTACCTTTATATGTAATTGCATATTTTGCTGAATTTCCCCCGAACATTGCAGACTCTATTTACCATAAATTATTTTTAGACACAGAGCCTTTGATAAAGATAGAAAACAAAAATAACATTTACTTTCACTAAAACTAAAATCAGGCATTATTATAAAGTATCATAAAATTCAAAACATTCTAAATTACTTCTGTCTGTAGTGGCATAAATTTACTTTCAGAGGTACTTTTGTGTCATTTTGAATCTTGACATAGAATAAAACTTCGTTCGTTATTCTGACTGGTGCACAAGGCCATTGATATTAGCCAAAAGGCTGAATTGTAGATTCTTTTATAGTAGATAAAACATTTGAAACCAGACAGATATTGCCCAATAGAGATCCTAAAATACCTGGTATAACACATTTCAAATACTGACATTTCATTGACCTGCCAGTTATTTGTGAACGGTACTTACCTTTAAAATTTTTTGAATTATGGTAAGGTATTTGACACTGAAGAAATGAAGATAGAAAGTCCATGGAGAATAAATTGCTCTGTGTTTAGGCTGTCAGGAGTGCCTCTCAGAAAAGATGGTAATTGAGGACATATTTGAAGAAATGGGGTGGGAGGCCAGTTCTTGGTCTAAGAGAAAGAGTGCTAGTAAGAATGGACTGTGCACTTCTTTGGTCTGTGGAGAGTACTTCTTCACCCTAAGGGGGGTAGAAAAAACAACACTGATTAATCCTGAGCAAGGCATCCTGACACCACTGAACCATGAATGTATTATTTAATCTAATTACTCTTTTGCAGAAATGTGTTTAAGAATGCATGAGCTTTCAGGTTAATGGCTAATTAATGACCGTCTGTCTCTCTCTCTCGCCCTCCTCTGTGGCCATAGGATGCTCTGGCCAGTTTTGACGTGAATGGGAATGACTTGGACCCAATGCCACGTTACGATGCAAGCAACGAGAACAAGTAAGGCCCAAGGGAAGGGTGGCTGGCGTGGGGCTGGCGTGGGGCCTTGCTTCCTGCTTTTGCTGAGGGAAATATTTTTTTCTTAGAAATACTTGATAACAAATCCTTAATTTGCTCCAAGATAAGTGTCTTTCCACTGAAGCTTCTGGGAAATAAAAAGGAGTGGTCCACTTAGTAAGGATCGTTGCAGAGCGAAAGAGAAAACACTCAAGAGAATGACAACATTTTCAAATTTTGAGAGTGGAACTGGGGAAAATTGCCTTTCAGATGGTAACTGACCTGGGACCCATTTGTTTAGGCAAACAAAGTAGCCCCCAAAAGAGTTGATTTGTTAAATTCGACAAATTTGATTGAACGTTGTACTTGGGGTCTCTTTCCTCCCCTCCTCCCTGTAGTGATGGTGTTTCCCACTAATATATGTGAAATACTTATAAGGCTTGCTGTGTGTGGAACACATTACATTTCTTATCTCCACAGTCAAGAGCCACAGAAACACATATAACCACATTGACACTTTCCATTTAGTACAGTAGTTTTTGTGAAAGCAATTGAAAATGCACATCTATTTGATAAGGCAGAGTATCTTAACATTCTTTAGAAAGTAAATGAAAATGGTATTTCTTGCTTTTGATGATGTAAGTTTTTTTTTTAAGGTTATGGATATTTCTAATCTCTAGATTGCATTAACGTTTTTCCTTTTACTGAGAAGCTCCTCCAGCCATAATGGTGTGATTTAGATATTATCACTTGAATTTTTATTTACATGTTTTAGTTCGGGATCACAGAAGCTCCAGAGAGTGGTGTTGCATCTATTTATTATGTACTACTTCAAAACTGTGTTTTTTCTATAGGGAAAAATTTCCAAGCTAGTATTATTTGAGTCATTAATTTTAGATAAAACTATATGATATAGATAATTGTGACAATACATGGGATTTTTTACCTTTTTTTCTTTTCACAATCTACCAAGAAGCCTCAAAAAAGTTACTTTGGAAAATATGCTGATTATTAATATTAACAACTGAGTAAATATTGTAGACCAGATTTAGTGGCAAAATCATTAATATGCAAATTGATGTATCAATAGATAGAATTTTCTAGAGCTTTCTAAAGAGAGAGGGAACTAAATTAAACTGGACAGTTTTCTTTCAGACCTGGTCATTGCCATCTAGATTACACTGTTTAAAAGTTATGGTGAATTTCACACAAAGGATTGTAATTTGAAACATGAGCTAATGTATTTAACCTAATGTCCAAGTTCACATGAAACACTGAAGAAAAAATTGAAGCTTCAGTGAAGTCATCACTAATAAATATCAGTATACGGTCTATTCTGCTATAATGTGACATATGCATTCCTAAAAATACTTGCACTCTGCAAAGTCTAAAACCACAGATGAATAAGCAAATGGAGATGGAGCTCAACACTGAAAAACTTCATCAGGAACACACACAAAATATGATTTTAAAAAATCCCAATTTTATCCATGTAAAGTGGTTAGGAAACATAAAACTACAGTCACAATGGCACTTGACCTGCGAAAAGACCTGAAGTTTGTTTGTGGAAGTGTGTGCCCATTAGATCAATTCCTTCTCACATTCCTGTTCTCCTGTGTGCAAAAGTAAAAGAACGATAGAGAAAAATAGAGATAATGATTAAAATTTTTACTAAGAACAGAGAATAGAGAAGAAAATTACAAAGTGGGCTGGGAGGCAAAGGGGAACAGTTAAGCAGAGGGAAGGACGCCGCAGCATGCAAGTCACTGTGACATGGCAGAGGAGGATCTGAAATCCCATGGGAAGTAGCAGCCCCTGATGTGGTCAAGTATGGACCGCTGTGCTCCTGTGGCGTGTAGCTCTGTGTATCTGTGCAGTATCTGTACAGGGCTTAGTACCACTGGGTGTGTTTTCTGCATTTACCTAGAGTTTGGGGGACAAAATTGTGTATAAACATGCAAACTTCACATTATGTTGAAATTATTCCCTTATATATCAGCCATTGTTGATTGATTGCTTAGCTATATCAATCAAAAATGTATTTTCAAGGCGAGCAATATAGCAGAATTGACCGTACTATGTCCATTAGCTAAAATTTTTTTTTTAATTCTCACTCCAGGACATGCTTACTGATTTTAGACAGAAGGGAAAGGAGGGAGAGAGAAGGGAAAAGAGGGAGAGAGAGAGGGAGAGAAACATCCATCAGCTGTCTCCCGCATGCGCCCTGACGGGACCAAACCTGCAACCCAGTCATGTGCCCTGACTGGGAAACATCCTGGGACCTTTCAGTTTACGGGAAGACACTCCACTCAACTGAGCCACATGGGCCAGGGCCATTAGCTAAATTTATCCCATCAACATTTGTATAGAAAAAAGAGAAACAGGAAAGCTTTAGGAAAGTCTAGATTATGTTAACACCCAAAATATCCTTGTACAGGATGTCAAGGAACAGGAGGGTCTATCGGCAGAAAATGAAAATGCATCGTGCTCTCTAATCAGTTCTCTGTGAATCTACATGTGCTCAGTTTTTGCACTGAAACTCTTAGTGGTAATAGAGCCTGTTCTCCAAGGGGGATCTGACCTATGACTAACTTGGCTAACCACAAAGCCTATGTGTAAAGACAGTTCTTTGTGTATTTGCTTTGATGGCTTTTTACTGTCTGCCTTTTAAAAATTATACTTTGTGAGAATTTATTTTACACTTGACCACTCCCCAAGACTTTTCTTAAGAAACATCACTGTGGTCTTTCTCACTCCGGGGTATTCTGGTGTGACCTGTTTTGACCCATTCCAAGCACAGTCCATGGTTCATCGAGTATGGTGTGAGTCTGATTACTGGGGGACACAGGGATTGTTCCAGATATGTGCTTACGTTTGTCATCTTGAGAGTGAAATATGGCATTTCCAGAGGCTCAGCACCAGCATTGCCTACCTCTGTTTTATGACAGTCAGCAGTCACCTGGGGCATCAGATGTCCCTCTATCTCCTCTCAGTAGTGCTGCCTGCTTTTTTTATTTTTATTGGCCCACCATAAGCATGTATTCAGACATTTACGGTTAAAGTATCCTCTCTATTATATCATAGCTATAGATAGGATTGATGGACCTGTCTTTAAGCATGGATCCATAGACAGATAATTCTGTTTGAACAGAGGTCACTTGGCATCAGGGAATAAGAATGGGTTTGTAGTTTAGAAGAGTTGACTTGCTTTGGTTCTCCTTGATTAGCTTCATATTCTTTCAACTTAACTACTCTGAGTTTTAGTAATTTTTAAATCTCTCAAATGGGCATAATGATACTTCTAAAGGGTAGCAATAAAGTATGTAAAACACCAAGCATACTGCTGACTGGTGGTAAATAATTATAGCTGTTATTAACATTGTGTTTTATTCCTTTATCCAGTTCTTGATAAATAAGGGGTTAAATTTATAATTATCTCAAAATACATATGCATATGAACACTTAAAATTTAAAGTAAGACTTGAAGGTCTTTTTTTACCATGGTTAGAGGTTCAGTTAGGTCTTTCTGAATCATTGTCTACAGGAAATCTGTTTTTCATTAATTCCATTTTCCCACCTCCCTTGGCGGAGCATGAATCCTTGAATTTGATGTAAGATAGTGAAGGGGAGGAATTTCTAATCATCAGAATAAGGAAGCTGAATTGGCTACGCAAGTGCCTTTTCCTTGTTACTATCTGACCACTAGGCGTCAGAGTGTATTTGCAATTATTTCCTATGTGGTGGCATTGGTTCATTCCTTCAACAGGTGTTCATTGATACCCCACTTTGTGAGCGGTGATGCTGTGCTGAGTGCTGGGGGAATGCAGTGGTGAATAATAGAGGCTACTAACTAATGGGTTGATTGGGAGAGGACTTGGTGAGAAGCTGTAATGCCTGAAGGGTTTCTAGTACTAAGAGAGAATGTGCTGTGACATTTTTATGCACATCATTTCTCTTAGACCTAAATGACTACATTTCTAGTGCCAAAGCTTTGGGGTGAAAGTAATCACATCTAAAGTACAAAAGTTATAAAATTTCTTTCTTGTCACTTTCTCAAGTCCCCAAATGGTAGTGTGCTTGACCTAAATAATTGATGCTAAAGAAATAGCATTATTAGGGGAGATCATACAACTGGTCCTCCAATTCAGTTTCGCTGCCACACATATTAGCTTTCTGAATAAAGCTGACTGCGTTGTTCTAGGCTTAAAATAGAAAATGCTTCTGTAAATGAAACAGCCTCCTGGCATTTCATATCACTACTCCTAGTTCTGATAAATGAATTATTGATATCTGAGTTAGATTGTCCCTTCCCTAGGTTGCTTCTCGTTAAATGTTCCCTCTGCTTAAGTCATAGCAACATATTTAGTAGGAGATGAGACCATGGCATTATACTTTGAATGTGTTGTATATGGGCCCAGAATCTAGCTCCTTTTCAAAATAAACCAACCCATAGGTTAAAGACTCATTTTCCAAAAGGAATGGCTTTTTCATTTTGTTTCTTATCTCTGTTTCTAGGAAGATGTAACTGGGGTGGTTCTTTAGTCTCCTTTCACACAGAATCTCTGGTTTTAAGAATGTTGCCACATTGCAGAAAATGAAGTATGTGTGGTCTGACTTTATTATTCTTGTAGATGAGGACTGTTGTCAGGAGGGAGCGTTCTGAAACCAAGCCAATGAATGTAGACAGTGTTTTCTGATTATATGAAATATTTTAATTCAATCTGAGAGGAAAGAAAAAAAACACTTTAGATCTGTGACTTTTATCTCTATGACCTTAATACTTCTTAATGTAGAAGCATTGTTCCTTCCTACTTAGGATTTAGCCAAATATATTAAGATAAAATTACCTTATAGCTAAGTAGATCAGGCAAAACCTACCCCCCCCCCAAAAAAACCAAAAAAAATAAAAACCACAACAACAACATAGGGCTTTTAGAAGAAGCTGATTTGTTTTCTAAATACTTTTAAGATAATAACTACAATATACTACATAGTAGTCACCACATCAGTGATTATCAAATATATTTAACATCTCTATAAATGTACAGATGAGGTACTGAATATATACAAAAAGCTGTGAAAAATATATGACACTTCTCATATAGAAAGAACGTGCAACGACTACTTTAGAAAATTCGTTCATATGGGTTCGTCATACAATCAATACATTGAGATAAGTTAACAATTTTGATCATCTTTTAGGTTCTGGGAAGGCTATCCATGTGCAGGGGCCTTACCAAAGGTTTGGTACAATAGGACAAGTCTGCTCTCAAACCAGAAGCCCGCCATCCCTCCCTCCCCTCAACAGCCGCTGGTCACAGTGTCCTGACCGTCCTAACTGTTCTCACCATTGAAGTCCTCCTCTGTAATTGCTCTCCCGAGACACACCCCCATCCTCCCTCCGCACTAGCCTTCTCTTAGTCTACCTCCTTCTGTCACCTGCATCCTTATAAAAATCTCCTAAAAGGTTTCCCTGTCTCCAGTCTCACCCTATCCTGCCGAGTGATCTTTCTGAACCAAAATAAGAACATTAAAATCCTTTAGTGCCTCGATGTGTTGTTAAAAATACAAGCCCCTTCAGGACCCTACTCCTTCCTCATCGGTAAGTCTGCTGTGCTCCATGCGTCCACTCCCCCTCCTGTTTTATTTATTAGCCCGAGGAGTTCCCTGAATGTACCACAACTGTTCAGCCTCCCACCACCACACACACCTACTTCCTGCACCTGCTGCAGTTCCTGGTTCCCCTGTGATGCCTGCTCTCAGCCTCCCTTGTCCCAGCTGGCTGCCTCCAGTGGGCCTTCACAGCACCTGTGGACTTCTTTTATAAAATCTGCTCTGCTGTGGATGCGATCATATTTACCAAGGTGGGAAATAGAGAGGCAAGACCAGATACTGAGAAGAGGATTTCCGGTTTAGTTGGGGATATAGAAAGTTTGGTCTTACTTATAATACGATAATATGAGTTATAAGAGGATCTTCCTTGGTTGACTCATCTACCTGAATTAACAAAATGTGTCCCAATCGAAGTGGTAACCTTTTAAATGGTATTTTCTCATATAGTGGTTGCATTCCTTTTTTTTATTATTTTTTATTTTTTACCCTTCACCCTACTCTTTACCCCAGAAAGCTGATTTCTGGGGACTGCATTAATGGGCTCCCTTGCCTTCTGGGTTCCAATTGGGTTTGGCCATTGGAAAACTTATGCAGGAGATCGGTGGGATGCACAAGAGGGAAGAAGCAGTATTTATTCTTTCCTCCCTCCTTGCTGGGGCACGGGAGGTTAGCTGCATCCCTAAAGATTATAATTCCTGGCAGGTGACCCTAGGACTGACCTCCTAAGAGCGGCCCTTTCTGGATATCAACAACCACTTCCTCCCCAAGGCTCTTTAAAGCTAAGTGTTCCACTGGCACTTGTCTGGAACATTGCCCTATTCCCTAGTTATTTCCCCAAACCCCATCTGCATTCTTTTATGGGTCCCTTGCATACATTTTTCTCATGTTGCTCAGAATAAAGGAGCTCCATGTTTCCTGGTTAGCCCTTAACTGACAGATATGTTAGTCCTTTAGCCTAGTATCTTCAGTAATTGAAAAAATGTTTAGACACCTCTAAGAAAGAAAGGACTTAGGTACATAAATAGGGTTCATCTAAATGGCTGTTTATTCTCTAATGAGAGCTGAATAAATATGGAAAGTGGTTATCTAACCTAGAATATATACTTGTCACCTGAAGCGTAAATATTCATTTTTATAAAGCACTGCATTCATTATTCTGGGGCTTATGATCATGATAATGTAGTCTTCAGGCCCCTTTGTTCCCTTTGTCAGTTTCAGTGTTCTCAAGGATTTGGGGACTGACTCTCTTGGGGCTCTCAGTTACAGTTTTGATAAAAGGTCTGATGCAATTTGGGTATAATTTATGCAAATCCACTGTACTATTGACATGAATAATTGATAGTTGCTTCAATTTAAATATCTTATTTAAAAAACAAACTCAAAAATTCCTGAGGCCTCTAAAGCAGATGGAAATTGCAGTAAGGGATAGAGATAAGTATCAACTATCCTTTTTAAATAATGAATTAAGCATTTGAGCAGGGTTTCCAGACAGGTGTATTTATTTGTCTCTCTTTTAATCTCCTCTAAACTCCACCTTGGACCTTATATTTTCTTTTTTTTTTTTTTTAATGCCTAGACATATGTAAAATTTAGAGCAGGAAGACCTTGAGAAATCAATGCTAGGTTATTATGTGTTATTTCAGAGCATTAGACAAGGCATCCAAGACTTTGCAAATGTGATCAGCCAGATTGGAAACTCGTGTTAGATGCTGAACAAGAAGGCAAACTGAGGGGATAAAAGAGCCCGTGTTTTATGTACCTCACCCCCTGTACAGATAACAGAAGAAGAACATGCTGAAGATATAATCAAACTGCAAACTGGTAGATTGTTTATTTTAGTATTATCAGGGTATTATTTAGATACTGGCTGCCTTCAAATCAAATGTCTTATATGTTAAGGAACTAAAGTTAGAATTATGTTATTACAAGCTAGCAGACATGTCAAAATTTTTATGTTTTAGTAATTCAGTTAATTACAGTAGAAGTCTGTTGTACCAGTGTGTGTGTTTAGTATCAGTGGTAAATGTGCATTTCAGCTGCAATCCTTAATAAAAGTGAATAGGTAGAAAATATGTCCTTTAGATCAGAACATATTCGATTAGTTCTCACGGAGTAGGTCACCACAGAAGGCAAAGTGATATGGGAAAAAATGCTCTGCTTTCAGATGAGACCTGGTACCCATCCAAACTGTGTTGTTCCCTCTTTCTGTGGCCTTGGAGAAATGTTCTTATCAGAGCCAGTCTTGCCACATTAACATCTGAATGCCCCTGTTTAACTTAAACAAACAACCAAAACATCTAGAAACCTGCCAGCTTGCTATTTGACTGTATTTGAATGCAACGTAAGCAACTGCTAATAAAATGAGCATATCTGTATGTTTTGTCATTACTGCTCACAACAACCCACATTAGAGATAATGCCTAGACAGAGAGGTGATGGGCCCTGATGTCACCGAGTGGCATTCAGAATTTCAGCTCGTTGTTCCCATGCCATCCATATACTTTCATAGCTAAATTACTCTGTGGTCAAGTAGATGAGAAATTAATTCCTGTGTTGAGCACATGCTTCAGTAAGTTTACTACTTTGGGAGAACTGTGATACCTGATTCGTGCCCTGCTGTGATCAGTACACACTCAAGAGCCTGGCTCTACCCAGTGCTGCTACTCAGGGCCCTGTTTCTGCAGAGAATGGGGGTGGGTCCACAAAGGTCACCCTCATTTTATGTACATATGACTTTGAACAAGTCACAAAGATCATTTGTTACAGAAAATTATTATATAGATCTAACTTCACATGGTACTGTTTTGTGGAAATAAATGAAGGCCACCCAAGTGAGACTAGATGCTATTTATCAGAGCTTACCCTAGCAAGGGAGTCAGCTACCATCACTTGAAGACACAGGACTGAGAAGCTTTATAGTTTAAAAAAAAAAGAAGACTTCAGGTATGGTTTGATCAGTGATTGGCATGGGAAAACTGGAGCTTGGGTGTCTGTTCTCAAATAATTCTACTAGTATGTATTAATAGGGTTTTTTGTTTATTGTCATTAAATTTGAGTAAGTATCAGGTGGTCATAATATTTTGGAAACTACATAAATGTGCCAAAGGTACGAATGTCATTACTATTATTTTAAAGGTTATAGTAAGTAATAAAATAAAATTTTAGTCTAATTCTTAGAGGGCAGGTAGTTAGTTTTCACATTTCTCTGTATGAAGTAATGGACTGTTTGAGGTTGAAATCATATAAACAAAGAGATACTTCCCAATGTGTTTGCACTTAAACGACAGCCCCTGAAAGCGCTAAGTGGGCTGTGACAGAAAGATTCCTGGTAGGAGGAAAAGACTGTGCCTCTGGAAAGCTACGGGCATTGGAAATCTCCTTCCCTAGGAAGGGTTTCTAGTCTTGTGCCCCGTTTTGGGGATTTGTGGCGCGTTCTCTGGTCTCTAGAACACTGAAAAGGGCTCAGAGGAATTGAGACGAGCAGTGCTACTTGTGATTCTTCTGTCATCTCCCAAATCCCCCCTTTCTCCACCGCCTTTTCCCATCACAAGCTGCCCTCTCATGAATTTTTGAGAAAGATTGACCTTTCTTAGATGAGTTTACCTCTCTCTATTTTTAGACAACCCTACACCATCTGCATATAATTTATATATGCTAGCAAATGCACTTGAATTTGCATGGACTACAGAGAAAATACCTTGTGATGACATCCTGGGCTGAGATTAGCTGATGGCCAAAGATTTTTGTGTGACCTTTTTGCCTTTGGTTGGTTTTTTCCTTCTCTGAGGTGCATCTTCACAGGATTTCTGCCCTCCCCACTTCAATGCCTGTCCCAACTGCCAAATAGAGACTCTTATTTTCTCCCCACCCTCCAGCAGCCCCCGTATCAGGTTGTCACAGGTCCCTTCTTTTTCCACCATCCTGCTACCTCGATCTTTCCACAGGCTCTAGTATAATGTTATCATCATGCAGAGAAAGAAGCACACATTTGTGTCTAGCAATTGCCCGCCCTTGGCACCAGTTTGCAGAGTTTGCACTAGTTGATCTGACTAGAACTTGAGTTGTGCAGTGGCTTTAATTGTGACTTGTGTTGTTAATTGTATTGGATATCAGGCTCTTTCATAAAACTTGTTTATTTCTTCCCTAAATAAGTGACAAGTTCCTTTCATGGTTTTCAGAGTGGGAAATACTTGAAACAAAAACACTTGATTGGTTTTTTCTGTCTTTTATCCACCCGTTCTGCATCACATAGGGAGTTTGGGGGGAGATTGAGTAGAAGAGCATTTAAAGGGACTGGGATTTGAATGAAAAGCAGTCTAAGAATTACAGGACTTTGTTGAACTTCAAGTCAAATGGAGGCAAAAGGGGTCCCCAAAGTGAAGGACAATCTCAGAAGCAGCTCCTTATCTATCTAAACTTTTTGCATGTGCCATAACATCTACACTTTGAAGCGTACTATCTATGGGACAGGAGAGGCCCCTGTTATGGTAACTGTAGTTTTTCCCAATATAGCAATGCCACAGCAACTGGACTTAATACATAAATAGGCAGAATTGTGTCAAATTGTTCAGTGTCTACGGGGAGTGAGACAAGTGACATTATTTTGGTGGAACCACATTCTACAACATGGATATATACAGATAAGGCCTATTTTTTCCACTGTTGTGTTTGTAGGAGTGTTTGTTCTTATTTGTTGCAATCTTTGCAACTCCAATACAAATATGAGAAGGCATTCAGATAAGCTATTGCAAGTTATATGAAAATTCTTTCCTTTATATTTTATCATCATATATGCTGTTTTTATATCAGTTGATTCAATTTGTCTAATTTCCCCGTTGTGTTTCTATGAGCTTCTGTTAGAATCCCTATCGTAAAACTTATTTCTATTTATAAGGGACACTAACTCACGTTTAATTCATCCTGGTTGAAACAGAATACTCATAACTTCACATCTGTTATGATTTTACCTTGTTCTTGATTAGGGAGATGTTTGTTAACAATGGTACTCATATCTTAAGTTCACTTTTTTCTTATAAGATTTGTAGATTTCTGAAATCTGTATGAATATAACAGATATGGATTTCCCACATATGTTTGGAGTGAAATGGGAAAATGTGTGTGGGGATGGGAGACCCAAGTAACTGCCAGATAAGTTAAATAAAACTGAACGATCCTCTTATACACTGAGAGAATGTTTTGAGCAATGCCCTGTAAAAGCATGCTTACACTGATACATGGACAAACACTACATGCTATCTCATTGTAATAATTTTTAAAAATCAATTTACAAGAGCTGCCTATGTGGTTTTTCTGTGAACACTTCTATTGACTTGATTTTGGTGGCAGAGTGGAGAACAACTTTGTTTCCCAAAGAAACCTTCGCTGGTTTGGCCTTGGGCTATAAACTCAGCAAAGTCTAAATAGAGTTCAGTGGGGTCAGGACAGGTTTTCCATGAGAGAAAGAGAAAAAAAGAGCAGGTTTTCTGGCTCTCTTGTCTGACATTAGTCCCTCCAAGTCATCTCAGATCTCACCTTCTCAAATACAGAAGAGCCATAGACTAAGAATAATAATTTATCTTGAATTTAGAATTCACAAAGCATTTTTACATATATTCTCACTTGAATTGTAACAGTTCATGCCAGATAGGTAGTGGGTAATTCTTTTGGTCCCCCAGTATCTGAATTCTTTTTTATGTGTAAGGATTGTCTGTCTTAGGGGTCTTGGGGGAGAGCCAAGACTACTGTCCAAAATGGCGGCTGAAAGTGCCAGATCCTATGAACTGGCTCATCATCCCTTGCTCTAATGAGGACATAGGCTATGTGGTCTAGATTCTGAAAACCAGTAGCACCTCTGCAGGTTAGTAACAGAAGAGGCCAGGTAAGCTCTCACTCACTCGCATGTGTTTTTCTCCCTCTCCCTCTCAGTACGTCATTACTTATAGAGAAGCTGGGTGCTTTTTTTGATCCTCAGGCACCACCCTTCATATTCTGTGCTCCCACAGTTCTGAGACCCCCCTTAGCCATTTAATAAACCACGTTTGTGCTTCACTCAGTTCCAGGAAAGAACCTGAAATTAAAAGTTATTGGAGCCCTCTCTTTCCAGAGGAAGAAAGTAAAATTCACTGCAGGTTCCATAGCTGATGAAAGTGAATCTGGCTTCCAGATTATGCACATAATACACTCTAATTTGGACCACAGTGCTAGATGCTCTTTTGAATACAGTCAATGACATTGCAGTCAATAACAGACAGCACATATGATGGTGGTTGCATAAGATTATATTGGAGCTCAAAAATTCCTACTGCCTAGTCATGTCATAGCTGTCATAACATTGTCATGCAATGCATTACTTACATGTTGTGGTGATGCTGGTGTAGACACCGTGCTGCAGTCATGTGAAAGTATAGCATATACAGTTATGTGCTACATAATATTGATAATGATAATAAACAATTATGTTACTGATTCATGTATTGACTGTACTCTACTTTTTATCATTCTTTTATTGTGTACTCTTTACTCACATAAAAAGAGTATGCTGTGTATTCCAGCAGCCACTTCACACATACCATGTTTACCATATCTCTTGATTGCCTCATTTTCTCTCGTGCTTGATTCAGCCCTGTGTTCTTTTGTACGATAGCATGCTCTCCAGGCTGTAGTCCAGCAGCAGCAGGCTACACCATCTAGGTAGGTGTAAGTGTGCTCTCTCATGCTTCCATAATCAAACTGCTGGCCCAAAATTGCATTTCTCAGATTGAATCCCTATCTTTAAACAGCAATGACTGTATATTGTTCATAAGCAGTAGACACTTTGTAATTCATGGAAATAATTGTAGTTTATGTGAGTTTTGTGCTTTTTTCATGGGATGTAGTTTCATTCAGAAAAGATTATTTGAATACCTCCCAGGAGGGTAACACTTAAAAATAAAACTGGTAATATACATATGGTATGTAGAAATTAATATTTGATCCATCTCTTAACTAATACAGTACAATAATTAAAATAAACCATTAGGCAGGATGTGATTGGGAGGCCATTGGTTTTCCAAAAGTATTTCATGAAAACATAGCGTCTGCCGATGGATCTCACAGACTGCCCAGGGTCGCTGAGGAGGCCGTGTGGAGTGGCAGTAGCTCCCTCTTCCACAATGAAACCCCTTTTTAAAATCTATTTCATAATTACTGTAGAGGGTGGGAGTTCTCCTTAAAGTGGATTTGAAGTAAGTTCTGTCGATACAAAACAAAGCAAACTGCTGTGGGCCAGGGCCGCAGACCATGGCAGGGGGGTTCAGAGGAGTGGTCGCGGAGGTAGGCAGAAATCGGGCCGGGGGGGCTTCTGGAGGTGGTAGCGTTTGTGAGTCTTGGAAAATGACTAATTAGAGGAAATAATCATTACTGAGAGAATGTCTGTGATGGCTGAAAGCATCTTGGTATTAGTCATTTTGGTTTTTCCTTTTTTGTATGAACAATAGACAGAAATTTCTTATTTTCCCTAGAGCTCTTCCTTTATCAGAACACTCAAATCTAAACATATTTTCCTCTATCTTCATGACCAAGTCTAAACTCTTTAGATGTATACCAAAACTTCATACTATGTCCACTGTCTTTTAGCCTCACCACTTAACTCACAGCGCATTACACTCTTAATTTTAGCTTTTTTTTTACAGTTTTCTAAAGATAGCATTTTTCATTTGTGCTGGAGACTGGTTAGTAGTAGGCACTCAGTAAGTGATTATATTGTTATTCCATTGTGCTTTGAGATTGTTAAATATAGGATGTGGATCCTGATGTTCATTGTGATTATTACTCATTTAATCCATTTGGAAGCTGAATATCACTACCTCCCTGCTCTGTGGCAGGATTATTGCCCCATTTTTACTGGAGAAAACCAGGGAAGGAAAAAAGGCCATGACATGCAGAATATGCAAATATTATGGATGACTTTAAACCCAATCAGAAATAAAAGTTTGAAATGAATTTAATTTGTTCCTATTCTAGTATTCCAAATAATTGTATAAAATTGCCCTGCCATTTTTATTTTTGTTTCTATTTGTCTTAAATGAATATAAATAACTAACAGTTTCAGTAACAGTGAGAAAAACTTTCCTTTATATTGTATTGTTTTTGTGAGTCTTTTTCATAGCTAACAGTAAGAAGCTTCCATTCAACTTTGAAAATGGAGTACAATTTGCTTTGCTAGTTACCTGGGGCTGTGTTCGTTAACATCAGCTGATTCTCATTCTCAGCCATGAGAAGGGAAATTATAAACTGACCTTTGATTTCAGTTCTTTTTTTCCAGGTATTATGTGCTGGGCTTTCTTGAAATAAGAATGTAAACTGAGTAGTATAAGCTTTAAAAACTTGTTTTCAATAAGTGATTTTAGGGTAAAAAGGAGAAAAACGGCCATGTACATATAATTACGATGAGCAAACCTTCTCAGAAAATTCCTTGAGTAATTTGAAATCAAAAGAAAATCAATCTTCCTCTCTGTCTCATACATATAAACACACCTTTATTATTATTATATTCTGATTTATTAACTATAATGTTGATCTTAAAAATAAGGTCAGCCCTGGCTGGGTGGCTTGGTTGGTTGGAGCATCGTCCTATACACCAAAGAAAGTTTGTGGGTTTGATCCCTGGTCAGGGCATATACCAAGGTTATAGGTTTGCTTCCTAGTTGGGGTGCATGCGGGAGGCAACCAATCCAATGTTTCTCTCACACATCGATGTTTCTCTCCCTCTCTTTCTCCCTCCCTTCCTCTCTCTCTAAAATCAATAAACATCCTCAGGTGAGGATTAAAAATAGTAATTATAAGGTCAAACCTCTTAAACATTTAGCATGTGTAGGAAGTAAACCAATCAGAAATAATTGGATAACTTAAGAAACAACTTAGATTAGAACTTAGCTGAAAAGTTAGAAATAACAATCTAATGAATTGTGCATACTCAAAACAGCAATGATTGAGGTCAGACATTTCTGCATATATTTATCTTTTACTAATATGATGATATTAGAATTAATGAGAAGGGAAAATAGACATGGTACTGTTTTTGAATTGGTGTTACAAGCTAGAAATAGGGAAGTATATCTGAGCAGGACGACTGTGAATATGAAAATCTGATATGGAGAAATCAGCTAAATGACAGTAGGAATAACTTGAAGTAATTCTTTTTGCCCCTGGGAGACTTTATTGTCTTTTGTATAAAATGCAGACAAAAATCACTACTTGCAGTTGTTTGTGAGAATTGCAGATAATGCATTCTGAATGTCCAAGATACCCTAGGCCCTACTAGCCCGGATAATAACTCATGGTATTAGAGTTAACTCAGAGATTTTGTCACCAGGAATGCCTAGAGACCGAGCTGCAAGTGAAATGAGTCATTGGCACATTTCATCCTGTCATTTGTCTACAGGAAATTATTTCCACCCAATTTATAACATTTATATTCTAAATGTGCAAACAGGAGAAGTGGCATGTGGATTTTTTTTTTCTTTATTTTTTGTTAGGGGAGGGCATGGGTCTGAAAGTCTCTTGGAAAGGTAAATGGATCTCAGAGCTACAACGGTCATTTCCACTCTGTAACAACGGGTTATTTCAATGTCCTTTTCAAAGTTGGATTTTAATAAATACAGTTTCAAAAATGGAATACTCCTTCTAAGTCCTGACAAGAAAAATGATCATAGTTCACCCAGTCTATGGGAAGAAACCACATGTCTTTCCTCATGCATCTGCTAAGAGAACATAGAGGAAGAGAAACATCATAAATTTTGAAAGGAGTTCTTAGGTTTACTTGATTATTCCTAGGTTTTCTTAGCAAAATCTCTTAAAAGCTCATTAAATTTTCACATTTTACTATATGATATATTTATTAGATTTATACCAATTTGTTCTTCAAACCAAAAACTCATATGATTACAGTAATTATTTTCATTATGAAGAGTTGCAGCAATAAAGCAGTGCGGAGTCTCTCTCCACCCAGGCGTCTGTGTGTGTTCCTGAGATTACACTGTGCTCTCCATCCTGATGCAAGAGAAAAGTTTTAAAACCATGATTATTTCAACATTCTTGTTCAAAATTTGATCTACCTTATTTTCACCAGTTGGTGACTGGTTTCCATGGAAATGGAAATGGAATAAGCATTCCTCATTTTAGATTCTCAGCTGCCCCATGCCAACTGAGAGCTGTAAATGCCATTTGGTTAACAGCAAGGATCCAGAATTCTTCCATTTTAAAGTGGCGGAGGGAGAGGAAAAGAAAATGTTGGCCAAGTCATTTTATTTTTTTCTCCCTTTGAAAAGGACGCAGTTTTATGATTGTCTGAGCTATTGACTGACGTTTATCGGACACATGCAACTTCCCGGAGTGCCTCTTCTGGCTGATCAATTTAAATCTCTTTTCCACCCTTCACGAAGTTTCTTAACTCATTATGATTTAACTGGCCTATAATTGCCTTCCCACTTGTCTACCTGCTGTCCCAGTGATGGGCACTGAACAGGAAAGTGGTCAAAATGTTGAAAGGAGACAACTGGGTGACCTCAATGACCTGCAACCTGAAGGGGGGGAAATGTTGATAAAAGGCATAGGAAGGGGTGAGCTGGAAAATTCTCTCTGATGAGAGAATGTTAGTTAATATTGCCATAAGGATTTTCTGTTTCTGAAATTATCACCTATAACTATACACTTTCTGGAGCTACTTAATAGGGAAGATAATGAAGAAAACTATAAATAAATGCTTTAACATACAATGTTTGAGTGTCAGTGTAGTGGTTTTCTATTGTCTTGTGTTTTGGAGTCTGAAAAATTGAATAAGTCCGAATTAAAATAAAACTTTAGTAGCTTTAGTACATAATGTTTTCTTTTATATTTTAAGATGTTCAGAGACTAGATCAAGAAGGAATGTGATTCTAGTTCTTAAATATCACACAGTGAAGTTCTACGAGCACACTTCTCTCGGGGTATAAAAAGGAGTTTATCTGTGTCCCAATGTCTAACTTAAATAAAGAAAACCAGACATGATGGCCTCCAGCCATGGGCTGCCACTGTGTTTCTAAGTGTGGTCTCACAGCTAGCCAAAGCAAGGACTGTGTCAAGTAAGGAAATAAGATTCTTATCCTAGTCTTAGGAAACTGTGTGAATACCGCAAGAGAAATCTTACTGAGGCTGAGTATGCAATGGAAGACCTGACGTTTTCTATAATCACATTGTATTCATGGAAAAATATCCCTTTGAAGACTTTTGGTATAAACAGATTTTGCATTCTAGTGACTTCAGCAAAAAGTGCTTAGGATATGGAAAGGGACTGTCATAGAGTATACAAGGTAGCAGACCAGTTGTGGACATGGCGGTGACTCAGCCTCTGTGGCTGCTTCTGCTCTCTCAAGAGAGAGAAGCAAGTGTCTTATTCTCTTAATCTACAACCTTCTTGATTTGGGGAAACAGGGCAGGAAGGATTCATTATTGGAATAAATGAGTATTGGTGGTAGAAAACGTTAAAAAGGAATCCACTTAAATTGTGGCCGGTCTTGTAATGAATGATGCAAATGGTGTTTTATTTTAACGATAAAACTAAAATGGTGAATTACATGTAGTTTATTATCTAGCAGAACAGGCAATTACATCAAATAAAAATGAATCATATTTAAACATGTAGTTTTTCTGTAATGTTATGAAATTTGAATTTTAGTAGTAACCAATGGATTCAGTTTGTAAAAATTTCTACTGGTTCTTCCAAGAGCCACTTGGAATCATTTTATTGACAAATCATCCTCATTTAAAGCCACTGTTGTGTCGCCAGCCCTGTTCCATTTTTGCTAAATGCATTCTTCTGTCTCCTCTTTCAACAATGGTTTTCATTTTAATGGAAACTATTCTCAAATATTATTTTCATTGATTGCATAAAATCTTGTGTCTTTTGAAAATTCATTAGGCAATTGATTTGCTGGAAAGGCTGTGTATTGTTTGTTTGCATTTTATATTTGCACAGAGACATGAAGTTCTGGCACTGAAAAGGACAGGATGCTTGAGTTGGAAGTAATTTAATTGGTGGTAGGATCATTTGTTGATATCTTTCTTACTTGCTTAGTTAGGAAACCTAATAGTTATGGCATCCTGTCAAAAAAAGAACCTGTGGACAGTGATCTAAATAGCTTCAAAGGTGCAACTTCTGAGCATTTCTCTCAGGAAAGGTATCAAAACATCATTACTTTGTTCTGGTCCTGCCAAGTGTGTGTGTGCCTGAGGATGCATCATGTTCTTCCATCAATATATTTTCATTTACTCTGTGGAAACACTAGGACTTGTTGTCAGGAGATGTGGGTTCAAGTCCTTGTGCAGTAAACTGGTCATATTATCTTGGTGGTCACCCATAAGAATCTCAGTTTCCTTGCTTATAAAATAGGGATAAAAGTACATGTAATATAAGACTATTGAAGAGATCAAATTAATTTAATATGAGAACCTAGGTGAAACTATCTGGCAAATAATACATAAGTGATCCTTGCCATCTTCATTGATTTGATGTCTAAACTGCAAATAGAATAAAGCATTCTTTCAAATGGAAATTCTTATGCATTGATATTTGTTGAGTTGATTAATTTACATAAAAAACAAAATTTGGTATCAATATTAAAACATAGAAAGTAGGAGGAGAAAATGTAGAAGCATGTGCTTGTTTTTTTTCGGTCTCCAAGAAGGCATACTGAGCTATGACTGTATTTACCCTTCATGTCTAGAAACCACAGGATGGCAAACTACAGATCACAGGTCATATCTGCCATTGACTTTAGCTAAGAATGGTTTTTATGTTTTCAAAAGGTTTTTACACTTATTTTATTTTTAAGTAATATTTTACAGCTGTCCTGATTTTCCTCCCTGGTCCCCCCTCCATCCAGCACCCCCTACTCCCTCAGGCAATCTCCCCACCATTGTTCATGTCCTTGGGTCATGCTTATAAGTTCCTTGGCTACTCAATTTCCTATACTCTACTTTACATCCCCATGGCATTTCTGTACCTACCTATTTGTACTTCTTAATCTCTTCACTTCTTTACCCATTCTCCTCCATCGCCCATCTGGCAACCATCAAAACGCTCTCTGTATCCATGATTCTGTCTCTGTTCTTTTTTGCTTAGTTTGTTTTTTAGATTCAATTGTTGATAGATTTGTATTTATCGCCATTTTATTGTTCATAGTTTTGACCTTCCTAAGTCCCTTTAACATTTCATATATAATGGTTTGGTGATAAGGAACTCTTAGTTTTTTCTTGTTTGGGAAGCTCTTTATCTGCCCTTCCATTCTAAATGGTAGCTTTGCTGGTTAGAGCAATCTTGGCTGTAGGTCCCTGCTTTTCATGACTTTAAATCTTTCTTGCCAATTCCTTTTAGCCTGCAAAGTTTCTTTTAAGAAATCAGCTGACAGTCTTATGGGGACTCCCCTGTAGGTAACTAACTACTTTTCTCTTGCTGCTTTCAAGATCCTTTCTTTATTGTTAACCTTTGGCATTTTAATTATGGTGTGTCTTGGAGTGGGCCTCTTTGCATCATCTTGTTTGGGACTCTGTGCTTCCTGGACTTGCGTCTCTATTTCCTTCACCAAATTAGGGAAATTTTCTTTCATTATTTTTTCAAATAGATTTCCAATTTGTTGCTCTCTCTCTTCTCCTTCTGGCAAATGTTGATGCAAATGTTGCACACTTGAAGTTTTCACAGACGCTGCTTATACTATCCTCATTTTTTTGGATTCTTTTTTCATCCTGTTGTTCTGATTGGTTATTTTTGCTTCATTCTGTTCCAAACCATTGATGCGATTCTTAGCTTCATTCACTCTGCTGTTGTTTCCCTGTAAATTGTTCTTTATTTCAATTAGTGAATCCTTCATTTCTGACTGGATCTTTTTTATGCTGTTGAGGTACTCACTAAGTTCTTTGAGCATCATTATAACCAGTGTTTTGAACTCTACATATGATAGATTGCTAATTGTTTAGTTCTTTTCCTGGAGTTTTGATCTATTCTTTCATTTGGGCCCTGTATCTTTGTCTCCTCATTTTGGCAGTCTCCTGGTGTTTGTTTCTATGTTTTAGGTAGAGCTGCTTTGACCCCATGTGTTGGTACTGTGGACTAATGTTATGAATAGTTGTCCCGTAGTGTCCAGTGGCACAGCCTCCCCTATCAGCCAAGCTGGGTTACTCGAGGTGCACCCTTCATGTGGGCTGAGTACACCCTCCTCTTGTAGTTGAGCCTTGGTTGCTGTTGTTAGGTCAATGGGAGGGATTTACTCAAGCAAGTCAGCTGCAAGGATTGGCTGTGACCACTGACCCCCAACCTCTGCCCTCTGTGGAGGATCTGCTGTGTAGAGGCAGGGTGGTATGCTCTGATGTGGTCTGTAGCTTTCCGCTGGGTGCGCTGGCCCTGCGGTTTCCTGGGTGGTGCAGGCCAAGATCACTCCCTATCTGTATTTTTCCCAAGCTGCCCTCCCTGAGCTATAAAGCAATCTGAAATGGCTGCTGCTTGTGCTGGGCTTGGAGATTCCCAGGTGAAGCCAAGCTGTGAATCTCAGCTGACTGCTGCTAATGCCGGGCCTGGGGCTCACTGAAGCCAGTTGTTGATTGTTTGATAGGATTCAGGAAGTTGTGAAGCATGAGCCAAGACCAGCTAATCATATGGAAAAACAGCTTGGGTGAGTAAGTAGGTTGGGTGAAGCAGAGTCTCTGGGGATAAAACAGTGTTAGCCAGGTGATGGAGTCTCAGATATGACACCAGCTTGCCTGCTCTAGGAGGAGGGTTTAGAAAAGGGACAATGACACTTCAGTTCCTCCCTGTATGCCACTGGTGCATTTCAAGATGCTACCCTGGTGCTGAAGCTCAGAGGGAGGGAGTCTGAGTAGGTGAGTTCATGTGTGGGTTCTTTAAGAGGAACAGCTTGGGACTCCAGAAGTTTCTTCCTTGGACTCAGTTCCCGCTGGTTTTTATAGACAGAAGTTGTGGGGACTTATCTTCCTGGCACTGGAACCCTGGGTTGGGGGGATCCAGTATGGGGCTGGAACTCCTTGCTCTGAGATATCCCTCCTGAATTTTTATCCACCACTTGTGGGTGAAGGGATCAGCCCATTCTGCATCTGTGCCCCTCTACCAGTCTGGATGCATGTGGTTTCTTAAACTCCATAGTTGCCAGACTTCCATTCAACTCAATTTCTGACAGTTCTGAGTGATGGTTGTTCTATATTTGAGTTGTAATTTTAATGTGATTGTGCAAAGAGGTGAGCCATGTCTGCCTATGCCACCATCTTGACCAGAAGTACCTCAAAGGGTTTTTTAAAAAGGGAATATGTGACAGAGACTCTGTGTGGCTCTGTAAAGCCTAAAATATTTACTGTTTAGCCCATAACAGAAAATGCTTGCCAATGCCTACTTATAAACTTAGGCAAATATGATCATAATAAAAACCCATCCATGTTATTGCTGAATGAAATATGATATGCTAAAATGTTTATTAGGGATTATGATAAATTACATATTTTGCACGGAGGCATTCCTTAATTGTAGATTTCATACTTCCATAATGTTGAGAACCTTTCAATATGTGAGGAAATGGCTCTGATGAACCCTGCAAGGAGAATGGGGAACAGCTATCAATAAACAGAAAGACTGAAATGATGATAGCTTAGTAAATAGAAATTGTTTGAGTTACTTTACTTTAGGATTTCTGTCTCAAAGTGCAAACGGATGCTGGGCCCAAGCATCATCCAACTTCTCAAACCCCAGTGTATTGCAGAAGGGACACCAGGGTAGCCCTTGGATAAGAATTTTGTGACCTCAATTTACCTGTATTTTAGACAAATAGGATTATGTAAGAGTCACCAATTTTAGGTCCTTACCCACTACAAAGGTAAGACTCACATCTTTAGAAGTGTTTTGACAGTTTGTTGATGACCTGGAAGCAGTCTCAAAGTGAATGAAGTCAGACATTTAAAGTACCACCTTTTTCCATCAGTCCTTAACAGATTTGTGAAAACAACAGGTATTTTGAGCCTATTTTATGGTGTATAGATATTGAATGGTATCTTTACCTAAATATGGTATTGTCACAAAAGCAAATGGAAGCATTACCATTAAAGAGATTACTGCTAAATGGACACGGACTTGTGAATTATTGCCTCTTATTCAGGATTTGCGGGCCAATGGAGTTCATTGAAACTACTACATCATATCATATTTAGTTTTCTTTCTATTGAATCTTTAGTGAGTGGTTGGTACTCAACAAATATTTATTGAACTAATGATTCAGAAAAATTAGTTAATTATGGGCCAAGACATGGAAGTAGTCTCATTATGTATAGTAAACTAGGTCATTATAATAATATTCATAAAAGGGAGCTTACAAAATGTAGGAATACAGGTAAAGTTGAAATAATTGTCTATGTGGGGTACATTCTGGCATCCGGTCTCTTGTTTTTGCTATTTTAGAATTATTTGTATGAGGTGGTTTTTAGTATATATTTGCAGAACAGAAATGTGTATAGAAAGAAATAGACCACAAAAATCAAAATTACAATTTGATACAGGTCATTATTTCTTTAATTATCTTTATAGATCTTTTTTCGGTCTCTCGGCGTATACACTGAGTACATACTTTGTATTTCATGCTTTAGTGGGTTCTAATTATGAAATTTTATTTTAATTATGATGATGGGAAATTACAGGAAAATCAGTTCAGGTGTGAGGAAGAGAAACTTCTTTAGATTGCATACCAAGCAGTTTTGCTAACACCAACCTTAAGCCAGAACTTTTGGAGGAGAAATTCCTGTAACACTTTGTATATAAACCTTGATTAGTATGTACCTCAATACTAGATAATTATTTTCATAAGTACCAGAACACAGTGGTCTTAGGTTCAACTGGTCAGTCAAACTCATAGAACTCATTAGGCAACAACTATAATTAGGAGCTAGAGATACAGTGTACTAGCACGGAAACATCAGCTGTATTTCTTTTGCAAGAGTGCTCACCAGTTCCAGGACTATTTTCTACTTTCCCCTGTCCCATCACCACCATAACTGAAACATCAATTGTGCAAGAGTAAGCCACATGGTGGATATGAGAGTCATTTTGCCTTATAAGCTCCATACTTTAGGAATAATTTTCCTTGCAATAGCCGATGATATTTTCCAGGGCCACCCAAGGAAAGGCATGTTCACTTCCAGGGTCTACTCATAGAAGCTCAAAGCCGACTTCTTACCAGCTATTTATAGTTCTGGCAACACACCTCCCAGTTCATGGCAACACACCAACCAGGGTTTGTTTTTACCCTTAAAAAACATTGCTTGGTAGCTAACACCTCAACTTTATCAGAACAGCTAGAAAGTTAAACCAAAGTAATTTGCCACAGATAAGGAAAAGAAGTTTTGTTAATCCTTTACTTAGAATCTTCTCCGCCAAGATTGTAAGCACCATAGATTAAAAATTTTCAACTTTGTGTGCTCCTTGCTTAGAATATCCCTAGGACATAGGATGTGAATTATGGACTTAAGAAAGGAAGGAGGGAGGCAGGGAAGGGAGGGGGAGGGGAAGGGACTAATATTATTAAATAAAATATTTCTTGAGAGGTACTTTGATAATTTCTAGAAAATGACAATAGCATTTCCTTTTTCTAAAATTGTAGGTAATACTTATCCCAGTAAAGCAGATAGTTGTTCAATGGAGAAGATGGGCATTGTGTTGTACTCTACAATTCCAGGGGAGACCTGGGTCCTCCATATCCACGTTTATAAATGTTTAAGAGAAAACACTTGACTTCCAGATCACTAAAAACAGACCTAAAATGAATCAGCAGGAATAACTTATTTCTGTCTATTCATAGTCAAAAGGTAAAGGAGGCAATTTTTCATTCTTCTATTTGTGGTGGAAAATGAAGTCAGGCTGTTTACAAAGACCCAACTACATCAGGTAAATCCTAGTAGATCTAAGTTTCAAAGACTAAGCAGGGCCCTGTGATAGAGGTTAAGGAGCTTGAAGAGCCACATTATGTATGGGCTCTTAATAAACCCAGGGTTGGGGAGGGGTGCAGGAATAGAATCATGGAATCACTAGGGATGTAGACTGTTTAGGACAATCTGAATTCATAGAAACAAGCACAAGTAACACATGGAAAACTATTAAAGGCAAAAAAGATGAGTCAAAAACCATGAGAGGGGAAATATAGTATATTAATCAGGGAGCCAAGAAAAACGACCTTGTTCTATTGCCATGATTGGTATATTTCATCAACAGGGATCTCGAATACATTTTTTTTTCTTTTGACATGAAATAGCATAGTTAACAATGAATTCAGTTAACCATAAATTAGCTATTTTCTGGCTTGTTTAAAGAGCCCCCACAGTTCTAGATCGTTCACAGACCCACCCACTCTGGGGACTATAGCCAGGGCAACAAGTAGAGAGGCCCCAATCCCATACAAAGTGGGAGAACTGCCTGGAAAAAGGGGCAAGTGCTGAGCAAGCAGCATAGTTCACTCTCAGACCCCTCCCCCACATACAGCGCCACAATGTGGTGACATAGGTCGCCCCCTACTGACGAGAAAACCTAAGGCTCCACTCCTTACAACATAACAGGAGTGACAACTCTACCTAAGACACGGAGGCAAACAAACACAGGAGCCTGTCAAAATGAGGAGACAGAGAAGTATGGCCCAAAAGGGGGAGTGGATCAAGGTTCCAGTGTGAGAACTAAGCAACGAGGAGATGACCAACCTAACAAACAAGGATATAGCCAACCTAACAGATGCAGAGTTCAAAATACTGGTGATAAAGATGCTCACAGGCTTGATAGATAAGCTCTTTTGTTTGTTTGTTTATTTTATTTTTAGAGAGAAGGGAAAGGAGAAAGAGAAAGAGAGAAACATCACTGTATGGTTGCCTCTCACTCGCGCCCCCAACTGGGGACCTGACATGCAACCTAGTCATGTGCCCTGACTGGGAATCGAACCAGCGACACTTGGCTCGCAGGCTGATGCTCAATCCACTGAGCCACAGCAGCCAGGGTGAGACAGATACGCTTAAGTATGGCAAACACATAAGAGAAGAACTGAAGGCTATGCTAAATGAAAGGAAGGAAAATCCACACAAAACCAATGGTGAAGGGAAAGAAACAGGGGTTCTAATCAATGATTTGGAACATAAGAAGGAAAACAACAGTCAACCAGTACAGAATGAGGAAACAAGAAATGAAAAAAATGAGGAGAGGCTTAGGAACCTCTGGGACAGCTTTAAACATGCCAACAACTAAACCATTGGGGTGCGAGAAGGAGAAGAGGAAGAGCAAGAAATTGAAAACTTATGTGAGAAATAATGAGGGAAAACTCCCCATATATATAGCAAAGGAAATAGACATACAAGTCCAGGAAGCACAGAGAGTCCCAAACAAGCTAGACCCAAAAAGGACCACACCAAGACACATCATAATTAAAATGCTGAAGATTGAAGATAAATAGTATCTTAAAAGTAGCAAGAGAAAAAGAGAGTTACCTACAAAGGGGTGCCTATAAGACTTTCAGCTGATTTCTCAAAAGAAACTTTGCAGGCAAGGAGGGACTGGCAAGAAGTATTCAAGGTAATGAAAAGCAAGGACCTACAACCAAGATTACTCTATCCAGCAAAGCTGTCATTTAGAATGGAAGGGCAGATAAAGTGCTTCCCAGACAAGGTAAAGCTAAAGGAGTTCATCATCACCAAGCTATTATTATATGAAATGTCAAAGGGACTTATTGAAGAAAAAGATCAAAATTATGAACATTAAAATGACAACAAACTTACAAATATCAACAACTGAATCTAAAACATAATAAAATCCAACTAAGAAAAAAAATAATAAATTAGCCATTTTCCTAAGCTGGGTGGATAGAAGGAGGAGAAGGAAAAACGATGCCAATGGTCCAGGCTGGGGAGGATAAGGAAGAGGGAAAATGGCAGAGGTAAGAAAATACCTTTAAAGCAGAATATTGATCACTTGAGTTTTATTTATTTTACTATCAATTGTGTTCTGAGTGAAATATCCTTCTTGAATTACAACCAGTACTACAAATAATTCTATAAATTCTTCAGACTCACATGATGTTTTAAAACGTAAAAAAATATATAAACTCACAGAAAGTTGCAAAAATAGTAGAGATCCCCATACCCTTCATCTAGGCTCCCCCAATGGTAACAATTTATTAAATTATAGGAAAATATAAAAACCAGGAAACTGATATTAATACAATGTACAGATCTTATTAAAATTTTATCAGTTTTTACATGCACTTGTGTATGTGTGTATATGTACATGTCAGACTAACAACATTTTTCACCCTCCAAAATAAATAATATTCTGCTTTTAAATATTAGTCATTTACATATGATATTTCTGATGCTCATTCTCAGCACTGACCAATTACTAGTTAACACTATAAAACACATTTTTTCTTTTTTTAATATGTTTTATTGATTATGCTGTTACAGTTGTCCCAATTTCTTTCCCCACTGCTCCCTTCCACCCAGTGATGACGCCCCTCTCTAGTTGTCCCCCCCATTAGTTCATGCCCATTGGGTGTGCATATAGTTCTTCTCAACATCTTCCTGTCTACTCCACTTCCTCCTACTATGCTTCCTAATTCCTGCACCATCTCCCTCCCTCTTTCCCCCTTTCCCTTCCCCACTGGCCTCCCCCCAAAATGTTCCCCATACCTATAATTCTTTTCCCACTCTCGTTGCCTACTTAGTTTGCCTTTGTTTCGATTCCCTAGCTTCTGTTGTTGGTTCTTGTGATGCAGTTTTTATTTTAATGTTCAAAGTTTTGATCCTCCTTCTTCTAAGCAAGTCCCTTTAACATGTCATATAACAGTAGTTTGGATCTGATGAACTCCTTCAGTTTTACTTTGTCCTGGAAGCACTTTCTCTGCCCTTCTATTATGAATGACAGCTTCGCTGGATAGAGTAATCATTGTTGTAGGTTATTGCTTTTCATTACTTTGAATATTTCTTGGCAGTCCCTTCTTGCCTGCAGAGTGTCCTTTGAGAAATCAGCTGATAGTCTTATTGGGGCTCCTTTGTACATGATTCTGTTCTTCTCTCTTGCTGCTTTTAAGATTCTCTCTATCTTTGATTTTTGACATTTTGATTATAATGTGCCTTGGTGTGGTTCTCCATGGGTCCAGTTGTTTTGGAACTCTCTGTTCTTCCCAGACCTGTAAGTCTATTTCCTTCCCCAAGTTAGGAAAGTTCTGCTTCATTATTTTTTCACATAATTTTTCCATTTCTAGTTCTTCTTCTTTACCTTCTGGCAACCCTATAATTTGGATGTTCGCTCACTTATAGTTGTCCTAGAGGTTTCTGAGCTTCTCATTTTCCTCACTTTTTGTTTCCTCTTTCTGCACTGGTTGACTGTTTGTTCCTTCCCTATGTTCCAATTTGTCGATTTGATCCCTAGTTTTCCTTCCCTCACCACTTGTTTCGATGTGTTTTTGCTCATTTCAATAGGACTAGCCTTCATTCCTTCCCCGTCTTGATTAAGTCCCGAAGTTATTTCTGTAAGCTATCTTATAACTATAGCTCCGAAATGAGCCTCAGAAAGATTATGTATCTGTTCATCCATTAATTCATGTATTTGCTTTCTGGTCAGCTGCGTGATTGGGATCTCTATCATTATCCTTGCCATCCTGATAGTTTTTGTTTTACCTCTCCTCCTTCGGCGGGGCTGTCACACCTCCTACACTATAATAGGCGGAGCCCTGTGCACTTGTCACTACCAGGTGATTCTTTTCACCACACTGTGGCGCTTTGTGTGGGGGAGGGGGTCTAAGAAGGATTCCTGCCGTTCACTCTCCACTGAGAGACCGGGAACCTCCTCCTCTGTCCCCACGCACTCTGGGTCTCACAGTCTGAGGCAATGGGGGTCTACCGTCCCCAGCGTTGGAATCACAAGCTGACGGGTTTGCTCTGCAGCCGGGGGTGCTCCACTGGTGCTTCTTGCCTCCCCCAAAATACAGGCACCTGTGCTTACCGCAGTCCTGCCGCTCATCACTGCCAGCACAGCTTGATCTCTCCTCCCCGGCTTTGCCCCTCCTACTCGTCCAGACGAGCACCACTTGTTTATAACTTCATACATTAAAATTCCATGTAGCTTTATTTTCTGGAACTTCTGGTTATTTCTGGTTTTGCAGTAGTTGTAGTCCTTCTTAGTTGTGGAGGGAGACAGAGCATGTCAGTCTAGGCCTCCATCTTGGCCAGAAGTCTCTTCCCTTTTCTTTTCTTGTCTACAATATATTCTGTTACTTTTGAGCAGTTGACAAATGCTAGCTTTTATAATTATTTTTTACCTATCCCTGAAGGCTAAAAAGAAGATTCACAGTGTCTAGCCAAGTATAAATACTGTCAGAGTTTAAAGTTCATGCTTAATGGTTTTTCAATATCAGGCTATTTAAAGGGCCTCTGAACATAATCTGGTGTCATTTTGTATATCTATTTATTTGATGTTGCATTAGTCAGTTCAGGCTGCTAACAATAACAGAATGCTAACAATAACAGAAAACAATAGACTGAGTAGCTTAAACAACAAATATTTATTTTTCTCAGTTCTGGAGGCTAGGAAGTCTTAAGTTCAAGGTACTGGAAGAGTTGGTTTTGGTAAGGTCTCTCTTCCTGGCTTGTAAGTAGCCTCCTTCTTACTGTATCCTCACATGGCAGAGAGAAAGGAAGCAAGTTCTCCCCTATCTCTTCTTTTAAGGGCACTAGTTTTATGAGGGCTGTACTCTTATGACCCCAAGGCTCCACCTCCACATACTGTCACATTGGGAGTTAGGGTTTCAACATATGAATTGGGTGGGATTGGGGAGAGTGCCACAGACACTCAGTCCATAGCAGTTATTTTCAGTGACTTTTCCTGAATTTCTTCGTAGTATCATAAAAATTTTTTAATAATATTGGTGCCTCAGGGACCTTGTGTAATTGTAGTCACTTCAGAAGCTATTTTCTTAATTGTCTCAGGAAAACTAATCACCAAAAAAATGGACTATGTAATTTCTTTTTTGCATTAAAATTTTTTTAATTTACCTTTTTATTTTTTTCCTAATTTTTTGAGCTTTTGTAAGCTTCTTACTACAGACGGTGAAAATTCATCTTTAGCTATTTTCTATTCTTTTAAAGTTTTTATTTTTAAGAATCCCAGAATTTCCTCCTTTTAACTCAAGTTGAATAATTTATTGTGGAGATTCTGTAAAACATGCTGCAAATATGCTGCATTAATAGTGATGAAGGAATAAAGCTGCCTCTATCTCACAAAATAAGTAGGGTAGCAGGCAAAGAAGTCATGAAATCTTGGCAGTCATTCAAAGACGTAGGAATGTGGGCCCTTGTGAGTCTTGCTGGAAGTGAAGAGTCATCATGCTAGGACCCAGAAGACTCAGATGGAGTCTTTGCCCTGTGCATTTATGCCCTCTGATCACCCTCTGACTGACTGAATTTTCTCATTTGTAAAATAAGAGAAGTAATATCTGTTTTGCTTACTTCTCAGGGTTGAAGTTACAATCAGATGAGGCTAAAATAGTTTGTGAAGTGGAGAGTGTGGTATAAACATCAAGTGGCAATATTATCAGAATAACAGGAGCAGGGAGAAACATCAATTCTAGGTGAGATATTGGAAAACACATCAAACACATTATTTCTTACTTTCCTATTTTTCTCGCAGGACTTTGGAGGTAGACTTAAATGGAAGATTTTCATTTAGATTTAAACCAAATCGAAATATACCAAAGAGAACAGGCCCAGCAGATGTCAAAAGAGAATCGAAACAGTGGGGGTGTAGATGGGATCCATGAACAGCTACTGATGTTTGCTCTGAGAAAGAAAGGAAATAGAAAGCCATCTTTCTCCAAGTTGCCATTGCTTAATTCTGTACAAGTCCAATTTTGACTTTCAAGCAGTTCAGTAGTGATTGTTAGGGTAACCTCCTACAAGTGTCTGTTATCTCGGGTTCATTGCTGAGTTTATTAGCATCTTGTCTGCAGATCTTTGGTGGAGCTCAAAGAAGATAATATTACCATCCCCACCAGCTCATGTGGAAGAAAAAGATGCCCAGAGGAGTGTGGCTGGAGGAGTGGGACAAAGTAAAATGAGTGAAGGCAGTAATTTACCACCTGGCAGGATATAATAGAGAGCAGGAACATATATTCTGTACTCCAGCTAATTTGTTATGTGTTCTCAACATTGTCCGCAGCCGTCGGTCTCGAGAGACGATGGTGTAGCTTCTTAAGAGTCTATCTGCACCGCCGAGAATGGCTGTGCAGTCCGACTCGGGAGTGACACGGTATCTGTCTCCTCCCGTGTTGAATCGACATCTTGCGATGACGCTGGAGTGTCCTCTCCAGTGAAGCTGAAGCTACAGAGCCTGGGCAGGGTGATATGGAGGGTCTGCTGTTGCCCATGCAGCAGACCCCCCCTCTCTTCGCAGCTGAAGGGTCCAAGGGAAAGACGGAGTCAATACAGCTTGGCTTCAGGTGCGCCGCAGGAGTTGCCGGTGTTGACTACAACGTCAAACCGCCTTAGGGACTCCGGCTCCGGATTTTCTGTCGGGGTTTACTCCCTTAGCCTTTCCCCTGAAGAGGTATGCCGCAAGGCAGCGGAGGTTTTTTGGAGTCAGAGTTTTCCTTCTCTGATGTGCCCTGACTGGAAGATCGAACCAGCGACACTTAGCTCGTAGGCCGACGCTCAATCCACTGAGCCAAACCAGCCAGGGTTCTCAACATTACAGAAATGGATTAACAGATACTCTCTGATTTTCCAGTTTTTCAATCAGGTAACCGAGGTAAAACTTCCTGAGAACTTTAATTACAATGATGTATTGTTGGAAATAGGTAATGAAGCGGATGGAAAAACCTTTTATTTTCCAGTAAAAACAAGCAGTAGGACAAAATCAGAAATGATTTTTACATGAAAATGCTCTTAAAGAGACAAAAAATTTCCCGAAGCAAAAATTATGTGATAAAAGATCTTAAACTTACTGTACCCATGGCTGCAATAATAGTATCCTTAAGAAAATTAGAGGTAGTATGATAGTATCCTTAAGAGAATTAGAGAAGTGATACATTTTTAGTTCTTAGTTTGTCTGCACCCACTTTATTTGATGTGATGTCCAGTTATTGTTCTATATATCCTTATAATTTACTGAATTGGGTTATCTTCTGGGGTCACAGAAAATAAATGTCTCAGTAATATTGTGAATATATGCAGAAAATACACAGGTGATTAATTTTACAAGAGACGTTACATAAAGTTCATATTTGGGTGCATGTCAGGCAGAATGTACTATAAAGAATATATTGTTTTCTGGACTAAAATCTACAAAAATGTTCTCCTTATGCTAAAAATACACTAAATGCTTATACTCTGTTGACTCTCAAGGAAAATAGATCTTAAATAAACGCAGACTTTTTCTGTTTTATGACCTTTTTATGTAACTGACATCATGATTGTTGTTGCAGACTATAATGATTGTTCATTGGTAGAAGGAAGAAATTGAATCTTGTTTGCATACTTAATGGGTCATGATGGTATCTATTGTTCTATGATCTATTTTAAATCCATGTCAAAACAGTGAATCCAACTAAGATATAAAAATTAAAAAAGGATTGGTACTTTACTTGGGATAATCATCATTGTCATCTAAAGTAGTTGGCTACTGAAATGTAGTTGAGCTAGCAATTTGGACCCTCAATTGCCATATAGTGCAATATATTATTAACCTGATATTTAAAATATATGCATCATCAGTAGAGTACTCACTTCCTTTTTCCCCCAAATGGTTTATATATCAAGATGTGGAACAATGTACAGAAATTTTTATGAGGAAATAGTCACTCTGTTCTTCACTTAGGAGCATTCAATGTATATTAGTGGTGCACGTAACATGTACAGGCTTTACAGCATTTTAGGAGTCCAGAACCAAGTTAGTTCTTGTTTTTAATAATATGGTAGAATAGATATTCAACTAAATGTCTTCTACTATACGGCATATAAAACTCCTCAGGAAATATTGAAGAACTTTTTAGTGCATGGTTGAGCTAACAAGACACCAAGAGTATTTCTCTGAGAAAGTGCAGATCTATAAACTTGGGGGGCCAAATAGGTGGGCACTAGGCATTTTTCAGGATGAGCAACCAATTCAGCCTGGAGCTGGATTTTAAAAATCTCAGGGATGGGAGGAGACAAGGCCTTGGTCCAGTGGGGTGAAATAAGACTTCTGCATAAAACAGAACCCCTGAGGCACTGCTTGAGTACATTAACTATATATATATGAAAACCTACACAGAGGGACAGAGAACATATTTGACTTTTCAACCTAGGTAAGAGATGGGACAGGAGAATAAATAACTACCTACTTTTTAAAAATTACTAAATGTACTCATGGGATTTGTACTAATAATTCATATTACTTGTATGGACCAAGTTTTAAATTTGGTTGAAGAGGTCCTGGTGAGTGTACACCCAGATATGTGATAGAAACAAATTTTAAATCTTCTTTAGAATAATGAGCTTTCCATACCAGCCTCAAGGAATTCACACAGATAAAAGTCCAAGGAACATGACCTTCCAAATGGATGGTTTACCAACTACATGTGAAAAATATCACCATGAGAAGCCAGCAGAAAAAGACCAGAACTAGATTCACATATTTTCAAATTGTTAGATATAATTCATGTATATCGAGGAATGAATATTGAAAAATATTTTAAGAAAAAGATCAGAATTAACCAGACACATTTGAAAAAGAACTTCAAAAAACTGAAACCTGTAATAATTGAAGTGATTAATGCAGTGAATTGATTAAATGGCAGATTAATCATGACTGAAGACAGAAAAAGTGAAATGTAGAACTGAGCAAAATCACACAGAGAGAAAAGGACAGGAAAGCCTGAAGGTGAGATTAAAGATTAAGAGAGTGTGAAAAGGTCCTATGTATGTTGAATTGGGATTCTGATGGAAAGAACTAGAGAGTAATGTTAAAAGCAGTTTTCAAAGGTACTAGCTAAGACTGCTGAAGATTTAAATATTAAACTATGGGTTTAGGAATTCTAAGAAAGAATTTTTTTAAATCCATATATACGAGGTCTGACCAGAAAAAATCTAGCCATTGTTAATAAAACGAGAACCATTTGCACAACATCAGTGTAACCTGGCAGACAAGGAGAGTGGACTGGAATGCTCGTGTGTGAACAATAATGAATTCACTGTACTAGTCAGAGGGGGGCAGTAAGACAGCCTTGCGTGAGCATGTGTACTATGTGGACATCCCATTCAAAATGACTGATTGAGTAGATCAAGAAATCTGCATCCAATTTTGCGGTAAGCTTGAACATTCCTCTGTGGAAACTATTCATATGATTCAGAAGGCCGCAGCTATGGGTAACTGGTGATTGGCAGCTTGATCACGACAACACACCCACTCATGCATCACATCTCCTGCAGAGTTTTTTAATGAAACATCAAATCACCCAGGTGACTCAGCCCCACCACAGCCCAAATTTGGTGCCCTGCAACTACTGCCTTTTCCTGCCTTTATGACGGAGTAGCTGATAGTGATTAGGAGAACTGTGTGAGGTCCCAAGGTGCCTGCTTTGAAGGTGACTGAGGCATCATTGTCCTATGTACGATGTTTCTTGTATCCTATAACTTCAATAAATTTCTCATTTGTAGTGCATGGCTGATACTTTCTGGACAGACCTCAAATAGTATGACTGCCTAATGAACCTATAGAACAGAAAAGGCAAGGAGAACATCTGAAGAGCATTCAACAGGAACTAGATTGCCAAAATGCCTGATTTCTCACCAGAAACAATCAGATCCAGGAGATAGTAGAGTGGCAACTTTGAAGTGCTGTTACTCTGAAATTCTATACTCAAAGAAATTATTTTTCAAGCATGATAGTAAAATAAAAGTCATTTTCTAAGACTACCAAAAGACTTTGGTCTACCTAAGGACTCTCTGAAGGTTACATTTATAGAATATTCTTCAAAGAGTAATCAATGATCTCATAAGAAAGTATGAGCTACAAAAGAAAAAATAGAACAAAACTATATTTATAAATCTAAACAAACATTGATTTTTTTAAAGTAATAAGAGAAATGGGTAATTTCTAGAGTTAAAAAATTCGAAATTAGGAGAAACAAGATGGCGGAGGAGTAAGTGGAAGCTACACTAACTTCCTCCTAGAACTAGTCGGGATTTACAATGTAATTTTGGAGAAATCATCTGGAATAACGAACCGAACACCAGCTGGAGAGAAGTCTTATAACCACGGAGAGACAGAAAAGGCCGCTACATCACAACGTGACCGGTAGGGAGTGCGGAGACGTGGAAGGGCTGGCTGGGCTCCCACGGGTGGCAGCTGAAGGGGCTGAGAAACAGCTCAGCAGCCGGGGATTCCCCCTGAGAAGGGCAGGGTCTAAACCCCCAGCTGGGCTTCCCAGCCTACAGCGACAGAGTGGAAAGTAAAATAGTATCAGCTGTGAAAAGCGAAAAGCCACAGGCTTTCTTGCTAGCCGGAGAGAAACAGCAGGAGAAAAAGAGCTCTTAAGTGGATCACATACGAAAATATTTTGGCCACCACTTACCCTGGGCTCAAGCAGAGGGAAGGCAGAGAGGACTGGAGACACTTGGGGAGAATTTGGCACGGTGGCTTTGAGGGGAGAACTGGAGGAGCAGCTGACTGGGTCCCAGTGCTGACTCATCCCCAGTACTGCGGGTAGACCATTCCCCCCCAAGTGGCGTCAGCCTGAGGGGAAGCAAAAGCCCTGCCTACAGGAATTAAGCTGCCACACCCACAGTCCTTAAGCCTGACAGCTAATCACAGATTGAATAGATTAACAATCAAAGAAGACAGACAACAGCAGTAGATCCCTGGAAGTCTCCAACAGGCAGCCTAGGGCCAGACTGGTACATGATCTGACGCCACCAGAGGCAGATCCAGGAAGTGCAGATCATTCCAAGAAGCACCAACAAACAATAGGAGTCAAAAAAATGGGGAGACAGAGAAACAACCTCCCATCAAAAGGAAAGGTAGAATCCCCAGAAAGAGTGCTAAATGAAATAGAGGGGAGCGAACTATCAGATATGGAATTCAAAACATGGATTATGGAGAAGCTGAATGAGCTCAGCGGAAACTTCAAAGAACTCCAGAAAAACTACAAGGAACTCACAGAAAATTACGTGAGCATGAAAAAGGACATAGAAGCTATCAATAAGAGCCAGGAGGAAATGAAAAATACGATCTCTGAACTGAAGAACACAGTAGAAGGAATTAAAAGCAGGCTAGAGGAAGCAGAAGATCGGATCAGCGAGCTGGAGGACAACCTACACAAAAACTCCCAGACAATGCAACAAAATGAAAAAAGACTGAACAAGACTGAAGAGGTTCTAAGACAGCTGCAGGACAACATGAAACGTAATAATATCCGTATCATAGGAATTCCAGAAGGAGAAGAAGAAGAGCAAGGGATAGAAAACCTCTTTGAAAAACTAATGACAGAAAACTTTCCTAACATGACGAGAGAAAGAGTCACGCAAGTCCAGGAAGCACAGAGGGTCCCAATGAAGATGAACCCCAACAGGCCCACTTCAAGACACATCATAATTAAAATGCCAACATTCAAAGACAAAGAGAGAATCCTAAAAGCAGCAAGAGAGAAACAACTAATAACATACAAGGGAGCTCCAATAAGGCTATCATCAGATTTCTCAGCAGAAACACTACAAGCCAGAAGGGAATGGCAAAAAATATTCCAAGCAATGAAAAACAAAGGCCTACAACCAAGAATACTCTACCCAGCAAGGCTTTCATTCAAAATGGAAGGTGAAATAAGGAGTTTCCAAGACAAAAGAAGGCTAAAAGAATACATCTCCACCAAACCAGCATTGCAAGAGATGCTAAAGGGTCTGCTTTAAGAAGATGAAGAAACAGAGAGACAGAGAGGAACACGAGTACAAAGGGGGAAAATGACAATGAATAAGTACTGAAAGAAAGAAGGAACTTCTACCATTTGCAACAACATGATTGGAACTAGAGAGAATTATGCTTAGCGAAATAAGCCAGGCAACAAAAGAAAATTACCTTATGCTGTCACCTGTTACAGGAAACTAATGAACAACACAAACAAATGAGCAAAATTGAACCAGAGGTATGTAAACAAGGAATAAACTAACAGTAACAAAGGGGGAGATGGGAGGGAGAGAAGGGGTAAGAAGGGGAAGGGTCTAGTCAAAGAACATGTATGAATGACCCATGGACATGGACAACTGGGTGGGGACTGACTGTGGGGGGGGGGCAGGGTGCAGGGAAGCAAGAGGGGGAAAAAAAGTGAGACAACTGTAGTGGAAAAACAAACAAACAGAAAATTTTTTAGTGGGGGGGGAATAAAAATATAAAGAATAGAAATGCAAGTTCAGTGAATATTAGAAGGACAAGGATTTTCCTTCCGATAAGACAGTCCTACAGATTTAGAGACTTGTATGTGGGTTATGTTACATAAATTAACATGTGTTTTCTGTTTTCAAAGGGCATAAGCCTACAATCTCATTACCTGAGTGATTATCTGTATGCATAGGCCTCACTTAATCCTGTCTGCATTGCTGCCTCCTGAGACTCAATGGTTTGGCTGAACTAAGTGGCTGGGTTGGTGAAGAACGGGGTGGTCTGTGGGCTTCACTTTAAAACTGGTTTCTCTTTTCTATCCTAATGGCTTGGACAGAAAAAGCCCAGAGGCCTGAGATGGGGGAAACCTAAAATATTTCCCTCAGTCCAAAATAAGTATAATGGGCAAAAGGGTTTTGGACAGGTGAGATGTACCTGGCACACCTTCCTCCAAAGAAGCCCTTCTTTTCCCTAATGTGGGACATTGAAAAATTAATACCTGTCTTTTGTCATCTAGTGGTTACGGATTAAATGAGGTCCTTTAACCCTGTTGCCCCCAGAATACAACAAGGATGCCAGCCTGTCAAACCAAGCATGCCGTTGTCCAGAGACAGCCAACCAACCTGGAGTCTGCACGATCCTTCCCCTTGTGGGAAGGCCACCCTCCCCTCCACATCCCCACTCTTATTAGGGATTTCTTGACCCACGGGTAGGTAGGACGACGACCATGTCCAGCTTGAAGCAGCTAGAGGAGCTCGAGACCTTCATCCATTGTCCTTTATAAGATTGTAAAGGGTCTTAAGTCTGAGAGGGAGGAATTGTTATTTTTTATTGTTAAAATATTTAACTAATTAATTAATTAATTTTAAAAAAAGAAGAAGAAGAATATATGAAAGGGTGAGGCGGGAGAGCTTGTATGTACGACCCATGGGCATGGACTTGGAGAGGGGATTGTTGGGGAAGGGGGGTGCTGGGCGGAGGGGAGCAAAGGGGAAAAAAAATTGGAACTATTGTAACAATATAATCAATAAAATATACTTAAAAAAAAAATTCGAAATTATAACTATAATCATGGGGAACTCATGTCCAGAGGTGGGTAACCCCAGAGTTAAAACATCCTAAGGTCAATATTATTTGAGGAAAGTTGAAAAAGTATTGCTGACTCTAGACTTTCTGATATTAGGTACCTATGATCAAATATCTAGAATAACCGCTAAGTAACAGAATATATAAAATCTAAACTAGTAAAGGGGGAAAATATACAGAAATGACAATCAGTATGTTAATAGATACAGTCACTGTACATGGACTCTTGGGTTAAAGACAAAGATAGTTAGCCTAGCTTGAAAAAAACAATTACAATCTATTTATAAGAGATATAACTAAAACGAACACAGAATGTTTGAAAGTAAAAGGTGCAAGCAGGTAAAACCCTTAAATTATCCAGATACTTGAATCATAGGGCATAGAGTGTTACTACATAGTTTGTTTCACTAGATAGATAAAATAATTCCATTCTAAAAAAATAAAAATCAATAGAACTACAAAGAACATTAACAAATCCACAATATAATGAACAAGCTTGACATAATGGACTGACAAAAAACAATTGAAGAATTTACATCCTTCCAAGCATGTGGAACATTTATAAAAATTGATCACATATTTAGCCATTGTGTGAATCTCACAAAATTTGAATAATTGCTTCATATAATAATATTCTTTTATCACTATGTAATCAAGTTATTGACTGATACAAAAAACACCCATAAACATTTGAAAATTTTAAATACTTCTAATAACCCACAGGCCAAAGAGTAAACTAGAGCAGAATTAAAAACAAAAATCTACATGTTCCAGTAGCACTTGCATTATTTAAATAGATAAAATAAAGTATAAGAACAATGAAATCATAAAGGGAATTTGATATTTGAGTAAAAATAACTTATATATCAGGAAGAAATGTGGTAATAAGAACAATGAAGAATTATCACAGATGATTGTTAGGGTTAGGGGAAAATATTTTAGCTTGGGGCTTACAAAAGAAATGTTTCTTTTACAAAGTTATCAATTGTCTGATGATTAAAGTGACACAACCAAATATATCAGAAGGGCAAGATAATTACAAATATATCAAAATTAAGGACTGTGTATGACAACCTAAAATTGCCGTAAATGGTTATGTTCCAAATAATACATTTGGAAGCATATACATAACAGATATGATGGAAGGGCAATAAGAAATTTAGACAAAGGGTATGAAAAGATTATTTACAGCAAGAAATAGACTTAGCTATGAAATATTTGAAAAGATGTACATCAAATGTAATCATAGGGAATAAAAAGAGAAGCAGCAATGAGATACCATTTTTATTGTTGAATGACAAAGATTGAAAAAATCATACATAGGGATTTAGGTACACAGGGGTTTGCCCAGATATTTTCTCCATTCTTCATAATGTCATTCAGTGTAGCCTATGGTCTTTTTTTATTTATTTTTTGGCCGTGCACAAAATTTAATGATGTGCAGTAATATTTATTAATCTTGCAGTTTTTATGAGATTTGATTATATTACTTTCATCTGCTGTTAACAGTTTAACAATATATTCTGTACTCTTTAATCTGGTAATTCCACTTCTAGGAATTTGTCACAAAGTATAAAAAATATATACATACACACACACACACACACACACACACATATACACACATGAGAAACTGGGCAAATTTCCAGGAATAGAGAGCCTTATGAAGAGACTCTGGTGTGTATATATACTCAACAGATATATATAAAAGTTGAAAGATTGTGTATAACTAACATTTCAAATTATATATAGATTAATATTTACAGAGAAACATATACATGACATTACTAAGTGGAAAAAGCAGGATATAATGTCACCTTTGTGTGAACTGTATACCTATCAGATGTAAGCAGTGACCTGTTTATAGCTGCACAGATGGGAGTCATATCCCATGATAAGTGTGGTCTGAGGCCCCTGTGCTGTAAAATAAAAACATTGAAATGGAATTCTGTGGGCCTGAGTTTTAGTCACTCTTTGGCTGCTTTTGACAAATCTCTTTACAAACAGGGCCTCCTTCTCTAAAAATGAGGGAAGGGAGGTGGGCATTGGACTTGATTAGCAATGACAGACCATCATGGCGACCACCTCCTCCTTCTGTGTCCATGGCAGACATTGGTCATTGGTCTTAGTGTTCTTTCTGTGGCCTTATCCAGGCCTTAGAATTCTTCTCTACATACTGTTTCAGGCCATCATTTCTAAGCAGATTGTTCTTTATACTTGAAACTTCTTTGCCAGCTTAGCATAAGGTGATCTTAGAGGTCTTTTCAACTAAAAACATTTTATGACCAAGGAACTAAGTTACTGTGGTGAAAACAAACAGGGAATATCTTTCAGAAAAAAAAAAAAAAAAGTTTACCTTAACTTTTGATAATATATTTTATTAAATAAGATATTTAAACATGTCCTCAACTGAAGACAATTGTTAATTGGACACTTCACATTCTTGTTATTTAATATAAAATCTTTGAAATCCGGTGTGTATTTTCAGCAATCCCATTTTAGGTGATCAATTTTCATTGGAGATATTTGATCTACATTTAAATTTACAGTCCAAAAAGTAGAGTCATACTGCAGTCTTGAATTTTCTAATAATTGAATTGAATACTCATTTTTTTTAATTAGTTAAAACTAAATTAGACATAAACTAAGGGGGGGTGGGATTGTTGGAGGGAAGGGGGTTACTGGGAAGAGGGGAACAAAGGGAAAAGAAATTGGGACTACTGTAACAACATAATCAGTAAAATATACTTAAATAAATAAATTAATTAATTAATTAAAAGTTAAGGTAAAGTCTAACAAGCCACATTTCAAGTACCCAAAAGCCATATATGGCTGGTGGTTCCATATTGACAGTGGTACTTAGGGACTACATAGACACATACAATTTAATTTTAGCCTTCAAGTATATTTTCCATTTGGGAAAACAAGATATGAAAAATAAACATATCAGAAATATAATCCAAAGCAGAATGTAATTAAGTGCTAACAATTTTCTGTGAACAGATTAAGTACTGCTTGGGTAGGAAGTTGCAGAACGACCCCAGCCTGATGCATCCTTCAGCCCTTGGGAGTCTGAGCGGTGCCAGTGGGGTGCTGAGTGTGTGACAATGGAGTGTCTCACTTAGAAAGTGTGTGTGTGTTCTCCCTGCAGGCATGGGACCCGCTGTGCTGGGGAAGTGGCGGCCGCAGCAAACAACTCTCACTGCACAGTCGGAATCGCTTTCAACGCCAAGATCGGAGGTATGGGAAACAAAGTTACTTAGGTATAGAAATGAGCCAAAAGCTCTTGTGCTAACTGGCTTTCAGAACCCTCTTGGAACTAAAGACAGGCATGTGTTTGCATAATAGTGTTCAACTGTTGCTGACAGCAAAATGACCGTGTTAACATGTGTTATTGAATACAGTTAAGGACTTCAGAAGCATTACCCCTAATGTGTTGTCCAGTATGTTAAAAAAGGTCGTCCAGTACTGAAAATGGGGTTGTTAACATCTGTACAGAAATGTACCATTGGTGCTTGAGTCAGAAAGAACTAATAATATAAACACCAGACCAAGCCACAATGTCTGTATGGAAAGAATGATTTGAAATTATGTTAAAGCAGAATATCTTTTCTTTCCTTTTTCTTTAGGTTTTATAAAAATTTCCTTTTAATTGAAATTAAAATGATAAATGGTAAACTTCTTTTGTAGTCCCATAATGTTTAAGACTGTCATCACTCATAATTTCAGATTATATGCACACACATGCACTAACTCAAAGTATATCATCTTACTACAAGGACCCAATCACAGCAGTTTAAATCCAGGCATTAATAAAAGAAAACTCCTAACTTTCCCATCTGTAGACATTTTTGTTAGTATAGCCTGGTGCCACAGCCACATGCAAATGGAGGGAAAATATTGTAAGAGATGGTATAGATCCTAGTGGCTTTGAGGATGTCCCCTGGGGGCCTCTTAAAAGGGTGTCATGAGATGAATGAAGTTCCTGAAACCAGGATGACATCCTTGTTCCTAATACACTGTTTCCAAATGGTAAATAAGGTTGGATCTAAAAAATTAAATTGACAGTTCTTTCTAGGATTAATGCAGAGGTCTTGTAATATGACGTATTTGGGATATATAATAACGCTGCTAAGGTTTTCAGATACCACTTTGAATGTTAGCCATCAGTAAATTTGACCTCTTTCCTTTTATCACCCTGTATTTTTAGTGTGGCAGCTTATTAAGCAACAATTAGCTACACTCTGAGAGCATGTGCTGTGTGTCAAGGAGGGAAGTTCATGAAGGATCTAGGAAAGGAGACAGAGACTTCCCTCTGAGAATCATGAGGGTGCTAGAGGCCCCTGCTCTTCTCAAGAGACTCACCTGACTCCAGTGGCTGCCTGCTCAGTCCTTCTTGCTCTGCAGTACACACACAGTCTCTCACATACACTGACACACATCTGTATCTCTGTCATTACTCTCCAGTGCTAACCCAGCACTCACTGACCTTGAGGGAATGAAGAGATGAACTTGTGAACCTCACAGATAAGCTGCTGGCTGACCTGGCTGAACAAGTACCTCAGTATAAAAAGGAGTGTAATGGCAATGACTCATAAATGTTCCATCATCCCGAAAACAACATTCTGAATTATAAATTTAACCCCCACACCTAAAGAATGAAGGCTTGCAGTTAAATGAAGAAAAAGCAACCATTCATCTTTAAACTTGAGGAAACAAAATTCTTATTTGTCAGTTTTTGATCAAAAAATTAATATTACCCTCTAGATACGCTTTTATCCAACATTTTGTTTATGTGTGTGTGGACTTCACATAAATTACACAATGTAGAAACTGAATTCAGGTATTCTGTAGATACTCCTACATGTTGGAATTTAGAGATTCTGGTTAGTCCAATGTTATTTTCAGACCTCTCTGTAGTGGTAAAATAGTTTCATTGTATGCTTTTAAATAGAAAGTAAGAGTATGACATAGTTCATCTTTCTCTGGTAAAAACCATGCAGATGAATTTTGAATATTCATGTCAAGTGAAAACCATTGACTTCTTAGGACCCAGGACATGCAGAGCACCATGCTGGGTATTGTGTTCCCACAGAAACTGCTGACAAACTTTCTAAATGTAGTTCCCATTTCCTAATTTTTATTTATTGATTTTTGTTTTGAGAGAGAGAAATTTATTGTTCCATTTTTTTATGGATTCATTGGTTGATTCTTGTATGTGCCCTGACCGGGGATTAAACCTGCAACCTTGGTGTATCAGGACAATGCTCTAACCAACTGAGCTACCCAGCCAGGGCCCCATTTCCAATTTTTAAAGGGACTGTTCATAACCTTTGTTCTTCTCATCACCTGTTCACTTACATCTCTTTTAAAAATCCAAAAGTCTAAAGGAAAAGACAGTCACGATATAACAACCAAATGGAATGTCTTTAGGGATGCTTTGGGGAAATTTAATATTGATTATTTCTATTATTTTTTTGGTAACAAACACTAAAGGAACATAGTATCATATCTGTCATGTAACTTAAAATGGCTCAGCCCAAATTTTATATTTTTAGTTGAAGAAAATGTGGTAAAATGTTAACAGTTGTTGAGTACTGGCTAGATCAGTATTTATTGCCATTCTTTCTATTTTTATGTGTTTGTGAGTTTTATAGTTAAAAGTTTAACACTTTTTAAAGAACAAAGAAGATATAGTTTCTTAAATAATTCTTTTAAATTTTCTATCAGAAGTCCCACCTAATGCCATGTAGTATCTAATGCTGCCTGATTTGAGGTTTTATTACTTAATCCCCATTCAGTGGTAATCAATAAAAGTTTGAAATCCTATTAGATAACAATGTTTTCCTAAGGAGTAAGTTTGGGCTGTAGAGAGATTTATTTATTTATTTGTTTGTTTACTTCTTTTTATTGTCGTTTTATTACAGTTGTCCCAATTTTTCCCCCATTGCTGGTATTTAGCTTAAGCTGAAGCTGTTATGTTTCCTTAACAATTATTTGTTGTACATCTCCAAAATAAAAGGAAAAAAAGGAAAGCCTGGCATTTGACATATAATTTATTTTTTAATATCTGTGTCTATTTTGCATATTAAGGTTAGTAATAAATTCCTATCTGTGTAGCAGGAATATACTTAAATAAAGATTAATAACTGAACATTGCTAAAACCCTTAGAGAATCATTTGATGTGTTACATGCATAGAGAGCATTCTCATTTATTATTTGACTTATAAATAACTTGACAAAGAAGTAATATATTAAATTCACATCAGTCTTACAGATTAGGATATGATATTAAATACGGAGGAAATTAGACCAACCTCACTTGGCAGCTTTCCAACTTTTGTAAGCATGCTAAGGTCAGAATGTTTTATACCAATTATGAGCACAAGTGATCTAATGAAGAGAAATTTAGGGAAGATGGATTGCTTGAGGCGCTGCTTGCCAACTACTCAATTAAGACAGGGATAAAGAAAAGGGAAAGATTGTGGAAACCTAGGAAATGAGAACAATGGATTAAAAAAAAGATTTTAAAAGAGGTATTGCTCTTTTACATGCACTGTATCTGCCTTTCTTCCAAAGGAAGCTTCAGAGAAGTCTGAATTACCCTTTTCTGGGGGAAATATGCTCACTTAAGTGTTGATTCAAAATTTATTTCTTTTCCCCCAAATGTTGTAACTGCAGTAAGTCTTGGGCTGTTTGGGTGTTATATAGCAAAGGCTCTGATTAAGCTACTTCCCATCTGTCTTGAAGGAGTTCGAATGCTGGATGGAGACGTCACAGACATGGTCGAGGCCAAGTCCGTTAGCTTCAATCCCCAGCACGTGCACATCTACAGTGCAAGCTGGGGCCCCGACGATGATGGCAAGACTGTGGACGGGCCAGCTCCGCTCACCCGGCAAGCCTTTGAGAACGGCGTTAGAATGGTAGGTGTCAGAAGCACCTTGGCTCAGACTGTGTCAGTCAGTGATGGTTCTCATATGAAACCGTCTTTGAAACTGGGGATTCCAGTCCTCCAGTCTAAAGGAATAGATAGAACTCAGGAAACAGGTTAATAGAACGAGATGGGGAAGCTTTGAGCTTGGATGTTGTATCGGTTCTGCAAATGAGTTAAATGGTAGAGAGTTTCCCTTGATAAGAACAGAGATATATTTGGATGCTTAGATGTTTTCAAAGGAAATATATTCATTTATATGTTAATCATGCATTTAGAGAGATAAATTCCCAGGACTGTGAGATTCAGAAGAAATGGAGATATTGAAACTCTCCAGTTGATGTGACTAGATCATCCCGCAATGCCCTTGGAGCCATCCCTCTTTCGTAGTGCCTTCCCTAGTTCCACCTTTGTCCCAGGACAATGTGATTTTTATGCTGACCTGCACCTCGCCCCGCCCCCAGTTTCCCTCACTAGGCAGCCTACCCCTGGAGGTCACTTGATTTCCTTGATTTCACCAAAGAAATCATGACTACTCCTCCCCCGAAAAACTGAGCACATAATCTAATGTAATAAAACATCTGTTTCAAATTACAGATCTTAAAAAATCCTGCCTTCTTTTAGTTAAGTAAAAAATAAGGACGCTAAGCCCTGGCTGTTGTGGCTCAGTGGATTGAGCGTCGGCCTGCGATCCAAGTGTCGCTGGTTCGATTCCCAGTCAGGGCACATGACTAGGTTGCACATCAGGTCCCCAGTTGGGGGTGCGAGTGAGAGGCAACCACACAGTATGTTTCCCTCCCTCTCCTTCTCCTTTCCCCTCTCTCTAAAAACAAAGTAAATAAACAAATAAATTTATTTAAAAAAATAATAAGGACGCTGTATGCTTGTACTCATGGAAGGAGGAGAGCTCTACCAGGAGCACCTCTTTCTCCTTCTTACTCATGAATGAAACTTTGGAGGACTTAAAACATCCATTTAATCATGAGCTGGGCCTGACTTCCTTTCCCTTCGTTATCTCTTTGTACTTTTTTGTAATGCAAGCAATCCTCTTACTATCCATCAGCGCGCACTGCTTGCCCTGCGCATCCCTGCCCCACTCCCATTTCCTACTATACAGCCGTCCTGTTTTACCATCAAGTCTTAGCTAAAGTGTCACCTCTTCCCAGAAGCCTTCTCACTGCCTAGACTAGAAGTAAGTATGAGCAATCCCTACTGTGTACCCCTATGCTTTATATTCCTACTGTTGTTACATACTGTCTTTACCATACTGTGCCTTACATCAGAGTCAGTTTTGCATGCGTCTTCCTCACTAAATTGTTAGTTCCTAGAGAGCAGACTTTGTGCTCTACCCTCCTTTATGGGCTTTTCAAAACACATAGAGTACTGTACACTGAACTTCAGTCACTACTCAGGAAATTGTTTGTTGAATTTAATTTAATTGACCACAAATTGTGCTAACCATAGGGTTGTTATATATTCAGCCCAGATTTTGGCATGGAATGCATGCAGTTGATAAATGTAATGTTGCAGCTGGAATATAAATACTAATGATACCACCTTTATGGACTTGGTGTTAGGGCTTTAATCAGCAGACTGAGCTAAATTGTCCCCTGGTTGCACTGGAATAGACTGGAGGGAAAAGCTTATGAACTTGTTATGAATGTACTTTCTAACTAAAAGATAGTTTGGATTTGGGGAAGACATACTTTTTAGCTCTGACAATTTTCAGCTACATTGGAGCCCTTTTGAACAATAGGATAATGTTTTAAATTGTTGCCTAGTATTTTCCTTTCAAGGTATCAGAATACCAAATGAATGTACTCCAAGTAATCTGGTGATTTCATTACCAAAGCTCTGGACTGCAGATTACTGTTCTTTCCCTCTGTGCCATCAATAGAACTGTCATTCAAGTTAAATAAATCAAGCTTAGTTAATATTTGATTTTCAAATTATATGTGTATGGCTCTTGATATAACAGCAATCTGGAATTTCTCATGAATAATATATACTTATATTACTAGTGCACATAATCTCATGATTATACACATAGAGAGAAAATGTCCATATTCAATGGCTATCATTAAAACAGATGATATGGACCAATGATTTAAATTCTTTTTCTAACTAGGGAATCTTTCATTCAATGGGAATCTTAACTGAAAGCTCATTGTGTAAAACATAAAAATATGGTATTCTGGTTGAAGGAAAAAATGTTAAGATTAGAAACATCATCTGAGAAAGTTATTCAAAGTTATGTAGGAAGATTATATTTAGGAATAAATAATTTTGAGAAAATTTGTTCCAAGCTCATTAGTTTTAATTTTTTTTTAATTTGTTCATTTTAGATAGAGGGAGAAAGAAAGAGAGAAACATCATTTTTTTTTCACTAATTTATGCATTCACTGGTTGTTTCTTATATGTCCCCTGGGGATCAAACCTACAACCTTCGAATATCAGGACAACGTTCCAACCAACTGTGCTACCCAGCCAGTGCCCAAACTCATAATTAATTACAAAAACAACCAATGCTTATTTTAATCAATTATACTCTAAAGATTAAATTAAAAATAGATATCCTACCTAACACTAGGTAACCAGTGTTAAAGGCTTGGACTATATCTTCTCACAGTCCTAGCACATTCATATTCCAAATGCAGATTGCTTGCCTCTGCAGGTTGCTGTTTTCACCTAACAGTGTATTATGGGCAATCCTTCCAGGAAAATTCATGAGGACATAACTCATTTATTTTAATGTTGCAAAATTATGGGCATATGGAAATCTCATAATTCATCAACATTCCACTGAGAATCTTTCAAGATTTTAATCTGGGGGGTAAAAGGAGTCTTATTAGTTTTAGAACAAACCATTTACTTTTTTTTTTTTTTAAATTTCCTTTTTTATTGTTCTATTGCCCTGTTGCTCTCCCCTGGCCCGCCCCTCTCCCACAGTCAATCCCACCCTGTTGTCTATGTCCATAGTATAAATGACCCATTTATTTTTAGAGTTAAGGTAGTATCTAACAACAACAAAACTCTTAAAGACAAGTTATTTTCTGGCTCCTAGCATTGTACATCCAATTGTTGAAAAGCAGCAATGATCATATAAATATGATAATTTCAAAAGGGTAGGGTTTTTACGTGTTTTAATACACATAGGCTTCATTCAGACTTAAACTTGGGTTGACTCCAGCATCTTCTATTTACTGCTCTCTGATCTGATATAGACCAAATTACCTCTCTGCTTCCATTTCCTCATCTGAAATAGGGCAATAATGGTACTTACAGGAATACTATGAGTGTTAAATAAAATGAATACCTTTTATTCCTCTTGTTATCAGGCATCAAATGAGACAGTATGTTAATAACATGTTAAAATATCTTATTTAATAAAATACCTTTTATTTATGTATAATTTTTCCACCATAGAAAAATCATGGTCTCCCAAAACACTGTATTTCTCCTCAGTCTTCTCTCCCCTACCATTTCCACACTGTAGAGTTCTAGAATATTCCATCGAGTTGCTTGCAGTGGTAGATTAAAAATAATATGGTAGAAGTCTGCATAGACTTTCTGAGTCCTATACTGTCACCTACTTTGTCCTCCCTATATCTGTCCTCACCTTCAGTTTCATTTGTCCTTAAAAGCATATCTGCAATTTCATTGAGATAACCTCTTGATATACAAATTCACGTCAGTTATACATGTTTGTAGTCTTGAACTTTATTTATATTTCCAAAGGGATGGTTCTCTAAATATCTATAAATACATAATTTAGTATTTTAAAGCAGTATATTAGAGGTTCCTTCTCAAGAAAAAGAAACCGCTCGCTACCTAAAAGAATTATTTTATTAGTCATTTATTCCTTCATTTCTTAAATCACTCAACTAATAAATAATTTATTTCTTTATTGCACGCTGTAATATAACTTCATATAAAGTATTTATCCAATTCTTTATACATTTGATAATGCATATTATATAAAGAACACAAGTTAGAATAATCTATGTGACAGTTCGAAGTTGCTCTAGCATCATTGGGTTTTAACTACATCATCTACAAAAATATAACAGTTGAAATTTATTTTTTCTATTAAATTTATTGAACTCTCACTTTCGGTACACTATAGATAAAAGAGTAAAGAAGGCATCTAAGTTTTATATGCAATACATAGAAGTCCCGACATTTTAGCAGCGTGACAGAAAACAGAGAGAGACAAGGTTATTTGAGCTAAGGATTGGTGTTATGAAAGGCATAAAACCAATGACTTGGCAAGGACGGAACTGCTTTGTTGTTAGGATGGAGAGTCTTCTTGGAGGAGGTGATGCATGAATGGAGACATAAATGACACAAGACCAGTCATGGGAAGTAACGTGGAAGGAGTGTTCTGTGCAGAAGAAACAGCGAGAGCAAAGCACCATGATTGGAGAATGGCATGGGTGTACTCACAGAACAGATGCTAATCTGGGCTTTGGGGGCGACATGGACAGACAGCAGATGGTAGGAGGTGGGTTGGAGAGTGGGCACGGGCCAGCTCAGCAGGGCTGTCTAAACCACGCAAGGTGTTTGCATTTTGTTCTGTTACAGAAAACCATTGGCGGTTTTCAGTAGAGTTGTGGCCTGCAGGGATACACAGTTTTAGAAGATAATTGCTGTGTAGAGAATGGACTGTACATGGGGCGAGGGATGAGGAGGCAAGAGTGGGAGGTTGAAATGGTCCAACAAAGAGTTGATAATGAGTTGGATTAGGGTGGCAGTGATATCGAGACAACTAGAGAGATCGGTGGCAAGAGAGAGAAGCATAAATATCAGGAGAGATTTTCACAAGGGAAATAAATATTGCTCAGGGACTCCAAGTATTGATTGCATCCATTCTTTCTGCTTCCTAATTAAAAAATGTAGCAAATACTGGATTTCAAAATTCTTTCTATTTGTTTACTATAAGATAAGCATTTGGCTCAGTAGAATATAACACTGTTTTCAAAGATTTTAACAAAATCAGAATCGATTCCATTTATAGCCCCTTTAGAATTAATGTACCAAAATTGTATTAAAGAAACTATGCTGAACAGACCACATCACGATTGACAACTTGCTTTTTCTTCCAAAGGTTGCATTTTATGTGATGCCGAAGAGCTGTAAGATTAAATGCGAGAATTAGAGGTATATAATCTGGGCATCTTACACTTAACGATTATGATGAAGATACAGCAGCAACATTTGACATTTGCCAGTCTGTTATACTATAGTGATTCTGTGAATCCCTAAAATAGGTAGCTTTTAACCTCACAATCATCTCATAAAATAGATACTGTTTTCCCCAATTTTACAGAAAATACTAAGCATAGCCAAGGAAATCAAAATGTGGGCCTCTAAGAAATCTAATAAAATTTTTTACATGTTGTCATTTCTATTTTATTTGTCACATCCGACCTCCTTCCTTCATCTGTGACCATGTACTTTAGCTTTCCTCCTATTCCTGTGGTGAATTAATTGCTCATGTTCTGCCTTTGTCCACTTCCTCCACTTCTTCACTGATGCTACTCTTCCTCACTTCATCAAAGATATTGCCCAATTAACTCTGTCCCTGCATCATCAGAATTTCCCTCTCAACTTTGCTATTGCCATTCACATATATTCATACTGTTAAACGCCTAAGAGAGAAAGAAAAGAGGATCCCTCTTCGTCTCCTTCTATCCTTCCAATTATGGCCTCATTTCCCTTTTTCCCATTAGAACAAAATTCCTTGAAAACATTGTTCATACTTGCCCCTCTACAAGCTCTCTTTTTCCATTACCTCTTGATGCCACTACATCATGGCTCTGACCTGTTACTCCCCTGAAGCTGTTCTTGTCAAGGTCAGAGTGACCTCCTATGTAAAAGCCCGGTGCTCTTGTCTGAACTCTGCTATAATTTGTACTAACAAGACCAGCCTGGTTCTTCCCATCTACAATATAAAACATGTACTCCCAACCCTTCAGAACCCTTTCTTGGCAATTATTATCCCTTCTTTTATTTATTAGATTTAATTGTCTTGTGATTAATTTTCCCCTCCAGAAAGGAACATAGTGTCAACTGTTTTGTTCTCTGTGTATTTCAGGTACCTAAAACAGTGTCTGTTTAGAGAGTTAGGGAACAAATGTATGAATGAATGTGTGAATGACTTCCATGCCAGTTTGCTGCATATATTGAATGAATTTACTTAAGGATTACACTTGCATTGTTTTTGATTAATAATTTGGAAATGAGTCATTAACATATATGGTATATATAGTCTGGTGATTAATGTACTCAGACTCTGCAGTGGGTTCTAATACATTCTTACCTTGTTTAAGTTAATTAGCCTCTATGAGGATCAGTTTGTTTCTCTATAAAATGGAGCTAAATACTAGTAATTACTTTTTACTAAAAAGTATGTCCTTAAACATAGTGAAGCCTCCTGTTATAAACCTTAGTCATTATCACCACTGCAAAGACAGGGGTAGTTTAAGTGAAATACTGATTAATCATACAAAATACTGTAAAAAGTCTTGATTGTTCAAAATTTCTGGGTTTAATCAAGTCCATATTACTGAGTGATCCTTTGGGAAGGTAAATATATGATCTTGTGATTATTATTAAAGAATGGACAAAATAAATGGGACAAAGTATCCAAAAGGGTATTTCCTAAAGTTTAATCCATAACACACTAAATAAAATGCTAAAAAAAAAAAAAAAAGGAGGGGGGGTAAATTTTGCTATCAAATAGCTTGAAAAACACCACTCATTATATGCTCCCTTTGGAAATTTAAAAGTATATTAAAGGCTCTGAGAACTCCTGCAGTAAAGCTTAACTTTATTTAATCAATGTTCTAAACTTTGAGCACGCAGAAGCTTTTATTTTCATGATTTCTTAAAAACTGCTGTTAATTTCATTTTAAATTCTTTGGAGCTACTTTATGAAAGTTCAGCTAAACTCACGAGACTTTTAGAATCAGAATGTTAGAACTGAAAATAATTTTAGTGGTTGAGTTGTTTTTACCAACCTTTATTTATTTACTTGTGGGTGTTACTACCATTCACCCATCCTCCCTTCCTAAAACTTGTGATTTCTTCTTTTCCTCATCCTAGTTCCAACAGCTCTTTCTTTGCTCTCCTGCTTCCTAAAAGTCTATGGAATCTGCCCTCTTGTCCTCAGAGTTAGAACGAACATGTCTCACACAGACTCAGGCAATAGCATACTTCCAAAGCTTCCATCTTCCCAGTTTGAGCTTCAACTTTCAGATTAGCATTAACACTGCAGCCAGGAAAGTATTTCTTATATGTAAATCTTGTCATCTGTCTTCTCTTAAAACTCATCACCAATCTGGATGACCGACAAGGAACATTCTAAGCTTCTTGGAAGGGAATGTAGATCTCTCACAATTTTACCAGGGGTCTCGGAATCGCATTCTTACATGTCATCTTAGGAAAGGACAGTTTTAAAGTTGCTCTCGTTCAAAATGACATGATTCTACTTAACCACCGGGATCCTTTGGCCTGGCTCCTTCGTATGACTGGCAAAGACTTCTCTCAGGGGAAACTCTTGACTTCATCAACCCAGGCAGTTCTAAATAGGAAAGCAATTTTAAAAAACGAGTGAGTCAGTTGACAGCGTTTCAGATATACGTGACCTAAGGTTTGGTGTTGAAATAAGAAGCTAATTGCCCAAAGTTTTCTTTGACAGGTTCTTTATTCATTCACTTATTCTCTTTTTTTATATATCTTATTTTTTATTCCCCACTAAAGACATTAATTTTGTCTTTTGTTTTCTACAATTTCCAACTTGCACCTGTTACTTAATACTGCTTTAATCTGCTGAAGACATTAACTGATTGCTATCCTAAATCTAAGGATTATAGTTTTAGTATAAACAGATATCACATATTTTCATAAAATTTTGACAAAACCAAATAAGCATGCCTTGTTTTAAGTCCATGCTCCTTCCACTGTATATAAAATCTGATTTAATGATCAAATATTCTTGGTTGCCATTCTTCAGTTACAACAGTCTTCTTTCTGAATTGCCACTCACTTCTTTTTACATAATAATAAGCAATAGAAAAACCAAAGAAATTATCTTAATCTAAGCTCTTCCTTTTGACACTATAAAATAATGTGAATTTTTTTTTTTTTAATGAAACAAATACATCCAAAACTCAATACACTCAAATAAGCTGCGTCTCCTTTAAGGTAGTCATTTTGGAAGGCCACCATTATTTGGCACCAAAGGACTTTTAACAGTTTCCAAAAATTAAATAAATCTTTGAGGTAATCATAGAAAGTATGCAGCTGGCTTTGGAGGCAATCCCAAAAGAGTTTTTAAGGTATTTTGAGCAGTGGTAGCATAGTTAAAAGAGTGAACTGTGGCATTCACTTCTTCTTGTTTGCATTCAGGAGACATTCCCTGGGTGGTTATAATATTCCAGGCACTTTGCAAGGTGATAGTGAAAGATGAATAGCACGGCACTTGTCTTTGGGGAGCCCACCATATAATGATAAATAAATGTCCTAAGTCAAGTGCAAGGAAACTCCCAAAGTCCCTTCTGTGAATAGAATCTGGTAAGCAACAAGGGGGACAAACGAAACACCACACAATAACAAAACCTATTGTATGCAGTCTAGTTACCTTGCAATCATCTTTTTGGTCCCATTTGGGTTATTAAACTTTAATAATACTTGGTGCATTTGATATTCATCAGCAGGTATCAAATGCATTGACAACATTTTACAGTTTCCCGACAACTATGGTTAATAATATCCTACAGAAAATTAGTGAAAAACTTGGAATCAAATCTTTCTTTTTTCCCATAATCAGACAATTCTATGTTAAGGTTCCCAGTACTTCCCTTATTATTGTACTCAAGAAGTATTTCTTAAGTACCCACTATATAATGTGCACTGGTTTGGCATTTACCTTAATCCTTTATCCGGAGAAATCGCATAGCTCATAGATATTGTAGGATAACAGCTTACAGAGTTTTCTGTGTAGTTTTATCTACAAGTAAACTTTGAATTTCAGGTTCTTATTCTTTGAGCTTTTTAGACTTTGGGATTAAAGCATTCAATACAGAACCAATGTCAAGGCTAGGGATAAAAATAGGTGAAATCACAATCACTGGTCCTAATCTCCTTGTTGGAACTGTGTCGTCGGGGTTTTTTTTGTTTGTTTGTTTTTTTTCATTTCACTCTTCCATTTAGGGGTCCAGATGAAAACAGGACATTTGGTGAGCATCTATTGGCACATCCCTGGCTGTTGAGTCTCTTAGGAGATCTGATTAGTATATGCCCTTCCCATGATCAGTTTCCTTTTGAGTCACCAGATTTTACAACTGATTAGATATTTAGAATATTTGCTGAAAGCACAATGTTGCTTTATAATCATAATTGTCTCTGATGCATATGTGCGTGCACACACACACACACACACAAACACACACGCCTTAAAGACATGTGTTTACCAGGAGGGGGAGAAGGGGTATAATCAGCCTATATAATAAAGCAGTAATAATAATCATAATAAAATCAACCAATTTCATTCAGGAGGGATATGTTTATATCTGCTATACACCCAGCTGTAGCAGCATTGGTGCCAGTTTACATTTTAATAAATGACAGATTGCTGTTAAATTAGTTGGCACATGTTGTAAAACTTTGGAATGCTATATGGGTAGGCAAAGATAAACAAGGGAGTTTATTTCGTATTGGTTCCACTTAATGAAAATTTATTTTAACTGAAGTTTGTTTTTATAATCTTCCCTTAGGATCTAACTATATGCTGGTGGAACTCTGTTTCTTAAGAGTTCTAACAAAGCTATGAAGTGACTTGCCAAGTGGACCCAATATATGATTATCTATTTTTGAAACAAAGGAATGTATGCCTCTCATAAAGACATGCGGTTTCACATTCTGTAATCTTCACAAAGTTATCTGATTGCCAAGTGTCAGATTTAGATTGTGATTGTGAATGTAATGCATTTTTATGGGAAGGAGCACAAATCGTCTCTAGCTTTGTGTAGGTGCAAAGGTTAAAGATATATTGTCACCTTGTTTTCAGTTTTAGTTTAGCGATTCATTCTTGCCTCTGTAAATAGTCGATACTGACTTTTGTAAATTCCATGTTAAATCCCTGTGTTCTACTCATGGATTAAGTAAGTGTCAGCAGTTCTCTTTTCTTTTAGTTTTCTTTAGTTTATTTCTAGTGACTACTGGGCCACCTGGGGAGTAAGTGAAGTCCTTACCACAGGGGTTGTTCTAGTAGGTTCTGGATGCCCCTGTTATAGAGAAGATGCAGAATCATACAGGAGTTGGATTAGGCCAAGTTAAGGTCCCTTCCAATCCTGAGTTTCTGTGATTCTAAACATAGATTTGAGAAAGCTCATGGAGAGGACAGACCGATCAATATTCTGCAGCGAAACATGGCAGTAGCTGGAAAAGGCCACTCAGTCATAAACAGGGATAAACTGAACTGAGTTGATAATATCAAGTGATTTTAAAGTTTATATGGCTTCTGTAGAGTTTTTTTTTTTTTTCCACTTAACCTGAGCCTAGAGCCTTCATCTTTAGGATGAGAACAATAAAACTTAATATTTTTAAATTGGGAGTCAGAATAATTCTGATTGGACCTAAACCAGTTGGTAGAGCTGAAAACTAAGTCTTGGCAAAGTTGGCAACCTGGCCATTAGGAAGCAAGGCTGCGGTTCCAACCTGGGTCTGTCATATTTCAAGCCTGTGCTCTTCGCCTCCATGTGTGACATCTGTGCCTGGCAGGTGCCTCAGACAGGCCTGTCTGTGCTCACTCAGCTTTAGTCAATGGTCATATGAAAGTGACCACTGCAACAGGGGCCTCTCTCTTCCCCGAACTCTTAGAGGACTTATCATCTAGGCAACTGATTTGGCATATTCTGAACTTCACTACTAGATTTTCTCTTTCTCTTCCCCTCCGGATGCAGCCTGTGATGGTGTAGAAAGTACTGACCTTAAAGTCGAAGAGACCTAAGTTGAAATCTCAGGTGTGTCTCTAGAGTGTTGACCTGCGACAAGTAACTAAGTTATCAGAGCTTCCGTTTCCCTGAGAAAAGGCTATGATACTAGTTTATGAAGCTGTCATGAAAACTGACTGCGACCTCACATGTAAAGTGCTCAGCCCAGCTGCTGTTCTCCTCAGAGGGAGGGCCACATCTGATGCATCATTAGGACCACAGAATCTTGTAAATTATGTGAACCTCATATTGGCTGTAATTTTTTCAAAAATATAATTGCTTTAAATCGGGATTGTGTTTATGGGAGGAAAATGTACAGGGCTATTTTTTTTTTTATATATATATTATGAGCTACTCCACAAAAGGTAAATGTTATTGCTTCATGGTGTGGAGGCCCCATGGTGGGCTTTGGAGAGGAGCAGCTTACTTCTCACCCTTCTAGAGTTGAGCTGACACTTGGAACCAGTCCATAGGAGGCATAATGTCACCTAGAACTCAGTTAAAAAAGAGTATAAACTTTTCATTATTGCTGGAGTATCCCTCTATCCTCCTTTCTTAGTTCCTTTCCTAACATTTATAAGAAATTCCTTTCATAACCCTTGTGATGATGTGTTTATTCTCTGTGAAAGGAATTTTTCAAATTCTCCTTCAATATAAATTTCAAGGTGATGGGTATCTTTCTGAGTAGTTTCAAATTAAACAATTAATGTTGATATTGGACCTGTGCTCCTCAATTTCATAAACCTGGCTCTCCTGAACATCTGAGATGGCTTTGCCATTCCTCTGGGATGATCCAAGATGTAGAAACTTTTGACAGGTATGTCTTTTTTTTCTCCCCCCAAATGGGATTCCCTGGCTATACCAAGGGCAGCTGTATCGGTACTGTTAATTATTGATTGTGCTTATTTCAGAGAGTACAGGGGACTCGCATGTACCATTTTAGCTGCTTGGAATGAGGAATTGAGACACCTAATCTGCACATCCCTCCTCCCAGCCCATATTAGCAGTCTCTAGGCCATGGGAAAACAGCTGGGACAGGGCTCAAAGCTGGGAGGGCAGCGGGAGTGACTGAGAGCAAATCACCTGAGTCTTGCTAAGGCTACAGTGAGTGATGAGGAAGACAGGGTTTGAGCAATATGAATTAGTCATAGATAGAATATACAAAGCAGACAATTATTTTGGGGTTGTTGAATTAGCAAAAGCAGGCAGGATTTTGGGGGTATTTTCCCTCTAATCCACTGTTGTTAATTAAGCAGTATTTCCCTACACTATGTTGTTAAGCATTTTTAGAAACATTCAGTGTCCATGCTGGTCAGTGGGGACCTATGGTGGTTGAGGGGAGACTGAATCCATCTAGTTCTAGCCCTGCCACTAACTGGTTCTGCTAATAACTTCATTTCCTCAGTTTCATTAAGTAGAAATCTAAAATTTCACTGCATGAACCTCTTATGTGTCCAGTTTTAAATAATATCTGTAGCACTTTATTCAGCTCCAAATGTTTATTATGTGAAATTCCTAAATGTACAGAATATCTAAAGATTAATAGGAATAAACTTCTTGACTTGAAAGCATATTTACTTCCATTAGTAAACACACCTGGTTTTTATTTCCCACTAGATAGTCTACTACACTTTCTCCATGAAAGACTGATTTTCTTCTTTCAGCTGTATTTTTAAAATAGATAGAGAAAAAGAAATCTCCACTGTTGCAATACTGCTGTCAGGAGCCAAGTGTCACACCATTGTGCCCTTGGGTGATAAAGTGTAAGGAACTGTATTATGAGTGCAGGAGCTCAGCCCAGCCCTTCTGAAGCTCTGATAACAGGATTGAGTCTCCCGAGCCTCTGCCTAGGTGATGTAGTCCTGAGTGTACATCCTGGCAGATGTGGCAGCTGAGCAACTTTGTTTATTTGTTTTTCTAGTCATACAATAAACATAACAGTACCTTTTTATCAGGAACCTGGGCCTGGGGAAGGTTTGCATCTGCAGCATTGATTAATTATTCTTTTCACTAGTCTTTGGTCCCATTACTCAACAGGTCCTTTTAGAAAACCAAGCTAAAGTCACCTGTAGGTCCCTTGAATTCAGTGCATCATGCTGCTCATTCACATACAAGAACATGTATAACATGAAAAGACCCTAAATGAAGGTTATACATGGCTGTAAAACTTTGTCATTTTACCAGAAGTGCTTGCAACGATCATCCCCAACAGTTGTAATTACTGTCAGGCTCTCTATTCCTTTAAAACAGAAGTCACTGCATATGCTATGATCAGGAAGCATATAAAATGGATTTTCATGTGTGCATGGTAAAATTAATAAGATCGCTGATAACTGCAACTAATATTTTCAGTGTATTATTAAAAAGTCAACAGGACATAAAAAATTGCTTAGTATACATGGCCTAGAGACCTGTTGTGTATACAGCAGATTCGATTACAGCAAACCTGACGTGGAGTGGGGTGGAAAAGATGGGTGAGGTTGAGGTGGAAAGGAAGTGAAGTAACATGAGAAAAGGTGGAAGACGAAAGTGGGGAGAAATATTGGGTTGGGCAAAAAGTTTATTTAGTTTTTTCCCATACGATGGCTCTAGTAGCACTTAGTTACCTTTAACTTCATTCGAAACAATTTTGTTAGACTGTGTTGTGACAGCCGTCATCTCAGCATGCATTTAAAAAAAAACAAAACATCAAAATTGATGAATTTTTGCACAGCCATTTTAATATTGAAGATGCAAGAAAATGTGCAGCATTTTCAGCATATTAGGATCTATTATTTCAAGAAAGGTAAAAACACAACCGAAACACACAAAGAAAAGATTTGTACAGAGTATGGAGAAGGTGCTGTGACTGACCAAATGTGTCAAAAGTGGTTTGCAGAGTTTCTTGGCACTACTGACATTTTGGCCAAATAATTCTTTGCTGTGGAGTTGCCTTATGCATTGGAAGATGTTTAGCAGCACCCTGGCCTCTACCCTGTAGAAGCCAACAGCAGGAGCCGGCCGACATTCTCAAATTATCCAAATTAATCAAGTTATTGGTGAAAATTAAAAATGTGTCTTTTATTTTATGGAAAAAAACCATACAGACTTTTTGGCCAACCCAATAGATTAGTACTATTCACTGAAGACTGCCTTGCTTCTTTCACTTGAAGTACTTCAGAAAAAGATGCATTTCTTTTTTTAATCTTTTTCTCTCTTCAGCCATCCTTTGCTGGGTTAAGTTCCATAGAATGAGAATGGTGAAGACTCCCATTGAGTGATTTTTGTAAGTCAGTGTGCGGATGTTCAGACAGTCCCTCCAAGTCTGATTTTGTGCCACACGGGCAGCTCTGGCAGCGGACGTGTTAAGGCAGGAGTAAAACACTGAGAACAGTGAAGGGGGGAGGCTCCAGGCCAATGAAAGGCTGACCATCAGCAGGTATTGCTAGAGGACACTCTTGTGTTGGCTACCTGATGAAGTCATTTTCGGAAAGCTGTTACTTTCCATTGTTAACCATTTTCAGTCCTGGAATTTTTGCTTAGAAACAAGTGGAATTACCCAGCTGTGGGATGCACTCAAATCATCATGTAAACCATAATTAATGACAGTTTTGTTTTAAAGTACATAAAGTGGTTCTGAGAATACAGTAATTTAATATTCTGAGAGCAGAAGTAAAGTCAGGTGAAACCTGTGTACTCCTTATGGTGAACATTCCGACTTGTGGAGTAGATCATAAAATAAGAGGCAGGCAAGCTTATTTTCCAGGTGAGGGTACCGTGGCCTAATAAATTTAGCACTTTGTAGAGGATTGTTCTGACAAAAGCAGCACTTAACCTCTGGGTTCCTAACCCCCAGAGGCCACATCTCTTTTTTTTACTCCTTTAAAATCATCTCATATCTGTCTTATTCAGTTTCCTTGGGTTTTGGTGGGGAGTGGCCCACTCCATTCTCTGGGTCCAATTCTGTCTCATATAATTAATTTTTCTGCCCCCAAGATGTCTCCAGTTACTTACTCATGGCCCTTTAAGAATACTTTCTATGTAAAATGGGAGAAGAAAATAATATTAAAATTCCAAAATAACATCTAACTGCATTGGCTGAAAAGTCATGACACCATTTTAAAGTAAGAAATTTAGTTCCGTCAAACTACAGCTCTCAAAACCTGGCTTGGAGTATATGATTTAATTGGTAACCTAGCATAAAGTAGCCTTTTCTGACCTCCTGAACCACAAGAAAATCCAGTTCCTTTCACCTTTAATAAAAACTCTACAGGGAATTATAAATTGATTTTTGTAGGGCATACATAAGAAGAAACACATGCACAATTAAATACACAATGAAAGAGAGTATTTAGAGTTTGACCAAATGGGTCCTGGGTGGATTTCACAATATATTTTCCCTTAAGTTAGTTTACTAACTTTTAACTTAGTATTCAATTAAATTGGAGGATTTCTTTCTCATCCAAAGCCATATTTAAATAACCAATTTTCACAATACTTTACCAAACTAGAAAATGTTATTTCCTACATTTTGGGAAAATATATATCTCAAGATTCCTTTCTCTTTGCAATAATCTGCCCAGCCTCCCTCCTTCCTACATCCCACATTATAGTTTAAATCACTCTGAATTTTGGAAAAATGTCCAGATTTTTTTTAACCACATATGTTTTGGTTTTCTGAATATTGCACACTAATGAAAATTCCCCGTGCATCTGTAGTAAATAAATCTTTGAATTGCTAATTGTTTCAGATTAACCTCATAGGTCTTTAGCAGCTGTCTTTATGTCATTTTCAGCCCACAAATTCAGCCTGTTTATTTCTGGGTCTTTAATCATAAACCATACACACAGGCATAAAGGTCAGGTTGTCTTGTGGGTAGAATGAGGGCAGCATCAGTATATTCTGCATATCCATGGGGGCAGGTCAGCCTTTATCTTCTCTCACCTTGTATTAGTAAACTCGGCTGCCATAACAGATTAACAGTCTGGGTGGTTTAAACAACAGAAATGTATTTTCTGTTAGTTCTGGAGGCTAAACGTTTAGAAGTCCACAATCAATGTGCCCGTGGGGTTGAGTTCTGGTGTCACATCTCCTCACTTTGCAGATGGCCACCTTCTCATTGAGTCTTCACATAACCTTTCCTCTGTAGGTGCCCTTCTGGCACCTTTTCCTTTTCTCATAAGGACACCAGTCCTATTAGATTAGGATCCCACTCCTATGACCTCATTTAACCTTCATTACCTCCTTAAAGGACATAGCTTCAAATACAGCCACATTGAGGAGTTAGTTTCAACATATGATTTTGGAGATGTGGGACATAATTCAGTCCATTACACACCTTAAGGATGATGCCTGACGTCCCCCATTCGACCCTCTCTGTCCCCTTTCCCCTTCTCTCCACGTGCTCTGTGCTGAGGGATACTGACCTCTGTGTTCTCTGTCTATGGTGTCCCAGGTCCTCTGGCTTCTGCTAGGGTTTGGCCAGTGAAATGCATACACTGGCAAGAAACGGGAGAGAGAGGAGGAGACTGGGTCTCAGTATGTATTCCCTTGGCCCCTCCCTGAAGGGCTGATATGGGGTGGTGTGTCCCCTGAGCAACTCTCAGCTATTAGTCTCTCTCTCTTCACCTCCGGGGACTCCCCTCTCCCCAGCTCCTTGTGGGTCTGGTGCGGAGATGGATTATTGACCCAACACTATTCTCTCTAGTTTCCCTTCACCATGCCCTTGTATCAAATTACCTGTTTAATACAAGGATGTCACCTCTCTCTGGAAGGGATGTTTCCAAGGCAACAGAAACCCACTATCCTATTAACCAACTGTTATCTCAACCCAGCAGAATTCCAGAAGGCCCCTTAGCAATGTCACTGTCCTCCAGAATGGTGTCATCTGTGGATGCTGGCAGAATAGAATGGCTTGTGGTCATACTTCTGGTGGAACCTTTGCCAGATTGGGATTTCTTGAGGGGGGGGGGTTGAGAGAGGACTTTGGTGTCAGAACCTGTGTCACTTCCCTTGAGGACATTCGGGGGACAAATCCTGACTCCTGATTCTGCAAGTCTGAAGAGAACTTGGAGGCTGGTCTGCTCTTAGATCCTAATGCCAAACTTCAGTGAAGACATTGGAGTTTCAGCTAAAAACAGTAGAGCAAACATAAACTCTCTTTCTGCCCAAAAGAAGGCAGCTGTAAGGGCTAAGTTTCAGGCTTTAGTTCCAGTTGGATTCCAAGCTCTGGCTCTGGCATTAGTGAGCATTTCTGAACCTGTTTGCTCATCTGTAAAATGATGATGATGTTGACTTAAATTGTGCAGAATAATGTTTGGACATTGCTTGGTGCATAGTAAGTTTCTATAAATGTTAGCCTCTGTTCGTTTTAGCATACGATGGACCTATTTGTAAAACTCCTCTTGATCATAAAGTAACATTATTTTTTAAGAATTGGTCCTGTGTTTTCCCTCTTAATAGAGGAATAAATGTGTTTGTTTTTGTTTATAGAACTAATACACGGTCACCAGAAGATGGTATGAAAATAAAATAAAAACCTTTCCTAATCTTACCAAAGAGTGTAGTTCTATTACATTGTCACTTTATGGTAGCTTTATGCATATACCTTTATACACATTACTTCTTTACATACACATACATTTTTTTCTAAACTGAGACCATACTATATCATTTTGTATCCTGCATTTGTCACTACATTGTGAACATAAAAATACCACCTGAATATTTTCTTATTAAATATTCTTTTAAAATTGAATTAGTTTTTAAAGATCTTTTCTGAATTTATACACAGGCACGGTCATAATTTTACACAGATATATATATAAATGTGATTGTGTTAGGTGTGCTTCATCACTGTTTTGTGGTTCTCAATCTGTGATCTCTCGTGGTGCTGTTTAAACCAAGATGGCGTTTTGCATTATTTCACAGTTTCTGTTGACATGTTGTTAGGCAAGGATCCAGTGGCTTTTTGCCTACAGTACAGCTCCTCAGTGTGTAATAGCATACATTTTGGTGATGAACTCGAACCTTCTTCCTTCTCTGGCTATGATGTTTTATTTGTCAAGTCTAGATATAGGTCAGTTGCTAGAGTTTTGATCTGGCCACCCATACTATAAGGGGCAGTTCCGTCTACAGATTGACATCGTCGGCAGCCGTCCGTCTCGAGAGACGATGGTGTAGCTTCTTAAGAGTCTATCTGCACCGCCGAGAATGGCTGTGCAGTCCGACTCGGGAGTGACACGGTATCTGTCTCCTCCTGTGTTGAATCGACATCTTGCGATGACGCTGGAGTGTCCTCTCCAGTGAAGCTGAAGCTACAGAGCCTGGGCAGGGTGATATGGAGGGTCTGCTGTTGCCCATGCAGCAGACACCCCCCTCTCTTTGCAGCTGAAGGGTCCAAGGGAAAGACGGAGTCAATACAGCTTGGCTTCAGGTGCGCCGCAGGAGTTGCCGGTGTTGACTACAACGTCAAACCGCCTTAGGGACTCCGGCTCTGGATTTTCTGTCGGGGTTTACTCCCTTAGCCTTTCCCCTGAAGAGGTATGCCACAAGGCAGCGGAGGTTTGACAGATTGACATAATCCTTGGTTTATAACGGCTTGGTGACTTTTGCGTCTTTTTCTATGTTTCATGAATATTTTTTTTTTTTGTATTAACTCCTCTTTATTTGGTCAATTTTATTTTATTTTATTTTTTTTTTTAATTTTTTTATTTTAGTTTTTCAATTACAGTTGTCCCCTTTTCCCCCAATTTCTCTCCCCCACCCAACCCACCCCCTCTCCCACAATCATATCCCTCCCCGTTGTCCATGTCCATGAGTCTTTCATACAGGCTCTTTAATTAATCCCTTCCCTTACTTATCCCCCTTCTCTCCCTCTCCCCTCCCTCATGAATATTTTGATGGGAAAGTAAACCATGCCCAATTGTCTCAAGCAATAGCATCCAGAAGTTTCTTTTTCTCTCTCTTCGTGAATTTTTCCCACTCCGATGTAATCATACTGCATTTTTTCCACATTGAAGGACAAAAGGAAATCTGTGTTCACATCAGTCAAATCATGTCATAAATATTCTGCTCCTTAAGGGTTCAAGATCAGAGACAGTTTATCACAGATACTCCAGATTCTTTCTTTCTTTCTTTTTTTAATTAACTAATTTTTTTAGCTGCATCATATTTATTTATTTATTTTTAAAGTATATTTTATTGATTATATTGTTACAATAGTTCCAATATTTCCCCTTTGCTACCCTCCACCCAGCACCCCCCTCCCCCAGCAATCCCCCCCCCAAAATCCATGCCCATGGTTTGTACATACAAGCTCTCCCATTTCACCCTTTCATATATTCTTCTTTTTTTAATAAATAAATGATTAATTATTTTAATAATAAAAAATAATCCCTCCCTCTCAGATATTAAGACCCTTTATAATCTTATAAAGGACAATGGGCGAAGGTCTCAAGCTCCTCTAACTGCTTCAAGCTGGACATGGTCGTCGTCCTACCTACCCTTGGGTCCAGAAATCCCTAATAAGAGTGGGGGTGTGGAGGGGAGGGTGGCCTTCCCACATGGGGAAGGATCGTGCAGACTCCAGGTCAGTTGGCTGTCCCCAGACAATGGCATGCTTGGTTTAACAGGCTCTCCAGATTCTTTCTTGTCTCTCTTTTCTTGCCTCTTTTTCCAGAAATTCCAAGGCAACATCCCGAATACTTTTGCCTACACCTAAGACCAAAAAGTTAGGGCCTGGAAGGAAGAAAAGTCTCCACCATTCCTGTGTGACTTTGGTTCTCACTTCCTAATTACAAAGTGATGGATTTGGTTCAGGTGCCCTCCAGGGAGCCTTCTAGTTTTAAAATAAAAAATAATAAAATGTCTCACGAACTCAGCTATAACTGTTCCAGGAAGTACTCTTCACTTAGTCTTATTTCTGTTTTCTCCCAAAGACCTCTCTTATAGAATCAAATAGTCACTACGTTATACTTTGCTTCTTCTTGGTTATTTTATGACTTTAGGAAAATCTTTGAATCTGTGTCAAAGTTTGGCCCAAAGACTGTGATTTCAGAAGGTATCTACTGTCAAATGTGTTGGAAATTACTTCAGATTGGGTCCCTCTCTTAGAGCTTTCCAATGACTGACCACTTATTAAAGACTCTAGAAGTTTTGCAATAAGGGAACCTGTTTATTTTTGCTTAACTCAAGACTTTCCAAACAGTTTTGATCTTGAAATCCTTTTGTTTCTGGTTGCATCTATTAACATCCCTTCATTATTGTGCCCACACCATGCACAGTGGAAGCACAGCTCTAGAAGGAAGAACATAGTACCTAATTCTGCCACTCGCTGACGATGTGATCTCAGGATAGACGCATAACCTCTCTACACCTCATGTTCCTCACATGTCAAATAAGGGTGCACAAATAGCACCCCCTTCATGATGGATGTAAATATTAAGGCACTATTATATGACTATGGTGTTTTATGATTAATAATATCACAACTCTGGGGTCTGGCTGTCTAAGATCAAATTTTGTTCTTCCTCCTACTGGCTATATGACCTTAGGAATATTACTGGACTTCCGTATCTCAATTATTCATCTGTATAATGGGAATACAAATTGTACTGTTCTCACAGATTATGAGAAGAATTCATTCTGATTTATGAAAAACATTTACAGTTGTGCTTGGCCCATGATGGGTCCCTAATAAATGTTAGCCCTTATTATTGTCATCCTTGGTGCTCTTGTTACTTCTATGACTATTTTAGTTTCTTTTGGGGGGGGGGGGTGTAATTGACATATAACATTATATTACTTTCAAATGAACAGCAGTCATGATTCAGTATTTGTAGATATTGTGAAATGATCACATTAGTGACTCAAGTTGACTTCTATCACCTCGCATAGGTACCAATTTTTTTCTTGAGATAAGAACTTTTAAGATCTACTCTTAGCAACTTTTAAATAAATAATACAGTATTGTTAACCATTGTCACCATGCTGTACATTACTTGGATTATTTTAATTTGTTTGTTTTTTTTTTTTTTTTGCACAATTTTTCAATTTCTTGCTATCCCTCTTAACTTTCTGGCACCCTATGATTCATATGTTGACACATTTAAAACTATCCCAGATGTTTCTAAACTCTCCTCATTTTTTTCAATTCTTGTTTCCTCCTTCTGTAATGGTTGACTGTTTCTTCCTTGTGTTCCAACTTGTTGAATTGAACCCTGGTTTCCTTTCCTTCACCATTTTTTTCATGTGAATTTTACTTCATTTCAGCCAGAATAGCCCTCATTCTTTCCCCATCCTGTTTAACTTTTTCTATCAAGTCTGTGAGCATCTTTATCACCAATGCCTTAAACTGTGCATCTGTTAAGTTCTCTATCTCCTCATCTGTTAGGTGTGCTATCTGCTGGTTTTTTAGTTGTGTCACTAGGACCTTGATCTGTTCTCCATTCTGGGCTGTACTTCTCTGTCTCCTCATCTTGACAGCTTTCTCAGATTATTTTAATTTGTAAAAGCAACTTTTTTTACCTCAAAAAACAACTTAAGTCCAGCGTGTTATTAAAATAGTATCACACCTGCAAATATTTGATTCTGCCTTGTTGGTTTTGTCTTCTCTTCATCTAGAGTCTGTGATCCTTGTCTTCCATCATTTAACTTTGTGACTTTTTCTGTGTGTGAACAGGGGCGGAGAGGCCTGGGCTCTGTTTTTGTCTGGGCATCGGGAAATGGCGGGAGGAGCAAAGACCACTGCTCCTGTGACGGCTACACCAACAGCATCTACACCATCTCCATCAGCAGCACGGCCGAAAGCGGAAAGAAGCCTTGGTACCTGGAGGAGTGTTCTTCCACCCTGGCCACTACCTATAGCAGCGGAGAGTCCTATGATAAGAAAATAGTATGTGCCATTTGCATGCCTGCCATGCTTTATTTATCTGTTTTTCACTTTGACATACAGAGGGGAAAATCACAAATTCATATGCACAAGTAATATATGAAAAAAGAAAGTCCTATTAGCTGATTACTTACTTAACACAAGTATTTGTAAATGTTACCATTTCATTGAAAAAGCCTATCCAGATCATGACATTCCAGCATTTAATAAGGCCTTAGACATGGTTAAGCTTCAGTTTTATTGAGGACAAATGAATGATCCACCTTCACCTGGGAAGTTAGTGGCAGCAAAGAGACTAGAACCTAGATCTGACTCTCAGGCCAGTGCCTTTGACCCTCTGTTCCCAGGCTGTCTTTGAGCCTTAGCTTCTGTGATTTGTTTTCCGAAGGCAGCTAATTAATTCAGAGTGAAAAACAAAGTACATAAGGAAACCCAGAATTCCATTTAAACTTAGTTATTTAACATAAACTAACCCTGTACAAAAGGTGCTTTTCTAATATTTCCTGACAAACTTTGTTGCCTGAATGAAAAACAGAGGCATCCTGTGTGATCTGCCACTTACTAACATGCCCTGCTCACCATGCAGACAGCAAAGTGACTAGGAAGAGTTCAGGTTGCAGGACTAGCCTGCAACGGTTTCATTGGGTGTTGAACTGTTTACTAGCTCGGCAACTTTAGACACATTACTTAATTTTCTGTCTTAATGCCCTTACTTGTAAAACAGGGACATGTAATAATACATTTTGTGTTGAGTTCTTACAAAGATTATGAGGAAGCAAATCAAAAGTACTTTGTGTACTGTCTGACCCATTTGTGTTCAAGAAAGGTCTAACTCTGGGGGTACCCAGCCCTGCACTGCTGACTCTGAATGTCCAACATCTTTTTACTTTGCTCTTTTCCTGATCATGGTTTTGTAAATTGTCTTGGGATTTGTCTTACTAAAGCGGAGTTACGCTGCTATACCTGTCACCTTTTAGCATTTAGCCAAGACCTTGCTTTCAGGCCTTTTCGATTCATGAAGGTTTGGATCCCTCTGCTACTGCTGCCTCTGACTTTTCCAGGCAGTGACAGGACACTCCTTATTCATGTAATTCTTTGCTCACATCCATTTGCATTGATTCCTGGTTATTATGTGATTTAATGTTTTACTCTATTTCTCAGTTACTTTTTAAGACCTTCTCTAGTCACGTTTTTCAGATTGATTTAAATGAAAGCTGCCTACCCGTATACAGATCCCGTTCGTCCCTTCTTTCTTTAGTTTCTCCACAATAATTGGAAGTACCTCCATTAATCATCAATAAACATAACTCCACGATACAGAGGGAACTATAAAAGGAGAAAATACGGACATAAGCAAGTTCTGAAGTTTCACAGCTTTCTTAATGGGAAAGTGATCTTCTGTGATGTGTTTGATACCTTCATTATGGAAATGTTATCATCTAGTGATGTTCCTTCAGCTTTCAAATATGAAGACCTTGTTTTCCAGAACTAATTGACTCTTAGGTCAATGTCCACTAGTAATGAATGGTGTCAGTCAGTTCTGCATCATGAAAATCTTGATGAAAACTCTCTGGAATAAAAGTTCTCTTCCTGTACCTCTCAAGTCTGAAGGCATTTTAAAGCAAACTCACCACTGCTTCAGATCAAATATGCCCAGCTAATCCAATTTATCCCTGTAGGGTGATCACTGGTGGGGAGAGGATGGGGAGTTCCATAACTGTCTTCCTTAAGGTAAACTTATAATCCAATGGGCAAAATATCAAAGAGGAAGTAAGGGTTGCCTGTGTCCCAAATGAACACGAGTGGGCAGAGGAACCTCAAAATTGCTACAGGATGTACTCCTTAGACCTGACCTTCCTGGTCCCTTCATCACTATTTGCTATGATTGTGTGGTAGCTTTTATGATACCAGGATGGGGTGGTCATTTAGGATTCTCCTGTGAATGGACAAATTGACCCATTCGGTGGTCCAGGATAGGGCTTGAGAGGGAAGGTAGAGGACCATGACATAATCCTTGATTCAGGTTCTGTATCTTACTTTTCCCTAGTTAGTGTTTCTGCTATCAAAACCTTTATTGACTCCTTGTGTATATTTAACATTAACTTGTTTCTACATCTTATTGAGTCTCTCCTAGTTTCATTGCAGCAACTTGTTAAGTAATGTTCTTTATCTTGCTCTCAGATTCTCTTATTTTGCCTAAATATCCAAATTACCCACAGTTGGAGAGGAAGTTTGATAGCTGTTTCAGCTATAATCTCAAGCTTCAGACTGCTCAGTGGCTAAGCAACCTTCACAGAGTTTTGGTTTCTTCATCTGTACAAGGGAGGTAAGACCAGCACCAACTTCACAGATTTTCATGAAGAAAATGAGCTGTGAAGTGTAGGTGTTTACCCAGCACCTGGCACAGAGAGCCATTCCCTAGGTCATTGTCACTTTCTGCATCCTGGGAGGCCGGGGTGGTCATTTTTCAGCTATTGTTAATAGAGGTGCTTGTTGCACCTCCATTTTACCAGTCTCTAAAAATACTGCAAATCTGTTCCCCCCGTCCCATAAGGAAAGGCACTTTGATCGTGAACATGTTAACAGTTTGAACAGGAATAGAGTTGGCAACAACATCAGCCTTTTATGGCCCAGCTGACCCCTTTTCCTTCTAGATGTCAGAATGACAAATAGTCCTGTGTTGTGCCTGGGACCTTTTCTTCATCAGGCTTTGAACCAGACACCTGTGGTCCCTCGGAGATGCCCACATCCTGTTAGTGGCATCTGTGATTGAGTGTTACAGGAATGGCAGTGTCTTCCTTTGTACTCGGGGCTCTCTTCCCTGGGTCATTCATTTTCTTTTGTCATTTGCAGCTTCTCCAGAAGGGCACACTTGTCATTCCTCATTCATAAAGCACCTTTGTGATTTGAACAAGGCAGCTGCTGAGGATCCAGAAGAGAGGAAACATCTCCTCTCTGCTTCTGGGAAAGCACTTTTGTTAAATAAATTTTACTTGTCCTCAATAAATTCCTTTTCCTGGTATGCAAGCTGGAAAATCCTACCCTGGGTTTCAAAACATAGCTAGGTCTCCATCTCTTGGTTTCCTGCCACTACTATTAGGATAATTGTGGGCCTTGGTATTCCATTCATGCTTTAATAGATCATATCAGAGACAGCCTTATATCTTACAACAGCAAACGAAGCACCCAAAATATCAAGATTATGACAATAAGAAGCTCCTCTATAAGCTAAAGAGAAGCCAGTTGAAATGACTGGTTATTATAAAACCATATTATGAAACAATGTTTTATTAACAATATTATATCCATCTTATTCCATGTTGAACATGTAACATCCTTGCCCTTCTAACGTGTGTCTGGCCTGACACATGTACATCAAATGCATTGTCTCGTTGCATCCTCAGGACACTATGCAGGAAGATCAGGTATTTTCCGTCCTTTGCAGATGAGAACATTAAAGCTGGAAAGATTAAGAGAAATACAGCTAGTAAGTGGTAGAGCCTAGATTCCAACCAAAGTCACATCGATGCCCCAAACCCATTTCATACCCATGAGCTGTCATATGCTGAGTACCTTTCAGAGATGTCCAATATAGGGCTACATGAAACATGGTGGTGTTTTTTGTTTGTTTATTTGTTTGCCTCTTTTGGGTTTTATTCACAGTGTTTTTTTTTTTTTAAGTATAAAGTATTTGGGATCTATGTGTCCATTAATTTTTAGAACTTAGCCCACTTATTTTGAATTTCATAACTCCCTCAGACGATCGGTCCTCTTGCAAAAACCTAAAGCTCTTCGCAAATCTGAGCTGCTGGTTCCTGTGGCACAGTGTCAGCGCCTGACTGCCCAAGCGGGTGTTGTTGGCTTGACGTTCGCATCCAGGCTCTGTCCTGGGAGAAGAGAGGTCTGTTAGGCCAGAAACCACTTCATTTATTGTGTCTGTTCTCAAATTTCATCTCAGAGAAGATATTCTTCCTCACCTCCTCTGCAATTGCGGCTCTTCCCTCCACCATGCTCTGCTCTTAGCCCACTGAGTTTTCTTTCTAGTGTCCTCAGAGCTACTTAACAGGAGATTACACATTTTCATATTGACTCTTTTTTCACGCTATAATGGAAACTACTTGAGGTTGAAGGCTTTGTTTTGTTCCTTCCCAGAGCCTGCGCTTAATAAATAATAGGCATAGATGACTAATCAGACACGGGGGAGGATGGAAGCTTTGGAGTTTTTATTAAGACAGAGAGGTGTTCTGTTTCTTTAAGAGATACTCCTTCTACTGATAGGTTGGTAAGAGGCAAAGGGTATTTGACAATATATTTAGTATAGAAAATTGCCTCGAGTCAGTTCTCTATCTTGCTGCATGATAAAGTTGTACATACTACCTTTCTCAGTGTCAAAGACCCTTTAAGATCAGTTTATACCCTTCACTACATCCCAAAATTTCTGCCAAGTTCTGTTTTGGAGATAAAGCTCCCCTTTCTTCCCAATCACTCCCATCATTAAATTATCTCTTTCCTTTGGGACTAGTTAAGCCTTTGCCTCTTCTTTTTTTTCCTGCAGTAATTTGGCTCAGTGATTGGAATTCGGGGGCCATGGTATTCCTCTCAGGATGGGTTTTGTGAGCCAAGGTTGAGAGAATATATGCTCAACTCAGCCCTCTCCTGATGTCATTTTCTTCATTTGTGTTCAAAACAAACTTGCTGCCTGGGGTATCTCAGGGTTGGCCTGAACCACCGATTCCATGTGGAGGAATTATCTTATTGCTTTCAGTGTTCCTTAGGAGCTACACATTTCCTTTTACAGAAACATCATGCTCCCTCTCCCAGCCTCCCCCACTACTCAATTCATTTCATTATTCAAGTGCAGCCACTACTCTATCATCTCTCTGTTTCCCCTTCTGATTTGGGAAATGTCATTACTTTTCATGAGCAAAAGACTAGCAAATCCAGATGTGTTTAGTTTGTTTGGAAGTTCGACACATACTCTCTTGAGATGTTTAAAGAGAGAAAGGAAAGTTCCTGAAAGGTTCTGATTTTGATTGTGGCCGGAAGGAGAATCACTATGCCCACTTGTTGAGTTGGGCTGGACCCCAAGTTCCACCATCATTGCTGGCAGTGGTCTGGAACCGTCGCCCTTGCTCTCACGGATGACCGTACTCTGTTACTTTTTTTCTTTTGCTGCTGTTTCAGGGTTTAATACTTCACCACTTAACATCTCTCTAGTAGCTGCACATTCTTGGGCAAGTTACTGTCTCCAAGCCTCCGTTTCCTACATTAATGACTAGTGTGTCTTCCTCGTGGGATTAGATGTAATTTTATGCACACACGCAAGCGCGCACACACTCCTATTGCACACTGCCTTGCTCATTGCAAGTTACTCATAGTGATAGCTTTAGAAAAGCCAGGGACCTGGTGAGAGCAATACGTAGTAGCTGTGAGCGGAGTTGCTCTACTTTCTTTAGCCCTTGGATTGTATATACACATATACTTGGATAATTTTTGTAGGTTGCTCTTCTAAGTGTATGTGAGTTCTGTTCGGAGGGTCAATAAAGGAGTGACCTTGAAGTCTTTCCTAATAAGAGGGAGAGTTTAAAGTGTAGACGAAATGAGTACAAAGGAGCTTGACTTTAGCAATTCAACTTAGCAAATACTGTGCCTCTGCTTTGTGCCAAGCACTGAGCGGACCTTACGGAGATGCAAAAGTGATGGGAGATAGCATCTCTCTTTAGTTATAGTAGTCTCGCATTTATTTGTAAGCAAAACCTTACTTTCGCGCTTTACATTTATAGATTCTTTTGGCAATACAGGAGTGCAATTGTGTGTGGACTTGTCAATAATGATTGAATTTTACCCCAGTCTTTGTGACTTCAGTGAACACAGAAAGCATTAATTGGTCCTCAGTTCTTTTTTATTTTGCTGTGCTTTAATAAATCAGCTTCTTCCGTTTTATTCATTGACACATTTAAGATTTCATTTCTCTGCTTATCGCTCTTAGTTGTGTCTGAAACAGCTTTTTGGGTGCATTTCTAATCCAAATGAAAATCAGCAGCAGAAACAAATTCAACCTAACAGACAGTAAAATCATTTTGTGTTTTAAAACTATCTGTTCAGTTGCTCTTTTAATAGATATGAGACAATATGGCACCTTCAAAATAAAACAGATCACAAGATCAGGGAGCTAGAAACTCTTAACTGGAAGGTTGCTATAAAGGCTTGTCACTACAGCCAAAGTCAATCTGAACTGAGATTCCCCGGAGAATTGCGTCAACAGGCAGGAATAAAAGATTCAATCAGCTCAAGTAATGAAATCTGAAATATTAGGAAATAAGAGCTTAGGATGAGAAAACGTGATGGTTCTTCTCAGAGGAGGCCGACCGGACCTGAGTAATACCCACCCCTTCTCACCATATAAAGATGGCATCCCTGACTTTGTGAAGTCCAAAAAAGCCATCTGCTACTCATCCTGGGACAGACTGAAAATCTAATTTGCTGATCAGGACAGCTTTGATCTGGCTTGGGGGCCTGGTGTCACCTCCTGTTTTCTTCACTCTGATGGACAGAAATGATATTTTCTTGAGCAATCTGAGAAGTTCTGAGGAGAAAAATTCTGTTTCTGATTTGGGAGGTGAATTGAGGGAATTTGGAGCATGCAAGATGTGCCACCGGACTTGAAACCAGATTCTGAGGCATTCTTTAAAATAGAATCTCATCTTACGGTGCTTTATTGTTCCCTTTTCACATACAGAATCCCTTGACTCCCTGCCTTATGATGTGGACCAAATGCAACTTTTCCTTTAAATTACAGTGTCAGATCTTTTATGCACGCATTATGATTAATGGGGTCACCCCATGTGGTTCCAGTTTTCGGAACATCATTTTTCTTGAAGTTGCATGCTCTTTGGTGGTCTTTGCCTTCTCTTTCTAAAGATAGACAAAAAAATTCTCTGATACCGGGGCTTCTCTTAATGATGAAAACCCTGCCTTAGATCTTTCTGGTAATTTACACCTAAATATCTTTACCACTGGCAGTAACTTCCTCTTGAAATGACCCAGCTGGAATTTCCACTTAAGGAAGTGAGGATGTTTTTGTTTCTTTTCTCTCCATTCCTTTCAACCTTCCCCCTCTCCAGCACCTTCCTGTTCCACTCCCTTTCCACCCCTGCTCACTACTCAAGTTTCTTAGTTAAAGCAGTTGGAAAAAAAATAAAAGCACAATGCTGATTTGGAATTCTGCAGGCTTGCTTATATCAATAGCGTTTACCTCTAAATTGGTGTTTATATATAAAAACACTGAGCAGCTTTTTGTTTAAGTCTATTATTAAATGTATAATATAATATAGAGGTGTCTATACCTGGTGTCTGTATATAAATGGAGCAAATTCCCATTGCAAACCCGACATCCTAAAATTTTTATTGTTCATATTTGAGGTTGGCAGGAGATGGTTATTTATTAGATTCAGAAATGCTACACACACTTGGAGTGTTTATTCTGGATTTGTTTCTGTGCATTGAAAGTGTCTGGTGCAGCTGAAGAATACGCAAAGTGAGCCAAGTGGGAAAACATCATGAAAAATCTTGAATCCAGGCACAAGTCATTGAAAAAATAGAACTTGGCAAAGGAACATGACCATGAGGGTGAGGTAAAATGGGAAGAATGCAGCAAGGCCATCTCTCAACAATAGCGTGTCTGAAAACATGGAAACAGGCTGCTTCTGGGCTGTTTATGCATTGTTTAGGGATCAGGCCTTTGGAAAATAAGACTGCAAATTTACCCATGATTTCAAATGAAATAGAAATAACCTTTTTAATGTTCCAGAAATCCCACTTCTGGATATATATCCAAAGGAGTTGAAAACAGTCTCAAAGAGATATTTGCACACCCATGTTCATTGCAGTGTTATTCACAATAGCCAAGAGGTAGAAACAACCCACATGTCTAATGACAAATAAATTAACAAAGAAAGTGTGGTGTGTATACTCTTAAACCTACGTAACTTTAACAACATACATATACAGTATTGCAAAATCCCGTGATACAGCGAAAAATCTGCGATAAATAATTAAATATATTATTTTTTAAAATCCCGCAATACAGTGAGGCCGTGATAAGTGAACCGCAATATAGCGAGGGACTACTGTATATGCAATGGAATACTATGCAGCCTAAAAAGAAGGAAATCCTACAACATAATGAGCCTTGAGGATATAATTTTAAGTGAAATAAGCCAGTCACAAAGAAAGACAAAATGCTGTATAATTCCACCCATAAGAGGTACCTAGAGTAGTCACACTCACAGAAGCACAAAATAGAAAGGTTGTTGCCAGGGTTTGGGAGGAGGAGAATGGGGAGTTACTCAATGGGTAGCGTTTCAGTCATGCAAAATGAAAAGTTCTAGAGACCTGTTGTGTGGCAGTGTGCAATAGTTAACAACACTGTGTTGTACACTTAAAAGTTGTTAAAAGGGTAAATCTGTGCAATATGATTTTTACCACAATGAAAAATAAATAAATACCTTTTCAAAGTCTACAATTAAAAATATAGAAAGTTTTTGAATGTAGAAGTGAGTAGGGCTCTGTCTACCCAGATAACTTGTAAGCATCCCAGTGTGGAGGTTCAGAAGATGTCTAGTACCATCTGTGAATCAAGAAACAATCTTCCCTGCCTCCCAAGCACGCTGTCAGGGCTCTCGCACACCTTTCAGTTACTTAGGACAAGAGTTCAAGGCTGGTCTCCTCTCTCCCATCACTGTATCTATGTGGTTCTGTACATTTTTGTTTATACCCCCACCTCTTGTGCATTGGTCCCAATCTGGTATGAATAATCTGGTAACATTAGAGGTATCAAAGGAACAAAGGAAGGACAATGAGAACCGATGGCCTCTTAGGAAGCTCAATCAGCCAGGATGTCAATCTAGATCCATAACAAATAATGAAGAGTCCACTCAGGCATCCTCACATGACACTGAGGAAATGTTTAGGGGAGGATTTGCTTCTAAGGAGGTATGCAGCTCTTTCTTCCTGCGAAGATCAAGTTTCTTTCCAAGTCACCTAACCTTCAGACTCTTCTTAAAGGGTACACCTTAGAACAGCAGGACTTTGTGTTCAGCCGCCTCTATCCTCCTACGCCTTTCTGATGGCCTTTCACCTCGGTGTTCTTACCTGTAAGATGTGGGGAATAGGTTTGTCTTGATGTTGAAGAAAGCTTTACTGATGTCTCCAAAACCTGCAGTGGTACCACCAGCTCATTTCACAAGCGTCTTGCATCTCCAGTGGGAGTGATATCAGTCCCAGTGCGGCACAGGTGAATGCTTGTCAGGAAGAAGGGGTTAAAATTTTTTTAGATACGTATTACAATGGTTTGCAAAATTTTAACCCATAGTGTTTTAATTTCTCTTAAGGAGGATCTGAATATAATTTTTTTTCCTTAGTGAAACAGTCATGAAACAAAGGGTGAGAAGCACCAACCACGTGGATGGGAATGTTACTGAGCCACAGCTGAAGTGAACTGGAGTCAAACCAACAGGGCAAAAATTGATCTAGTTCTCACATTTTGATTAAAGAAAATAGAGAAATAGCTAATTTCCTTCTATAATATGCAGGCATGCCACACTTAGGGCTGTAATTTCATATCAGGCACACTGGGTTGAATCTGGTGTTTTAGTATTTGTGTTAGATCTTTGAGAAATCCTTGGTTCTTCCATGTAACATTGCTATGAATTCTAAGGAGTCCATAAACAAATGTTCCTTCTGTGGCAGAGCACACCTTTTGCTTAAAATCTGCGGCTCCCCCAGTGTAGCAGTTCTGAGAAGGCAGGGGATAGGCTGTGTGCTTTTATTCCTTATGCTGCCAATGTCTAACTCAGTGTCTGGTTGCTGCTGCAACATGTCTGGATTCTTAAAACTGGTGGGGTAATGAAAGAATGTTAGCTTTAACTACAGCTGGGACTAGGGTGAGGCAAGTGGGGTGTCTAGGGCGTAAAATTAAGGAGAAACTTGCCCAACCCTTAGTCCAATTTCCAAACCCTTCCCTTTTCAAAGTTGATTTACACCAGCGATTCTCTGAAAGTCAAAGGGCCATAGGAGCGCTGGAACAAGGAATTTAAAACAACTATGTCAACACCCCTCCATTCCACTTTTATGAGTAAATTTCTTTCTACTTGCATATGATTCACGTTGACTGGAAAGCCCTAAAATTTCTCCCTTCTGTCTTCTAGATCACTACGGATCTGAGGCAGCGGTGCACGGACAACCACACTGGGACCTCAGCCTCGGCCCCCATGGCTGCAGGCATCATTGCACTGGCCCTGGAAGCCAAGTAAGCCTTTCTCTCCATCTGTCTGCACTGACGACAGCCCCTTATCTCAAGGACAACTACCCCTTCCCTAGTATATAACCCCTAGCACAATAACCCAGAATATAATCTTCCCAGTCCCAACTTGAAAACTTCAAAGATTAAGGCTTTAAATTTTTTTTCCTATATTAAGGAAAAAGGCAACTTTTTTTTGTTTTTTTGTTTTTATACTCCCTAAAAAAAACAAACTGTGTCATTACTTTATCATGGAGTCATGTGCAAGCATGCCAGTTGGCTCCAACACTCGTGCCTTGTTGAGGTTTTCATTCTAGTCTGGGAATGTTCCTGGGAGTCTCAGAGTGGTCAGGACTGCCCACTTCTGGGCCCTCTCCCTACAGAACAGTGAGGCCACTCAGATTCCATGACAACAGTACTGTCACAGACTCATTCTGGGGGACAGAATAGTTCAAGGTTATATGACAGGAGCCCAGGAAATAGGACAACCCACTTATACCTTACATCCTGTGTAATATAGTCAAATTCTGTGTCTAAAGATCCCTTTGAAAAGTCCCCTTAGGTTATTTACAATGCATCCCATCTCTTCTTTCTCTAAGCATCAATAGATCAATTTTCTTGAACTCTTTGGAAACCCAATGTAAATCTACACTCTCTTACTCTCAATTTCAAAATCCAAATGCCGAGAAAATTGAAAGTTCTTTTGCAAAATTAACACCAAAACTCATTTAATGGCAACGCTTGTCCTGATTTGATTTGAGGCTATTGACAGTCTTTATTTATTGTGAAAATGCCTATGTTTCACTGCAGAAATATTAACATATTTGATTACGAGGTGCTGGCTCAGAACCCATTGGAAGTTTGTGTAGTATGTGCTTTAGACGAAGTATCTGAAAAAAATTTGAATTTTAAATACATTTGGTGCAAGTACATTAAAAAAGGGGTTGTAGGCCTGTAGTCTAAGGCCCTCCTTACAAGACAATCATAACAGAAAGGAATTGAAGTAATGACGTAAGTGTTTTTCCAAAAATAGCCTTATACCCAGCCCTAAGGAGGAATGGAAAGATGTAGAACAATAGCAGGTACCAGGGAAAGAATACAAGAATCCTAACTATACTCAGGTATTACAGCACAAAGGTACTTTTCTTCTTGGTACACAGGTGACCTCGCAACATTTACAGCTGCCTCTCTGTAAGGCAGGGGACTTAAGTGAAGGCAGTTGGGCATTAATGTAATATGGATACAATGAATTGCTAAGCCATGTAACTCCTTGGACTGAGATAGGTAGACCAACACAGGCTTTGGAAATGGGCTATCTATCTTATCTTAGCCCATTGGGCTGCTACAACAAAATATCATAAACTAAGTCGCTTACACACAACAAACATTTATTTATCATGGTTGTAGAGGCTGGAAAGTTCAAGACCAAGCAGCCAGGAGTGTCTGCTGAGAACCTGCTTTGTAGATGGCTTCACATTACAGAAGGAAGGGGGCATTGGGTGTTAGTCTTCAACACATGGATTGGGGAGCACAAATATTTAGACCATAGCAGGTGTCATATCATTTGACTCCCGTGAATGTTTGGATTTCTTTCTTTTTGACAAGGTTAAATATTAAAACATTTCAACATATCTTTTCAAGTGTTAAAAAAGTTTGGGTTTAGCAAGGAACTGGCTCTTATCCTATTAAAGTCTCACTTTACAACTTTTCACTGAACTGTTCTGACAGAAATCTTAAATGTCTGTGTTTTTAATTTGGTTATTGTAAACTGGTATTTTAAAAAATATCTCATCTTCATTCTGAAATTCTAGATTGCTTTTGTGGAATATTTTCCTGTCCACAAAATATTGAAGGAAAAAAATCAGGAATTCTTCCTGCACTTCCCCATACCCTCTGCCCCAAAAGGCTATAATCTCAAACTTGGCAATTTAGTACCATAACTGTGGCTATATGATACTCAGTTCCTTGAGATATTACTATAACACCAATTTTTTTTGTAATTATTTTAACTACTATTTAAGTTGCAATGAAAAATTTTTACTCTGTTCCTCCAATGTCCCACTCACTTGGATAAGATCATGTTGGGGCTGGGAACTCTGACAGGCTGCATCTGTTTTCTTTTCTCTTGCTTTTTAGCATTTTTTAAGATTGGTTTTTGCCAAAACTGTGATGGGTGGAAAGAAGGTCCCGAGATAAAGTTACCTGGAAAATCCACTGCATTTTAAGATTTTAAATAGTCAAGTTTGACTGTGGAGCCAAAGTACATGGTAACTCATCTGATAGAATGAGAAACAATAAACCTTTACTCATAACTCCATTGGTTTGTGCTACAGGCGAATCTTTGCCTATTCTGAACCTGTAAATTAGGGGAAAGAGGTTGGAAAACTAAGAATGGGTCAGGCATTGGTGTTACTACACTAGGATCAGTAAGCAGTGGGCCTCCGGCATGAGTAAAAAGGATATGGAACTAATAGATTGGAGCAAGGCTGTCACAGAACAGTGTACAAAGGTTATGGTTGTTCTACAGCTAAGTCTAACGCTGGCAAAGATGCTTTACCCAGTCACCTAGTCCCCACCCCTGCCAACCTCCTTTTACACTATAGAACTTCTCAACAACACTTGAACCGTGGCATTTTTAGCTTCAACCTTGACTCTCACGAGATGTACAACCTGATCTACAAGATACTGCCTTGTAAGGAGAGAGGTGAGCAAGCCACAGCTGGCCGGAATCATGGCTCAGGACACTGCCAGCACCTCAGATATGCACCTCTGCTCAGGTCACATGACTCAGTGAATGAGGGTGAGAGTTCAGGTGAAAAGCTGCAGGCAGGAGCTGCCAGCCCCAGTTAACTGTGTGTCCCAGCTATCTTTCCACAAGGAGAAATGCATTGTTTCTCCTAATACCACTAGGTTACAGAATTTTATCAGGGGAAACACCCACATCCACAGCTTCCCCCAGCCTTTGTGTCCCCAGGTGTTTGCCTGCCCTAGTCAATTTGCCTGGGTCATGAAATTATGGGTCCTACCCAGGATGCATTGCAACCATCGACCTCTCTGCCATTCTATATTTCTTCTTGCCCTCCTAAGGTGGGAGCTTTTCCAAAAACACCTTCTTAGGAAACTAAGAAAAAAGAAAACAAACATAGAAACAGATAAGCTTCAAGTATCCAGATCTGTTATCTGGATTCAAGAAAAGATTGGTCATGAATGACCTCTGCTGTGACATCTGCTAGGAATCCCAGGCCATCCTTTTCCTATGGGGCCTGCAAGGACATGGGTTGCAACAAACTCCACTGTAACACACCCTCGGATGCTGGGGTCAAAGTGTGGTGCTCCCAAGACCGGAAGCATTCTTAGTGCCTCTAAAAATCTGCCTCCTTTCCTTTTTTTGCCCGGGGTTGGAGCCATTTTAAGCTCTACAACCGTCTCTGACAGTCTAATCTGAACTTTGCCTCGTTAGTCAATTAGGCAATTTCTTCCTGTTCCCAAAGGTGTTTCCTGGGTGCAGAAAGCTCTAAATCCTTTACCCTTCTGAAAAATCATGAGCAATTTTAGAATAAGAGAAAACACTGTCATCTTAGAGGGGGAGCAAACTTTTTGTGTTGGGGTACTCTCATCACATGTGTCTTGGTTCAGAGGTTTATAGTATTTCAGGTATTTGGATTTGGGGGTAATATTCAGCTGAATGAATAAGGAATATGTAGTCAGTGATTATGAGGGAACTAATTACCACTTGGTAATGATGTGCTTTTATAGCATAACTCAAAAAGTTCAAAACAAATGAGTGGGTGCAGTTTTCTTAAAGGAAAGAAATAGTGAAACATGACTAATAGTTTTAGATGAGCTTTCTAGAAGTGTCAAGTCACATTTGTAAGGTGCCTTATGTTTCGTTGCTACTATGTATCACCAGTACTCAAGACCCGTGGAAAGGGAAAAAAGTTGCTAACAAAGGATGTTTCTTACAAAATGGTCTGTAAAGTTGAAATAACTGACATTCATAAGTGTTTAGAATCGTAAACGATGTTTTACTGAAAGTTTTCTTGATCTGAGTCTGCAACTATTAGCAATGAAAACCTATGTGAGTAGAATATTTTATATGTTAAATTATCAGCATTAGCTCAGGAAATTCAAAATTTAAGTTCACCAAAGAAACCTTTTAGCCTTGAATTGCAAATAGTCTCTCACTGGAAAATTGAATAATATTCAGCAATCACAGAATATTGCATGGTGAATGGTATGTAAAAGGGAGTTGGGTAGAAACTTCTGAAATTATTTAGGACATAGAAAGAAGATATTGATGTGAAGTATCATCCACAAATCCTTGTTTTTAAATGACCCGAAAGCCTTTTCCTCGATTTCATATCTCGGGGACACAGGGATACACCTTCCCTTGAGAACACCTAGTATATCTTGATCTAAAATTAGAAAATAAACAAATTGGGGTGGCAGCTGTTCTTCTGTACTAGAAACATACCTGGTGCCTAATAAACACCTGTCTCTGCTGTGTTATGTGGTGTGTACATACATGCACACACATTTCTAGGTAGGCTTATCTACTTTCTTATTACCTCTCTGTTTTCTCCTATTTCAAATATCCTGTTACCACTGGTGTATAAAATATACCATATCAGTATATGTAGAACAAAAGTTATAGAATACATAGAAAGTGAATATAGTTTTGATAATTTAGATGATTTCTATTATTTTACTACAGGTGTTTTATATGGATTATCTTCCAAACGAGGCTTAAACTTGTAGAGACAAAGGATTTTACTTACAGTCTTTATTTATGTGTATATAAAAATATCTGTTGCACATTTTAAAAAATGTTTTAAAGCATCATGCTAGGAGCTAAGTGAATTAGGCAGGGCATAATTCAAATATCTGCAAAATATTTCACTTGCCTTCAAAGAATCTCCTTAGAGAGGCAAATGTACACTAACAAGTGTATGTGTGCTAGTGTACATTTCCCACATGTGCAAATTATTTAAGAAAGTCAGTGAAATAGTTTGTGGGGAAAGGTAGTGGAGAATGCAGGACTCGGATGAAAATAGAGATGGTCGGCCTCCACAATCCAAAGTGGAAGATGAGTGCCATGGCTCTTTTATCTCCCGTGACACCTAAGCACAATGTTCTGAACAAGGTCAATTCTAAACAAACATGAAATCAGCCCATTTAGTCCAACCTTCTTATTTTTTGTACAAGGGACATGAAGTCAACAGATTAGTTCAATTTAATATATTATTTTTTCCTTTCAGTGTCTCTAAATGCTTAGTGACCTCCCCACACTGCCTCAACTTATCTCTCATTTACTTACCATTCTTTAGAACTGGGCTTAACCTGGGTAAAATAAAGACATGGTGTTATTCCCCCCCTTAGCTTCCCAATGTAGTTCCTTTAGCTTTGAACTTGAGTGAAAGGGATACTTCCAGAAATGGAAAGGTCAAAGTGTGAAGAATTAAGACATGTTGAGCCACAGGACGATTTACACCATTTGCTGTTGATTTCAAAAAACTATACCCAAATAGTCTCTTACTGGGGAAAATTAAACTTACCATCTGCATTTCTTATCCACCTCAAAAAAAGTCCATCTATATCAACTTTAAGTTGTTCCTATTGATCAGCCACTTTATGCCTTTTCTTCACATTTCATTGTAATTTCTCTCTTACACGGTCTATGTCCATGCAAAATATGGGGAAATGGCAAAAATACTGGGGATGCAATTCTTGTGGAAAGTTAATTTCTAGGACAGTTGAGAGGGAGTCTGGAATCTTTAACAAGGTGAGTTGAAGTCAGTAATCAAAGGGCTTCCAAGTCCTAGAACTATCTTGAAGGGAGGCCACACAAGGACTTGACAGACCTAAACATTTCTAAGTATTGTGATTAGCATCTTAGTCCTGATAGCTTGTAAACAATTCTTATCTTAATTTTTTTGTTTTAATTAAAAACACATTTCAGTATAAAATGTTCCATTAAAATTTCTCCCAAGGGCCACCACATTCATCTGTATGAAATGTTGCAGTGGGTGGGGAACACAAATACATTTGATTTTGAGGTAAAATAGCAGAGTGTTAACATCCCAACTCTTTTCTTTTAGGAGAGTTTTCTTTAGTTCATCAATACTTTTTTTTAAAGTACATGCACACAGTGAAAATACAGGCCCAGATTCTGTCTATATGACAAGGGTAAAGAAGTTATCACACGTGTTTCCTTTCACATACTCTTAGAGTTTAATAACGTTGTAGATTGGACTTAGAATTTAGTTGAGATTTCTGGCATGAATGGTTGGGATATATAGCTTGAGGAGAATTAAAATGCAATCAGGGAGGAGAGCTGAAAAGGTTTGTGAGGCAAAAACAGCACACATTTCCACTGGAGGCTGAGCGGACAGAGAAGGGATGTACTGTCCTGGAATATTCCCTATAGTGAAATAATTGTAACCAGACCCACAGAGCAGTTACCATGGGCCTTCTGCCAGGACTGTGCATGAAAATAGCTTTGTTATGTCTACATACACACAGACAATACACTGTGTCCTCTAACACTTTTCAAGTTCAAATTCTTTAGAAGCCAATTTTCACTGGACTCAACTTTGTACCTTAACTAATAGTTTAAAACAATGCAGCTTCCAGAGGTGCCCTGTATTATTGGAAAGGCCTTGGTCAACACACTCATTCACCTTGTATTATCTTGAGATTCAGCCAGTGTTTTTCATCTTCTTCCTGAGATGATGAGACTGATGTGTAGTTGAGTTGCCCGGGGACTAAACAGAGGACAGAGAGTTATTAGGCCATTGTTATCTGCTTCTTTTTGCTTAGCTGTGTTTTTTTAAAATAGATTTTTTTTCCCCTGAGAGTATTTTGCTCTTATTACTGTAATAATTAAGATTGTTTCTTAAGAGTAATTCTGTTTTTTGCAATCCCTAGAGTTCTTCCTGGTCAGATGTCATTTTCAATTGTTCTATGTTATACATTAGAATTGTCTTATGTTAAGTCATAAATTAGAAATGCTTAAAATGAGGGGTCTGGGGTGAGGACCTTTACAGTGCCCTCTGGGATGTAATTAATTTCATAGCAATGATATCATTATCCATTATATGTCGTCCTCTCTACTACCTTGACAAGAATGCTATTTCAAAGGACATCATACCTGAAAATTCAATAAACAATGATTACACTCTGAGAAAATACAAAAGGGAGGAAGCTTCTTCCAGTTTAAGTCCAGCTTTAAAAAAAAAAAAAAAAAGTATATAAGAAGGGATTTTAGAAGGAAACTCCTAATCTCATTTTCCTCACCACTGAAAGGCGTATGAAGAGAATATGGGTTTTGCTAACATAAACCTTAGATGGAATCATTCATTCATTCAGAAGACATGTATCAATGGTTGGTTTCCGTGCTACACATTGTGAATTGATTGGTGGATTGACAGAGAACTTTCATCCTATTTGGTGAGGCAATCTGTAAAAAAGCAAATGATAAGTACTAAGAAAAACATAAGTAGAATAATGGAGCTATTTTATATAGAGTGGTGTGGCAGGACCTTGTAGAGAAAGTGACATTTGAGCTGAGATCTGAGATGTGAGAAGGAGCATTGTAAGGAACTGGACTGAGCATTCCAGGGAGAGGGAGGAGCAAGTGGGGAAGACCACATAGTTGGAAGAGATTACTGGATTTGAGAAATAGAAAGATATCTATGACTAGTGTGAACTGAGGGGCTGCAAGAGTCCAGATCACATAGGGCATCCTAGTTAGTAAGCATGATAGAGATCTACCAAGTCTTTTAAGGAGGGAGACATGACTTGATTAATTTTTTTCAACTTTTTAAATCTTCGTCTGATATTTTTATTGATTTTAAAGAAAGAAAAAGAAACATCAATGTGAGATAGAAACATCCATTGGCTGCCTCCTGTACATGCCCCAATCGGGGACCTAAGCTGCAACCTTTTGGCGCACAGGACAACGCTCCAACAACTGAGCCACCTGGCCAGGGCAACTTGATTGAATTTTTTAAAGATCATTCTAGCCTCTCCTTGGAGACGTACCGACATGCATGCAAGGCAGATGAAGCATTTTGGAAGCTGGTTCAGGAGAGATTAGGGTAGCCTGATCAAGGTGATGATAAGGGGGCTAGAAGTAGATAGATCTGATGTCTGTTTTTCAGGTACAGCAAACAGAGAAAATAAGATAGTGTGTCTTAAGGGAAAGGAAAAACTCAAGGCTGAGTTCTAGTTTCTTAGCTGAATTCTTGGGTAGGTTGTGCACCATTTTTTGAAATAGATACCCTTTGTTCTTCCCATGGGATTCTGAGAATTAAAAGAAACATAACTAAGTGGGACAAGATCCATCCCTGGTTGTGCTCCCCCAGTGGTTTACTTAACTGATCCTTAGAGAATGCTTTTCACTGAGATTGTGATTGCTGTAAATGACTGTAACAGTTTACATTTTTTTTTAATAAAAAGAAAATAAAGTTATGGATTTATTTACATTATAAATTGCTCATCTACTGCCATGTCCTTTAGGGTGTTAATAGCAAATTAACCTTTAAGCAGTTTTTTCCCATAAGATTACTTAGAAAATCTACTTAGTATTAGTGGGTTTGCAAGAAGTATGTAAAATTTAGTCTCTTGAGAGTTTGTGGACTTTATTTATTGCCAGGAAAGTTTTGTTCTTGATAGTGTCTATGGTAACACCCCAAATACTATCAAATATAATTTTCCTTGCTAGGAATAAGAGAAGCTGATATATTTCAGGGTCCATTATAGTTTTATATCATTGTCTGCTTCTTAATTACCTTAGTTCAAAGCATGTTTCAGTACATCTCAGCAAAATGACTTATGTGGCTTCAACAAATACCACTGTCTTTGTATTTGAAGATTCTCAGATGTATTCCTGAGCTCTGTATTGAAACTCAGATAAAATTCAAATCTATTTTTATACCAAGTGATCTTGAGTTCAGTTTAGAGTCTGTTTTGCCTATGCCCACATTGCCTTGACCTGTAATTTTTTACTTCTGGGGCATTTTTGTGTCATTTGTCAGAAGAACATAATTGTTCCTAGTTACATTAGAATCTAGTTTTTGTTTTTAGCTGATTCCAGCATTCTTTCATTTCTCTCCCTTTAACAGTTTTTAATCACAACATATTTTTCCATCAGCATGAGAGAGAAGTAAATAAGAGAAATATAAATGACAGATTAGAAAGCATGTCATTTCACTAGCATAAAATATTTATTCAGCCTGACATCAACAAGTTGATTATGGCATTTGATGTGTCAAATGCTCCAGGCAACAACTTCATAGTGAATGAATCGATACCTGAAATAGAACATGCAACACAAAAGAAAGACATTCTGTGTTTAGATGGCTGGGTTATTTCTTACCATCTTGGATGAAGTTTTCATTTCTCTCTTCATGATGATTCTGAATCTTATTAAGTAACCAGATGTGTGACTAAGATGAAGTAAACTTTTATATTCTTTGCACATCCCAGAAAAACAATATGCCTATGAAACCTGGTGGTGTCATTCTAGCCAATAAAGATCATGCCACATGGATGTGACTTGCAGTGGATGAGACAAAAAAATTCTTCTTGCCATTGGCCCCAAATTGAGTGTGAGAATAGTGCTTATTAATGCAAAATGGTAAAGTAGAAAATAAAAACGATGAAATAAACCAAAGAGTGGTCAGCTTTCATTGAATGCTTACTCTGCCAAATACTGAGCTGAGTGCTTTCATCGGTTATCTCATTTAATCCTCAAAGCAATACTGTACAGTAGGCATTATCACCATATTTCCGATGTGGAAAGTGAGGCTTAGCAATTTGCACAGGTAGTAAGTAAACTATAGATCTGGAAGTTGAACTAAGGCAATGTGACATTGCCACCATCACACTACATCACCTTGCTCTTTTAAGGGCTATAGGAAGTCATGGTTAATTAGAAATGGATGCTATGAATTATCAGGGCCACGAGGCTGGAGAAAGGTGACAAAACTTTGAACAGAGATGATTTAGGAAGATTTGACAGAAGAAAAGGGATCTGTATTTTCCAGATTCTTTTCTCAGCTTTCATTGGGTGGGAGTCATAGAGAGGAATCTTGTTGTAAAGTGCATATTTCAAAGCCCTCAAATAATCTGGGGATCTAATTGCAAGTAGCCCATAGATCACAATTAGAAACCCCCTTAGACTGTAAGCTGTCTTGAGAATGGGTATACAGCACCAAGAACAATGGCACATAGTAAGCAATCAAATATTTATATCATGAACAAATGAATAATTGGAGAGAAGGAGCTGTCCCTTCGGTACTCATAAGTATGGGCAGCTATTCAGGTAACTGTGGTTTGTAGTTAATGGGGTATAATGCTAACAAGGTTAGTCTTAACTCTAAATGTTGACTGATTAATTCAAAAAATGTTTATTGAGTCATGCTTGTTACTGTCATTTCTTTATTTTAAAATAGACTTTCACATCTCTGAAATGGTTGAATAAATCTTCCAGTCATAGTTACAGCCATTAGCATCATAGTTTTTATGTAATTCAGTGTGTCTCTGGCACTGTGCTTAGATCAGAATGCATCAGTGAGCAAACATGCCTGTTCCGTGCCAGGGCAGCCAGGAGTGGTAGTGCAGGCTGAGCATAAATGTAAAGTATGCTTTGAACCTACCTCCAATAAAGCATATATTGCAGTTAAGGCAGGCATAGACATAATTACACTTGAAGTGAGGTGCAATGAAAGAAGGAAATAAAACAGCGTGATAATTGTGATAGAAAGTGATGGTGGGGAAAGGGTGAATAAGGGCAAGTGAGAAAAGCATAAGGCTATCATTAATAAAATAATGGCATTCTTGGCTGAAATTGGACTCATATAGTAGAGATCCAACTTATACTTGGTTTTCATGAGTTTTTACTGAGTTGTTCTCTGATCACAATGTTAACCAAGTTTCACCTTCTTTCATCCAATAAGTTCCTGCAATTATGGCCAAGCCTTGGGTAGTACAAGGCCAAATGAAAAGGAAGAAGCCTAAGTGAGCCATAATTTTTTTTATTTCTACAACAAGTTTAGGAGCAGGCCTGTATGTGATTGAAAACTGGGTCGATCACTTCAAAGATGAAATTGTTCATCCTGTCCAAAAGAATTCAATAAAAACCTTATTTTTCTATCTTTCATGGATACTCTAGTTTAATCTGAAAAACTCGGTACACAACCAAGGAATGTTGGGAGGAGGAAAGAGAATTGAGTGAAATTTAAGATAGGCTTTCAGAACAGTCTGCCTGTTATTTCGCTATTGGAAACTTTTACAACCGACTTGAAAGGATATTGTAGAGAGCTTCCTGGGGAGAGCATGATATGGGAGTGATCGTATTAGTCATGCTGAATTCTTCTGCATTGCTCTGAATTTAGGTGCCATTGGAGTTGACATCTAATAGCCTCATTTTCCATAGCAGATGTATTCAATTTTATAATTGTCATTGTGCTAAAACTCTCAATTACATGTGATACCCTACCTGGAATATAAAATAATTGTTTTCAGTTTGTCTGAGAAATCATAACATTGGAAGGTTGCCCAGAGACCATCTGGTCTATAGAGATGCTATTGAGTGAGAGTGTTCAAGGATCTCCAGGCAAAGAATAATAATGGTAATATAATGTAGGTTATTTTATAAATGAAACTGTATTTTGTAGTTTTCTTTTTTAAATTTTAAAGCAGCTCGTTTGAAAATCGTGTACTATTTTTGCTATAAAATTTCCTGGATCATATGAAACAATGCTTCCTTATTTGCCCAAATTAAAAGTTACCAATCTTGCACTGATTTCCAAATAAAAAAGAATGCGCTGGTCTTTGAAATTCAGAAGTTAAGATCCTTTTTCACTGTAGTGGTGCTTGCAAACAACCCACTAATTCCATTTGCCACTAACTTCTTGGAAGCAAATAAATATTTAACACTGGGATGCCCTGACAAGAGCAGTCTCATAACCAACAATAGCGTCAGCAATAGAACCATTTTTAAAATTAGATTATTACTAAAAAAAATTCATACTCTTTGTAGAAAGGAATATAAATTACACAGAAATATATACACAAAAATCAAAAACTTCTCTGACAGTCACCTTTCAGTGGCTGTTTTATGCTTGAATAGTGTAATAGCTAATACTATTTTTAACATATGCAATGTTTTTATTGCAAAAATATTTTCTGCGTTATTATCTTCAATCTGCATGTTGCTTTTCCTTCAGATCCTGTTGTTCCTTTTGTTATCCCTCCCTCATTAGTTTTCATCTCCTTTTTAACCAAAAACCATTTTACTCAACCTGCAACCAAGCAAGATTAGATTAAAGAAGTCTTCAGGTCTTTGTGGGTGTGGTCTCTGTACAGTTGTTGGAAATTGGGTATTGAGAAATTCATGAATTGTAAGAACTAATATTCAAATTAAATTTCAGAAATATATTTCAAAGTTACTCAAAAGGATACCAATCCTTTACAGATCACCTGCTAATCATTTATGTTGTTAATGTTTCTTATCAGCATATAAATACTCACTATATTGCCCATTTACCATAGTTATTATGAATATTTTATCAATTTGTCATATGCTTACAAGCTTTCTTCATACCATTTTGACATGGAGAACATTTTTCTTTATTTTTAATTATTAGTCAAATATATTTGTCCTTTATTGATTCTTCAATTAATCATACCTCATCTTTTGGTACTTCCTGCTGAATTTTATGTATGCTGATGAAAACTTTGTACACTTTCCCCCTAAAATGAGCCCAAATTTTGCTGTAATCCATGAACCCCGTGGGGTTAAGAACCAAGAACCCTTAGGTTAGAAAGTCCTTCCCTATCTCAAAATCTATTAATTACCAACTAACATTTTCATCTTGTGTTTTCTCCTTTCATTTTTCAGCATTAAAGTCTAAGCAACTAGCATTTACTTTGGTGTTCAGTGTGAGGATCTAAATTGTATTTTTATAGGGGTCCCATTTGCCCAATGTCGTTTGTTAAGTAACTTACTACCTCCAAAAACATTTTGTTTTGCATTCTTTAAGTTGTTGCATTTATGAAGGTCTCTTTTAGAGTTTCCTTTACTATTAATCTGTAAATTCTTTTGACATTACAGTATCACTCCACTTTCATTTTTTTAAATGTTCTTCCCAGTTCATTTTTCCAGAGAAATTTTAGAAACATTTTGCCATGTTCCAAAAACAACCCCAAGTGACAATTTATATCAATTGTATGAATCTTGGCTTCTCTATAACAGTTGGTTTTCCTTCAAGAAAATCCATCTCTGGTGTAATAAAGTTTTAGGCATGTCTTTAGTTCTATACTTTTAGGTTTAGATTTTTGGGGTTTTTTTTTGAAATAGTAAATATCTGTTTGTTTTGCTATTACCATGATGCCTTTAATTGGTTACTGTGTATTTACACCAGAGCTATTGTGTTTGTGTGTTTTCCTTTAGCCTCTTTAATTCACATTGGGGTATAACTCAGTGCCTGGAATCTTGTTGAGCTTCAGTTCCTTTATCTGAAATTTGGAGTAACAATCTAGAATCACCAGATTGTTGCTAGGATTAAATGACTTTAGACTTATGGAATGTATTAAAAATAAAATAGTATTTCTATTATATTAGCCAGCCATTCAAAAGGATTAAGTATCAAGAGTGAGAGGAAGGTTTCATCTCTAGGTCCTGGTTTTCTCAGGATATTTTTCTAACCTTCTGTTCCACTTTTTATTGATGCTTGCTTTTCCATGTTGAACCTATGCGTCATTTTTGGTTTGATAAAGGTTTGTTAGGAATGTGTTTTGGGTATTTTCTCAGTATCTGTTGAGATTAATAGTTTCTCATAATATAATTGTTGAAATGACAGAATAATAGATTTCTTATTTTCTGTTAATATTAATGACAAATTTGTTTCTTTAATAAGCTATTGGTTTAGTTTTAGGAAACTTTATGCCTTGATGTTTATTTTTCTGATTAAGAATTTTAGGTTTTTTTACTGAATAGTGTTTATATGTGCATGTGTTCATTCTATATTATTGTTACAGAAGCTAGCTAACATTAATTATGTACTTATGGCAAATAAGTAGCTTCTTTTAACTTTATGGTTTATTTAATTTATTTCTCATGTATAAGATAGCATAGATAGTAAATAAAGAGTCAGGCTTCCTAACCCAGATTGGTTTGACCTTGAAATTGGCCTCTAACTGCCAGTTTTTGGTATCAAGTGAAGTTAAAGTCAAAAAAGAAATTTAAAATTCTGCAACTTAGGATCACTCTCCTTGTAAGTTTGAGGGAAACCATGTGGCTCGCATGCCTTTTGAGAGGTAATTCTTTGATAAATGTTTTTAATTTTAATTTTTTCATTTATATTCTCCAGAACCATGTCCACTTCATAAGATTTTCAAATTTATTGACCAATTATTATATATAGTTTTATATATAACTACAACATAATTATTTTTAATGTAATTTTTATTATATTTTATTGATTATGCTATTAGAGTTGTCCAAATTTTTCCTTTTTTGCCCCCCTCCACTGAGCAATCCCCACTTCCTCAGGCAATCCCCATACTATTGTTCATGTCCATGGCTTATGAGTATAAGTTCTTTGGCTACTCCATTTCCTATATTGTACTTTACATCCTCATGGCTATTCTATAACTACCTATTTGTACTTCTTAATCCCCTCACCTCTTCATCCAATCCCCTCAATCCCCCTCCCATCTGGCAACCATCAAAATAGTTATATAGGTATAAATTAGATATAGATTTCCTAATAGTATAAAAGTTCCTTGTATTAGTTTTTATAACTGCCTTAATATTTAGAATTTATTTCATCGGTGTTCTTTTTTTTTTTTTTTCTTTATTAGGTGTTTTTTAAAAATCATATTGATACATTTCCTGTTTTCTTTAGGATAACTCTTTGTTCTTTTATGAATCTTGTTCATTGAATCATGGCTTATTTTTCCTTTTACAGTAATACAATTTTTAAAAGATATGCATTTAACTCTGCTCACACTTTTTTCTGTGATTATTTTCTAATGATGTTTTGGCTTCCTCTTGATACAAGAACAATTGAGAATAGTACTTTTAAGTGTTTAACAAACTTTATTGAGATTTATTATTGACTTTTATTTTTCCACTTCACTGTGGTCAGACAATAAGGTGATATCATCAACCACACTGGTGGTTTGTGAGGCATGGTTTTTCCTTAGGGCAGTTGATGAGATTTCCCTTTGGCCCAATAGAGCTTCAGATCTTCTTTCAAAACTCTTGTGTTGACACATGAATTCTTTTTTTAAAAATTACTCTTTGTAGGGCATATAATATTATTAAATTATATCTACTATGTAAACAAATCCTCTGTATTCTTTGTCCTAAAATAGATGTGTTACACTATCTGAACACTAGTGCGTTTCCATCAGTTACTTCTTTTTTCTTCAAGTCCTTGATCTATATACATTTTGATGCACAAATTTCATGCAGTCAGATATTTATTATAGATAACATTTTATCTTTCAGCCAAATTGTGCTTCTTTGTCCTTTACAGTGTTTTTTGTCTCAAATGTTATAATGTTTGCAATTGATTTTGCTATTCATGAATTTATATTGTGTTGTGGAAAAGTCTATGAAAACTTTAATTTTTAATTTATATATTTCATGTCTTTAGGTAAAATGTTTATTTTTTAATAATTTTGATAACTTTAAAATGTTCGGTTTTTTAAAGCTGATATTTCAAAATAAATATATATTATAAAAGGGACTTATCCCTTTTAGCAACTTGCTATATAAACTTGGCTTACATGTACTTACTGTTCCTATTTATACTTATTTCTCTGTCTTTAATACTATAATCAGGATTTATGCAACTGACTATTTTAGTTAATTTATTTCTTACCATTCTTTTTTCTTTTCTGAAGAATTGTGTTAAAGCATTTGTTAAATCTTACCTCTATGCTTAATCTATTTTAGAAGCCATCAATAGGTTCAGAACAACTACACATCTAGGGTTTTTAATTTCGACTTATTTATTCACCTGCTGAAATAGATCTTTAAGTTATTTGTTTTATTTTGGTTTTCAGAGTGTGTGATTGTAGAGAGACAGGTTAGTATACTTTCTCACTCCTGCAGATGTGTGTCTTCTGCATTTACTCATGGAGGAAAAGGAGCTTAGTATAAGATTCTTGGGCTCGTTTTTATTCTTTCACTTTCCGCTAAAATTAGCTTTGCAGAGAAAGTCTTAAGGCAGAAATCCTGTTTTGTTTTGTTTTGATTAATCCTGAAAAGTAGCTTTTAGGATATTTTTCTTTGATTTTGTAATGAAAGTATATGTATGTAAGGATGAGTCTAGGGAATGCAACTTTTAATATTTCCTGAAACATATTGAGTTCTTTCAGCCTACCTGAAACATTTTTAATCAGATGTGATTTTGATTACTAACAAAGTCTACCATGACACCTCAGAGCTTGGGCCCTGGAGTCAAAGCCCCTTTCCAGTTCTCACTGTTGTGACCTGGGGAAAGGTATTTAACCTTCCTAGCTTTAGATTCTCCATCTGTAAAAAGGGAATAATAATGCTGTGTACCTCATGGGATTTTTTTGTGTCCATTAAGTGAAATAATGCAGTATGTGAGGCACCCAGTAGAGCCCCTAATGAGTGAATAGGAAGGACTCGGTAAGTGGTAGTAGTCCTTGGAGGAAGACAAAGCTAGTATCCGAAAGTAGGTTTCTGTTTTCTGCCCTCCAAATCTATCATCTTGTCTTTCCTTATCATCTCTTAATTATTTAAAAAAAAAAAATATGCAGGAAGTTCTCACATCTTCCACACCATTAACTCAATATTCCACAGGGTCAATGTCAGTTTACTTTCTCCAGTGCAAACATTGTTTTTGCTAATATCATCCTACCATTCTTATAGTCTTTCTTTCTCTCAGCTTGCTTTATTTATTGACTTATTACTTTTTTATCCATTCTCTTTTCCATAGGCTGCACATTATTGTTTTTCTTCTCTGCTGTCTTCTCTTTTTCTCTCTTTACCCTTTTTCCTCCTGCCCCTTGTACTCTCCTTTTATGTTTTCCCTTTTCTTTCTTCTCCCTTTCTTCCTTTGTTTCCATTTTTTACTTTTTCCAATTATCGATTCCTAATGAGAAACTCTGGCTTCATAAATGGTATGATGCTGACCCTGCTCTGCTTAGCATCCAAGCACACCTGCTATTGAAGGGGGTGGGGTGATGGGCAAAACCCCCAGACCTTCCAAAGTGAGTATGCTGGGTGAGGATGGTAGCATTTCCTACCCTACTGTCAAAACTGGGGCTTGCAGGCCAGTTCCTACAAGCACTGCTAACCTGACCCTTCCCCTTGTGGCCTCTCTAGTACAAGACGTTGGTGGAGCTGGTCAGAGGTGGGGCTCTGCAGTCAGACTGCCTCTGGCCAATTTCAGCTCTTGCTAGTCACGTGACGCTGGGTGGGGTCATTACACTTTCTGTGCTTTGATGGTCTTTGTTGTGGTAATAAAAGTAATAACAGTACCCATCTCACAAGACTGTCATGAGAAATAAGTGAAATAATGAATATAGAATATTTTTCACAGTATGCCTGGTACACAGTGAGCCCTCAGGAAATGCTATCTAATACTCTAAACTTTTGGAGATACATTTTTTAGGAATTATATTCAGTAGCAAGAAAGGGCGCTGGTACAACAGGAAATCCACAAGTCAAGATGCTGGTTCAGAAGCTCAAGGCTGTCGATGCCAGCATCTTTGGTGTTCTCTATCTTTTCGTGATGGCTGCTGCAGCTCCAGCCATCATATCCATGATCAGGCAGCAGGAGGCAGGAAAGAATGAAGGAGGATTAGGCAATGCCTAAAGCAGTAAAGCAGAAGTTTTCTCAAAGATGCCCACAAGAGTTCCACTTACAATTTATTCATCAAAACTGTCTCTTGTGCACTGCGCACTATCAGGGAGTCTGAGAAAACATGATTTTGGTGTCCCAACATATAGAGTAAGAGAGACAATGAGAAAGAAAGTTGGAATTTGCTCCCTATTTCTTGCCTAGTTTCTGGGAGTTGAGACTCTGAAAACAGGGACAGAAGAGATATCAGAGTTAATATGTGGGCTACCTTAAAAATATAAAAGGAGTATTTGTTCAGTAGAGAACTATGTGCCTGCTTTTTTAGCCCATGAATATCTTGGGTCTTTAATTGAGGAGACAGAGAAACAAAGCTGAGGGGTTTTTTGGGGGGGGTGCAGGTTGTTAATTCCTCACCCTTCCTTTTCTTTAAGCGACAAGCCAGTTTTGTTTTCTTTCTTTTCTTTTTTTTTTAAGTATATTTTATTGATTATGTTGTTATAGTAGTCCCAAATTTTTTTCCCTTTGCTCCCCTCCGCTCAGTACCCCCCTTCCCTCCAGCAATCCCACCCCCCTTAGTTCATGTCCATGGGTCCTGCATATAAGTTATTTGGCTTCACCCTTTCCTATATTATTCTTAACTTCCCCCTGTCTATTTTGTACCAACCAATCATGCTTCTTAATCCCTGCACCATTTCCCCATTTCTCCCCCTCCTCCCTCCCAGCTGATAACACTCCAAATGATCCCCATACCTGTGATTCTGTTTCTTTTCTGGTTTGCTTAGTTGGATTTTGTTTTTATTTTTTAGAGTCAGTTGTTGATAGTTGCAACTTTGTTGTCATTTTAATGTTCATAATTTTGATCTTCTTTTTCTTAAGTAAGTCCCTTTGACATTTCACATAATAATAGCTTGGTGATGATGAGCTCCTTTAGCTTTACCTTGTCTGGGAAACCCTTTATCTGCCCTTTGATTCTAAGTGATAGCTTTGCTGGATAGAGTAATCTTGGTTGTAAGTCCTTGATTTTCATCACCTTGAATACTTCTTGCCAGTCCCTTCTTGCCTGCAAAGTTTCTTTTGAGAAATCAGCTGAAAGTCTTATAGGCACCCCTTTGTAGGGAATTCTCTGCTTTTCTCTGGCTGCTTTTAAGATTCTCTCTTTATCTTGAACCTTTGGCATTTTAATGATGATGTGTCTTGGTGTGGTCCTTTTTGGGTCTAGCTTGTTTGGGACTCTGTGCTTCCTGGACTTGTATGTCTATTTCCTTTGCCATATATGGGGAGTTTTCCTTCATTATTTTCTCACATAAGTTTTCAATTTGTTGCTCTTCCTCTTCTCTTTCTGGCACACCTATGGTTTGGATGTTGGCATGTTTAAAGTTGTCCCAGACGTTCCTACGCCTCTCCTCATTTTTTTTCAATTCTTGTTTCCTCATTCTGTACTGGTTGACTGTTTTTTTCTTCCTTATGTTCCAAATCATTGATTTGAACTCCGGTTTCTTTCCCTTCACCATTGGTTTTGTGTGGATTTTCCTTCATTTCATTTATCATAGCCTTCATTTCTCTACTTATGCATTTGCCATACTTAAGCATATCTGTCAAGCCTGTGAGCATCTTTATCACTAGTGTTTTGAACTCTGCATCTGTTAGGCTGGCTCTCTCCTTGTCTGTTAGGTTGGCCTCTCCTTGTCGCTTAGTTCTCCCACTGGAACTTTGATCCGTTCCCCCTTTTGAGCCATACTGCTCTGTCTCCTCATCTTGACAGGCTCCTGTGTTTGTCTCTGTGTCTTAGGCAGAGCTGTCGCTCCTGTTATGTTGTAAGGGGTGGAGCCTTAGGTATTTGTCAGTACGGGGCAACTCGTTTCACCACATTGTGATGCTGTATGTGGGAGGGGGTCAGAGAGGGAACAATGCCGCTTGCTCAGCACTCACCCCTGTTCCAGGCACTTCTCCCACTTCGTATGGATCTGGTGCCTCTAGTTGTTGCCCTGGCTGTCGTTCCCAAAGTGAGTGGATCTGCAGATGTTTTAGGACCGTGGGGGCCCTTTAAAAAAGTGGACTCTGCTGAGAGACTGGCAGTTTCTTCCTCCACCCAGCCCCCACTGGTTTGCACAGTCAAAAGCAATGAAGCTTTATTTTCCCTGGAGCTGGGACCATGAGCTGCGCTGTCTTGTCTGGTGCTCGGAGTGCTCCCCAGGTGTCCCTCCCTACTTTTTAAAACATGTGACTGCGTTTTCCACCGGCCTGCCGTTGCCACCGCTCCTGTTGCCACCGCTCCTGCTGCCACCACACCGCATCCTCTCCGCCCCAGCTCCACCCCTCCTACCTGTCTGAATGAGTATTTCTTCTTTATATCTTTGTTTGTTGGACTTCCATGCAGCTCGATTTTCTGGAACTTCTGGTTGTCTCTAGTTTTGAGGTATTCCTTCTTAGTTGTGGAGGGAGACACAGCATGTCTGTCTAGGCCTCCCTCTTGGCCAGAAGTCCGACTTTGTTTTCTTAATGTAAAGTACAGCACAGTTAAAAATTATTTTCTCATTCCAGTCATATCAGCCGTAGAGTTATTTGAAATACCTCCAGAAATTGTGTAATAGATTTGTTAACCTTAGTCAATCTTTTCATGTGTGTGTGTAGCATGTAATTTTTTAAAAAATATTTTTTGTTATTATTGATGTCTAATTAGAAAGACTATTAGGAGTTGACATAATAACCCAGGAGTTTCTAAAATAGAGTAACACTTACTTAAAATTCTAGAATCCAAAATGTTTAGCGATTGTCATTAAAAAGTTGAAAATTAAGGTGGAGTGTTGAAAATCCTTATTTAAAAATAATCATTATTTTAATTCTTTGTATTTAATTATTTTAAAAAGGGATATACTGTCAAATAATTTAGGATAACAGTAATAATAGAGATGCAACTAACTATTTTTATTGCCTGTCCACTGGTCCAACTGCTGGCTCTTGGGATGAGAACTCTGCAAATCCCTGAACTGTGTAGCAAAGTTTCAAAAACATATCCATCTGGCCGTTCAGCGAAGCGATTAAGTATGCTCAAAGTCCTCATTCTAATATGTATTTAGTATTATAAAGCACTCTGCTATCAAACCAAAGAACAGTTCACCATCCTCCTCATCCCATTAATGACCAGCCATTAAGAGGGAAGATCTTGCCTACAAACTAAGAGGATTTGTTAAAATGGGTAAAAATAGTATCTTCCTCAGTCAGCTCTCTGCCTACGCCATTGGCTTGTTAAAACCAATCTTTCTGACAGATCTTGGTAGCATTATTGTTTCACTAAGCAGAAATATATGAAGGTGTTAAAAATGCTACAAATGTTCATCTGTTTCAGAAGCTAAAAAACAAGCTATTGAAATTTAGAAGCATAGAAGAAAGCTCAATTAAATGGGGATTCACCAGTTGCCCTTCTGGATTCTTAATGATAGGTTGGTCATTTCAATAAATCATAATAACTGTGGTCTTTGAGAGCCTATCTTCTGCCTGGCACTTTATATGCATTACCTGAAATTCATGGAGCCACCCTGCAGAATATGTCTGCACGTTTCATTTGAAAAAAAAATGAGTCCCAGAGAGGTTTGGTAAATTGTCCAGGGTTATAGAATTATTAGGTAGCAGGTCATGATTTACCCCAAGTCTTCCTGACCCTTACGCACAATTTACACTATTCTTGAGACGGTCCAGAAAAGATCGAGGCGGAAGCAGCGTCAACAGCAGCAACAACAGCCATCTGCCTTCACCTGTAACAAGTGCGGCAGGGATTGTCACTCCCGAGTCGGACTGCACAGCCATTCTCGGTGGTGCAGATAGACTCTCAAGAAGCTACGCCATCGTCTCTCGAGACGGACGGCTGCCGACGACGGACAGGATTAGAGACTACATTTATTATTGTTTGGAGAACAAATGTAGATTAGAAATAGAAATAACAGGAGTGACAGTGTCTTCTTGCAGGCCCAGGTCAATTAGCTTAAAATTGCCTATTTAGTCATGCTGGACCACCTCCAAAAAAATAGCAGCAAAGGGAAAGTCAGTGGCCTCTGGCTTCTTTCCTAGACTTGGGTTTCCCACTGCTTGACTGGGATAAGCTTCAGGTGGCAGCTCTCTTACGGTCACATTTTTATCTACCACAAAAGATGGCAAATTTGGTGGGGGTGGGGAATGAGAATCAGGTTTATATTCCAAATTGTGGGTTGCGTGAAGAGAGAGACCCTTAGAATGGCCAGAATTTAGTGTCCCGGAGTAATATTGTTGGAGGAAATGGAGTGTACAGGATAGCTGGTGGAAACTTTCATTATTGTGACTTGATTTCAATGCATGTGATCTCAAGTTAGTGTACCTCTGACGATTCATCAAATTGTATTCCACAAGAGCTTGCCTAGCAAAGTGCTTCAAACAAATTATCATTTGTTTGTAAAGCTGATGTGTTTTAGGTGTAATGACAAATCCTGCAGATAAGCCAGGACTCATTAAACAGATAAGGCACTTCAGTTTAAATGACAGAAATGTCCCTTGTAAATTAGAGGCTGTCTTCTCTTAAGCGTGCTTAGAGACCAAATCTCTGTATATTTGGTTTATACTAAATTCATGGAATTGATGAGTGCTTTCATAAGAGAGTGTAATAAAAATTTGATGTGGGTGGTCACAAACCAGTTTTTTTCTTTTATCATTTCTACTTTGGTCCAGTTGTGGATGGGCCTAACTAAGTGTCCAGGTGATACCAATATAAGTCACATTCTAAATCTGGAGGTGGTATTAACTATGTTTCCTGTTACACAACCCAGTTTCAGCCCAGGAACTTTTGAATTAATGTAGAACACATAGCAAAATGGATGTGCTCCCATTAGTGATACATACTCCTGCACACAGTGGGACTGACAGTCCATTCAGGATCTTCATTAACTGACAAAAGGAGATTGGTTTTCTTTGTCAGATGGTCTATATTTTATTCTTGAATCATCATTGGCACGCACTGGCTATAGCCAGAATAATGTTTTTTTTTACCAATCCAGCAGCTTTAAACACTTTCTGTCTCATCTTTGTTGTTCCAGCTCACAACCAATTCTTTTTTTCCACAAATACTGGCTATTTGTTCCCATTCCTATTTTACACATTCTTAACACATTGCGTACGGGTGGCAAGAATTCTCATCATTTCTAAAAGGCATTTAAATACCGCGGTACACAACGTGTTAAGAAACATAAAAAGAGACTGATTTTGTCTGGGATGTTTTGATGAATATTCAATTTGGATGATTGCTGATTGGGTCATGCAGTTTCCCCATAGGTCTAGTCCACGTGATTGCTCATCGTTGCATTAGCTGGAGTCATTCTTGTAGTTAAAGATTAGGAAACAGTTTTCATTATCAGGATTTCCTGTCACTCCTTTTGTTGATAAATTCTCTTTCTGTAATAAAATGTGTTTGTGCTGCCCTTTTTCTCAGTTGCTTCTTAAATGCTTATGTTGATAAATCCATCTAGTTTCAGTGGAGGGCGCTGGTAAAGGGAAGGTTAGTTACTTTTTTCTTTTTAAAAAACACAGGTGAATCAGTCACTCAAGATTCAGAATTGGTCTTATTTTTAAGGACCACCAAGCACAGATTTATTTCCAGCCCTCAAACATGCAGAATTATCTGGGGAAGCTCTTTGGGACTGAATTTTTTTTTTTTAAATTTAAATGCTAGCAGTAGTTCTTAGAAGCCCAACAAGAAGCTCTAGATAAAATGTCTCCCTTGGGATACATTCTACTTCTTCTAAAGCTATCATTGGGCCCAGGAAGTACTGTGAACTGCTCAGAACAAAAATGTAATGCAAACACTAGGTAGTGATAGTGTCGTCAATTATTTGTGCTTTTGCGTCTGGAAACTAGAAGTGTTTGGGCTGCAGTTCACTTAAGGTTCAAAATGGGAGCATGTCAGGCAAGGTAACAAGTTCATAACAATAATATTAGGGAAAAATGAAATAATACTTTGGCATGGTATAAGGATAAAATATTATAAAAATAACATGATTTTTTCTAGTTTGATGTCTTTCTGTTTACTTTTGATGGAGTGTGCTCATGTTGGGCTTTTGGAACCTTAAAGTGAAATTAAGTCTCAAGTATCTCCTGAATTCTGCAGTAAACAACAATTAGCCCACTGAGTTGAGAGAGACAGTGCAAGTACAAAAATCATGTGACCATGAGAACATAATATGCCACACTTAGCTTCCTCATCCAATTTGTCAAAGAACCATGCGACAATCCACTGCGTGTATATCTGTTTCACCTCTGCGGGTCCATCTGGAGATGATGTTAAATAGTGATTGATAGCGTGCGTTCTGCAGCCAGGTATGGCCAGTTTGAATTGCAGCACTACCACTTACTATCTGTGTGTGTACTTGACTTACTGTGTGTAACTCAAAGTCTCTGTCTTGTCATCTATGAAATGGGAATAAAAGTTTTACCTATATCATACAGTTTTTCAGATTACAACTAGTAATGCTTATATAACATGCAGTGCCTGGCCCTGGCCAACTACTTACTTAATGTTGGTTATTATTATAAAGTCATTAAAGGATGTAAAACTTCCTAACAGGATAAGATAACATATGCAGGACTTCCCAGAAAATCGTGTATATTTTATTGCCTTGAAAGGTCACATCTTGCAGGCATTTATAAATGTTACCCTTTAGTGTGTATTGTTATTGAAGGGAAATTGTCAGTAATTCCAAGAAGAAACCTGAGAGATGTGTGGCATAACTTCTTGTGGCATTATGGGACAGTGGTCACCGGGTTCAAGGCTGAGAGAAACTGCTCTTTTTTCCATGTTGGTTAGACCTTCAGCCTCTAGATTATTTCTTGCCCCAAAGCTCTCCGTACTCAGTGTTCCTTTTCTTGGAGATAAAAGGGGTCTTGGTTTTCAGAGGCCAGTGAAGTGCGAGTCCAGGGAATCTGGCAGAAGGGGGTAAGTTTCAGTGGGGACCTCACTACTGTTGTGAACTGCAGAGTTCCTGGCACTTCTCTTCTCTGCTTTCACTCTGTATATGGTTTACCAGATGTCCGATAGTTTGACTTAACTGCTACATCATCCCTGTGAGCATAAATACAAACATGTTATATAACACGAACCAGGCTTCTCCATAAATAAAAGTTCTCCCAGGATACTAGCAGATTCTCTTATGGCCTTTTCCTGAGCTAGTTATTTACCCTCCACAGGTAGGAAAAAACAAACACTGATTCCAAATCCACTGGTTTTTCATATTATCTTCCTCACTTTATTTTGGTGAAATTCAGGAAATTTTTGAAATTAAATCATTTCTGAAGTTGTACGTTATCAAATGTCAGAGTAGAATTATCTGAATGCCTGCTTCGTTCCCTGTGTAGTTCCAATTTCCTGGAGCTAATTTCTTCCCTCTAATTACAAGCACTCCAAGAAGAACTAGCTTTTGCAGCTCAGCATGAGAGCAAGTAACTCTTATTTCTTCAGGCTGAGTTGAATGCAGAAGGCTTCCCGGATCTGCCTGAATACAACTGCTTAAGGTACAAAATAAATGTTCCCTGTTCTGTTACTATTGTTATATTTTTAGTGCTAAGGTTCCCAAGAGTCAAAACCTTGTACTTCATATTTCTGCGGGATCCTGTCTTGGTATGTAGGGTAACATGGGAAACTTGTTTTTCTTCTCTCCCCCCCCCACCCCGCCCCCTGCCAAGGGTAAGATTTAAAATAGGGAAGTTTCAACTGTACGTTAAATGTTATTTTTAAATCACTAGGTTGATTTAGAGATATTTATCAAATCCTAGCATACTTCTAGGTATCTTGCCATTTATTCATGATAAAATGAAAACATTTTCACGGATCCTGCTTTACCATACGTGGCTGGAATGTTTTCCAGACTGAGCTTTGGTCATCGTTGTTGCTTTTGCCCCTCATCCAGTACATGCCTGGGAAAGAGCAGACAGGCAGAGCTAGAGCAGCTCGTGTTGAGACTACCATTTAGAATTATCCCAGACCCACTTCTAATTTCCCTTGCAGTAGTACCTCGAGTCTACTCAATTATTATGTGGATTCTGTACTAGTGAGCAAAGGGACACCTCATGCTATTTGTTGTAGAAGCAGAACTTCCCTGCTTCCTGGGTTCCCTCACACACTCCCCCTCCCTTTCTTCAGAGCTCTGTGCCTTACCACGCTCTAAATTGGTTCATAACGAGTATTGTATTAAAACAAAACAAAAATGATTATGTTTGCATTGTTCTCATATGTTAAAAATTCATGTGGTTGGGTTTTAATTTCCTTAATATTAAATTCTTTTGTTAATGCAACCTTACGAAATAGTTTAGATCTAGTCTTGCCCCCTCTGAAAACTTTGAAAATGACAGTAATAACTTTCCTTTCATTTTTAATCTGAGGTCATAAAACAATAGGTATCTCAGTTCTCTCGTACTTTTCCTGTCTCTTTCATTTTCAAGCCACCAAGTAGGGTTGTGGTTCATAATTTAGCAAAATATTGCACCATCTTACCACTTCTTCATGACTTATTATGCACCAAAAACTAGATTAAGTACTTGGCATTCCTTTGATTCCGTCAGTATGATGAGATACAGTAGGTATTAGCATCCACATTCTAAATGGAGAAACTTTGAGAAGTGAATATTACATAGGTAGAAAATGAAGGAGCCAGAATCTGATCATTGGGCCCTCTCTTGTTAGGAGACCACCCACAAACACATGTACATGGTGATTGTGATGGGGAAAAATGTAGGATAGAGTGGAGCATTTAAAATTAGCTATAATTGAATTGTTGTGGGGACTCACTTAGTAAATTATATAATTGTCTAATTACTATGCCATACACTTGAAACTAATATAAAATATTGAATGCCAACTGTTAATTGGAAAATTAAATAAATAAATAAGTAAGTAAAAAGAAAATTAGCTATAATGACAGTACGAGAGTCTCCTGCTGCCCAGGGGATGCCAGTGTCCCTCCGTGTGCATATGATGGGGAACAGAGACTACCACATGCCCTGTCACACCTCAAGGAAGGTAGAGTCATTGTCTCCTTTCCCCCAAATGTTCTGACCCATCCTTTGCAAATGTGCTCCTAAAATGAAGGTAGTGGACAAGAAACAAAATAACTACACAAGTTGCATGGTAATTGTCATAGTTCCTAGTTAGGTGAAAGCCTGTCACATCTCACATTCAAGACTAAATTGAATAAGTGTCATGATTAGAATTTCATACATGCACTGAGTCAGATGCCTTCTGGTATCAATATATTCTTTGGGGAAAAAATAAAAAACAAAAAACAAAAAAACAAATCTGTGTCTATGTGCTTGGATTTGTGTTCTGTGTGTTTAGAGTTCAGCATTGCAGTTCTCCAGTGAAAGTATCTTCTGTTTGATAGTTCCGTTGTGCCTTTAAATGCTAACAGCCATGAGAAATAGGTAGCCAATAATGTAATATTATAACTACTTATTGCAAATTCAGAATACTCCCATCGTGTCTGTGCCATGGAGGCCAGCTTTGGGCCCTGTACCGTGTTCTCTTCTTTTAAGAAACTGAAAATGGGGATTTGGTTGTAGCTGACAATTTTTCTATATCCCACACATACATGCAGAGTTTTAAACATTGCTAAGTTCTTTGTTAAATTACAAATCAATTGCCTGGCTATGCATCTGAACGAGGAATGTTCCAGAGGCCTTCAGTTTTGACTTGAGCTTATTGTAATTTTCCGATGATGATGCAAGCTCTCACACAAAGGACAGTATTGTCGGAACTGGAAGCCATTTTGTTGAGGAAACTGGAAATACTCACCCTTTTAAAAACTAAATTATACCGACTAATATCACATTATTTATTAACGTCAGGGTTAGATTTTCTGCCTCCCTCAGACTAATGTCACTTCTCCATGTCGAGAACAAGAGTGGCATTTGGCATTTGTTTACCCCAAACCCAAATCGCTGACCCTTTGTTTTTAGTACTTTGCCATTTTGCTTTCGCTTTTTAAATTTGCTTGTGACTCTGCTGCCCCCATCTTTTTTTTTTTTTTGGTACAATGATTCTTACCTTGTCTTTCCCCAGTCCGTTTCTGACCTGGAGAGACGTGCAGCATGTTATTGTCAGGACTTCCCGTGCAGGACATTTGAACGCTAATGACTGGAAAACCAATGCTGCTGGTTTTAAGGGTGAGAACTTCTTTCATATTCTGTCACAGGCAAAATATTTTTATTTTTCCCCCATTTTAAATGGACAGCAGGAACTAGATAGAACCCCTCAAAAGAAACTTTAAATTTTGTGCTGACACACAAAAAGCTTGGTCTTTTAGTAAATAAAAGGCAGATTATTTTTTAAAAAATTAAACAATACATATAAGGCAAATTTCCTTGGCTTCCCATGTCATATGTCAATTTCTTAAACGATAACCAACTTCCAGGTATAGTTGACCTGTGGGGCTCCTAATTAGTTTATTTGCTATCATTGATTATCTGAGTGCTATTTGTAAGAATGTATTTAAAAATTCCTCACCTTCTATAGTTACTGGCCTTCATTTAAATTATAAATGGTAAATTTTGTTCACTTGAGTGTAGCACTGTTAGTTGCTAGGCCATCCTTTCTCTACATTTTCTTTTGTTTCAACTTTCACAAACAGAAAAACAGGCATACTTCTAAGACATTAAATAAACTAAAGATTTTATGAAGCTTTATAATGTGCAGTCTATATGAAATTGTGCATAATATATAATAACTGCTGACTATGTTTCCCATGACTGATAGAGCTTATAGTTTCCTTAAACTAATGGTAGCCATTTTGTTTGTTTGTTCATAACATATGTTATAAAAAGAAAATAATTAGATAAAGTAGATGTCCTAGAGGTTAGTATATTTACTTAGGTTTTAAGTGACCTAAATTTGTATCCATTAATTAAGTTACAACAAAGATTACTTTTGTCCTATCTGCAGACTTAAATTTGCTCCCAAATAATCTTAGTGTCATTATATATCCCTATGGATGGAAAACATCTCATAGCATGGAAAATATCTACTTAAAAATTGAGCTTCTCTTCTTCAGATTATTGGTTACAACAATATCCCTTTGCTTTTGAGTACTATCGAATACCTTTCCATGCTTGTAAACTATGTAACACAGCAGTGTTCAATGAGCTTTTAATCTAAAAAGTCGAGCTTGTTGGGATCACATTTTCTGAAGCCCAGATCAGGACGCTTGATCCCAAAGTAGCAATTGTTGCGTGCGGCATCAAAAATATTTGAAATTTCTATTATTCTAGAAATTCAGGATGTAATCTGACAAATGTACGTTTCATTTTGATTAGCTTCCCCATGCTTCCAGCTCCTACTATATAAATCTCTGAGGCTGGAGGATGGAGGTTCTGGGGAAGGAGGGGCCAAAACATAACCTTGGCTAGGTCAACACTGCAATGAACTTCTTAGCAGAAGGTTCACAGACGAAGTGTATTGACCTCCATGAAGCTGAGGAATCAACTTTAGCCCAAATAAAAGTCTTAGTTTTTACATATTCCTTTTTGGGAACCTAGAAAGAGCAAATGGTTCTAATAAAAAACGCAACTCTTTTGAAAACCTCTGTTGGTTTTGGAAAGGGGGAAACAGAGGATTTAGACTAAATCGCTAGATCCAAACCTGATTCTGAAGGGGGCTGTACACTCATTCTGGCAGGGAGGAAAGAGCGTTTTACTATTGCACGTGGCAATATTTAGTATAATATTTCACTCTTCTCTTAGATTGCTGCCAAGAGTAACAATTAAAGTTCACTTTTTCATAGATGAATTACCCTGAATGGTCTGAACTCCCAGTGGAATTGTTTTGTAATTTTGTTGCTGGCAAGCCCCATATTTCATCCAAACATGATCATAATAAGAAGATTTTTTTTTAAAGGAGTTATTTTCTTTCCTACTCTAAGCATTACCATTCCCTCCCTAGTGTCCCACAAATAAAAGTGATTAAGGCAGGAGAAGTGATGTGCTTTGGGGAAGGAGAGAAGGCAGGTCACTAGAACTGGAGAAAGATGGGCTGACTTTTTTATGAAATAAGAACTAAAAAAAAAAAAAAAATGTTAATTCTTGGAAGAGGTTCATGCAATGAGAGCTCAGCAAGAGCTCATATTTTAAATTAGGTCAGCCGGCTTTTGCAGGCCTTCCTTAGCAGGAACACATGGCCAAACATTTCTCCTTAGAGGAAAACGAAAGTCGCCTCCAAACAGAAGCGTGTAGCCACAGGTACTCTCCTTCTTCCCATGTGGTTCAGTCCTAAAGCTCAGTGGGACGTGCACATGAAATGAATTTGCAAACACCTGTGCTTCCTGGGGCGTGTTTTTTATGCCCTACTGTTGAGCAATTTAACATGTTTGAAGAGTTTTTTTGTTGTTTTTTTTTAATGAGACTCATTTCACAAGTTGCTTGGTAGGTGCTCTTCTGCAATGGGTCTGTCAGTATCAATAGGATTTCCTTCTCATCTGGTAAATTAGAAGCAGCTCAGAGTAGCAACCAACTTGGTTTGGGGTCTTGCCATCGATAGGCTCAAGAGTCCTACTTTATCCCTCATAACTGTAGAGAAGGTAATACCCTAAAGAATAACCTCTCACAAAACACTGCCAAGGCCATGCCACACGAAGTTCTTACATTTCTGCAGATGTACCCATATGTATAGTACATGCTAGGCAGAGAACACAGCCAGATGATCTAGGCTGGTGTGGGCCTCTCCCCAAGGCAGCCTTGATCCACCATTACCTGGAAAATGGAAAAGATTCCCTCCAGAAGCGGCTGCTGGCTCCCTGTTGACTGGCATGAATAGGTTCTCATTCAGGCTCAGAGGTGTGCCTTGAAAAAATGAATGAAGTATGTGGCTCTCTACTAATTGGTCTGTTGGTTTCCCTGAGTGGGATCACCCTGGAGTTGATGAGCCAGGTGCTTCTCTTCTCTATGATCTCCTTATGCTCTCTCAACAGTCCTACAGTGAGATCAGTTCACAGTAAAGGGAGCCCTGAAGATTGAAGCCACTCATCAACATTTTTATACATTTTAATTTTTAACTATTTTAATTGAACTAAGATTATTCTGTCCTGCTTCTTAAATAGTAATAATAACCACCTATTAGAGTGTAGGGGTCTTTTGAAGATTTGGTTTTCAAAATAAACATAAACCAATGAATACATTCTTATGAAAACAGACTAAACATTATTTTGCTTGTTCATGTTGTGAATAATCCCAGATAAATTTCAGACACCTTTTGACTTTACACCTCCCCCAGATATAGTTTCTTTAAAAAAAAAAAATGGAATAAATATCACACGCCTATCAAAGAACCTACCTGAGGCTGTACATGAGAATAGGAAAGTATTTGTATGAGACCAGATGAACAGATGCGATAGTCACCACTGGAGAACTAAACTCCAAATTCTGATATTTTCCTACTGAGCCACATTTGCTATGCCACGGGTTGACTTTGGCATTGAATTGTTTGGGTTTTTTTGTTTTGTTTTGTTTTTTTCCAGTGTTCTTTCTTTTTCCCTTGATCCCTTCCCTTTCCTCTTATAAAAAGTCTTTTGTTTCTTTTCTTTTCAGTTCTCCTCCGTGCTCCTTAAAACGTACAAATCAGCTGTAGAAGGGAGGGCTTTTGCTATCTGGGTGGTTTTCTTCGTAGAGTTTAATTTAGTGGTCTCTTCATTTATTTACTCACAGCTATGTCCTGAGCACGGTCAGCATGCCAGGCGTGCACACGCTGAAGTGCACCCAAGCAGCAGAAGCGGAAGGAGATGTCAGAGGCCGCGAGGCATTGCCTAATCTGATCTGGCTGCGGTGCGATTTACATACAGAAACAAATTTACGCTGCACCTTTATTTCCCCTTCAGTCAAGCCCAGGGAAGGGCCAGGTCTCCTTCACTGTGGATGATTGTTTTCTCATCCTGTAAAATGCACCCTAACCTCAGCAGGCCTCTAATGTAGACTCTCTTCCGTGACTTGTGATGTGCCTTTTGACCGGCTCTGTTTGTGATGTAGAATGTGCGGAGCCCTGCTGAGGACTTTAATTCTACATTCTTCTAGAATCCATAACCAGTATTATTTCAGGTAGCTATTTGTTACGACCTACTCTCTTCTTTCTCCTGCTTTAATCTGAGGGCTCTGCCAGTCCCCCAATCCCCCACCCCCAGTCGCTTGGGCTGTGAGAGCTGACTTCCGCAGGTCCTTATCTCTGGTTTGTGGGTACAGTTATATTTATAATTGAATGCATGCAACATAAGTGCTTTAGGTTTTTCTTTTTTTTCAAAGTGTCTGTATTTGGATTATATGACTGTATACAGTTAAACGCTCTTAAATCTAGCAACAGGAATAGACATCAGATAATAAATTAGGACCTTCTGTCATCTTTACTAGGCGAAAGAATGAAAAAAATGTCATTGAAAATCAAAAATGACAACTAAGTGAGCGAGGTTACCACGCCTTCCATTTCACTGCCCTCCCAGACTATGTAAGTCTCTTTTTTTCTACCAGCATGTTGCTGAAACCTCCCCATCCCCACTGACCCTTTCTTTGACCACAACTAAACTACTAGATTTTTTTTTTTTTAATTTCTAACTGATTTCCCACCATGGGGAAAACAATTGACAGTCTAACATGACTTCTTAGCCTCCAAGGCCTTAACTTTTAATAACCTTTATTACTTTTAATTGCCATCATTTTATTTCCACTGGTAGGGCTGGTAATTTTAAGATGTTCCAATATATTTTTAATACCTACCTGTCTTACTTTCAGTTCGTAACTCTTATTAAATAGAATCAGAAGTGCCGAAACTATTAAGCATGTCATGTGTTGAATTGAAACTAAAGATTTTGAAATGTGGTTTGAGTGTATAAAGTGATGTGTTACCATTTGAAAGGGTAAAAGCTAAGCTATATTTTATTATTTCGCTGTACAAATAGCATTTCATCTTTGCTGCCTAGCATGTTGATATGATGTTGGTAGCTATAATCAAAGCTACACAATGTATCTTATGGTAATCTGCACATTATCTTTCTGAAGAAAGGTCAGAGTGAAATGTTGCTCATCTGGTCAGTGTCAGAGATTTTATAGAATCAGATGCTTCCCTCCAGTCCCGATCTCATCTGCAGAAATACGCCCTCTTTCTTCTCTTCTATGATGCAAAGGAAAAGGGGAATAGGGTCAACACATTTGATTCTGCCTAACAGAACATGCTCGCTGCAAGTGGCACCTGGTTTTCCTGCAATACCGTTGTGCTCTATGAACTCATATTCATTTACTATATATTAACTTAAAATCTTTCATTTTGTATTTATTGACCATTGTATATATGAGCTTATCTTCTCATTTACTTACAGAAAAGATGTGACTCACACATAATTTAGAGATTTTACCTTTATTCTTCTGTCTGGTGGATGATTCACTTAAACATCTATGTGGGAACAGTAATAAAGAAACTCTGACAGTGACCAGCTTGATCATGACTTAATCTAGAGTCTTGTATCCAAAATATCCACTTGTTCCATCAGTGTTCAGCTCTGTCTTCCAATATGTGAGCGTTAAAAATATTTTCTACAGATGAGGAATGTAGTTTTCTTCATGCTGGTCTTTGAATGATAGTTTCGTTACACTTTGGGGTGTTTTGTCTTGTTATATTTTTTTCATCCCCAATAAGTACATTAAGTTTATATATAAGTGTGCATGTGGTGTCAGACTTAAAATCCACCTTCAAAATAGAATTAAAATGACTGTTGCACTATTTGATTATTACTCTATATCAGATATAATTAGTTAATGAAGAGAGTTACATTTGGAGTAGTTTCGTGGTTTTGCCACAGTCTTTAGAACCTTTAAATTCTAGTAGAGAGTCTGTTTGTTATTGAAAATTTTTTTGGCCTTTGAGAAAGCCAATGAAAGAAAATATTTGTTCCTGGTTTTTTTGAATGTGAGTGACTACTACCAAACATAATGAAAAGACTGAGTTGAATAAGAAGTGCTTTGAAAATGGAAAACACCAAACCTAAAGAGTCTTAAAAAGTATCTTTTCATACAACAGAGCTTTCCACTCCCTGGACTGAGGATAAAGGTGTGGACCTGTATTGTGAATGAGAATGCTGTTTGGGGGTTGAAGATAATTAAATTACCCTGCGTGGGCCAGAGAAAATGTATTAATGACTTTGTAACAAACTTATCAATAATATGTCTTTACACTTTTTTATCTAGTAATCACATATCAGTGACTATAATCACATGTCAAACAACTATACTGATAACTCTTTTGAAAATTAGTTTTAATGTCTAAATGTCACCTTGAATTTGACCTACTAAATCTTAAAATTTGTAATCAGTTGCTTCAGCTTAGGAACTAATGATAGAAATCTGAACTGATTGCAGTTATCAATGTTCTATCAACTCTCTAGTCATTAATAAACAATATAAAAGCTATGCATATAAAATAGGATTTTCAACAATATGCCAAAGCCTGTATACTTAACAGAAAATTGATGTATCTTTTTGTGTGATCACCTGATGGAACTGGATTTTATGAATTCTAGTGAGGCTGGACTTCCTGGGTATCCTTAAAATTCTTTCAGCACATGAGTCTGGCTCTTCTTAATGGCAGAAAATCTTGGTATTTTGTGGTTACAATTGATATTTTAGGCAAAGATAAAAGTTATCAAGCCCTAAACCCAGTGATTACAGAGGGTGATCAGTGAGGGCCAATGCTGTCCTCAGGTCAAAAGTATATTGTGACTATAAAGTAATGAATGGATTTCTTTGAATCACTAATGACTGGATTCTGAGTCCTGTTCCAAAATAGGATACAAAGGATTTAAACCAAGACAGTCTTATCAAAATATTCTTCCTCTCTCTCTCTCTCTCTCTCATTCTCTTACAGAGACTTAAATTTCAACAATCATTTTCTTATTTGAGGTTTTACATTTATTTAAAACAAAAAACTCAGCATATTGTTTCAGAGCCTGGTAATCTACATACATTCTTTTTTTTTTTTTAATTATTATTTATTTATTTACTTATTTATTTATTTATTTTGGTGGTGGGGAGTGGGAGAGAAATATCACTGTGTGGTTGCCTCTCACTCGCGCCCCCAACTAGGGACCTGACGTGCAACCTAGTCATGTGCCCTGACTGGGAATCGAACCAGCGACACTTGGCTTGCAGGCCACCGCTCAATCCACTGAGCCACAGCAGCCAGGGCTTACATACATTCTTAATCAACTTTATTTGAGTGAATTTACATGTAACAAAAGCACATTTTAACTGTACAAATATGTACATCCATGTAACCATCACCACAGTCAAGGTACCGAACATTTGTCACCCCCAAAATTTCTTTTGTGCCCCTTTCTCACCCCTTACCCCACCCCCATGCAACCAGATACACGTTCTGTCACTGTAGATCAGGCTGTCTTTTGTAGACTTTGCTGTAAGTAGAATCATTTGAAACTGGCTTCTTTTGTCTCATGTAATATTTTTAAGGTTTATCCATACATTAAGTATATGAGTTCATTCCTTTTAATTGCTAAATAGTATTTCATTGTAAGACTATACCACAATTTGTGTGCTTACTTTTCCATGGGTGGGTTTATTGTTTCCAGTTTGGGGTTGTTGTAAAACTGGTGTGACTATTCATGTACAGGTATTTATGTGGACAAATTATAAGTTCATAAACAATAGAGAGTCAGAAGAGGGCCCTCTCATTTAACAGAGACCCTGAGGAGCGAGGGACCGATCCAGTGCCTACTCAGATGTAGAGCATTGCAGGCCAGGCCCACAGCACGCACAAGCACGTGGCCAAGGAAGAGCTCGAAGGCTGCCACAGCTGGGGTGGTGTGGACAAAGGGAAGAAGGAGGAAAACAGCATCAAATACAGAATTTAGCACAGCTCTTCATTCACAACATGTACTCAGGTCAGATTATCGCCTACATGCCCAGCATCATTCTCATACAGTATTTAGTACTGAGTTAATAAACAGTTAATGTTCCATTAAGATTTTTGTATGATAAAATGAACATATGTATGTGTAGATGTGCATAGAGCTGTGGCCATTAACATGCTGTGTGTAGCTGAGAAATGAAACTAGTTCCCTGCTACTTTCAAATATTAGACTTACTACTTTATATTCTCACATTTCTTGGGACACTTCTATTCCCGCCTTTGTGGTCCCTTTTAGCTACTGTGAATTATAGTGTTCATTTGTCCATGGTTTTAGCTGATGATTCTGGTTAAAGGGTTAACTTCCTTAGTTCTGATCTCTGTTTTTCTGTAAGACTTAGATTTCAATAAACAATAAACAGGTTCAAAAGTATTGAAAAAAAAACATAACCTGTTGATCATTAATGAATTACATTAATGTCACCTACATAATGTAGGTCAGAAACATAAACATAAGAGGGTGGAAGATGTTTGAGAACTTGAGATATACTCTTGGGAACTGAAGTTTGTTTCTAGAATGGTTACTCAGTTTAAACAAATGCATTATTTTGTTTATTTGTATTTCTTGGAGGATTGGGGACCAAAACTGGATGAGACAGCTATGGTAAAAGCCATGGTCTGGGTAAGAGAGAAAAGGGCCCAGTGTGCAGAAGGGCAGGTATAGAGTGATGAGGAAAGTAATTTAAAAGAACTGACAGCAAAGCTCCTTGAATCCTAGAGTGAGGCGTTCTCTTCTGGCTTGAAAAACATTTCTGAGCCACTGCTGTGATTTTGAGAGAGGGAGTTGGAGTATGGTAGTGACTTTCAAGCAAGTGGATTCTAGTTGCTTGTCTGATGTCAGAAAGAGTTTCATTTCTTAAACTGCTGGTGTAAATCCAGTGATCCTACGATATGTGCTACCAAATGACATATCTGTAAGAAATGGACTTACAGTGATCATTTTATAAGATCTTGGTTTGCAATTATGTATTTCTGACTGAAGGACTGTGACAGTCAGCAAAATTTTTTATCATCTCTTGGCTGCCTCCTAAATGAGGAGAGTTATGGAATTGGGGTATATAATCATCTCTGCTAAATTCTTTTTTTTTTCCAAAGAAGAGAAAGAAATGCTTTTTGAAATGGCTTTTTAATAAACCCAGGGCAAAGGGTGTGGCGACATTATTGCTTCTTGAAAAATGTCAGGCCAGAAATTATTCTCTGAGAAGGCTCACAAATTTCCCTTGACCAAAGTCTTTTTGCTGGTTGTTCTTGTTCTCTGTGACCTTCAGGAAGCCGCTTAACTTCCAATCTTTGAATTATTTTTCACATACAGTTGCAGGCTTTGTATTTGCCAAGTGACTTTGCAGAGATTTAAAGAAAGCAAGTAACATAATTCTGGAGAACCACTTGAGTTGCTATACGGCTGTTGCAGGTCGTGTGACAAAGGCATTTCCAGTTTATGGATTACTTTTTCTGTTCTTTAAGGTTCGCCTACATATTCTTTTTCTTGGCCACGAAGCAAACTTATAATCGTCAATAGTTCTAGGAAGCTGCATTGCTTTTCTGAACCCGCCAGAGGCTACAATGTGTATGTTTTCTTAATGTAGTGTTTGAGATGGTTTTGTCTGGAAATCGTTTGCTTCTTTTCATCTTTTACCCTCAGAAGTATCTTCAGAGCCAAGGCAAAAGATATGCATCCAGCTTTGTTCTAGAATTCAATATTGTGCATCTTAGAAGCCTAACCACCACCACCCACCCCGCCTCACTGAATTCCAGCCACATGTGACGAAAGAATCAGAGGAGATGGTTATAAACACCAGGAAATGTCAATGATTATGTGATAGGGCAGCCACAGTTGTTTGCACTGAAATCAAGCCTGTGACCCACTCACTGAGCCATGTGCCCCAGAGTGGGATGAAGTCCACCTTAAAGAAAGAGGAACGGTACTCTTAATTCCTATAGGTCCCACCTGAGTAGCCCTATGTGCATGGAATTCTGTTATCATTTCTCCCCACAATTATCAAAAGCACAGGCATATTTTTAATGGTATCTATTGAGAGATGATTTTGTTCACTGTCACCTTTACTTATTACGTTGACCTTGACACACACAGAAACTTTGCTAGCAAAGTAGCTCAGTGTTATCAGTTTTCCAATTGTCTGTGATGATTTCATCACTGTCTTTATCGCTAGTGTTCTAGACAAAGTTTTAGGTAAAACATTAGAATTTGAAGTGAGTGCTGAGCACAAATCTATTATTCTTTTCATATTCTTTTTACATTCTCCCTTTTTTATGACCAAAAATGATTGAAGCTTCATGAATTTGAGTGTATAGGTATTTCATTGGGGGCCAGTATATTTAAGTTTGGAGTGAAGAGGCCTTATAAATATTGACATATGTGGGCTACATCAGCACAAACATAAGGCTGTGGGAAAGGCTTTACTTGAAGCTTCGGGGGTAATCATCAAGCTATCTTGTGAAGCTACTCCCAACAGAACATATTTTCCTCCAAAGAATAGAGCTTTAAATGTGAAAGGGGAAACTATGATTGAGGTGCTTAGGAGAAACTGCTATCAAGTGAGTAGATGCATTAGCAGTTTGGACCCTGACATCAGTATTCCCAGCACAGACTGCAGCACCAGGTCTCTGTTGCCCACCAGGGACAGAGGGCTCTCATTTGCTGGGACCACTCTAGAGTGTGGAAAATGGATGCTGCTCTAGCTCTGAAAACTGGCTCAGGAGGAACAAGATAGCCCAAATGAACGAGAGACAAAAGAGCCTCATGATTACATCTTTTTAAAGTGAAATTTTACTAAACATGCCTTAGCCCATCCTTTTTTCTTCCCAGAAGAGATCTTTAGATTGGTTCCAGTGTCTATAATATAAACCAGACCCAAAGACTCAAAAAGAAATCCTGAAAATTAATTCTGCCCTAGCTCTATGCATGACTTCCTAAGGCCACTGCATCTAGTGAGGACAGTTAACGTGCCAGGCAACTGCTGTGTAGAATCCATCTGGGTCCATCTTCTGTGAAATAAATAGGTTCAGACTTCTACTTCTCTTAGAATCTCAGTTCATACTCCTTACACATGTTCACATCTTGCTAGCCTTAGGCATTTTAAAGCAATTAAACTTATATCACACATCCCCATAATGGCTTCAGCAGACTTCATTTTACGGTGTTATACCAGAAGACAAGGTACACCCATAAGTTTCCAGAGTCATCTTTGAAAGAGCCAAAAAGAAGGATATTGTGATTGCTGCTGGATGTCAACAAATGGGAAGTTTTCTTTGCCACTCAGTGCCATTCTTGCATCTGTGCGTGACTGGTTAGCTCTCATTAAAAAAATGGCCTAAGCATGAACAGAAAATAAAGTATCTTTTCCATATTAATAAGATCTCCACACTCAGGAAAAACCCCTGACAGAAATGACTAAAGAAGGTTATTTCTCAGCAAGAACAGGGAGAAGGGTTATGGGCCAGATGTTAACTTTCCTTCCAAACCCCACACATTTCTTTTTCTGCGCATGATATTTTAATGAGTTTTGAAGGACACAGCAGATTTTAGGCAGCTGATCTGGAAACAAAAAGGGGAGTAGATAAAAATGGTACACTGTTCATTTGTGATATATAGATAAATGCCTGACATGGTTTACCCTCTTTGCCACCTTGTTATTCTGAAGCTAATACTTGATTTGAGAAATCAGTTGAAATAAATACTGTTTGTCTTCTACAACAGTAAGCAATAAATACATATATAATTCAAGGAGATTCTGAACACTTGGGACTGAGTCCCTATGACTTTGGGTGAGTTCTTTTAAGGTTCTGAGACTTAAGGGTTTTTTAGCTGTAAAATGCAAATAATACTATCTTGTCAATAGGACAGTTATAAAGACTTCATTATCTAATATATAATAAAGTGCAAATCTAAGATACTATTTTTACACCCCCCCCCCAAAATATTTCTACTAGGCATCTTATTTTGGGAAGCATGCTTGATACATTCAATGCACTTCAACCGTAAAAGATTAGATAAAATAGATTAAATGGAAACTTTAGTACATTTACTGCTGTCAACATTTTAACTAAACATGATTTTGTATCTCAGCTCAGTCAAACCCTTTTTCTGTATTACCAATAAATAGAACTTAATTCCTTGACTAAAATGCATCCCCAAAAAAGGAAGTATCTAGGCCAGCCTGTGCTTAAGAGTGCAGGATAACATATCCATAGGTTAATTATGAGAACTGTATTTTTTAAAATATCTTAATAAGAGAAGCAAAAATGTGTGTGACATACAAAAAATGTTGGCATGAGGGAAGGGTATTTGTGAATCATGCCTACAGAGACTCTGCCCATGTGTTGGAGGCGACAGGCTTGTTAACCAGGCTTTATCGACTGGTCTTCCAGAAGAGATGCTAAGTAGCCCTAATACCCTTAGGAAATGGTTCTCAGAGTCAGGTCCCTGGAACAACAATATCAGCATCACCCAGAACTTGTTAAAATCGCAAATTCTGAACCTTCCCTCAAAACTACTCAGCAGTGGGACTTAGCAATGTGTGCTTTCACATTAAGTTTGGGAACACTGACCCGAGTCATCCACTGTATGTATTGAGTTAACATCTTTCTTGTGCACTTGAATGAATGGTGCCAATGAAGTACCATCCTTAGAAGAAATGAAAAAAAGAACCAGTTTCTCAAATCAGTGGGGTTTGCTGGGTTGTTTGTTTTTGTAGTTCAGGTAATGAATCCTATTTGTGAAAGGTACTCTCAAAAAAATCCCATTCCTTGTCAATCACTTAGTCATGTGTTCCCAGCAGCGCTCTTTCTGCTTTCTGTCAATTAGGCCATAATCCTCTGTTTTCAAACTTCGCATCCCTCATCTTGGGGCTGGGAGGACCCAAACTTTTCCATTATCCTCCTGCCTTAAATCTCTCCTTCCTTGCACAACTAAAAATTTCCATGTAGTCTAAATTAGCCGCTTCCATTTCCTTACTGTTCAGTCCCTCTGTAATTCTCTCTGCAATTTTTTTCCACTTCCACCTTTGAAGTGAAATTACTCTGAGACTACAACCATTCCTACTTGCCAAATCAGAAGGCTGCCGCCTGTTTTTCTCCGGGACTTTATGCTTTTGATCTACCCAGTCCAGATCCCTTTCCTTGCCTTTTGTGATGCAAACCGATAGCCCCCATTCTTCCTTGACACTCACTGATACTTTTCTCACCCCTCCTTTTCCCTTAGCCACTCCCTGGGATCAGCTGCTGAAGCGGCGGGGCCAGGGCAGGAGCACCTCCTGCTCGCTCTCCCGCACACATCCTCCTAATTTCACTGCTTTCCTTTCACATCCCTGCCTTCCTTTCAATGACAAGTATCACCCCCTTCTTAATGATTTTCAGCTCTACATCTTCAACACCAACTTCATCTGTTACGCATCTTGAATCTCTGCATAAGGCTCTTCTGGAGAAGAGACATTTAAAACTCAGGACTTCCAAAATAATCTGTGAATCGTTTTACAAAGCATCTTTCTAAAGTGTTGTAGAATATCATTTAAATTATGTCCTTTCCTTGATCATTGGGTTCTCATTGCCTCCGATTAAATCCATCCATGTGACTTCAGCCCACACCGCTTCCCTGAGGAGGCCACTGGTCCCAGTGTCCTCTTTTCATCAGTGACCTCCAATTATGCCTCTGCAAATCAAGTCTTACTTAAGAATTTAAGAAGCATCCCAAGTCTTATTTCTGCTAAGAGCATATACAGTCCTCATTAATGGCCTGTTTTTCTGAGATGCTACAAAAATTTCCTTCTTATTGTCCCTTAAGCCAAAAACCTACTTGAGTTTTAGGTAAATGAAAAGGACTACTATGCTAAGATGATAAGCCTTATGTAGTACCTGAAACTTCTAAGGATAAGTGTTAGCTTTCCTCCCACTTAAGTGGTGACACTTTCATTTGCAAGGCATCATTTCTTCTTTGCTGTCACTCTTCTTGTGATCATCACATCCACACTGGGTGTTGGTTCCATATCAGGTGAGCCATAGTTGTGTGGACGGATGAAAAATAACCATATCTTTGCAACTACTGTTAACCGCTGAGTATGAAAAGGCACTCACCTGAAATAAATATCAACTAGATTTTCTATTTCTTTCTTTTTATGAGAATTTAAGGAAAAAACAAAAGTAAGGGCAAATTAAATGAAGACTTATCTAAAAAGTGAACGATTCAGCCCTGGCTGGTGGGGCTCAGTTGGCTGGAGTGTCGTCCCATAAACTGAAAGATCACGGGTTTGATTCCCAGTCAGGGCACAGGCCTAGGTTGCGGGTTCAGTCCCTAGTCAGGGCACATATAAGGTATTTCTCTCTCACATCGATGTTTCTCTTCCTCTCTTTTTCCCTCCCTTCCCTTCTCTCTAAAATCAATAAGCATGTCCTTGGGTGGGGTGAGGATTTTAAAAAGTGAATAATTCGCAAATAAGAATCTGACTGCTGGCTCATCAGAATCCCAGCCTGGTCACTGTTTGCTCAGGTTTCACACCAAGATCTAGGCTTGGGGAGTTGACATGTGGTCAAACCAACCTTCAATTAACTTCTACCCAAAGGCCCTTATAGTACATTTTTTATCTTGTTCTCATCTCTGTCCAGACACGCTTAGTTTCCTAAACACAAGCACGTTGTGATCTGCGTATGCCCTGTGATCCATGGCTAGGTCTCCCCAAGTAGGCAAAATAGTTTTGCTGCCTCCATTCAAGAAATACTAGTCAATTACCTTGAGCAAATTTCTTGCTTATTATAACCATATTGAAAGCAAATAAAAGAGGGATGGAATGTCCAGAGAAAGAAGAAAATAATTTGACATTCTTTTTATTACAATGGAAGGAGGCCCTTGGGAGAAGGCAGGCAGATCTCCTTATCTGAACTCTGAAAATGAAAAAAAATAGTAAATATATATTTTATATGTTTATATAATAGTGTGTATCTGCATCCATGTGTAAGGAAGTACATGGAAAAGGAGGACTGAGCAGTGTTTTCCCCAAATCTCCTCCATCCGTCTCTGTAATGACTAGCCTGTCTGACTACCTACAGCTGCTGACCAAACCCATCCCCAGAGGAGCTTTGAAGTACAGACCCTGCAGACAGCCAAGTATCAGTATCTGGAAACTTTCCACGTGCAAGTCCTCAGTAGCGCTGGTGATGGCTGGCACGTTCAGATCTGGCTGGAGTTGTTACCAGAGCTGAGATTTTAGAAAGAGCAAGGGAAAAATAAAAACAAACGTGCAGAAGGAGGCAGGTGCCGGCCGCTCCGTTTTTCTGCCCTGAGGGAGCCTGCGTTTTGCACTGTGCTGCAGGGGGGAGACAGCGTGGCCACCAAGAAGAAGCTTAGCGTGTGCCTTTCACACTGAAATCTAAATGGGCGCCTAGTAGTGAAGAGACAGAGGCTGGAGAAAGGGAGTGAGGAAAAGAACGGGCCGTTCAGGAGGCAGCCTGGCCTTCCTCTGCCTGAGATGTT